>NC_134397.1:152933010-153584688 GCF_050003625.1 Haematobia irritans | reverse complement strand
TAAACCGTAGATTTTATCCAATTTGCCTGAAATTGAAAATCTCTAGGTATTTTAGGACCATAAAGACGTGTGCCAAAAATTATGAGTATCGGTCAATGTTTTACTATAGCCCCCATATAGACCGATCTCCAGATTTTACTTCTTGGGCTTATAGAATCCGAAGTTTTTATCAAATTTGCCTGAAATTGGAAATCTAGAGGTATTGTGAGACCATAAATAGGTGCGCCGAAAATGGTGGGTATCGGTCAATGTTTTAGTATAGCCCCTATATAGACCGATCTCCAGATTTTATTTTTGGGCTTGTAGAATCCGAAGTTTTTATCCAATTTGCCTGAAATTGGAAAGCTAGAGGTATTGTGAGACCATAAAGAGGTGTGCCAAAAATGGTGAGTATCGGTCAATGGTTTGGTATAGCCCCCATATAGACCGATCTCCCGATTTAAATCCTTGGGCTTCTAGAATCTGTAGTTTTTATCCAAGTTGCCTGAAATGTGAAATCTAGAGGTATTTTAGGACCATAAAGATGTGTGCCGAAAATGATGGGTATCGGTCAATGTTTTGGTATAGCCCCCATATAGACCGATCTCCCGATTTTACTTCTTGGGCTTAAAGAAACAGTAGTTTTTATCCAATTTGTCTGAGATTGGAAATCTAGAGGTATTTTGGGCCATAAAGACGTGTGCCAAAAATGATGAGTATCGGTCCAAGTTTTGGTATAGCCCCCATATAGACCGATCTCCAAATTTTACTTCTTGGGCTTATAGAAACCGTAGTTTTTATACAATTTGTCTGAAATTGGAAATCTAAAGGTATTTTAGGACTATAAAGAGGTGTGCCAAAAATTGTGAGTATTGGTCTTTGTTTTGGTATAGCCCCCATATAGTCCAATGTCCCGATTTTACTTCTTGGGCTTATAGAAACCGTAGTTTTTATCCAATTTGTCTGAAATTTAAAATCTAGAGGTATTGAGTATCGGTCAATGTTTTAATGTAGCTCCCATATAGACCGATCTCCAAATTGTACTTTTTGGGCTTGTAGAAACCGTAGTTGTTGTCCAATTTGCCTGAAATTGAAAATTTGTAGGTTTTATAGGACTATAAATAAGTGGGCAAAAAAAAATTTATTGTTAGGGATTTTAGAAACCGTAGTTTTTATCCAATTGTCCTGAAATTTGAAATCTAAAAGTATTTTAGGACCATAAAGAGGTGTGCCGAGAACGGTGAGTATCGGTCCATGTTTTAGTATAGCCCCCTTAAGATCGATCTCTCGATCTCCTTGGGTTTCTAGAAACCGTAGTTTTTATCCGATTTGCCTAAAATTGTATTTGAGACTCACAAAAACGCATATCGGATTTAGTTTTTATCGGTCCATATGGTAAGGCCTCCATATAGACCGATTCCCCATCTTCACTCAAAAAAAAGTGAACTCTCTATTTCACTAAAGCCAATTTAACTTTATTTTAGTTCATAGAAATATTATGTTTGGAGAAAGTTTTCTTTACTCTAATAATTTTTTGTGTACGTTAGTTAAATTAACTAAACCCGAGGAAAAAAATATACTCAAATGAAACATAAAGATTAACTAAATTTGTGTCTTCCACAAAATAGTTCAGAATTTCTTTAAAATTGTAAATTTTACCAAAAATGCGTCCATCATGAACTTCGTATGTCACTAAAGACATTCTTGCAATTTTGAACTCCAAGTTTTTTCTTCAAACTACAAAATTTTCTTTAACAAGTGGAAAAACTTGGTTATGTCTAATAAATTTTCTTGTATTTGTCGAAAAATATTTACTTATTTTTATGACATCGGTGTGATGTCAACGTTTGTAATACTGTTTAGTTAAAATTTTCTACAAATATTCAAAATTTTCTAAAATTAACCGAAAGTTTTCTTCCTGGTGGGTTCACTGTTTTTTCAGTGTTGAGTGTATAGAAGGCGCACTAATCATGAAAATTGCTTGAAACTGAATGTAAAATTTCCATATTTTACTTCTCGTAATCATTAGAAATAATTCAAAGACTTGTGCATGTGGTGTTGTATCGGATTCTCTGTGTCCCTCACTAATTTAAGATAGGGGTTACATTAATGTCACACAATAGCTTTGAGCCAGTCAGTGACAAAGTTTCCTCAAGAGTATGCAAATATATCTACATGGTCGTGTTTTTTTTACTTTTAGTTTTCTTTTGTACTTTTGCGACATTACAAAAACCAAATCCCTTTCCCACCACCCTGCCGCCAAAACTCTTGAAAAAGGTTGACAATTATGATTTCTCGTTGATGACCTAAGGCCGTGATAATCCTCGTCGTTTTCTTGTTTTGGTTTTGTCATAGTAGTCGTCGTTTTTTTTTTTTTTTTTGAAATGACAAAAGCTGGGGGTAAATAGCGCCATGTTCACTAATTAAAACAAACAGTGATATTTACGAGTACCAATGTGGTAGTTGTGTTGCGCTGCCAGAGGTGCTGTGGCCTATAAGGTAAGGTCACGCACTGGCCTCATAAGCCACTTTTGTCATCCGTTGGCATTGTCAACGTAACCATTATCAACATCATCAGCATCACCATCATCAGGGTCTCCAACATAGCAGCACACCTGCCTTGGTTAGGGTAGAGACCATCATCAGCAGCCTCATCAGCATGGTTTACAAAGCTATTTACTTTGCCAGTAGTTTTGTTACCCTCGATTGTAGGACAAACAATTGGTATTTCTTCCTTCAAAAATAAAAAAAAAAACTACACGAACTGTGTATTCAATTCCATCCATCTTTCTTTGGGAATATTAAAAAATGAACGGAATTGTGTGTATTTTTTTTACTGTACGAAGAGGAAGGCTTCTTATTTGATTTATCAAAGATTTATAAACATTATCAACATTGTTGATAAGCATTGTCAGCTTTTTCCCCCAAGGCTTCCCTACAATGGGGAACAATCCATATTGAGGGTATGATGTTGTGTCAAGGTTATCATTGTCAATGTGAAGCCAGCAAAACTTTGATGAATTGGTAAATTTAGTAATTGCCTGAGTTGCTAACACAAATGCCCTTCCAATTTATTTTTATCTTTATTCAATTGTAATGCCATTAGAGGCAAAAACGCTTGCGATATGGGAATTGTGCTAAACAAGGATTTTCTATTAGCTATTTGCAGCTCTAGCCAATGTCCAGTACACTAAAAAATGTTTTCCACAGTGGTGAACTTGGTTAACTTCACATAAAAACAAGTAAGTAAAGTAGAAAGTCGGGCGGGGCCGACTATATCATACCCTAAACCACCCTTACTGAATTAGTAATCATAAACATTTGTGGGGTAACATATAGGTCTGGGAGATAAACCGCAGTTGCATATTTAAGAAAATTAAGGGGTACATGTCTATGGGTGCTTTGTGTCAATCTGACTATTGCTCATAGTCAATGTTGCCAGGGAAAATGTTCGCTTTACCCTACAAGGACAAAAAAGTTCCCTACTTTCCCAAACAATTTTCCCTGCAATATTTTTCGTTAAATTTAAAAAAAAAATACAAAACAAAAATGGTTCTTAGTACTTTATTATCTTAAAACATGAATATGCAACGTATATAACTTAGAATATAAATTTGTATTACCACCACGGTTGCCACAGTTGGTAGAATTCTTCCCCAAAATGGTAATCTTTTTTGTTAAATCTCTATAAAAATAAAATTTTGACAATAAATTCTATAGAAATAAAATTTTGAGAAAAATTCCATAGAAATAAAATTTTGAGAAAATTTTTTATAGAAATAATATTTTGAAAAAAATTTCTAAAGAAATACAATTTTGACAAAATTTTCTATAGAAATGAAATGTTGACAAAATTTTCTACAGGAATAAAGTTTTGACAAAAATTTCTATAGAAATAATTGTTTGATAGATTTGTGGTAATTTGTGGTAGTCTTCAAATTTTGTTAGATTTTTTTTTTGGCACGTGTGGTAACTGTTGTTACCACACATTGTTAAAGATCAAGCCTTGCCGGCTTCTAATTTCCTCCTCTAGAACCACCAAAATGTAAAAATTATTACAAATTGTGTTGAGTGAAAATGTCACTACATTGTGGCCCTAAATCGGCCGAAAGCTATATATTGGAGCTATATCTAAATATTAACCGATTTCAACCAAATTTGGCACACATAGCTACAATGCTAATTCTACTCCCTGTGCAAAATTTCAACCAAATTGGGATAAAACTCTGCCTTCTGGGACCGTATTAGTCCATATCGGGCGAAAGATATATATGGGTGCTATATCTAAATCTGAACCGATTTCAATAAAATTTGGCACACTTGACTATAGTACTAATTTTTCTTCTTGTGCAAAATTTTAAGCAAATTAGGGTAAAACACTGGCTTCTGGGGCCATATAAGTCCATATCGGGCGAAATATATATATGGGAGCTATAACTAAATCTGAACCGATTTCTTCCAAAATCAATAGGGATCTATTCTGAGCCAAAACACATACTTGTGCCAAATTTGAAAGCGATTGGGCTAAAACTGCGACCTAGACTTTGATTACAAAAATGTGTTCACGGACAGACGGGCAGACGGACATCGCTATATCGACTCAAGAGTCCACCCTGAGCATTTTTGTCAAAGACACCATGTGTCTATCTCGTCTCCTTCTGGGTGTTGCAAACATATGCACTAACTTATAATACCCTGTTCCACAGTGTGGCGCAGGGTATAAAAATATGGGAAACATTTAAATCTGAAGCAATTTTAAGGAAACTGCGCAAAAGTTTATTTATGATTTATCGCTCGATATATATGTATTAGAAGTTTAGGAAAATTAGAGTCATTTTTACAACTTTTCGACTAAGCAGCGGCGATTTAACAAGGAAAATGTTGGTATTTTGACAATTTTTGTCGAAATCAGAAAAACATATATATGGGAGCTACATCTAAATCTGAACCGATTTCAACCAAATTTGGCACGCATAGCAACAATGCTAATTCTACTCCCTGCACAAAATTTCAACTAAATCGGAGCAAAAAGTTGGCCTATGTGGTCATATGAGTGTAAATCGGGCGAAAGCTATATATGAGAGATATATCTAAATCTGAACCGATTTCAACCAAATTTGGCACGCATAGCTACAATGCTAATTCTACGCCCTGTGCAAAATTTCAACCCCATTGGGGTAAAACTCTGGCTTCTGGGACCGTATTAGTCCATATCGGGCGAAAGATATATATATGGGAGCTATATCTAAATCTGAACCGATTTCAATAAAATTTGGCACACTTGACTATAGTACTAATTGTTCTTATTGTACAAAATTTTAAACAAATTAGGGTAAAACTCTGGCTTCTGGGGCCATATAAGTCCATATCTGAACCGATTTCTTCCAAATTCAATAGGTATCTATTCTGAGCCAAAACACATGGTTGTGCCAAATTTGAAGTCGATTGGACTAAAACTGCGACCTAGACCTTGATTACAAAAATGTGTTCACGGACAGACGGACATGGCTATATCGACTCAGGAGCCCACCCTGAGCATTTTTGCCAAAGACACCATGTGTTTATTAGAGGTGTGCACGTGACACGAAATTTTCGTGACTCAAGAAAATTTTCGTGACTCACGCGTGAGCCGTGAGTCACGATGGAGTCAATCACGTGAGCGTGCGTGAGCGTGATCAAGCTGAAAACTTTCGTGCGTGAGCGTGAGTCACGAAAAAAAATTCTTCGTGAATGTGTGTGAGTAAAAAGGTTTGATAATTACACTCACGAAAACAAAATCACGCTCACGATTTGAATCACGATAACGACTTTAATGACGTTCACGATTTAAATCACGCTCATGATTTTAATCACGCTCACGATTTGAATCACGCTCACGACTTGTATCACGCTCACGATTTGAATCACGCTCACGAGTTGAATCACGCTCACGACTTGAATCGCACTCACGATGTCAGTAACGCTCACGATTTTAATCACGCTCACGATGTCAACCACACACACGACATTGGTCACACTCACGACTTTGGTCACACTAAACCTTCCAATGTATGGATTGTGTAATAGTTTTTCGTTTAAAATTAAATGATTAAAAAAGTAATGTTGAAGCGGTGGTTTTCGGTGCAAAAACCGAGTATAGTGCCGTTCCTTAAACAGTAAAACCTTTTATAAAATATTGCTTTGTTTGTTTTCTAACGAAAGTGAGGAATATTGTCGAAAAAGTGTACCATAAAAAATTGGTAGATTAAATAAAATTCGAATTAACGAGTAAAGTAGAAAGTCGGGCGGGGCCAACTATATCATACCCTAAATCATCCCTACTGAATTAGTGAACATGGTTTGGGGGAAACCACATTTCCATATTTAATAACATTACTGGGTACTTGGGAGTTTTATCACAATCTGAACAGAAATGTCTGATATTAGGAGTATAGTTGATTCTGAACATACAGAGTTAGTATGCTACTAATATTGAGTCCTTTATTAAAAAACTGGAAATCGCTCAATTAGTGTGGGTAATAAATTCAAATTTCTGAAAATAGGGTAATAGATTTATTTAATAGCTGCATGCAAGTCTAAATACGATCGGCTAATAAATACATGTTTATTTGAAATTTGAGCAACATGGGTTAATAAATAAGAATATTATGGTCAAATTTGGGAAATCGATCTATACATTTATATGGGAGCTATATCCATATATTGGTTCGTACCACTGAGGGTTGCCTTGTGCTAAATTAGAGTAAGATCGGGTATTAGTTATGGTTTTGTTGATATTACAGGAGATTACCTTGTGCTAAATTTGAGTAAGATCGGTTAATAAATGAGGCCACAATGGTCAAAAATAAGGTCATAAGGGGCAAATTTTGTAAATTGGGCGCTACATATATATGGCAGCTATATCCAAATCTGCACCGATTTGGATAATATTTTGTACATAGAGTCAGTGGATTACATTATGACAAATTTGACGCCGATCGGTTAGTAAATGAGCGCAATCTGATCCCATTTATCGAAATCGGGCGATACATATATATGGGAGCTATATCTAAATTCAATAGCGTTCGTCCTTGTGCCAATAAAGCGCCACATACCAAATTTACCCAAAATCGGTTAATAATTGCGACCGGAATCCTGCGAACAACAAATACATGGACGTACGGACACCAAAGGCTAGATCAACTCAGGAGGTGATTCTGAGTCGACCGGTATATATGTATTTTAATTGCCATTAAGTTAGCATGCCTAAACATTTGAGAATAACAATTCGAAAATTACCGAGAAGTATTTATTTTTGTCATTACAAGTAAGTCATTATATATATATATATATATATATATATATATATATATATATATATATATATATATATATATATATATATATATATATATATATATATATATATATATATATATATATATATATATATATATATATATATATATATATATATATATATATATATATATATATATATTATTTCACGTCAAATTAGCATTTCTACAGTCGTGAATGTGCGTAAAATCCTTACAAAATTTTTCGTGCATTTGTAATAATTCTCCGTCGTTTTGAAACATAAATTCCTTCGTGAGTGTGCGTGAGCGCCTTGAAATTTTTTCGTGCGTGAGCAAAAAATTTTTTTCGTGAGTGTGCGTGAGTAAACTTTTTCTATCGTGAGTGTGAGCGGCTCGAATATTTTTCGTGCGTGAGCGTGCGTGAGCAAAAATTTTCTTTCGTGAGTGTGCGTGAGCGTGAAAGCCTCGAAATTTTTTCGTGCGTGAGTGTGCATGAGTAAAATTTTTCTATCGTGAGTTTACGTGAGCGTGATTTTTTAAAATAAATTAATTCGTGTGTTCGTGAGCGTGAGCGGCTCGAAAATTTTTCGTGCGTGAGTGTGCGTGAGTAAGATTATTCCGTCGTGAGTGTGCGTGAGCGTGAGTAAAATATTACTCACGTGCACACCTCTAGTGTTTATCTCGTCTCCTTCTGGGTGTTGCAAACATATGCACTAACTTATAATACCCTGTTCCACAGTGTGGCACAGGGTATAAAAATTGGAAGGTCGTTATAATCGTTGTATCGCTCTTTTGACAAAAAATGTGTTTTTCTTTCTTAGACCGGGGACTTATCAGCCAACCTGTTACACATATGGTGTCTTTGGCAAAAATGCTCAGGGTGAGCTCCCGAGTCGATATAGCCATGTCCGTCTGTCCGTGAACACATTTTTGTAATCAAAGTCTAGGTCGCAGTTTTAGTCCAATCGACTTTAAATTTGGCACAAGTATGTGTTTTCAGATTTAGATATAGCTCCCATATATATATATATATATATATATATATATATATATATATATATATATATATATCGGGCGAAAGATATATATGGGAGCTATATCTAAATCTGAACCGATTTCAATAAAATTTGGCACACTAGACTATAGTACTAATTGTTTATATATATATATATATATATATATATATATATATATATATATATATATATATATATATATATATATATATATATATATATATATATATATATATATATATATATATAAAAACAATTAGTACTATAGTCTAGTGTGCCAAATTTTATTGAAATCGGTTCAGATTTAGATATAGCTCCCATATATATCTTTCGCCCGATATGGACTAATACGGTCCCAGAAGCCAGAGTTTTACCCTAATTTGTTTAAAATTTTGCACAATAAGAACAATTAGTACTATAGTCAAGTGTGCCAAATTTTATTGAAATCGGTTCAGATTTAGATATAGCTCCCATATATATATCTTTCGCCCGATATGGACTAATACGGTCCCAGAAGCCAAAGTTTTACCCCAATGGGGTTGAAATTTTGCACAGGGCGTAGAATTAGCATTGTAGCTATGCGTGTCAAATTTGGTTGAAATCGGTTCAGATTTAGATATAGCTCCCATATATAGCTTTCGCCCGATTTACACTCATATGACCACAGAGGCCAATTTTTTGCTCCGATTTAGTTGAAATTTTGCACATGGAGTAGAATTAGCATTGTTGCTATGCGTGCCAAGTTTGGTTGAAATCGGTTCAGATTTAGATATAGCTCCCATATATATGTTTTTTTGATTTCGACCAAAATGGTCAAAATACCAACATTTTCCTTGTAAAATGGCCACTGTTTAGTCCAAAAGTTGTAAAAATGACTAATTTTCCTGAAATTCTAATACATATATATCGAGCGATAAATCATAAATAAACTTTTGCGAAGTTTCCTCAAAACTGCTTCAGATTTAAACGTTTCCCACATTTTTTTACTAACATTGTGTTCCACCCTAGTGCATTAGCCGACTTAAATTTTGAGTCTATAGATTTTGTAGAAGTCTATCAAATTTTGTCCAGATAGAGTGATATTTAAATGTATGTATTTGGGACAAACCTTTATATATAGCCCCCAACACATTTGACGGATGTGTTATGGTATCGAAAATTTAGATCTACAAAGTGGTGCAGGGTATAATATAGTCGGTCCCGCCCGACTTTAGACTTTTCTTACTTGTTTTTTTACTAACATTGTGTTCCACTCTAGTGCATTAGCCAACTTAAATTTTGAGTCTATAGATTTTTTAAAAGTCTATCAAATTCTGTCCAGATATTTAAATGTATGTATTTGGGACAAACAATTATATATAGCCCCCAACATATTTGGGGGATGTGATATGGTATCGAAAATTTAGATCTACAAAGTGGTTCAGGGTATAATATAGTCGGCCCCGCCCGACTTTAAACTTTCCTTACTTGTTTTTATTGCAAAAAGAAAAATTTTTAAAACAAACTTTTTGGTTATGAAAGCTTTAAATTTTCGAAGAAATTCAAAAACTCTAACAAAAGGGAAACGTTTCGGTACACGTTCTCCAAACGTTTTTTTTTTTTTTTTTTGGTGTACTTTTGACATTTTTATGATTTATCAGCATAAAACGATTTACGTCATGTTCCCTGTTTCAACTTTTCGATTGCTTCGTTCAAAGTCAATAAGTAAATTTTGTCAATAACAAAAGTAAAAAAAAAAAAATATCAAGAACCGATTCGAAATGAAGATTACAAAAATTCGACTTTAAATATCGATATTTGTTTCCCTAGTGTAAGTGTCTTCCATAAATAGCATCACAGGTAAGAGTATTATTTTACCAATAATGTTAGGCATTTCGTTTTCCCCATTCTCAAAGTACCAGAAGTTGTCAATTTATTATTTCTATGTGTTAAATCTCCTATGAAGACGAAATATTCTCTTCTATGGAATGTTATGAGTGATAAACCAACAATTTCCTAATTAAAATACCGCAAAGTTATATAAAGTTTTGTTAAAATAATTGAAGTCACACATTTCCTTGTACATACTTACGATTTCTATTTCACATAGTGACAATCATAAAATTCTATAGAATAATGTGCACAGTGGGCTTAAGCTTCACATTTAGTTAACGATTAAATTGAATTTTATTTTGAAAATATTAACTTATTTTAACTACAAGCGACAGTATTCGATTTCTAGCTTACTGATATTTGTCGGACTAACTCTGTACATCCCAGACACATCTAATTGAATTTTTGCATCAGTAAGACAGTCAATGTTCACTAGCTGGACGCGTGGTTAGAAAACTTGAAGCAAAGTAGCATAAGGATAGCCAAGTAACTATAAAGATAATCTCATGTCGCAGCGGAAAGGATGACAGAACTAAAGTCACCTCAAGTGGGGTTACTGTAACTGATTCGTCGAATTTCAGGAAAATTTTCAATGCACAATTTATCAGGTATCGATTGACTGGTAGCATTGAAAGGAGAGCCAATTTGTTTTTCAATCAACCAAATGGCACGATTAACAAGTTTGGTTTGGGAGAGAATAAAATAGGTAAATATTTGTTTTCGATTTTAGAGTTACTTTCCGAACCATTAGGTAGTTGCATAGAACACAATGGGTGGTCGTGCTGGATATGACGCTGTCCTTTTAAATTTTTATGTTTGCGGTATTTCCTGCACTTCAATCTCCGGCTTGCCAATACAGTATGCTAGATTTGGTCTATTTGTCCTCAGTTGTTGCTGTTTTAGGTTTGAATCCCATGAAAGGCAGTATTGATTTTCATTTTCTAGGGAACGATATTGATCATGGCAAACTCTCGTCTAGAATTCATTATCTTAAAGAACTTTTTCTTTAACCCATTACACGCCAAGACCATTAAAAAAAAAAAATTCATTTATATATTTACGCTTAACTTCAGTTCAAAAATATTAAAAACAAAAACAAAAAGAAACGTTGCCTAATTTCATTTATAAACAAAGTTCTGCGATATTAAATGTTGCCAATTTTCTGTACTCAAGCGAGTACAATGGCAGAGAATGGGTTAATATTGTGTATCTTGGGTGTTCTAAAATTTAGGAAATAAAATTTTGACAACATTATAAGAAAATTTTCTATAGATATACATTTTTTACAACATTTTCTATAGAAATAAAATTTTGATAAAATTTTCTATAGAAATACAATTTTGACAAAATTTTCTATAGAAAAACAAAATTTTTATAGATATGAAATCTTGACAAAATGTTCTATAGAAATAAAATTTTGACAAAATTTTCTATAGTAATAAAATTTTGACAAAATTTTCTATAGAAATAAATTTTTGGTAGATTAGTTTTGACTCTAGTGGCAACCATGATTATGTACCGATATGGACCAATTTTTGTGTGATTGGGGATCGGCTATATATAACTATAGACTGATATGGACCAATTTTGGCATGGTTGTTAGAGACCTTATACTAACACCACGTACTAAGTTTCAACCGGATCGGATGAAGTTTGCTCCACCAAGAGGCTCGGGAGGTCAAATTCTGGGGATCGGTTTATATAAGGGCTATATATAATTATGGACCGATATGGACCAATTCTGGCATTGTTGTTAGAGACCATATACTAACACCACGTAGCAAATTGCAACCGGATCGGATGAAATTTGCTTCTCTTTGAGGCTCCGCAACCCAAATCTGGGGATCGGTTTATATAAGGGCTATATATAATTATGGACCGATATGGACCAATTCTGGCATGGTTGTTGGAGACCATATACTAACACCACGTACCAAATTGCAACCGGATCAGATGATATTTGCTTCTCTTTGAGGCTTCGCAACCCAAATCTGGGGATCGGTTTATATGGGGGCTATATATAATTATGAACCGATATGGACCAATTTTTGCATGGTTGTTAGAGACCATATACTAACACCACGTACCAAATTTCAACCGGATCGGATGAAATTTGCTTCTCATAGAGGCGCCGCAAACCAAATTTAGGGATCGGTTTATATGGGGGCTTTATATAATTATGGACCGATGTAGACACATTTTTGCGTGGTTGTTAGATACCATATACCAACACCAGTACCAAATTTCAGCCGGATCGGATGAAATATGCTTCTTTTAGAGGCTCCGCTAGCCAAATCTGGGGATCGGTTTATATGGGGGCTATATATAATTATGGACCGATGTAGACAAATTTTCGCGTGGTTGTAAGATACCATATACCAATACCATGTACCAAATTTCAGCCATATCGGATGAAATATGCTTCTTTTAGAGGCTCCGCAATCCAAATCTGGGGGTCCATTTATATGGTGGCTATACGTAAAAGTAAACCGATATGGCCCATTTGCAATACCATCCGACCTACATCAATAACAACTAAAGGGTGGTTAAATTGAAGGGCCGATGTTGAATGTGAACCGCACCTAAACGCCAAGTTTTTTTCCGAATTTTATTTGACATTTCTCTATTTCAGACTTACTCAATTTGAACCATGGAGAGATACACAATCCAACAACGTGTTAAATGGTTCCAAGAAATGGCAACAATGGATGATCAATTTTCGAAGAAAATCATCTTCAGTGATGAGGCACATTTTGACCTCAGTGGATTCGTCAATAAACAGAATTGCCGCATTTGGGCGAATGAGAATCCAAGAGTGATTGTCGAAAAACCAATGCACCCACAAAGAGTGACTGTTTGGTGCGGTTTATGGGCTGGCGGCATCATCGGGCCGTATTTTTTCCAAAATGAGGCCGGTCAGGCAGTTACTGTGAATGGTGTTCGCTATCGTGAGATAATAACGAAATTTTTATGGCCCGAATTGGAAGATATGGATGTGGACGATATGTGGTTTCAGCAGGTCGGTGCAACTTGCCACACAGCTATGGAAACAATGGCTCTTTTGCGCAACAAATTCAATGGCCGTGTTATCTCACGTAATGGCGATGTCAATTGACCGCCAAGATCATGTGATTTGACACCGTTGGACTTTTTTCTTTGGGGTTATTTGAAAGAAAAGGTGTACGTCGATAAGCCAGCAACAATTCAATAGCTAAAGGATGAGATAATTCGGCACATTAACCGCATAGAACCTCCATTATGCCTCAGCGCCATCGAAAATTTGGACCATGGGATGAAGGTGTGCCACCGAGGTCGCGGCGCCCATTTGGCCGATATTTTGTTCCATACATAATTGAATAACACCAATATATCATAATAAAATAAAATTACAATAATTTCCTAAATAGTTTATGTTTTATTCAAAATCAACATCGGCCCTTGAAATGTTAACCACCCTTTACTTGTGCAAATTTTTTGAAGTCGATAGCTTGTTTCGTTCGGAAGTTAGCGTGATTTCAACAGACGGACATTCTTAGATCGACTCAGAATTTCACCACGACTACTTTATATACCGTGGTGCAATGGTTAGCATGTCCGCCTTGCATACACAAGGTCGTGGGTTCGATTCCTGCTTCGACCGAACACCAAAAAGTTTTTCAGCGGTGGATTATCCCACCTCAGTAATGCTGGTGACATTTCTGAGGGTTTCAAAGCTTCTCTAAGTGGTTTCACTGCAATGTGGACGCCGTTCGGACTCGGCTATAAAAAGAAGGTCTCTTGTCATTGAGCTTAACATGGAATCGGGCAGCACTCAGTGACAAGAGAGAAGTTCACCAATGTGGTATCACAATGGACTGAATAGTCTAAGTGAGCCTGATACATCGGGCTGCCACCTAACCTATATACTTTATGGGGTCTTAGAGCAATATTTCGATGTGTTACAAACGGAATGACAAAGTTAATATACCCCCCATCCTATGGTGGAGGGTATAACATGTTAGGCAAGTCTAAAGTCGGGCGGGGCCGACTATATTATACCCTTCACCACTGTGTAGACCAACATTTTTGATACCATCTCAACTCCTGCCAATTTGTTAGGAGCTATAAATCAGAACATACTTGGAGAAACATTTTTAAACTTCTACAAAATCTCTGGACCTTAAATTAAAATCGGCTAACGCCCTGAAACGAAACACAATTAAGTAAAAAATATAGGAAATGCAAAACCATTTATGGCCATTTATGATTTATCCGGCGATACTCATATATTAGAGGTATAGGACAATGTGAGGAATTTTTATTTTTGCTCCTTAGCAGTGGTGATTTCACAAGGATATTGGTTAAATTTCACCAAGATAGGTGGTCAATTGTCGGGTTTGTGACAATATTTGGCCAAATCAAGCGATCTTTCTTCCGTGTAAAATAAAATTAATTGCAATGCTGTCGAAATGGGTATAAAATATGAAATTTTCTACCATATTTCCCCAAATCCGGCGTATATATAAGGGAGCTATATCCAACTATATATCAATTTGAACTAAACTTGATACACAGTGCTAAAATCGAAATTCAACTCGCTGGGAAATATTTCAAGTAAATCGAAATAAAAATTTAGCCTCCGGTTTTCATATGAATATAAATCGGGCGAAAGATATCTATAGACTCTGAACCGATTTCAACGAAATTTAGCATACTTCTACTCCCTGTGCATAGCATCACATAAATCGGAGTGAAACATTGGCCTCTATGGTCATAAGAGTCTAAATGGGAGCTATATCTACATCTGAACCGATTTCAACCAAATTTAGTAAGGATTGTTAGAATATCAATCCTTCTCTCTATACAAAAATTTACGTGAATCGGTGTTAAAATTTTACGAGAACCGGGGTTAAAATTTGGCCTCTGTGGTCATATGAGTCTAAATCGGACAAAAGATATATATAACTCTGAACCGATTTTAATTAAATTTAGCAAGCGTTGGTAGAATGTCAATTCTACTCACCGTCCAAAATTTCGCGCAAATCGGTAGTAAACTTTGGCCTCTGTGCTCATATGAGTCTAAATCGGACGAAAGTTATATGGGATCTATATCGAAATCCGAACCGATTTCAACCAAATTTAACATTCATTGCTCGAATATCAATTATATTCCCTGTGCAAAATTTCACGTAAATCGGTGTTAAACTTTAGTCTCTATGGTCATAAGATCCTAAATCGGCCGAAAGATATATACGGGAGCTATATCTAAACCTTAACCGATTTCAACCAAATTTGGTAACGATTGGTAGAATGTCCATTCTACTATCTGTGCAAAATTTTACGAGAATCGATGTTAAAATTTGACCTCTATGGTCATATGAGTCTAAATCGGGCGAAAGATATATATGGGAGCTATATCTAAATCTGAATCGATTTCAATTAATTTCCCAGCAAAAAATTTTGGAAGTTCTTCCAAAGGCACTACTTTAAAAGCACTTCCAGAAGATGCACTCCAAATGATGTTCTTTATTTTAACTACCCAGGAAGTTCTTTTAATTAAATTTTTTATAACTTGGTTTTTTCATACTTTTAATGGGTAATTTAAGCTTTTTTGTTTCAAATAGGTTAAAAACATAGTAAGAATTCATAAATTGGTACAAATCATTTAAATTTTGTCGAAACAAAAAGCTAAATCCAATCTGAAAAAATTGCGAATTTTTGAAAATATTTAATGCCAAACGTTCCACACAAGCGTAAGAATACATTAACTCAAAAAAAAATTTAAAAATTATTTATTTTTCAAATTATCACAAAATTTCTTAATTCACATCCAAAACATTGAATTCGGATCACACCTAAAGAAGTGATGCAAATTCAGTGCAACGGCTGTTGAAATGGAGGACTTCCGTCCTATGACAAGCCCCTGTTAAATTCATCGCTTCTGCGTCAATTTTGCGTCAATTTCCGGATCCAAAAAGAACATATTCATTATTTTTTTGGCAATGCTTTTTTTGTTGGGTTTAGCAAGCATTAGTAGAATTTCAATTCTACTCTCTGTGCAAAATTTCACGCAAATCGGCAGTAAACTTTGGCCTCTGGGGTCACATATGAGTCTAAATCGAGCGAAAGATATATATTGGAGTTGAATCTAAATCTGAACCGATTTGGCTAATATTTTGCGAGTTTATCAAGACTCATAATATATTCGTATGTACGGCATTTGAAGAAGATCGGTTGATAAACACGCCAATTATGACCAGATCAGTGATAAATATATATGGGAGTTATATCTAAATCTGAACCGATTTTTTCCAAAATCAATAACGATTATCTTTGCCCTATGCCAAATTTTTAGTACGATCGGGCTTAAACTGCGACCTGTACTTTGCACACAAAAATACATCAACAGATAGACAGACGGACGGACAGACAGACGGAAATAGCTAAATCGACTCAGAATTCAATTCTAAGACGATCGGTATACTAAACGAACTTTTCCTTCTTGGCGTTACACACAAATGCATAAACTTATTATACCCTGTACCACAGTAGTGGTGAAGATTATAAAAAGTAAAAATGTTGAAAATCCCTTTATGACAAGCCCATAATTCATAGCTTCTGCGCTAATTTTGCATCACTTCCGGATCCAAAAGGATATTTTCACTACTGTTTTGGCTACGCTTTTTTGCTGGGTACATATATCCGCGTTATTTGGTTGCTACAATACTTCTGCGGCTAGCAAATCTTAATGTACACCATGGAAGAATGTGTGAGGACATCTAGCTGAAGCTCAACGGACGTCGCTATGGACAGCTCTAAAATTTTGGCCCACAAAACTTAGACTCAGACATGTGTTCAGAACACCTCCCGAAAGTGGCGACGATTTATTTCGGCAAAGATGAGAAGAGCATCTTTATGAACTACAGTAAATCTAAATAGATTTCTTTTGTGTCAATTTCATCCCATTGTGCATTCACTCAACGGTATGAAAATGTAATGCTATAGTGTGTGGTTATAGACAATTTACCACAATTTTATTTCTAAATGCATTTACATTTATTTCCTAAGCTTATTGCCAACTAATGATGTGAAATTGTGATTTTGTTAATTTCCTTGAGTAGATTCACTTATAAGTTTTCCAAGGGAGAATTCAAATATGTCAAGGATTTCATTTAAGAACTTGTGAAATTCTTCTTTGTGAGAATTTCAATGAAACCTTTTTCAAATAGAATTGCATAGCTAAAAGTATTGAAGCCACTCAGTCTAGTTATTCAAGCAAGTTTCTAAGATGTAATTTAGGGTGTCAACTCACAGAAAAATTTGCTGCTGTGCGTAGGCTTATGAATTCATTTTAATTATGATTGCAAATTCTCCTAATGATATAATAAACATGTTGGTAACCAAAATGTTATCATATCTAGCACTTTTCTATTTATGATATTGCAAAGGAAAGATTTTAGCTCTTTTAGAAATATGTGAATAACTTACATTAGTTGATGAATTGCACTTAATTTTGTTTTTGTCCTTTTCATAAACGATGTCTTAAAAATGCTCTATGTTTTATGGATATATCAAATGTGAACTAATATAGGAAGATAAAGATACCAAACAAAGATCTAGAGAAGAATCATTCGCAGTCATCTCCATATGTCAATGATAGTTAATGGACTGAAAAAAAAAAAACAAGTATATACGGCCGTAAGTTCGGCCAGGCCGAAGCTTATGTACCCTCCATCATGGATTGCGTAGAAACTTCTTCTAAACACTGCCATCCACAATCGAATTACTTAAGTTGCGGTAACGCTTGCCGATGGCAAGGTATCTTAAAACCTCCTAACACCATCTTATAAATTGTATGTAAGTCCATACGTGGTATATATTAAATCAAATAAATCAAAAAAGATCGATCCAATACGTATATAATTCAGTTTGACAAAGTAGACATAAAATTTTGAGAAAATTTTCTACAGAAATAAAATTTTAACAAAATTTTCTATAGAAATAAAATTTTCACAAAATTTTCTATAGAAATAAACATTTTGACAAAATTTTCTATAGAAAGAAAATTGTGACAAAAATTTCTACAGAAATAAAATTTTAACAAATTTGATATAGAAATAAACTTTTGACAAAATTTTCTATAGAAATAAAATCTTGATAGATTATTTGTGGCTCGAGTGGCAACCATGATTATGAACCGAATAAAATTTGAACAAAATTTTCTATAGAAATAAAATTTTGACAAAATTTTCTATAGAAATACAATTTTCAAAATGATGAAAATTTTATTATAAACTGAATAAAATTTTAACAAAATTTTCTCTAGAAATAAAATTTTGACGAAATTTTCTATAGAAATAAAATTTTGACAAAATTTTCTATAGAAATAAAATTTTGGTAGATTATTTTTGGCTCTAGTGGCAACCATGATTATGAACCGATATGGACCAATTTTTGTGTGATTGGACCAATTTTGGTATGGTTGTTAGCGACCATATACTAACACCACGTTCCTAATTTGAACCGGATCGGATGAATTTTGCTCCTCCAAGAGGCTCCGGAGGTCAAATCTGGAGAACGTTTTATATGGGGGCTATATATAATTATGGACCGATATGGACCAATTCTGGCACGGTTGTTAAAGATCATATACTAACACCATGTTCAAAATTACAACCGGATTGGATGAAATTTGCTTCTCTTGGAGACTCAGCAAGCCAAATCTGGGGATCAGTTTATATGGGGGCTATATATAATTATGAACCGATGTGGACCAATTTTTGCATAGTTGTTGGAGACCATATACCAACATCATCTACCAAATTTCAGCCGGATCGGATGAAATTTGCTTCTCCTTGAGGCTCCGCAAGCCAAACCTGGGGATCGGTTTAGATGGGGGTTATATATAGTTATGGACCGATGTGGACCAATTTTTGCATGATTGTTAGAGACCATATACCAACACCATGTACCAAATTTCAGCCGGATCGGATGAAATTTGCTTCTCTTTTAGGCTCCGCAAGCCAAATCTGGGGATCGGTTTATATGGGGGCTATATATAATTATGGACCGATGTGGACCAATTTTTTCATGGTTGTTAGAGACCATATACCAACACCATGTTCCAAATTTCAGCCGGATCAGTTTAAATTTGCTTCTCCTTGAGGCTCCGCAAGCCAAACCTGGGGATCGGTTTAGATGGGGGTTATATATAGTTACGGACCGATGTGGACCAATTTTTGCATGATTGTTAGAGACCATATACCAACACCATGTACCAAATTTCAGCCGGATCGGATGAAATTTGCTTCTCTTTTAGGCTCCGCAAGCCAAATCTGGGGATCGGTTTATATGGGGGCTATATATAATTATGGACCGATGTGGATCAATTTTTGCATGGTTGTTAGAGACCATATACTAACACCATGTACCAAATTTCAGCCGGATCAGTTTAAATTTGCTTCTCTTTTAGGCTCCGCAAGCCAAATCTGGGGATCGGTTTATATGGGGGCTATATATAATTATGGACCGATGTGGACCAATTTTTGCATGGTTGTTAGAGACCATATACCAACACCATGTACCAAATTTCAGCCGGATCGGATGAAATTTGCTTCTCTTTTAGGCTCCGCAAGCCAAATCTGGGGATCGGTTTATATGGGGGCTATATATAATTATGGACCGATGTGGATCAATTTTTGCATGGTTGTTAGAGACCATATACCAACACCATGTACCAAATTTCAGCGGGATCGGATGAAATTTGCTTCTGTTTTAGGCTCCGTAAGCCAAATCTGGGGATCGGTTTATATGGGGGCTATATATAATTATGGACCGATGTGGACCAATTTTTGCATGGTTGTTAGAGACCATATACCAACACCATGTACCAAATTTCAGCTGGATCGGATGAAATATGCTTCTGTTAGAGGCTCCACAAGCGAAATCTGAGGGTCCCTTTATATGGGGGCTATACGTAAAAGTGGACCGATATGGCCCATTTTCAATACCATCCGACCTACATCGATAACAACTACTTGTGCCAAGTTTCAAGTCGATAGCTTGTTTCGTTCGGAAGTTAGCGTGATTTCAACAGACGGACGGACGGACGGACGGACATGCTTAGATCGATTCAGAATTTCACCACGACCCAGAATATATATACTTTATTGGGTCTTAGAGCAATATTTCGATGTGTTACAAACGGAATGACAAAGTTAATATACCCCCATCCTATGATGGAGGGTATAAAAACATTCAGAAAATCCTTGTTCTTTTGTTACATTTTTGTGAATTTCTTCGAAAATTTCTAATTATAATCAGAAAAAAGTTTTGTTTCAAAAATATTCAGCTTATCCTTCGAGCTGGAAACAAATTTCAAAAGATTTGAAATCTTTTAAAGAGTAGGGTCAGGAGAAGTCTGGCACTAAAACTGAACTACTGATCCATGATCACTCCATGGCTTCCACACACATGCCCCTTACATTTCAAAACAATCGGACAACTTGTTATACCCTCCACCATAGGTATACTAACTTTGTCATTCCGTTTGTAACACATCGAAATATTGCTCTAAGACCCCATAAAGTATATATATTCTGGGTCGTGGTGAAATTCTGAGTCGATCTGAGCATGTCCATCCGTCCGTCCGTCTGTTGAAATCACGCTAACTTCCGAACGAAACAAGCTATCGACTTGAAACTTGGCACAAGTAGTTGTTATTGATGTAGGTCGGATGGTATTGAAAATGGGCCATATCGGTCCACTTTTACGTATAGCCCCCATACAAATGGACCCCCAAATTTGGCTTGCGATTGCTGTAAGAGAAGCAAATTTCATCCGATCCGGTTGAAATTTGGTACATCGTGTTTGTATATGGACTCTAACAACCGCGCAAAAATTGGTTCATATCGGTCCACTTTTACGTATAGCCCCCATATAAACGGACCCCCAAATTTGGCTTGCGATTGCTCTAAAAGAAGCAAATTTCATCCGATCAGGCTGAAATTTGATACATGGTGTTGGTATATGGTCTCTAACAACCATGCAAAAATTGGTCCATATCGGTCCACTTTTACGCTTGCGATTGCTCTAAAAGAAGCAAATTTCATCCGATTAGGCTGAAATTTGGTACATGGTGTTGGTATATGGTTTCTAACAACCATGCAAAAATTGGTCCATATCGGTCCACTTTTACGTATAGCCCCCATATAAACGGACTCCTAAATTTGGCTTGCGATTGCTCTAAGAGAAGCAAATTTCACCCGATCCGGCTGAAATTTGGTACATGATGTTAGTATATGGTCTCTAACAACCATGAAAAAATATCGGTCCACTTTTACGTATAGCCGCCATATAAATGGACCCCCAAATTTGGCTTGCGATTGCTCTACGAGAAGCAAATTTATCCGATGCGGCTGAAATTTGGTACATGGTCTTAGTATGTGGTCTCTAACAACCATGCAAAAATTGGTCCACATCGGTATATAATTATATATAGCCCCCATATAAACCGATCCCCCGATTTGGCTTGCGGAGCCTCTAAGAGAAGCAAATGACCATGCAAAAATTGGTCCACATCGACCCATAATTATATATAGCCCCCATATAAGCCGATACCCAGATTTGACCTCCGGAGCCTCCTAGAGGAGCAAAATTCATCCAATCCGGTTGAAATTTGGTACGTGGTGTTAGTATATGGTCTCTAACAAACATGCAAGAATTGGTCCATATCGGTCCCTAATTATATATAGCCCCCATATAAACCGTTCCCCAGTTTTGATCTCCGGACCCTCTTGAAGGAGCAAAATTCATCCGATCCAGTTGAAATTTGCAACGTGGTTTTAGTATAAGGTCGCTAATAACCATGCCAAAATTGGTCCATATTGGTCTATAGTTATATATAGCCGATCCCCAATCACACAAAAATGGGTCCATATCGGTTCATAATCATGGTTGCCACTCGAGCCAAAAATAATCTACCAAAATTTTATTTTTATAGAAAATATTGTCAAAATGTTATTTCTATAGAAAATTTTATCAAAATTTTACTTCTATAGAAAATTTTGTCAAAATTTTATTTCTATAGAAAAATTTTTCCAAATTTTATTTCTATAGAAAATTTTGTCAAAATTTTACTTCAATAGAAAATGTTGTCAAAATTTTATTTCTATAGAAACTTTAAACTTAATTATATACGTATTTAATCGGCCTTTTTATACCCTGCGCCACACTGTGGAACAAGGTATTATAAGTTAATGCATATGTTTGTAACACCCAGAAGGAAACGAGATAGACACATGGTGTCTTTGGCAATAATGCTCAGGGTGCGTCCCTGAGTCGATATAACCATGTCCGTCTGTCTGTCTGTGAACACATTTTTGTGATCAAAGTCTAGGTCGCAATTTAAGTCCAATCGCCTTCAAATTTGGCACATGTTCCTAATTTGGGTCAGAATAGAACCCTATCGATTTTGGAAGAAATCGGTTCAGATTTAAATATAGCTCCCACATATATCTTTCGCCCGATGTGCACTAATATGGACCCAGCAGCCAGAGTTTTATAGCGATTTGCTTGAAATTTTGTACAAACATAACACTTAGTCGTATAGTCAAGTGTGCAAATTTGATTGAAATCGGTTCAGATTTAGATATAACTCCCATATATATCTTTCGCCCGATATGGACTTATATGGCCCCAGGAGCCAGATTTTTGACCGAATTGGGTTGAAATTTTGCACAAGGAGTACAATTAGTAGTATAGTCAAGTGTGCAAAATTTTATTGAAATCGGTTCAGATTTAGATATAGCTCCTATATATATCTTTCGCCCGATATGCACTAATATGGACCCAGCAGCCAAAGTTTTATACCGATGTGCTTAAAATTTTGTGCAAACATAACACTTAGTCGTATAGTCAAGTGTGCAAAATTTGATTGAAATCGGTTCAGATTTATATATAGCTCCCATATATATGTCTTTCTGATTTCGACAAAAATGGTCAAAATACCAACATTTTCCTTGTTAAATCGCCACTGCTTAGTCGAAAAGTTGTGAAAATGACTCTAATTTTCCTAAACTTCTAATACATATATATCGAGCGATAAATCATAAATAAACTTTTGCGAAGTTTCCTTAAAATTGCTTCAGATTTAAATGTTTCCCATATTTTTTTTTTACTAAATTTGTGTTCCACCCTAGTGCATTAGCCAACTTAAATTTTGACTCTATAGATTTTGTAAACGTCTATCAAATTTTGTCCAAATCGAGTGATATTTAAATGTACACGCAAAGAAAAAAAACGTTTGGAAAACGTGTACCGAAAACGTTTTTCTTTTGTTAGAGTTTTTTGAATTGCTTCGAAAATTTTAAACTTTTATCACCAAAAAAATTCGTTTGGTACAAAATTTTTATTTTTTCAACAAAAAAAGTTATTTTTGAAACAACAACACAGTCCATTTCGTTTATGTCAAACACTGTTCTTTTCCGACTTTAGGTCTTTAATAAGACACATTTTACAGTTCAAAATTTAATATACTACAATGTAATGTTGAACATTTTTTCCGAATCTTCCGAACATATCTGGAATATATGTAAAAAAACAAAAAAAACTTTGGTCGAAGCGGGGATCGAACCCACGACCCTTGGCATGCAAGTCGGACGTAGCAACCACTGCTCCACGGTGCCAAACTAAATGTTTGTTTCTGTTAAATAAACTTTGTTTGTTCGGTTCGTGGGCGCCGCAAGCTATGCTATATAAATATAACTTATATGGATATTTATCTATTGATGACCATAACAGGTACATAGCTCAGTGGTTAGTGTGTTGGCTTACAAAGTGCATGGTCCGCGGTTCGATTCTCCGTCCAGGCGAAAGGTAAAAAAATTTTAAAAATTCATAAAATCGTATAATTTCTTCTACATTGTTGGTATTACAGAAAAAGGTGCTAAGAACTAAAAAACTTCGTGGAAGTGAGAAAGATGTGAGGGAAAATGCAATTAGCCAGAAAAATTTTTTTTGAGTTAGTCTTTATGAAATTGTTTTTACATCCTGGAAAAGAATAAACGTTTATCACAAAATGTATATACTTTTCTTCCAAATGCACTTCCTTTCAACGAAAAGCAAATGAGAAACGAACTTTGTTTGTCTAAAATTTCGTTTGATAGGAAAGAATTATTTTTTTGCGTGTATGTATTTGGGACAAACCTTTATATATAGCCCCCAACATATTTGACGGATGTGATATGGTATCGAAAATTTAGATCTACAAAGTGGTGCAGGGTATAATATAGTCGGCCCCGCCTTACTTGTTTAGTTTAATATATACCACGTATGGACTATGTGGTATATATTACGGTGTTAGGAAGTTTTAATATACCTTGCCATCGGCTTCGTGAGCGTATTTGTCCGAAATTCGTTACTCACGGACACTTACGAAGGAATTATTATCGTGACTCACTCTCACGCACGACATTTGGTATGTTTATCACGCTCACGTATACTCTCGACTTTGCCATCTGCGTGACTCACGACAATTTGGTTTCACGTGCACACTTCTAATTCTGAGTAGAGGTGTGCACGTGACACGAAATTGTCGTGACTCACGAAAATTTTCGTGACTCACGCGTGGGTGTGCGTGAGCGTGATTAACCAACCAAATGTCGTGCGTGAGCGTGAGTCACGAAAATAATATCTTCGTGAGTGTGCGTGAGTATCGAATTTCGGAAAAACACACTCACGAAAATTATTCCGCGTACGAACATAAAATGCTTACGAGTTTAAATTATTTATAATTTTAGTGACCCCCTAGGTGTAAAGAGTTTTATAACGCTCTCGATTTTAATCATACTCATGTTTTCAATCAGGTTCCATAGGTAAATTACTCATAAAATTATTCGTGAGTCACGAGGTTTTTCGTGAGTCACGACATTTTTCGTGAGTCACGATATTTTTCGTGAATTACGACATTTAAAAGATTTTCGTGCGTGAGTACAAATTTTCTTTTCGTGAGCGTGCGTGAGTCCTACCAAAAAATATCGTGCATGAGTGTGCGTGAATAAGATTTCTCCATCGTGAGTGTGCGTGAGCGTGAGCAAAATATTACTCACGTGCACACCTCTAATTCTGAGTCGATCTAGTCTGTTAAAATCACTCTAACTTCCGAACGAAATAAGCTATCAACGTGAAACTTGCTACAAGTAGTTGTTACTGACATAGGTCAGATGGTATTGCAAATGGGCCATATCGGACCACTTTTACGTATAGGCCCCCATATAAACCGACCCCCAGATTTGGTTTGCGGAGTCTATTGGAGAAGCAAGTTTCATCCGATCCGGCTGAAATTTGGTACGTGGTGTTAGTATATGGTCTCTAACAACCATGCAAAAATTAGTCCACATCGGTCCATAATTATATATAGCCCCCATATAAACCGATCCCCTCGATTTGGCTTGCGGAGCCTCTAAGAGAAGCAAATTTCATCCGATCCGGCTGAAATTTGGTACATGATGTTAATATATGGTCTCTAATGACCATGCAAAAATTGGTCCATATCGGTCCATAATTATATATAGCCCCCATATAAACCGATCACCAGATTTGACCTCCGGTGCCTTTTGGAGAAGCAAAATTCATCCGATCTGGTTGAAATTTGGTACGTGATGGTAGTATATGATATTTAACAACAATGCCAAAAGTGGTCCATATCAGTCCATAATCATTTATAGCCCCATATAAACCGATCCCGAGATATGGTTTTGGAGCCTCTTGGAGGAGCAAATTTCATCCGAGTGAGTTGAAATTTGTGGATGACAGTCTTTTGTAGAAGTTTCTACGCAATCCATGGTGGAGGGTACATAAGATTTGGCCTGGCCGAACTTACGGCCGTATATACTTGTTGATGTTTTCGTCGGTAACCACCTCTTTCGGGCGTCCACTGCGTTCACCGTCCTCCGTGCTCATTTCACCACGCTTGAATTTTGCATACCAATCAATTATTGTTGATTTTTTTTAGGGAGCCACCGTGGTGCAATGGTTAGCATGCCCGCCTTGCATACACAAGGTCGTGGGTTCGCTTCCTGCTTCGACCGAACACCAAAAAGTTTTTCAGTCGTGGATTATCCCACCTCAGTAATGCTGGTGACATTACTGAGGGTTTCAAATCTTCTCTAAGTGGTTGCATTGCAATGTGGAACGCCGTTCGGAAATGGAATCGGGCAGCACTCAGTGATAAGAGAGAAGTTCACCAATGTGGTATTACAATGGACTCAATAGTCTAAGTGAGCCTGATACATCGGGCTGTCACCTAACCTAACCTAACCATTGTTGATTTCCCTGGGGCAGAGTCCGGAAACTCATTATTAAGCCAAGTTTTTGCTTCCACCGTACTTTTTCCCTACAGAAAACAGTATTTTATCAAAATACGAAATTCCTTTTTTCCATTTTTTTCACAATAACAAAAGTTGCTTCACAAAAGACGCTCTATCTCACAAACTAATTGACTTACAGACGTCAAATTTTGACACGAATCATTTGAAGGTTGGTACTTATAAAAATAATATGCATTCAATACTGGCGACGCCATCTATGTGGGACTTATCAGCCAACCTGTTACATACCTTTTTTGTCTAATATATACCACGTATGGACAATTTAGAAAAACGATGTTAAGAAGTTTTAAGATACCACAACCCAAGTAATTCGATTGTGGATGACAGTCTTTTGTAGAAGTTTCTACGCAATCCATGGTGGAGGGTACATAATATTTGGCCTGGCCGAACCTACGGCCGTATATACTTCTTAAACCTGAGTGTTTCTGAAAAAAAATCTCTCATTCATTAGCAGTCAAATGCAGACAGGTTTGCCATGGCATAAAACTGGAGATTTCCACAAACAATCACATGTAAAAATTTCCCACGACACTTCAAAACATTTGTAGTTTTACTCCACGAAAAACGATAAAACTCATCAAAATTTCACAAAAGAGTACACACAAAAAACCATCAAAATAACTACGAAATACAAACATTTAGCGAATTCTATTTTTATATAGTTAAACTACTCTCCTTGAGTATCAGAACTCATACTTACTAAAAAACAGTTTTTAATTTTAAGAAAATTGTGCTGCTTTACTCTTATCACCACCTATTAAAAGTTTTGTCAATATTAACGGCTGGTTGTGCATAAACAGGGTTGCCAACAGTAACATTTTATTTCGATTTTTTACAATCAATGTGTTAGCCCCATCTAGAAAATATTAAAAATCTAAAGTTGAAAATTTGACTTTTTGCCGCTAAAATCGCGATTTCAGCCATAGTGCATTGGTAAGAATTTCCACAACCCATGTAATTCGATTGTGGATGACAGTCTTTTGTAGAAGTTTCTACGCAATCCATGGTAGAGGGTACATAATATACGGCCGTATATACTTGTTTTATAAATAAGTTTACCATGATGGCTACCACAATAGTCCTCTAATAGGAATAGATTTTCATTTAACAATAACAAATCGTCGTTAGTAACCATCCGTAGGGGACTCTATTGACCGTTTACTGCAAATGCAGTTTGCTTGCCTTACTCTATTCCATTAAAATTTGAAGAGAAAAAGAGAACAACGAAAAACTCGTATTTCCGGTTATGCCTTTTCGGACGATGAACAAAGTTGACTTCCGTTTATTAAACCTTCGTTCTAAGATTGGCCAATATAAAAGAATGTCCACAGTTAGCTCTGTTGTTTAGGATGTTATTTAAAATTAAATTTATGGTCCAAATCATAACTTCATTTATTTAGCCCTCTTTCGATTTACGAGTATCTCAATTAAATTGGATATCAACAGAATTCCATAAGCATCATCCCATCATCTACTTAAGCAGAATCATTCAATGTTACCAGCACTAGTTCCGTGTCCTTGTTTGTGGGTGGCTATAGATTGGTGTAACATGGTTATAGTTGCTTCCTGTGCTTGCTACAAATCATGTTCAGTTGAACCGAGACCGATATTGTTGGGCTTCTCAATATTTCCTGGCAATGCTGCCACACAGATGCGTCGTGTTCACTTCTTGTTATCCCCAAAACGGAGTGACAGTCATTGGGTATTGTATTTATTTGCCTTGCATCAGTCACAAGTCAATGCGGCATGAGGGAGGAAGGGATAAATGGTACAAATGAAGATTTGTTCGTTTAACAAACTGTTTGATGTATTGCTCGTTTGGCTGTTCCAGAGTTTTGTCCTCATTGTCTTTCTATTGGTTTTCCTCCCTTCGTTTTTCTGGCTTTTCTGTAACATAATCAGATTTAATGTATTTTTGCTCAAGTTTACTGAGTTTATTAGGTACATTTTGTTTCCTCTTCCGGCCTTATTTGTTGCGAAGTTTTCTATGGTTTTATTTGTTTCTGTTTATTATACTGATTTTTCTGGTTATATCTTATTTTCTAAACTGTGCTACTAGCTAGCTCTTATTAACGTGTAATAGGTTTAAATTACGCAGTAAAAAAGTAAAAAATATTTTTCATCAATGTAATGACTATGCTTTGGGTATTAAATAAGTGAGCATGGAGTGAAGTCAGAGCCATGCCGAAATTTTTATACCTTCCACAATGGGTTTGAAAATCTGTATAGGGTACACACCCAGAGAAGGAATATGATCACCTCAAACATGTTTTAAGAGCAAAATGTTATTTTTGGGTGGTGACCATGTAACATGGTTTTCGCAACCATGTTATTTTGTCGCAAATCATGTATCTGATTTCGGCAAGCAGGTTATATTTGACGAGAAAATAACATTTTAGTGACAAACATGCTACATGGTCACCATACAAAAATAACATTTTGCTCTTGAAACATGTTTGAGGTGATCATATTCCTTCTCTGCGTGCACATCAAAGATATCAAAGTGCACTAAATATCATACATATTTATAGTAAACTAGCGTAAACCGGTCCACTTCGCTGCATCTCCCGAAGCATATTTTCGTTAACTTAGTCAACCATATCCATCGATCTGAAAACAAATTCGAAAAGATTTAAACACTTTTAAAGAGTAAGAGTCTGGCACAAAAACTGAAGTACTGATTAATCACTCCATGGTTTCCACACATGTGGCCGCTAACAACCACACCAAAATTGGTCTATATAGGTATATAGTTATCTATAGCCGATCCCCAAAAATAATCTACCAATTAATACATGTAACATAATCCATGAAAACCTGTTGCTATAATAAATGAAGATCCATAAACAGAGTCTGCAGTAGTAAAATCAATATTTCTGGCAGGCACTTTTTGCAGATCAAAGTTATTAAGTTAATCAAATTAACTTAATTCGTTATACTTTTATTATTGAAATGCATAGTTGTACAGTTTTCTGTTTCCCATATGAAGGATGAGATATGCGTGATCACTTAAAAGCATATACTTAAGTTTGGCACGAATTATAAAGTGACACCAATCCAGAAAGGTTCTTCCTAGGACTTTACAACTGTGGCTATTTTATGTCAACAGGAAATCTGGCATTGGCTAGATTGGCTGAATAGACCAATCTGGATATAACAAACTCAATTCTGTAATAAAGGGACACCAGGAATGGCGACTATCCCGGCCAGAGATCCGGTATGAAATTAGCGACATTTGAACATGCCTATCTGGGTATACTAATATTGTTACAAAATTTCTCAATTTTGAGCAAAGGCAACGACGATCCAGGTTACCTCAAAAATCATATCTTTCTGAAGCCGAAGACTCCTACTAAAGAAGGCGTTTTGCTATGATTGAGAGATGAAAGAAACATCTGTTATCATTGAAAATGCTGGCATAATTGTGTTATATCTAAGGGGATTACTTTAAGGGGAAAAGATATTTATTGATATTGTATTTTATTTATTTTGCGTTAACAGAAATGTGAACCCTCTATTTCACTAAAGCCAATTTAACTTTATTTTAGTTCTAAATTGTAAGTTAGTCCATACGTGGTATATTTTAAACTAAAAAAGTCCGGTTAAATACGTATATAATTCAGTTTGACAAAATTTTCTATAGAAATAAAATTTTGATAACATTTTCTATAGCAATAAAATTTTGACAAAATTTTCTATAGCAATTTTGGCATGGTTATTAGCGGCCATATACTAACGCCACGTTCCAAATTTTAACACAATCGGATGAATTTTGCTCCTCCTAGAGGTTCCGGAGGTCAAATCTGTGGATCGATTCATATGGGGGCTACATATAATTATGGACCGATATGTACCAATTCCTGCATGGTTGCCAGAGACCATATACTAACATCACGTACCAAATTTTAACCGAATCGGATGAATTTTGCTCCTCCAAGAGGTTCCGGAGGTCAAATCCACCAACCGAATTGGATGAATTTTGCTCATCCATAAGGATCCGGAGATCAAATCTGGGGACCGGTTTATATGGGGGCTATATATAATTATGGACCGATGTGAACCAATTTTTGCGTGGTTGTTAGAGACCATATACTGACACCACATTCCAAATTCCAACCGAATCGGATGAATTTTGCTCCTTCAAGAGGCTCCGGAGGTCAAATCTGGGGATCGGTTTATATGGGGGCTACATATAATTATTGACCGATATGGACCAATTACTGCATGGTTGTCAGAGACCATATACTAACACCACGTACCAAATTTTAACCGAATCGGATGAATTTTGCTCCTCCAAGAGGTTCCGGAGGTCAAATCCACCAACCGAATTGGACGAATTTTGCTCATCCATAAGAATCCGGAGATCAAATCTGGGGACCGGTTTATATGGGGGCTATATATAATTATGGACCGATGTGAACCAATTTTTGCATGGTTGTTAGGGACCATATACGAACACCATGTACCAAATTTCAGCCGGCTCAGATAAAATTTGCTTCTCTTTGTGGTTCCGCAAGCCAAATCTGGGGATCGGTTTATATGGGGGCTATATATAATTATGGACCGATGTGGACAAATTTTTGCATGGTTATTAGAGACTATACACCAACACTATGTACTAAATTTCGGCCGGATCTGATGAAATTTGCTTCTCTTAGAGGCTCCGCAAGCCAAATCTGGGGATCGGTTTATATGGGGGCTATATATAATTATGGACCGATGTGGACCAATTTTTGCATTGTTGTTAAAGACCATATGCAAACACCATGTACTAAATTTCAGCCAGCTCGAATGAAATTTGATTCTCTTTGAGCCTCCGCAAGCCAAATCTGGGGATCGGTTTATATGGTGGCTATATATAATTATGGACCGATGTGGACAAATTTTTGCATGGTTATTAGAGACTATATACCAACACCATATACCAAAGCCGGATCGGATGAAATTTGCTTCTCTGTGAGACTTCGCAAGCCAAATCTGGGGGTCCGTAAAAGTGAACCGATATGGCTCATTTGCAATACCGTCCGACCTACATCAATAACAAATACTTGTGCCAAGTTTCAAGACGATAGCTTGTTTAGTTCGGAAGTTAGCGTGATTTCTACAGACGGAGGGACATGCTTAGATCGACTCAGAACTTCACCACGACCCAGAATATATATACTTTATGGGGTCTTAGAGCAATATATCGATCTGTTACAAACGGAATGACAAAGTTAATATACCCCCCATCCTATGGTGGAGGGTATAAAACGGGAAAAAATTATACACAAATGAAGAATAAACATTTACTAAATTTGTACTTCTCACAAAATAGTTAATTGTTTCTTTAAATTTGTAAATTAAACAACAAATGGGCCCATCTTGAACTTCGTATGACACTAAAGACATTCCTGTAATTTTTACCTCCAATTTTTTTATTCAAACTACAAAATTTTCTTTAACCAGTGAAAAAATTAATTATGTCTCATAAAATTTCTTGAATTTGTCGAAAAATATTTACTTATTTTTCTTATATCGGCGTAATGTCGGAGTTTGTAATACTGTTTAGTTAAAACGTTCTAAAAATAATCTAAATTTTCTAAAATTAACCAAAATTTCTCTTGCTGGTGGGTTCACTGTTTTTTCAGTGTGCCAAACGAGAAAACAATTTTTTGTAATAAAACTCTAACGCAAAACTTTACGAACTTAACACAAAACAATATTAGATACCATGTCACGAATTTTTCAACACTACAGGAGAATCAAAAATTGATCCCACTGTAGCGTGTATTTATGGTCGAAATCGAATGTTGCCATTCTTCCGGTTATTATGTGCCATCGTACTCTTAATAGTTTCTTCCCTTGATATCAAAATTTCCTGCTCCATGTCTATTTGCATATTCAATTCTATTGTTTTGTTGTTATTTACATTTTCTTCCGGCCGTTTCTTGGTATTCCTTACGATTATATTGGTTTGTACCAACTTTTGTTATTGCTGACTTTTCATTCAGGATGATTGATTTGAATCCTTTTTCGTTTGTTTTTTCTTTTGCTGCCCACATAACAATAGAACTTTGGGGGAAGAGAAATCATTCATTCCTTTTGTTGAGTGATTGAAAGGAAGTTTCCTTTTTATTTTACTTCTTTGCAACGGCTGAAGTTGTAGATTTAGCTGTTTGTTTATTGGATGTATTAAATTTAATTGTATTAAAATTTTAAACAATTTGTCATGGTAGACAAACAAAATTCTAACTGTAAATGACAGTTGCAATACGATATAGCTTAATTGGTATTTATTTCTAAAAGATTTGCTGAGAGCAATACAGAGAACGAAAGTGAGAAATTGAAAGTGTAAATACTTATCATTTATTTTTGAAAATTGAATTAGACAACCTTAAACAAGTATATACGGCCGTAAGTTCGGCCAGGCCGAATCTTATATACCCTCCACCATGGATTGCGTAGAACCTACAGACTTTCATCCACAATCGAATTACATGGGTTGCTGTAACACTTGCCGATGGCAAGGTATCTTAAAACTTCTTAACACCGTCTTCTAACTTGTTAGTTAAAGCCGATTAAAGCCGATACGTATATAATTCAGTTTGAAAAAATTTTCGATAGAAATAATATTTTGAAAAAATTTTCTATAGAAATAAAATGTTGACAAAATTTTCTATAGAAATAAAATGTTGACAAAATTTTCTATAGAAATAAAATTTTGACAATATTTTCTATGGAAATAAAATTTTGACAAAATTTTCCATAGAAATAAATTCTTGACAAAATTTTTTATAGAAATAAAGTTTTGACAACATTTTCTATAGAAATAAAATTTTGACAAAATTTTCTATAGAAATAAAATTTTGACAAAATTTTCTATAGAAATAAAATTTTGACCAAATTTTCTATAGTAATAAAATTGTGACAAAATTTTCTATAGACATAAAATTTTGACAAAATATTCTATAGACATAAAATTTTGACAAAATTTTATATAGAAATAAAATGTTGGCAAAATTTTCTATAGAAATAAAGTTTTCACAAAATTTTCTATAGAAATAAAATTTTGACAAAATTTCTATAGAAATAAAATTTTGACAAAATTTTCTATAGAAATAAATAATAATAAAATTTTGACAAAATTTTCTATAGAAAAAAATTTTGACAAAATTTTCTATACAAATAAAATTTGGCAAAATTTTCTATAGAAATAAAATTTAACAAAATTTTCTATAGAAATAAAATTTGAACAAAATTTTCTATAGAAATAAAATTTTGACATAATTTTCTACAGAAATAAAATTTTGACAAAATTTTCTATAGGAATAAAGTTTTGACATAATTTTCTATAGAAATAAAATTTTGAAAAAATTTTCTAAAAAAAAAAGTTTTGACAAAATTTTCTATAGAAATAACATTTTGACAAAATTTTCTATAGAAATAAAATTTTGACAATATTTTCTATGGAAATAAAAATTTGACAAAATTTTCTATAGAAATAAAATTTTGACAAAATTTTCCATAGAAATAAAAATTTGACAAAATTTTCTATAGAAATTAAATTTTGACAACATTTTCTATAGTAATAAAAATTTTGACAAAATTTTCTATAGAAATAAAATTTGGCAAAATTTTTTATAGAAATAAAATTTTGACATAATTTTCTATAGAAATAAAATTTTGACAAAATTTTCTATAGAAAAAAAATTTGACAAAATTTTCGATAGAAATAAAATTTTGACAAAATTTTATATAAATAATGTTTTGACAAAATTTTCTATAGAAATAAAATTTTGACAAAATTTTCTATAGAAATAAAATTTGGCAAAATTTTCTAAAGAAATAAAATTTTGACATAATTTTCTACAGAAATAAAATTTTGACAAAATTTTCTATAGAAATAAAATTTTGACATAATTGTCTATAGAAATAAAATTATGAAAAAATTTTCTATAGAAAAAAAGTTTTGACAAAATTTTCTATAGAAATAAAATTTTGACAAAATTTTCTATAGAAATGAAATCTTAACAAAATTTTGCATATAAATTAAATGTTGACAAAATTTTCTATAGTAATAAATCTTTGACCAAATTTTCGATAGAAATAAAATTTTGAAAAAATTTTCTATAGAAATGAAATCTTAACAAAATTTTGTATAGAAATTAAATTTTGACAAAATTTTCTATAGTAATAAAATTTTAACAAAACTTAATATGGAAATAAAATTCTGATAACATTTTCTGTAGAAATAAAATTTTGACAAAATTTTCTATAGAAATAAAATTTTGACAAAATGTTTTATAGAAATAAAATTTTGACAACATTTTCTATAGAAATAAAATTTTGACAAAATTTTCTATAGAAATAAAATTTTGACAAAATTTGCTATCGAAATAAAATTTTGAAAAAAATTTCTATAGAAATGAAATCTTAACAAAATTTTGTATAAAAATTAAATTTGTACAAAATTTTCTATAGTAATAAAATTTTAACAAAATTTAATATAGAAATAAAATTCTGATAACATTTTCTGTAGAAACAAAATTTTGACAAAATTTTCTATAGAAATAAAATTTTGACAAAATGTTTTATATAAATAAAATTTTGACAACATTTTCTATAGAAATAAAATTTTGACAAAATTTTCTATAGAAATAAAATTTGGACAACATTTTCTATAGAAATAAAATGTGGCAAAATTTTCTATAGAAATAAAATTTAACAAAATTTTCTATAGAAATAAAATTTTGACAAAATTTTCTATAGAAATAAAATTTTGACAAAATTTTCTATAGAAATAAAATTTTGACAAAATTTTCTATGGAAATAAAAATTTGACAAAATTTTCTATAGAAATAAAATTTTGACAAAATTTTCTATAGAAATAAAAATTTGACAAAATTTTCTATAGAAATTAAATTCTGACAAAATTTTCTATAGTAATAAAATTTTTGACAAAATTTTCTATAGAAATAAAATTTGGCAAAATTTTCTGTAGAAATAAAATTTTGACATAATTTTCTATAGAAATAAAATTTTGCCAAAATTTTCTATAGAAATAAAATTTGGCAAAATTTTCTAAAGAAATAAAATTTTGACATAATTTTCTACAGAAATAAAATTTTGACAAAATTTTCTATAGAAATATAATTTTGACATAATTGTCTATAGAAATAAAATTATGAGAAAATTTTCTACAGAAAAAAAGTTTTGACAAAATTTTCTTAGAAATAAAATTTTGACAAAATTTTCTATAGAAATAAAATTTTGACAAAATTTTCTATAGAAATGAAATCTTAACAAAATTTTGCATAGAAATTAAATGTTGACAAAATTTTCTATAGTAATAAAATTTTGACAAAATTTTCGATAGAAATAAAATTGTGAAAAAATTTTCTATAGAAATGAAATCTTAACAATATTTTGTATAGAAATTAAATTTTGACAAAATTTTCTATAGTAATAAAATTTTAACAAAATTTAATATAGAAATAAAATGCTGATAACATTTTCTGTAGAAATAAAATTTTGACAAAATTTTCTATAGAAATAAAATTTTGACAAAATGTTTTATAGAAATAAAATTTTGACAACATTTTCTATAGAAATAAAATTTTGACAAAATTTTCTATAGAAATAAAATGTTGACAACATTTTTTATAGAAATAAAATTTGGCAAATTTTTCTATAGAAATAAATTTTAACAAAATTTTTTGTAGAAATAAAATTTGAACAAAATTTTCTATAGAAATAAAATTTTGAAAAAATTTTCTATAGAAATAAAATTTTGACAAAATTTTCTATAGAAATAAAATTTTGACAAAATTTTTTATAGAAATAAAATTTTGACAAAATTTTCTATAGAAATGAAATCTTAACAAAATTTTGTATAGAAATTAAATTTTGACAAAATTTTCTATAGTAATAAAATTTTGACATAATTTTCTATAGAAATAAAATTTTGACAAAATTTTCGATAGAAATAAAATTTTGACAAAATTTTCTATAAATAAAGTTTTGACAAAATTTTCTATAGAAATAAAATTTTTACAAAATTTTCTATAGAAATAAAATTTGGCAAAATTTTCTATAGAAATAAAATTTTTACAAAATTTTCTATAGAAATAAAATTTGGCAAAATTTTCTATAGAAATAAAATTTTGACATAATTTTCTACAGACATAAAATTTTCTATAGAAAAAAAGTTTTGACAAAATTTTCTATAGAAATAAAATTTTGACAAAATTTTCTATAGAAAAAAAGTTTTGACAAAATTTTCTATAGAAATAAAATTTTGACAAAATTTTCTATAGAAATAAAATTTTGACAAAATTTTCTATAGAAATGAAATCTTAACAAAATTTTGCATAGAAATTAAATGTTGACAAAATTTTCTATAGTAATAAAATTTTGACAAAATTTTCTATAGAAATAAAATTTTGACAAAATTTTCTATAGAAATACAATTTTGACAAAATTTTCTATAGAAATACAATTTTGACAAAATTTTCTATAGAAATGAAATCTTAACAAAATTTTGTATAGAAATTAAATTTTGACAAAATTTTCTATAGAAATAAAATTTGGCAAAATTTTCCATAGAAATAAAATTTGGCAAAATTTTCTATAGAAATAAAATTTTGACAAATATTTCTATAGAAATAAAATTTTGACAAACTTTTCTATAGAAATAAAATTTTGACAAAATTTTCTATAGAAATAAAATTTTGACAAAATTTTCTATAGAAATAAAATTTTGACAAAATTGTCTCTAGAAATCAATTTTGACAAAATTTTCTATAGACATAAAATTTTGACAAAATTTTCTATAGAAATAAAATGTTGGCAAAACTTTCTATAGAAATAAAATCTTAACAAAATTTTGTATAGAAATTACATTTTGACAAAATTTTCTATAGTAATAAAATTTTGACAAAATTTTCTATAGTAAAGTTATTTCGGCATAAGCCGGCTATCAATGTAAAACCTTTTTTCGGAGAGTTCAAGTGTGGTTTTTGTTGGGTTTAATAAACTGCCTGAATTTATTCTGATAATTGGTTGATAGTTTTGCTGCAAGTAGAGGATGCTGATGAGGAATGTGGTAATTCCGAAACGTGCGTCCATCCAACCATCTTGCAGTCTATAGGGCTTTGCCCAAATAAATTTGACAAACATTCTTTTCCTCTGTTGGTTAAGCTACACTTGTAGTTTAGTCAATGTATGGTTTTAAGCTGCAATAAAAAACAACAACGATGCTTAAAGATCAATACCAACAATAACAAAACAAAACGAATGGGTAACAAAATTTTGACAAAATTTTTTATAGAAATAAAATATTGGTAGACAATTTTTGTGTGATTGGGGATCGGCTATATATAACTATAGACCGATATGGATCAATTTTTGCATGGTTGTTAGCGGCCATATGCTTACGTAATGTACCAAATTTCAACCGAATTGGATGAATTTTGCTCCTCCAAGAGGTTCCGGAGCTCGAACCAAATTTCTACCGAATCGGATAAATTTTGCTCCTCCAAGAGGCTCCGGAGGTCAAATCTGGGGATCGCTTTATATGGGGGCTATATATAATTACCGATATGGGCCAATATTTGCATGGTTATTATAGACCATACACTAACACGTCGTACGAAATTGCAACCGGATCAGATGAATTGTGCTCCTCCAAGAGGCTCCGTAGGTCAAATCTGCGGATATGGGGGCTATATATAATTATGGACCAATATGGACCAATTTTTGCATGGTTGTTAGAGACCATATACTAACTTCACATACCAAATTTCAATCGAATCGGATGAAATTTGCTTCTCTTAGAGGCTCCGCAAGCCAAATCTGGGGGTCGGTTTGTATGGGGGGCTATATGTAAAAGTGGTCCAATATGGTGCGTTTTCAATACCATCCGACCTACATAGATTGCAACTACTTATGCCAAGTTTCAAGTCGATAGCTTCTTTCGTTCGGAAGTTAGCGTGATTTCAACAGAGGCAGGGACGAACGGACATGCTTAGTTCGACTCAGAATTTCACCACGACCCAGAATATATATACTTTATGGGGCCTGAGAGCAATATTTTGATGTGTTACAAACGGAATGACAAAGTTAATATACCCCCCATCCTATGGTGGAGGGTATAAAAAGAGCTTAGTTGGCTTATTTTATATGTGTCATAAACAAGTTTCTTAAATTATTAGAATATGTATAAATAAAATGTTAAAATTATTGTAATTTTGTCTTGCCATGTAAGTACACTGAAAAAATAATGTCGTGAGGCCAAAGATTTCATGTTCGTAAAATACGAATACGAATTGTGCTTAGCATAGGAGCTGCCTTTCTCTTATAGAAAGTTTTTTTCCTCGCCCAAAAGTCTATAAACTTTTCAATGAAGTCGTTTTGTCACTTACTTATAAGTGATTTGACTTTAAACTTGCTACTTTTATGTTACATTAAAGAAAATTTTGTTTGACTAAGGTCAACCATGTACCATGTACATGGTGCAATGGTTAGCATGTCCGCCTTGCATACACAAGGTCGTTGGTTCGATACCTGCTTCGACCGAACACCAAAAAGTTTTTCAGCGGTGGATTATCCTACCTAAGTGAGTCTGATACATCGGGCTGCCACCTAACCTACCCCTAAGGTCAACTTGGCTTTAATAAATCTGAAAAATTCTTCAAAATTAATGACAATTCAATTTATTTAAATTTAAATTTATTGACTTTTTATATCTTTACTACAAAGCAAAAACCTTTTAAAAAATAAGAGATGTTTTTCAACACTTCAATTTAAAGGCGTATTTTACTTGAAACATAATTTATACTTGCAGTCGAGACTGAATTTGGCAATTTAAGTTCTGTTAACGCACATTTTAGAGGACTGTGATAGCATATGAAAAAAAGAGCTTAAAATATAATAAATTAAATATTGTTTCCTAGAATCAAGTAAAGTTTGTTTTGCCCTTTTTTTATATTTTTAATAAATCCTTCCCTTAATAAACGTCATATTTAATTCTTGTTAAAACTGTTGAATTTTTCCCAAGCCTTCTCCGAGACACCCTGTTCGAAGTCAAATATCCATTCGCCCTTAAATTAATCAACACTTTAGAATTGCAATGGAATTCTACTTTTGCAAAATTCAAAAATTGTTGGATTTCTTTTTTTCTAGTTGATGTAGTTGTTGCTTCTTCCCTTGGATACCTTGAACTGTAGGAAAAAAGATTTAATAGAGTTATGAACTAATGTGGCAACTTAAACAGAATAACTAATTGCTTCAATTGTTGGCATCAGTACGACGTAGAGCGAGAATTTTTTCACATCCGTCAAATGCAGAGATGTATAGACTTTACTGTTGATACGCTCATATAAGATACGTGGCATATAAGAGGGGTAATTAATTTAGTCGTTTTCTCCTACGTTCCCTTTAAATCCCAAGTAGATCGTGGAATGTTTCCTCTACTCATTTAAAAAACGGATGTCCCTTTCGCCGATCAAATGTGGTAAAATCAACCTTCCCTGAAAATTTCACTAAAATTTTCTTCAAAGCTTCAAAGTCACGGGCAAGGGGAGTTCCCCCTCCGAGGCCATATATCAAAAATCAGGTTCCCCATATTAATTTGATAACCCTTCTTTACGTTTTCTGCAAATTTTAAGAAAATAGGAGAATTCTATCTTGTTCCCTGTACTTTATGCAAAAGTCGGCCAAGGGTCCCGTCCAAATATCGAAAAATAGCGAAGAGGATCTTTGTCTAGATGCCACTATCAACCAACCAAAATTTCCAGCAAATCGAAGAACTTAGATCCAAAAAGTCGGTCCAAATATCAAACCACCTTTTTTGATGTCCTCTACGTTCAAGTAAATCGGTTGAGCCGTTTCCCAGAACACACGGAACATACATATAAGATATATATCTTGTGTATTAGGAACCCAAAAATAAATAAATGAAATGAAATGAAATGAAATGAAATACCAACAAATAAACAAACAAACATAGTTCGGATTTTATATACATACATAGAAGAACAAGATTTCACATCGATTTTATGACATATATTCACCCATTAAAGGGTGATACGGTCAAAATTTGGTCAATATAAACTTGACGTATTTCTTTCAATTTTGCATTTAAAAAACCTGAACACCCCTCATTTTGAAGGTGTGTGTGTGTGTAGAATGTTGCACGCAAAGAAAAAAAACGTTTGGAAAACGTGTACCGAAAACGTTTTTCTTTTGTTAGAGTTTTTTGAATTGCTTCGAAAATTTTAAACTTTTATCACCAACAAAATTCGTTTGTTACAAAAATTTTATTTTTTCAATAAAAAAAGTTATTTTTGAAATAACAACACAGTCCATTTCGTTTATATCAAACACTGTTCTTTTCTGACTTTAGGCCTTTAATAAGACACATTTTACAGTTCAAAATTTAATATAGTACAATGTAATGTTGAACATTTTTTCGGAATCTTCCGAATATATCTGGAATATATGTAAAAAAAAACAAAAGCAAAAAAAAACTTTGGCCGAAGCAGGGATCGAACCCATGACCCTTGGCATGAGAGTCGGACGTAGCTACCACTGCTCCACGGTGCCAAACTAAATGTTTGTTTCTGTTAAATAAACTTTGTTTATTCGGTTCGTGGGCGCCGCAAGCTATGCTATATAAATATAACTTATATGGATATTTATCTATTGAAGACCATAACAGGTACATAGCTCAGTGGTTAGTGTGTTGGCTTACAATGTGCATGGTCCGCGGTTCGATTCTCCGTCCAGGCGAAAGGTAAAAAAAAGGTGTTAAGAACTAAAAATCCTCGTGGATGTGAGAAAAATGTGAGGGACAATGCAGTTAGCAAGAAAATAATGTTTTTTTTTGAGCTAGTCTTTATGAAATTGTTTTTACATCCTGGAAAAGAATAAACGTTTATCACAAAAAGTATATACTTTTCTTCCAAAGACACTTCCTTACAGCGAAAAGCAAATGAGAAACGAACTTTGTTTGTCTAAAATTTCGTTTGGGAGGAAAGAATTATTTTTTTGCGTGTGCTCCTATTTTGATTTTGGAATTCACTCTTCATTTGTCAAAATGCCGTCCAAGCAAGAAGAACAGCGTATCAAAATTTTGCTCGCGCATCGCGAAAATCCGAGCTACTCGCACGCAAAGCTGGCAAAATCGCTAAAAGTTGCCAAATCAACCATTACAAATGTAATTAAAGTGTTTGGGGAACGTTTGTCGACAGCCAGGAAGTCTGGATCGGGGGGAAATCGAAAACCGGAAGCCCTAAGCTCTCTCTCCGAGATGCCGCAAATAAGCTGGGTGTATCGTCTACAACCATGCATCGAGCCAAAAAAACGAGCCGGACTATCGACTTACAAGAAGGTAGTGACTCCAAATCGCGATGATAAACAAAATACGACGGCCAAAGCGCGATCCCGGAGGCTGTACACGACGATGCTGACGAAGTTTGACTGTGTGGTAATAGACGACGAAACCTACGTCAAAGCCGACTACAAGCAGCTTCCGGGATAGGAGTTTTATACGGCAGAAGGAAGGGGAAAGGTAGCAGATATGTTCAAGCACATAAAACCGTCAAAGTTCGCAAATAAATATCTGGTTTGGCAAGCCATCTGTACCTATGGCTTGAAAAGCAGCATTTTCAAAGCTTCCGGGACTGTCAACCAAGAAATTTACGTGAAAGAGTGTTTGAATAAACGTCTGCTGCCTTTCCTGAAGAAACACGGTTGTTCCGTACTGTTTTGGCCGGATTTGGCATCTTGCCATTACGGTAAAAAGGCCATGGAGTGGTACGCCGCCAACAACGTGTAGGTGGTTCCCAAGAACAAGAACCCTCCCAACACGCCAGAGCTCCGTCCAATTGAGAAATACTGGGCTATTGTCAAGCGGAATCTAAAGAAGACCAAAAAAACTGCTAAGGACGAGCAGCAGTTCAAGGCAAACTGGCTTTCTGCGGCGAAGAAGGTGGACAAGGTGGCTGTACAAAATCTGATGGCAGGTGTCAAGCGTGAGGCCCGGCAATTCGGATTTGGAAAAACGAAAGCCTAACTGAATATTTTTCGTGAATTTTATACTAATTGAACTTGAAAAAGAAATTTAATTTGATTTTGTAAATTAACGATATCACCGATTTGCACGCGTTTTCCCTTGACCAAATTTTGACCTTTATATAGACCCCATATAAATCGCTCATCCACTTTTGACCTTCGGAGCCAACTGGAAGTGCAAATTTAATCTGATCCGGTTGATAGTGTTGCCAGTAGTTTTCTGGATCTTGTCCCCAAAAACTCCCAATTTCGAAAAACGAAACCAGGAGAGCGATGAACGTCTTTCAAATGCTCGTTAACATCGAGTACTTCTAAATACTCATGTAATAAAATTGGGTGGTAGGTCAATATGAAGGCGAACCATCTTTATCATTTCGCTTTCCAATGTCCTCTGTAGTGGAAATCGGTAGTCAAAGGGTTAACTTGATATTCACCAGGATTAAGCTAAACTCACTTAACTGGTTGTACAAAATGTTCATAGTCCCATCTCTGTTGAAATGAATATAAATCGAGTGCTCGGTTGGCTGCTCATTTGCGGCATTTGTTGCAATGTACATTGTTGGTTGGTTGTTTTTATTGTAGCAGTTGTTCTTCTTCTTCTCCCGCTCGTTGTCTGCAACATCATCCAGTGCATACCAAATGCATTTGAAAGCGGGTTTGTTAATAATCACAGTTACGATAGGGCACTGTAATCCTGGCTGGGGGTGGGACATGAGGCCTTCGAGGGCCAATATGCAGCAATGGCAGAACATTGGCATTGTCGTTATCGTCAACATTTCCATCACCAAACAGGTTTGCTAAAGTAGTTGATTTTATTTTGTTTTTTCTTTTTCTTTTTTTTTTGCAGGGCTTCCGTCTGTTACTATTGTTGTAATCAACGTCGAAAGCGTTTGGTGTGAGTACACAGGAAGAGGCATACAGTAATTTTCTTTGCCCGTTATTCGTCTAATTTCAATGTACACCAATCCTGTTGAAGTGCTTGAGCAATGAATTGAGCGCAGGACTTTTGCAACGTTTTACGGAAGGTTACCGTGGCTTAGTGCAATTGACTCTTTTGCATATTTTGCTTGTATTGTATTTGAGGGATGTATGCCAGGCATGGGGAAAATATGTACAATAGACCCAATATTGGTAGATTTTTGTAACCGAACTATTTGTCTTTGAATATATAATGTATTCTTGGTCGAGGTGAAATTTTGAGACGATTTAGAGATTTCCGTCCCTTTGCCTGTTGAAATCACGCTAATTTCCGAACAAAACAAGTAAACGCCTTGAAACCTATAGTTATTATTGATGTAGGTAGGATGATATTGTATATGGACCATATTGGAGCACTATTAGGCACAGTTCCCACATTAACTGAGAGTTGACCTTTGGAGCCTCTTGGAAGAGTAACTTCCATCAGATGTGGTTGAAATTTGGTACTTGACGTTTGTATATATCTTTCAATAAACATACAAAAATTGACCGACATTTAGCCCCTTCTTGGAGGAGCTAAATTTGGTCCAAATTGCTTTTAATAGAGAACCTATCGTGCCGAATTTTCGGACAGACTCGTCTTTTGTCTGCAGGCAGGTCAAATTCGAACATGGGCTATATCGGCCCAGATACTGATATAGGCTCCGTATAATCCGACTCCTGAGGATTTAGTCGCCGAAAAATTTATCCGATTGGCATGAAAATCAAAACGTAGAGACACCTTAGGTCCACAAGTACGTATGCCGAATATGGTTTATACCAGTCCATGTTTTGATATATCCCCAATATGCACCGATCTCCCGATTTTACTTCTGTGGCCCCAAGACACCATAATTTTTATGCGATTTGCCTGAGAAAAAAACTTAAGGTATTACAGGTCTATAAACAAGCTTGCCGAATATAATATGTACCACTCCATCTTTAGTGATCTCCCAATTTGACTTCTTGGGCTTCTAGAAAACGCAATTTTTAGCCTATTAAATATCTTAAAATCCAAACTCTAGAGATATTTTTGATTGACAAGAAGTTCAAGATTCCTCAAAACTCAAATCAAAATTGTTCTTACACGGATGAAAAAGACTATTTTTCATATGTTTGGCTATAAACATTATATGTTTGGAACACAATATTTTTGAGTGCAAGCATATAATGTTCATAAACTAGCTTAACATGTTTGGGACATAAAATGTTTGTAAATATAATATGCTTGGATGCAAACATATATTAATTTAGAAATAGCCTATAAACATATATGTGTTTAGTAGCTTGGAGCGCAATTTAACAGGGAGCGATATTGAATTAAGTTGGTGGTTGTTGCTTGTTATTACAAAATTAACATTTTATTTTTCGTTGGGCAATTGATCAGCTACTTCTTTGATCCTTACAAACTGTGTGGTTCGCTGTTCGAATCCCCGTCCGGCAAAAGGTAAAATTAAAATAAAAAAAATCATAAAATTGAATAATTTCTTCTACAATGTTTGTATTACAGAAAAAGGTGCTAAGAACTAAAAAATCTCGTGGAAGTGAGAAAGATGTGGGGGAATATACAATTGGGCAGAAACAAAATTTTGAGCATTCAGGTCGAAAACCTATGTTGTTAGCACCTATATTACCTGTTTATTTTCATAATTCATTATGATTGTAAATATATAAATAAATAAATAAAATTTTGAGCACAATATTGTTTGGGAGAATTTTTTTAAGCATATAATATTTTTGGGTGCAAAATGCTTCCAAACATATTATATGTTCACATAAAAAAATATTGCTTTTTGGAAGACAACATTATTGAATTTGGATGCAAAAACACAAAATGTTTGGAACTTAAACTACCCAAACATATATTGTTTAGACCAATATGCTTTCAAACATATTATATATTGGAAGAGATCAAACATATAAATGTTTGGGCAATACCCAAAAATGTATATGCTTAAAGCAAAATATGTTTGGGAGTATATGTTACAGAAGCGATTTTTTGTGAGCGTGTATAAATCCCAAATCTAATCTCCACATGTTGACATATAACTTCGGCAAGTGTACTATTTGAACCGGTCTGCTTGTGAGAGTATTTGTCATCAAACCTCTTGAAATTCTATATATCTTTAACCCTGTCGACCTCAATTTTTTATCTACCGCAAACATTTTTGGACAATTTTCGTGGCTCACTTAATTTCTCGTAATTCACGAAATTTTTTGTGACTCACAACAATATTATTGATTCACGTAAATGTTCGTGACACAACAATTAGCAGGATTCCAAAAAAAAAAAATATTCGTGAATCATGACAAAATGCATGACACGCTGCAATTACTGTTGAGTAAGTAGCATCCATAACTCACGAAGGAACCGCTAGCACAGTTCACGATCAAACAATGGACGCTATTTAAGTTTTAAGCGTGATATAAACCGTGAAGGTGATTGAAAGTTGTGAGCTTGAATTTAATAATGAAAGTGAATTTGTTCTTGAGTGTGATTTTTTTTGTGTCTCTGTTTTACCGTCAGTGTCAATTTTATCGTGAATGCGAATTTTACCGTGAAGAGGAATTTTATCGTGAATGTGAATTTTAGCGTGAGCGGGAATTGGATCGTGGACGGCAATTTCTATCGTGGGCGTGATTTCGAAGAAATTTTACTCAGGCACAATCACGAACACAATTCTCTTTTAAATTTGAGTTTTGCGCAATTAATACTCCACTCGGGCCACTACAAATATAAATTTCTGTGACGAACCCTTCCCCCGCGAGTTATACCCTAGCACACGAGGGAAAACCCGTCGTTACAGTGGCAGTGAATATATTCTTTTTGGATCCGGAAGTGGTGCAAAATTGATCACAGAAGCGATGAATTTAACATGAGCTTGTCATAGGACGGAAGTCCACCATTTTACCAGCCGTTGCACTTAATTTGAATCACTTTTTAGGTTGTGATGTGAATGCAGTGTTTTGAATGTAAATTAAAAAAATTTGTGATATTTTGCCAAATAAATAATTTTCATATTTTTTATGATTTTTATATCCACCACCATAGAATGGTGATGGGGGTATAATAAGTTCGTCATTCCATTTGTAATATATCGAAACATCGACTTCCGACTATATAAAGTATATATATTCTTGATCAGGGAGGAATTCTAAGACGATATAAGCATGCCCGTCTGTCCCTCTGTCCCTCTGTCTGTCTGTTGTAATCAAGCTACAGCCTTCAATAATGGCTCTATCGTCCTGAAATTTGGCACAAATTCGTATTTTGTATGCAGGCAGTTCAAGTTAGAAGATGGGCTATATCGGTCAAAGTTTTGGTATAGCCCCCATATAGAGCGATTTCCCCATTTTGCTTCTTGGGCGTCTAGAAACCGTATTTCCTATTCGATCTGCCTGAAGTTGAAAGTTTAGAGGTATTTTAGGACCACAAAATGGTGGGCCGAAAATGTGCTGTATCGTTCCATGTTTTGGTATAGTCCCCATATAGACCGATCTCCCGATTTTGCTTCTTGGGCGTCTAGAAGCCGTATTTTCTATCCGATTTGCCTGAAATTGGAAATCTAGAAGTATTTTAGGACCATCAAAAGGTGTCTCAAAAATGGGGTGTATCGGTCCATGTTTTGGTATTGTCCCCATATAGACTGATATCCCGATTTTACTTCTTGGGCTTCTAGAATTCGTAGCTTTTACCAAATTTGTCTGAAATTGGAATTCTACAGGTATTGGTGAGTATTGGTCCATGTTTTGGTATAGCCTCCGTATAGACCTCCATCCTGAATTTATTTCTTGGGCTGCTAGAATCTGTAGTTTTTATCCACTTTGCCTGAAATTGGAATTGCCTGAATTAGGAAGGCAAATATGTCAGCCGAATATGTTGTGTATCGAGCCATGTTTTGGTATAGCCGATTTTACTTCTTGAGGGTATAGCAGGTGCACTGATTTTAAAAATTGCTTGAAACTGATAGTAAAATTTTCATATTTTACTTATTGTAATCATTTAAATAATGGCGGCAAAAATCTACAAATTTAAAATCACGCTAAGTAAAATACGCATTCGTTTTTTAAGAACATGGAATCTTTGGCCTCACGACAATATTTTTTTAGTGTACAATAATATAAAGTGTTTTTAAAATTTTTGTGTCACCGGAGTCGAGAAAATATAGCACTGGTTCTAATGATGGTAAATATGATTTTCCATATAGGGCTGGGAAGTAATCATCACCCCCAGTAAAAATTGAGAGATCTAATTTCATATGATTAGATATGAGTAGATCCGAAAAATGGTAATAACTCTTTATGGATCGAAAATAGCTTTGGCTCCCCGATACAAAGGCATGCAGTCGCTGTCAGTATCTGCAGAAATTTGTGAAAGTTTTCCACGGTCAAACCCATTTTCTTAGGTGGTATGGTTGGTGAGTGTTCAAAATACCTTGGGGTTATATTGGACAAGAGGCTGAACTTTAAGCAAAGAAAGGACGAGAAAAGCCACCGTTACCCTGTATTCGTGCAAACGGCAATGGGTAAAATGTGGGGACTAAGACCGAAAATTGTGAATTGAAACTTCTTCGCACATACCATCGCCTTAGGTTAGGTGGTAGCCCGATGTATCAGGCTCACTTAGACTATTCAGTCCATTGTGATAACACAGTGGTGAACTTCTCCCTTATCACGGAATGCTGCCCGATTCCATGTTGAGCTCAATGACCATCGTTTTTAATATCATCGAATTCGCTGCCTAGCTGACGCGACTAAAGTATTTTGAGTTTGCGACTTTCGTTACTTTTTCTACATTTACGACGCGTATATGACTTTTACTACTTTGCGACAGTCGCAAACCTAAAAAAAGTTTGATGCAGACCATCTCTGATGACACCACGGTATGACATTCTAATTTCCTGAGATGTTCTTTATGACTATTTATTTACGAATGAAAAAAAGAACGCTGGTTCAAATCTCACCAGCGGCAATTGTTTATTAATTTTCTTTTCTACAAAATTATTTTTTATGTTATGCATCGTTTTTATTATACCCTCCACCATAGGATGGGGGTATATTAAATTTGTCATTCCGTTTGTAACACATCGAAATATTGCTCTAAGACCCCATAAAGTATATATATTCTGGGTCGTGGTGAAATTCTGAGTCGATCTTAGCATGTCCGTCCGTCCGTCCGTCTGTTGAAATCACGCTAACTTCCGAACGAAACAAGCTATCGACTTCAAACTTGGCACAAGTAGTTGTTATTAATGTAGGTCAGATGGTATTTAAAATGGGCCATATCGGTCCACTTTTACGTATAGTCCCCATATAAAGGGACCCTCAGATTTGGCTTGTGGAGCCTCTAACAGAAGCATATTTCATCCGATCCGGCTGAAATTTGGTACATGGTGTTGGTATATGGTCTCTAACAACCGTCCAAAAACTGGTCCACATCGGTCCATAATTATATATAGCCCCCATATAAATCGATCCCCAGATTTGGGTTGCGGAGCCTCAAAGAGAAGCAAATTTCATCCCCTCCGCCTGAAATTTGGTACGATGTTGGTATATGGTCTCTAACAACCATGCAAAAATTGGTCCACATCGGTTCATAATTATATATAACCCCCATATAAACCGATCCCCCGATTTGGCTTGCGAGGCCTCTAAGAGAAGCAAATTTCATCCGAAATTTGGTACATGGCGTTAGTATATGGTCTCTAACAACCATGCAAAAATTGGTCCACATCGGTCCATAATTATATATAGCCCCCATATAAACCGATCTCCCGATTTGGCTTGCGAGGCCTCTAAGAGAAGCAAATTTCATCCGATCCGGCTGAATTTTGGTACATGGTGTTAGTGTATGATCTCTAACAACCATGCAAAAATTGGTCCACATCGGTTCATAATTATATATAGCCCCCATATAAACCGATCCCCAGATTTGGCTTGCGAAGTCTCCAAGAAAAGCAAATTTCATCCAATCCGGTTTATTATACCCTAAACCACATAGTGGTCAGGGTATAATAAGTTTGATCGGCCAAAAAATGTGCCTACCAGAAATATTGATTTTAGACCCCATAAAATATATACCGATCGACTCAGAATCACCTCCTGAGTCGATCTAGCGCTTGGTGTCCGTCCGTCCGTCTGTCCATGTATTTGTTGTTCACAGGATTCCGGTCGCAATTATTAACCGATTTTGATGAAATTTGGTACAGGGAGGTTTTTGGGCACAAGGACGAACGCTATTGAATATAGCTCCCATATATATGTGTCGCCCGATTTCGACAAATGGGGTCACGTTGCGCTTTTTTTTCAAACGGTTCGTCACCAAATTTGGCAAAAGGTAATCTTTTCCATCGCCCTTGAAGTCTGCAAAATTTCATCCACATCGGTTCAGATTTAGATATAGCTCTCATATATATGTATCGCCCGATTTTCCCAAATTTGGCCACAAAACCTTAATTTATCAACCGATCTTATTCAAAGTTGGCTAAGTATAATCTTCTATAGCACTAACTATATGTGCAAAAAATCATCGAAATCGGTTCAGATTTAGCTATAGCTCCCATATATATGTACCGCCCGATTTTTCTAAATTTGGCCATAAACCCCTTATTTATCAACCGATCTTACCCAAATTTGGCTAAATGTAGTCTTCTATAGCACTAACTATATGTGCAAAAAATCATCGAAATCGGTTCAGATTTAGATATAGCTCCCATATATATGTATAGCCCGATTTTCCAAAATTTGGCCATAGAACCCTTATTTATTAACCGATCTTACTAAAAGTTGGCTAGATCCAGTCATCTATAGTACTAACTATATGTGCAAAATTTCATCGAAATCGGTTCAGATGTAGATATAGCTCCCATAAATGTATCACCCGATTTTGAAAAATTCGGCAATAATAACCTTATGTTTGACCATACAGGCCTCATTTCTTAACTGATCTTACTCAAATCTTGCACAAGGTAACTTTTTGTGGTATTAATCAAACCAGCAAAATATTATGCAAATTGGTTCAGATTTAGATATAGCTTCCATATATATGCATCGCTCAATTTTCCCAAATTTGCCCATAGTACTCTTATATATTAACCAATGTTACTCAAATTTCAAATTTTGATGTACTAGCCGATCGTTCTTATACGTACTTGTAGCTCTTACATAAGAATATTGCTCGATTTTTACAAATTTGTATTTATTACCCACACTAATTTAACGATTTTCTCTTTTTTAATAATGGGCTCAATATTAGTGGCATACTAACTCCGTAGGCGCAATATCAACACAGCCAGTGTTGCTAGAAGTATGGGAAATTCCCTATATGTAGGGGGTTTCTAATATTTAGCGTCTTGTAGGGACGTAGGGCCACAATGTAGGGACATTTTCACTCAACACAATTTGTAATAATTTTTACATTTTGGTGGCTCTAGAGGAGGAAATTAGAAGCCGGCAAGGCTTGATCTTTCACAATGTGTGGTAACAACAGTTACCACTCGTGCCAAAAAAAAATCTAACAAAATTTGAAGATTACCACAAATTACCACCAAACAAATCTTTCTATAGACTTTTTGTCAAAACTTTATTACTGTAGAAAATTTTGTCAACATATTATTTCTATAGAAAATTTTATCAAAATTGTATTTCTATAGATTTTTTTTGTCAAAATATTATTTCTATAAAAAATTTTCTCAAAACTTTATTTCTATGGAATTTTTTTCTCAAAATTTTATTTCTTTAGAATTTATTGTCAAAATTTTATTAAATTTTACAATTATTTTCCGAGCCTTATGGACAGATATAGATTAAGGAACATGGTTAATAGAGCCATTGAAAAGAAAACGCCAGATACCAATCTATACACGCCTGGACTGTACATGTCTCGGTTCGGGCGAATGAACCTTTCCACAGCCTTTAGTATAGATCTGGCTGGGAGAGATAACTCAATTTCGGGCCCTTTATGCTTACTCCTTATGGAGAAAACATTTGGGAAATTTCCTCTTACAAATTGAATCATCTTTTCTCCCACTGTACATCATCTTTTCATATAACTTACAAGTCCCTTAATCTTATTTTTATTTCGTTTTGTTACATAGTAATGCAACAACACGAAATTTATTTTTAGAAAGCTAATTTGTTAGAATTCACCTAAGTGGTGAACAGTCGAACAAAGCTTATTGTTTCTACAGTCAACTACAACATATGACAATTAACAGAAACTGGTTTCCAGGATACAACAACAATTCACAACAATAAGCTTTGTTCGACTGTTCACCACTTAGGTGAATTCTAACAAATTAGCTTTCTAAAAATAAATTTCGTGTTGTTGCATTACTATGTAACAAAACGAAATAAAAATAAGATTAAGGGACTTGTAAGTTATATGAAAAGATGATGTACAGTGGGAGAAAAGATGATTCAATTTGTAAGAGGAAATTTCCCAAATGTTTTCTCCATAAGGAGTAAGCATAAAGGGCCCGAAATTGAGTTATCTCTCCCAGCCAGATCTATACTAAAGGCTGTGGAAAGGTTCATTCGCCCGAACCGAGACATGTACAATCCAGGCGTGTATAGATTGGTATCTGGCGTTTTCTTTTCAATGGCTCTATTAACCATGTTCCTTAATCTATATCTGTCCATAAGGCTCGGAAAATAATTGTAAAATTAGATATAATGCATTTGGACGTCAATTGCCTGTTTAGGTATCAGGCTAACATGTAATATAAAAAATTTTATTTCTATAGAAAAATTTCGAACAAAAATTTGTTTATAGAAACTTTTTCCAAAATTTTATTTTTATAGAGATTTAACAAAAAAGATTACTATTTTGGGTAGAATTCTACCACCTGTGGCAACCGTGGTGGTAATACAAATTTATATTCTAAGTTACATACGTTGCATATTCATGTTTTAAGATAATAAAGTGCTTAGAACCATTTATGTTTTGTAAAATTTGTTTAAATTTACCGAAAAATATTGTAGGGAAAATTGTGTGGGAATGTATGGAAAAGAAGGGAACTTTTTTGTCCTTGTAGGGTAAACCAAACATTTTACCTGGCAACACTGACTATGAGCTATAGTCAGAGTGAGACAAAGCACCCATAAACATGTACCCCTTAATTTTCTTAAATATGCAACTGCGGTTTATCTCCCAGACCTATATGTTACCCCACAAATGCTTATGATTACTAATTCTGTAATGGTGGTTTAGGGTATGATATAGTCGGCCCCGCCCGACTTTCTACTTTACTTACTTGTTTGGAACATGGTGTTAGTATATGATTTTTAACAACCGTGCCAGAATTGGTCCATATCGGTCCATAATTATATATAGCCCCCACATAAACGTTCTCCAGATTTGACCTCCGGAGCCTCTTGGAGGAGCAAAGTTCATCCGATCCGGTTGAAATTTGGAACGTGGTTTTAGTATATGGCCGCTAACAACCATACCAAAATTGGTCCATATCGGTCTATAGTTATATATAGCCGATCTCGAATCACACAAAAATTGGTCCATATCGGTTCATAATCATGGTTGCCCCTCGAGCCACAAATAATCTACCAAAATTTTATTTGTATAGAAAATTTTGTAAAAATTTTATTTCTATAGAAAATTTTGTTAAAATTTTATTCGGTTCATAATCAAATTTTCATCATTGTCAAAATTTTATTTCTATAGAAAATTTTTTCAAAATTTTATTTCTATAGAAAATTTTGTCAAAATTTTATTTCTGTAGAAAATTTTGTTCAAATTTTATTCGTTTCATAATCATGGTTGCCACTCGAGGCAAAAATAATCTACCAAGATTTTATTTCTGTAAAAATTTTGTCAAAAATTTATTTGTATAGAAAATTTTGTTAAAATTTTATTTCTGTAGAAAATTTTGTTAAAATGTTTATTTCTATAGAAAATTTTGTGAAAATTTTATTTCTATAGAAAATTTTGTTAAAATGTTATTTCTGTAGAAAATTTTGTCAAAATTTTATGTCTATTTTGTCAAACTGAATTACAGACGTATTTGATCGATCGTTTTTGATTTCATATATACACCGTATGGACTTACATACAATTTAGAAGATGGTGTTAGGAGTTTTTAAGATACCTTGCCATCGACAAGCGTTACTGCAACTGAAGTAATTCGATTGTGGATGGCAGTGTTTAGAAGAAGTTTCTACGCAATCCATGGTGGAGGGTACATAAGCTTCGGCCTGGCCAAACTTACGGCCGTATATACTTGTTTCGTTTGTTTTCGGCATACATTTTTGTATAAATATACATATTTACTTATATAATGCGGTCCCAGAAGCCAGAGTTTTAACCCAATTTGGTTGAAATTTAGCACTAGGAGTACAATTAGTAGTGTAGTCAAGTGTGCTAAATTTTATTGAAATCGGTTCAGATTTAGATATAGCTCCCATATATATAGTTCGTCCGATCTACACTCATATTACCACAGTGGCCAATCTTTTACTCCGATTTTATTGAAATTTTGCACAGGGAATAGAATTAACATTGTAGCTATGCTTGCCAAATTTGGTTGAAATCGGTTCAGATTTAGATATAGCTCCCATATATAGCTTTCGCCCGATTTACATTCATTGACCGCAGTGGCCAATCTTTTACTCCGATTTAATTGAAATTATGCACAGGGTGTAGAATTAGCATTGTAGCTATGCGGGTCAAATTTGGTTGAAATCGGTTCAGATTTAGATATAGCTCCCATATATAGCTTTCGCCCGATTTGCACTCATATGACCACAGAGGCCAATTTTTTACTCCGATTTATTTGAAATTTTGCACAGCGAGTAGAATTAGCATTGTAGCTATGCGTGTCAAATTTGGTTGAAATCGGTTCAGATTTAGATATAGCTCCCATATATAGCTTTCGCCCGATTTACGCTCATATGACCACAGAGGCCAATTTTTTGCTCCGATTTAGTTGAAATTTTGCACAGGGAGTAGAATTAGCATTGTAGCTATGCGTGCCAAATTTGGTTGAAATCGGTTCAGATTTAGATATAACTCCCACATATATATATATATATATATATATATATATATATATATATATATATATATATATATATATATATATATATATATATATATATATATATATATATATATATATATATATATATATATATATATATATATATATATATATATATATATATATATATATATATATATATATATATGTTTTTCTTTTTTCGACGAAAATGGTCAAAATACCAACATTTTCCTTGTAAAATCGCCACTGCTTAGACGAAAAGTTTCAAAAATGACTCTAATTTTCCTAAACTTCTAATACATATATATCGAGCGATAAATCATAAATAAACTTTTGCGAAGTTTCCTAAAAATTGCTTCAGATTTAAATGTTTCCCATATTTTGTTTACTAACATTGTGTTCCACCCTAGTGCATTAGCCGACATAAATTTTGAGTCTATTGATTTTGTAGAAGTCTATCAAATTCTGTCCAGATCGAGTGATATGTAAATGTATGTATTTGGGACAAACCTTTATATATAGCCCCAAATCATTTGACGGATGTGATATGGTATCGATATCTATAAAGTCGTGCCGGGTATAATATAGTCGGCTCCGCCCGACTTTAGACTTTCCTTACTTGTTTTCCATTAAAAAATCAACAAAAATTTAAAAATTATCGTAATTTACATAACATTCTCAAAAGGTTCAAATCCCAGCGGGGATGATTTTTTTTTATTTTTTTTATTATTATATTTTACTTTTTTATTGATTTTCTATTCTTGTTTGCGAAATTTAATTGTTCAAAACTCAAATTTTCAATTAAAACCTAGACCGTACTTAGACTTGTCCAAAAGGACTGCATCGGAAGTGGAAACAAATTGATGAGGGATTTCGGGATGCGCTTTAAAAGAAATGTTTGTGGAACAACTTCCATTTTTGTTTTGCTGGGATAGAAAAGCCTCTGAGAGGAGGGCTTAGCCACATCGAGAAAAATTGTGAGGTTTATGATCGGAAAACGATATTTCGATGTGTTACAAATGGAAAGGATGAACTTGTTATAGCACTATCCCATGGTGTTGTATATAATAAGGGGGTATCTGGCTATAGAATCTGGCAACATTCATGGATAAAAGGAAAGTGCATCTGACGCATGTTACCAGAGACATCATGCAATCATCATACACAGCTGTCCAAATTTTATCATTCTTACGTTGTCATACCCTACCTCGTTTCATTTTCAATGTTACTTTGTATGCAGGAAATGTACCGGTGCGTGTGTTGCTGTTCAACATACATTTCATTGGATGTCTGAGTGTATTTGCCTGCCCTTGTTGGAAGGTTGTTGCCACATTTAAATAATGTTCTACAACATGTCACCAATTTATATCCCCAATGCTTTCCTATGCATAGCCAATGTAGTTACTAATAAGCTGTAATGCTATATCATGTCATTGTTAAAGAGGGACATTTTAATAAAATATTGGTTTTATATTTTTGTGAAAAAAAGTGTAAAGAATTTTAAGCATGTAGCTCGTTTAGAAGATTTAATTCGTTTGCTTAAAAAAAAAGAGTTTAGTACAATTTAAAAATTTCATTGTTAAATTTTAATAAATATCATTGTAATGCATGAATTACAATAAGTTTTACTCAATAAATTTTCAATTTCATTACAAAATGAATAATTGATTTCTCTTTGAATACATGAAAATTTTATTCCATTCCGACACCATATTAAATAATCCAAATTATAATTAAATTTCGATATTTTCACCAGGTATAAATAAAATAAAATATTTAATTAACCCATTCTACATGTAGATGTTTGCCAGAAACATATTTTTAATTTAATACAATTTCATGTACTATCACATCCTTCTCATCGACGTTGCAAAGAGATTTTCGAAATGAATAAAAATCCAATTAGTTTTGACCAGCAAATATTTAGTTATAGGCTTTTGGCAAACGCATGGCTAGTTAGTAAGCACCGCATTATCAATTTCGTTAACATTTTTTTTGTAATGAATTAAAATAGAAATTAGAACGGCTTTGGTTAATTCTTAAATTTGAATAGTTTAATTGGTAGACATTGTTCGTAAACATAAAATATTTGGAAAAATGAATTTATTTAATATCTCATCTAAAGGAGGGTATTAAATTCGAATTTAAGTTGGGTATTAAGTTCGAGTTTAGCCGATAAAATCGCTAAAGTGAAAATTAAATCAATAAAAACAAGTATATACAGAAGTAAGTTCGGCCGGGCCGAATCTTAAAAACCCACCACCATGAATCAAATATAATAGTTTACTTTGAAAACTCTTCGTCGCAGCGGGTTTCTTGATAATATATAGAATATTAGAGGGTTTGATGACAAATTTTCTCCCAAGCAAATCAGTTCAACCAGATTCTACCTATGAGGACTGGATCAGATTCTGGATTTATGAGAGCCAATTTTGTTTGAGTTTTAGAGAAATCATAAACACATCGTGTATATGATGAAATAACGCCGTGATTTGAAATCTTAAACCTGTAAAGTTTTTCCGACATTATTTAAACGAATACGATGAGTAAAATCTGGAAATTTTACTTTCAATTTCAAGCAAGTTTCACGATCAGTGCGCCTGTTATACACTGAAAAAGTGTTTTCTTTTCTGAGGAACGAAATTTTAGACAAGCAAAGTTTTCTTTTGACACAAATTTTAGAGACAATCGTTGAATCGCTTATCAAAAATTCGGATTAGTTTGCTCTAAACGAAAATACTTTATACGAAGGGGGAATTTGGTTTGTCTAAAATTACATTCCGGAGGAAAATAGTTTTTCATTGGGTGTACCCTCAAGAAGTTAAATCGGTCTATATCGATGCCCTACCAAGGTTAGGTTAGGTTAGTTGGCAGCCCGATGTATCAGGCTCTCTTAGACTATTCAGTCCATTGTGGTACCACATTGGTGAACTTCTCTCTTATCACTGAGTTCTGCCCGATTCCCGATTCCATATCGTGTATATGATGAAATAACGCCGTGATTTGAAATCTTAAACCTGTAGAGTTTTTCCGACATTATTTAAACGAATACGATGAGTAAAATCTGGAAATTTTACTTTCAATTTCAAGCCAGTTTCACGATCAGTGCGCCTGTTATACCCTGAAAGAAGTGTTTTCTTTTCTGAGGAACGAAATTTTAGACAAGCAAAGTTTTCTTTTGACACAAATTTTAGAGACAATCGTTGAATCGCTTATCAAACATTAGTTTGCCCTAAAAGAAAATACTTTATACGAAAGGGGAATTTCGTTTGTCTAAAATTTCATTCCGGAGGAAAATATTTTTTCTTTGGGTGTACCCTCAAAAAGTTAAATCGGTCTATATCGATGCTTTGCCAAATGGACCGGTAAAAATAAATGCGATTCAGATTTTTGATTTTGGTCTAAAATTCCAGTATATTTAAATTTTTGTGCAAATCGGATAAAAACTACGATTTCTAGAAGCCCATGGGGGGAGCCATCGTGGTGCAATGGATAGCATGCCCGCCTTGCATACACAAGGTCGTGGGTTCGATTCCTGCTACGACCGAACACCAAAATGTTTTTCAGCGGTGGATTATCCCACCTCAGTAATGCTGGTGACATTTCTGAGGGTTTCAAAGCTTCTCTAAGTGGTTTCACTGCAATGTGGAACGCCGTTCGGACTCGGCTATAAAAAGGAGGTCCCTTGTCATTGAGCTTAACATGGAATCGGGCAGCACTCAGTGATAAGAGAGAAGTTCACCAATGTATTACAATGGACTGAATAGTCTAAGTGAGCCTGATACATCGGGCTGCCACCTAACCCTCAAGAAGTTAAATCGGTCTATATCGATGCCTTGCCAAATGGACCGGTAAAAATAAATGCGATTCAGATTTTTGATTTTGGTCTAAAATTCCAGTATATTTAAATTTTTGTGCAAATCGGATAAAAACTACGGTTTTTAGAAGCCCATGGAGTTAAATATGGAGATCGGTCTATGTGGAGGTTATACTAATGTTTTCGGTGTCAGAAATGCTATAAATAAATTCGGGAGTTAGGTCTATATGGGGGCTATACCAAACCAATGGGGGCTATACCAAAACACGGACCAATACTTACCACCTCTTAATGTTCCTTAAATACCTCTAGAATTCCATTTTCAGACGAACTGGGTGAAAACCCAAGAGTAAAATCGGGAGATCAATCTATGTAGGGGCTATACCAAAACATGGACCGATGGGCACCATTTTCGGGACACCTTTTTATGGTCCTGAAATACCTCTAGCTTTCTATTTTCCGGAAAATTGGATAAAATCTACGGATTCTAGAAGCCCCAGATATAAAGTTGGGAGATAGGTATATATGGGGGCTATACCAAAACATGGACGGATACGGACCGTTTTAAGGGACCGTTTTAACGGCCGATTATATACGTATATAATTAAGTTTAAAGTTTCTATAGAAATAAAATTTTGACAAAAAAAAAAAAAATTGACAACATTTTCTACAGAAATAAAATTTTGACAAAATTTTCTATACAAATAAAATTTGGAAAAAATTTTCTATAGAAATAAAATTTTGACAAAATTTTCTATAGAAATAACATTTTGACAATGTTTTCTATAAAAATAAAATTTTGGTAGATTATATTTGGCTCGAGTGGCAACCATGATTATGAACCGATATGGATCAATTTTTGTGTGATTGGGGATCGGCTATATATAACTATAGACCGATATGGACCAATTTTAGCATGGTTATTAGCGGCCTTATACTAACACCACGTTGCAAATTTCAACCGGATCGGATGAATTTTGCTCCTCCAAGAGGTTCCGGATATCAAATCTGGGGAACGGTTTATATGGGGGCTATATATAATTATGGACCGATATGGACCAATTCTTGCGTGTTTGTTAGAAACCACATTCTAACACCATGTTCCAAATTTCAACCGGATCGGATGAATTTTGCTCCTCCAAGAGGTTCCGGAGGACAAATCTGGGGATCGATTTATATGGCAAGCCAAATTTGTTGGTCCGTTTATATGGGGGCTATACGTAAAATTGGACCGATATGGACCAATTTTTGCTTGGTTGTTAGAGACCATTTACTAACACCATGTACCAAATTTCAGCCGGATCGGATGAAATTTGCTTCTCTTAGAGCAATCGCAAGCCAAATTTGGGGGTCTGTTTATATGGGGGCTATACGTAAAAGTGGACCGATATGAACCAATTTTTGCTTGGTTGTTAGAGACCATTTACTAACACCATGTACCAAATTTCAGCCGGATCGGATGAAATTTGCTTCTCTTAGAGCAATCGCAAGCCAAATTTGGGGGTCTGTTTATATGGGGGCTATACGTAAAAGTGGACCTATATGGACCAATTTTTGTATGGTTATTAGAGACCATATACTAACTCCATGTACCAAATTTCAGCCGGATCGGATGAAATTTGCTTCTCTTAGAGCAATCGCAAGCCAAATTTGGGGGTCCGTTTATATGGGGGCTATACGTAAAAGTGGACCGATATGGCCCATTTACAACGCCATCCGACCTACATCAATAACAACTACTTGTGCCAAGTTTCAAGTCGATAGCTTGTTTCGTTCGGAAGTTAGCGTGATTTCAACAGACGGACGGACGGACGGACATGCTCAGATCGACTTAGAATTTCACCACGACCCAGAATATATATACTTTATGGGGTCTTAGAGCAATATTTCGATGTGTTACAAACGGAATGACAAAGTTAATATACCCCCATCCTATGGTGGAGGGTATAAAAAGTAGTCGAATCGCATCGAATACTCTCCGAAACTTTTGCGGAGGGTTCTTTTTCGCTTTCAACGTGCGAAAGGTGGTTTTGATGTGGGAGACAGAATTTCCAGGGCAGCCGAAGAAATTTAGAGATGTTAGATCGAAGGCATGTTAAAGGCAAGAAATATCAATTCGTTGAAAGTTGCACACATAGAAGGGATATGATCAACTCATACGTGTTTCTTTTTGTGGCAAAAATGTTGTTTTCTCGCCAAATATATACAGGATTGCCGAAATCCATTATACATCAGTTAGCATTTAATATAGTAATAGGTCTACTACCTCTTTTGTAATCATATTCAATATATCTCCTATTCTCTTTAACAACATTGGCTATGGAAAACTTTATAACTTCTACTCTGCCATATGGCCATCAAATACCACATTTATTATTGAGTAAAAGTAAAAAATTAAATTTCATAATTTGAATAATAAACAAAGCTCTTTTATGGCTACCACAAATTATGACACGCATATGTGGTTAATTCGATTAGCCTTTATTTACTCAATGTTGATTGGCATGTTTTGAGGAAAGCTGAACATTTTCGGTCGTGCTTATGAATCTTTCCGCATAAATACGAATTAATTTGATTACCATAAATTTTTATTTTCTACTACATGAACGGAAAAATAGGATAAAGAATGATGTAGGTATGGTATGGGATGGATGGGTGTTATACCCGGAAAATCATCAACCAATGTCGAGATGATAGTACTTCCGAAAACTTTTTGCCCTCATAGTATTAACGAACCTTTATTGTGTTATGAAAAGCAACTGTGGGTGGTAGTGTACACAGTAAGAAATATAAATGTTTTGTATGACTTACGCAGTTTAATAGTGAAGGATGAAAATCACAGTGACTTCTTAATATTGCAAAAAGACAAAAGTGAAATGGTGTGGATATAAAAAGTGGTACTTTGAACTGGAATGTAATATGGCCTAGTAATTCGGTGGCATGTTCTACTTAATCGAATAGACCGACGACTCTAGAAAAACTTTTGTGAAAGATGTCTCTGTGTATCTCTAGTTCATTTAGTATAACATTAATAGTCGTACTTAATATCGTTCTGTAGCAATTGATTTTAGATATTCGTCAAACTGTCTCTTGCAACATACATATGTAATAAGAACAAATGCATGGTACTGAATATGTTGGAATGCTCTATTTCCACTGGCTGCAATTATATTGCGGCACTTCAAAAATTGATTGGGAGAAGTTACTTTGAAAACTCTTCGTCGTAGCGGGTTGATAATATATAGAATTTAATGGAGTTGGATGACAGATATTCTCCTAAGTATATCAGTTCAACCATTACGCTTCCCTATGATCAATTTAAAGATTGTACCTATGAAGACTAGACCATATTCTGGATCTATACACGCAAAAAAATAATTCTTTCCTCCCAAACGAAATTTTAGACAAAACAAAGTTCGTTTCTCATTTGCTTTTCGCTGTAAGGAAGTGTATTTGAAAGAAAAGTATATAATTTTTGTGATAAACGTTTATTCTTTTCCAGGATGTAAAAACAATTTCATAAAGATAAACTCCAAAAAAAACATTGTTTTCTTGCTCATTGCATTTTCCCTCACATCTTTCTCACATCCACGGGGTTTTTTATTTCTTAACGCCTTTTCCTGTAATACCAACAATGTAGAAGAAATTATACGATTTTATAAATTTTTAAAAATTGTTTACCTTTCGCCTGGACGGAGAATCGAACCGCGGACCATGCACTTTGTAAGCCAACACACTAACCACTGAGCTATGTACCTGTTATGGTGATCAATAGATAAATATCCATATAAGTTATATTTATATAGCATAGCTTGCGGCGTCCACGAACCGAAAAAAACACAGTTTATTTAACAGAAACAAAGATTTAGTTTGGCACCGTGGAGCAGTGGTTGCTACGTCCGACTTGAATGCCAAGGGACGTGGGTTCGACCCCTGCTTCGACCAAAGTTTTTTTTTGTTTTTTGTACATATACACCAGATATGTTCGGAAGATTCCCAAAAAATTTTTCAACATTACATTGTAGTATATAAAATTTTGAACTGTAAAATGTGTCTTATTAAAGACCTAAAGTCAGAAAAGAACAATGTTTAATATAAACGAAATGGACTGTGTTGTTGTTTCAAAAATAACTTTTTTTATTGAAAAATAAAAATTTTGTAATAAACGAATTTTTTTGGTGATAAAAGTTTAAAATTTTCGAAGCAATTCAAAAAACTCTAACAAAAGAAAAACGTTTTCGGTACACGTTTTCCAAACGTTTTTTTTTCTTTGCGTGTATCAACCATTTTTATTTGAGATTTTGGAGGAATCATAAACATCTCGTGTAAGTGTGCAAGAATATGATGAAATGACGCTTTGATAAATTTGTTGATTTTTACCCTCATTATTCAAATGATTAGAAGAAGTAAATTCGGGAATCTTTACTTTCAGTTTCATGCAATTTTCATGATCAGTACGCCTACTATACCCTCAAAAAGAGAAATCGGTCTATATGGAGACCTTACCAAATGGACCGATAAAAACTAAGTACGTTACAATTTCAGGCAAATCGGATAAAAACTTTGTTTTATATAAGCCCAAAGAGTTAAATCGGGAGATCAGTCTATATGGGTGTTGTGCCAAACACTTGCACCGATACACACCAAATTCAGCACACCTTATTGTAGTTCTGAAAAACCTACAGAATCTAGACCCAAAATCGGAGGGCTGGTTTATAAGGGGGATACATCAAAATCTGAACCGATAAACAATATATTCGAAATACCTGTTTATAAAAAACCTCTAGATTTCAAATTTGAGGCAAATTGGACAAAAATACGGTTTCTAGAAGCCCACGATGTAAACTTGGGAGATCGGTCTATATTGGGCCTATACCAATACCTGGACCCATGCACATCATTTGCTGAAAACCTATTAACGGCCGCAAAAAAACCTCCAGATTTCAAATTTCTGACGAATTGGACACAACGACGGTTTCTAGAAGCTCAACAAGCAAACCATAGACCGATGCACACCAAATAAGACACATCTATTTATGGGCCTAAAATACCTCTAGATTCCCAATTTCAAAGAAAACGGATAGAAACTATGGGTTAAAAACATGGACCGATAGGTACCATTTTCGGCACACCTATTTTTGGTCTTAAAATATCTCTAGATTTTCAATTTCAGGCAAATTGGATAGAAAGTACAGTTTATAGACGCCCAAGAACTAAAATCTGACGATCGGTCCATATGGGGGCTATACTAAATCATGGACCGAAAGACAGCATTTTCGGCACACCTTTGGACCTAAAATACCTTTAGATTTAAAATTTATTTATTTTATTTGGATAAAAAATACGCTTGCTATAAGCCCAAGAAGTCAAATCGGAAGATCAGTCTATATGGCAGCTATACCAAAACATGGCATAACTCCCATATTTTTAGATCCACCTGACCTAAAATACCTTTAGATATCCAATTTCAGCCAACTCAAATAAAACAAGTATATACGGCCGTAAGTTCGGCCAGGCCGAAGCATATGTACCATCCACCATGGATTGCGTAGAAACTTCTACTGAAAACAGTCATCCACAATCGAATTACTTGGGTTGCGGTAACACTTGCCGATGGCAAGGTATCTTAAAACTTCCTAACACCGTCTTCTATATTACAAGGTAATCCATACGTAGTATATATTAAACTAAACAAGTACACACGGCCGTAAGTTCGGCCAGGCCGAAGCTTATGTACCCTCCACCATGGATTGCTTAGAAACTTCTACTGAAGACTGTCATCCACAATCGAATTACTTGGATTGCAGTAACACTTGCCGATGGCAAGGTATCTTAAAACTTCCTAACACCGTAATATATACCATATAGTCCACACGTGGTATATATTAAACAAAAAAAGGCCGATTATATACCTATATAATTAAGTTTAAAGTTTCTATAGAAATAAAATTTTGACAAAAAAAAAATTGACAACATTTTGGAAAAAATTGTCCATAGAAATAAAATTTCGACAAAATTTTCTATAGAAATAAAATTTTGACAAAATTTTCTATAGAAATAAAATTTTGACAAATTTTTCTATAGAAATAAAATTTTGGTAGATTATTCTTGGCTCGAGTGGCAACCATGAACCACCACGTTGCAAATTTCAACCGGATCGGATGAATTTTGTTCCTCCAAGAGCCTCCGGAGATCAAATCTGGGGAACGGTTTATATGGGGGCTATATATAGTTATGGACCGATATGGACCAATTCTTGCGTGCTTGTTAGAGACCACATTCTAACACCATGTTCCAAATTTCAACCGTATCGGATGAATTTTGCTCCTCCAAGAGGATCCGGAGGACAAATCTGGGAATCGATTTATATGGAGGCTATATATAATTATGGACCGATAGGGACCAATTTTTGCATGGCCATTAAAGAACATATACCAACACCATGTACCAAATTTCAGCCGGATCGGATAACTTTTGCTCCTGTAAGAGGCTCCGGAGGTCAAATCTGGGGATCGGTTTATATAGGGGCTATATATAATTATGGGCCGATGTGGACCAATTTTTGCATGGTCATTAGAGAACATATACCAACACCATGTACCAAATTTCAGCCGGATCGGATGAAATTTGGTTCTCTTAGAGCAATCGCAAGCCAAATTTGGGGGCTATACGTAAACGTGGACCGATATGGGCCAATTTTTGCATGGTTGTTAGAGACCATATACTAACACCATGTACTAAATTTCAGCCGGATCGGATGAAATTTGCTTCTCTTAGAGTCCTCGCAAGCCAAATTTGGGGGTCCGTTTATATGGGGGCTATACGTAAAAGTGGACCGATATGGTCCATTTGCAATACCACTCGACCTACATCAATAACAACTACTCGTGCCAAGTTTCTAGTCGATAGCTTGTTTCGTTCGGAAGTTAGCGTGATTTCAACAGACGGACGGACGGACATGCTCAGATTGACTCAGAATTTCACCACGACCCAGAATATATATACTTTATGGGGTCTTAGATCAATATTTCGATGTGTTACAAACGGAATAACAAAGTTAATATACCCCCCATCCTATGGTGGAGGGTATAAAAACGGTTTCTAGTCCTCCAAGACCCCAAATCAGGGGATCGGTTTATATGGGGGCTATATCAAAACCTGGACCGATATAGCCCATCTTCGAACTTGACCTGTCTGCAGATAAAAAACATATCTGTGCCAAATTTCAGAAGTATAGCGCCATTATTGAAGTCTGTAACGTGATTACAACAGACAGACAGACGGACATGGCTATATCGTCTTGGATTTTCTCCCTGATGAGGAATATAGGTTAGATTAGGTTAAAGTGGCAGCCCGATTAAGATTCAGGCTCACTTAGACTATTCAGTCCATTGTGATACCACATTAACTAAAAGTACCTATTACATATGGGCACTTCTAGTTTTAACCGTTGAACCTTCTCGATTATTTTCTTCTGTTGAACCAACCCGATTGTTCCAAAAACATTAGCAGACTGCTTAAGTTAACGTTTTCCAGGTCAGCCAGTAATCTGAAGCTATATGCCCCTAAAATTTGCTTACGCATTACACAAAATGCAGGACACTCACACAAGAGGTGTTTTATTGATTCCTTTTCCTCCGCATCATGACAGTATGAGCTGTCATAGTCATTATACTTCGCACCAATAGTTTTTGCAAAATCGCCTATCAGCAGCGAATCGTTATAGCAGATATCAGGAGTGATATCTGGCGTCTCGAGAACACTAGCATATCTAGTATGCGGTTTAAGTTTAAATGGGGCCATATTTGCTTGGTGTCGTTACAACCCTTACAATTCTCCCATCGAACATTTGCCATCATGAGGAATATAGTATATATATTCCTTGTGAGGAATATAGTATATATATTATATTGTGGGAAATCAATATTTCGATGAGTTACAAACTGAATGACACACTAATTATACACCCATCATCATTCTATGGTCGACAAGAATAGTAAGAACTCTGGATTTTTAATGGCGATACACAGGGACACTTGGAAAATATATGGTAAGGATTGGTTTAATGACTGATGATATTTGTAGATGGTGTCTGGGCCCGAGAGCAACGGAAGACTCCTACAACTTTCTCTACAAGTGTGACTCCTAATTCTTTCAGGATATTACCGGTGTACAGGACTTTAACATACTCTGAAAAATGTACTAGCCGTCGTCATGGCTTCTGAATGGAAGACCTAGAAAACTGACGAAGGAAGCTAGGTGATGAAGACAAAGGGAGGTCTAAGCGGAAACCAACTCTTGTCCTACGGATTGGTGGCATCCTCTAGAACCTAAGAATCACAACTCACGCGTGAGGCACGACCTGTAAAGTTTGAGTTTGAAGCAAATCGGATAAAAACTGTGATTTCTATTTACCAAATTTTATAGATCACACAAACTCATGGACTTCCCACCAAAAAAAAAAGCGTCGACAAAAAAGTAGAGAAAATTTTCTTTTTGGATCCGGAAGTGGTGCACAATTGGCTCAGAAATGATGTATTTAACATGGGCTTTGTCATAGGACGGATGCCCACCGTTTCAACAACCGTTGCATTGAATTTGCATCACTTCTTAAGGTGTGATGCGAATTCCGTGTTTTGGATGCGAATTAAGAAATGTTGTGATAGTTTGACAAACAAACTTTTGCTATAGTAATAAAATTTTGACAAAATTTTCTATAGAAATAAAATTTTGGTAGATTATTTTTGGAGATCGGCTATATATAACTATAGACCGATATGGACAAATTTTGACATGGTTGTTAGCGGCCATATACTAGCGCAATGTACCAAATTTTACCACGTGCCAAATTTCAACCGAATCGGATGAATTGTGCTCATCCATGAGGCATCGGAGGTCAAATCTTGGGATCGGTTTATATGGGGACTTCATATAATTATGGACCGATATGGATAAATTCCTGCATGGTTGTCAGAGACCATATGCTAACACCACGTATCAAATTTCAACCGAATCGGATGAATTTTGCTCATCCATGAATCTCCGGAGGTAAAATCTGGGGATCGGTTTATATGAGTGCTATATATAATTATGGACCGATGTGGACCAATTTTTGCATAGTTATTAGAGACCATATACTTACACCATGTACCATATTTCAGCCTGATCGGATGAAATGTGCTTTTCTTAGAGGCTCCGCAAGCCAAATCTGGGGATCGGTTTATATGAGGGCTATATATAATTATGGACCGATGTGGACCAATTTTTGCATGGTTGTGAGAGACCATATACTAACACCACGTACCAAATTTCACCCGGATCGGACGAATTTTGCTCCCCCAAGAGGCTCCGCAAGCCAAATCTGAGCGTCGGTTTATATGGGGGTTATACGTAAAAGTGGTCCAATATGGCCCATTTACAATACCGTCTGACCTACATCAATAACAACTACTTGTGTCAAGTTTCAAGTCGATATCTTGTTTCGTTCGGAGCGTTAGCGTGATTACAACAGACGGACGGACGGACGGACGGACGGACGGACGGACGGACATGCTCAGATCGACTCAGAATTTCACCACGACCCAGAATATATATACTTTATGGGGTCTTAGATCAATATTTCGATGTGTTACAAACGGAATGACAAAGTTAATATACCCCCATCCTATGGTGGAGGGTGTAAAAATTTCTGCTGGTGAGATTTGAACCAGCATTTTTTATTTGTTCATTGATAATAATAAAGAACATCCCAGGAAGTAGTTAGAATGTTATGCCATGTTGTCATATTAGGTTCATGTCACAAACATTTGAATAGACGTTCTGATGCATCGTGTACAATGGCGTTTGTGGATCAGTGTGCTAAGGCGTTCTGTTATGGTGCCAACAGACCCAGGTTCAAGCCCCAGTGGAAGTGAAGAAGTTTTTCAATTTGTAAAAATTAGATAATAATAAAATAAAAGTGAACCAAAAAATACTGATAAAAATAAAAAGTGAAATTGGAAACAATTTTTTTAGTATTTTTAAATTTTTTCATCCAATTGAACTTCCAAGGCACAACTTCTAAAGCAGTGCAAATGATCCAAAAAGTAGAGTACTGCCGTCCTATGACAAGCCCATGTAAAATTCATTGGATATGATCCGGATCACAAATTGGCGATCCAAACTACTTTTTTGGAAGCTTTTGTTTTGCTGGGATATTTCTTAATAGTATTTCAATTAATCTAACCCTAGTGTGTACCACTGTGTGATGTCAATGTTCTATATTGCATTGACTTCATTTTTTCAAAGTCTTGCATCAGAGTATGTTAAATGTATTGCTACGAACTTAATTAAGCATAAAGAATGAACCCTTGACATAAACCTATTTTTATAGTTAATTGGCAACGGAATCCCCCCTAAAAGCAATTACACCTTCAAAGACAAATCAATTAAATGGAAATTAATTAACTTCAAGCCAATGATTGCCACATCTTTTCTTTGTTCATTTGTTATCAGTTTATCTGATGGAATCACATCCATAGAATGTTATTTAAATGGATGAACATAACCATTTCTGCTTACTCGAATCAAGGATGACATTTTTTCCCCTCTAGAGAAGGTTAATTTCTTTTGACTTATGAACAGTTGAAATACGAGTGTTATTCGACTTTTCCTTGTAATCACATTTAAATGTTCCATTTATATGGATAGGAGTAGAGCAAACGTATAACAATTAGGAGAATGGGAAGCTAATAAAAATGTCTTACGTATTAACGTTAACGGATTTATTGTAATAGATTATAATTGTTATGTGGTATTATTGGTGACTATTATATACAGAGTGGCTGATATGCATTGCAACCAAAACCAGGTTGGTAATATTTGTAAATCACTCGTCGTCGACAGTTGATAGATTTGTGCTAGTACCAGTTGTATAGAAACTTACAAAATCATTTTGATCTACTGCATTCAGAAATAAAGTTATTCTTGCTTACCTGTTACACTTCGCTGGGAATAGCCACTTTCGTGAAGTGCATTATGACCATAGTGGCCTTAGTTCTGGCCAAAGTTTGCCAATGCGAGCAAGTCTAAACGCTAAATTCTAAAATTTGATGTTATTTCCAAAATATTTTGCTTTAAAACAATAAAGTAAAAAAAACATTTTTGAAAACAAGTATATATGGCTGTAAGTTCGGCCAGGCCGAATCTTATGTACCCTCCACCATGGATTGCGTAGAATTACTTGAGTTGTGGTATCTTAAATCATTTTCTAAATTGTGAGGTAGGTAAGTCTACAAATAATTACGAATCGATATGGACTTTTGCACGGTACGTAGGGAGCCAGAATTGAAATATGGGGGCTATAAACAATTATGAACTTGATATGGACCAATTTTTGTATGATTGGGGATCGATTTACCTGAGGGCTTTATATAACTGTAGATCTAGTTATGGACCTAGTTAGGCATAGTGTTAATGGCCATATACTAGCACAATGCACCAAATTTTAACTGACTTGGATGAAATTTGCTCCTCCAAGAGGCTCCAAAACCAAATCTCGGGATCGGTTTATATGGGGGCTATGTATGATTATGGAGTGATATGGACCACTTTTGTCATGGTTCTTAAATATAATATACTACCACCACGTACCAAATTTCAACCAGATCGGATGAATTTTGCTTCTCCAAAAGGCACCAGAGGTCAAATCTGGAGATCGGTTTATATGGGGGCTATATATAATTATGGACCGATGTGGACCGATTTTTGCATGGGTGTTTGAGGCCATATATTAACACCACGTTCCAAATATCAACTGAATCAGATGAATTTTGGTCTTCCAAGAGGCTCCGGAGGTCAAATCTGGTGATCGGTTTATATGGGGCTATATATATAATTATGCACCGATGTGGACCAATTTTTGCATGGTCATTAGAGACCATATACTAAGACCATGTACCAAATTTCAGCCGGATCGGATGAAATTTGCTTCTCTTTGAGGCTCCGCAAACCAAATCGGGGGATCGGTTTATATCGGGGCTATATATAATTGTTTACCGATGTGGACCAATTTTTGCACGGTTGTTAAAGACCATATACTTACACCCTGTACCAAATTTCAGTCGGATCGGATTAAATTTGCTTCTCTTAGAGGCTCCGAAAGCCAAATCGGGGGATCGGTTTATATGGGGGCTATATATAATTATGGACCGATGTGGACCAATTTTTGCATGGTTATTAGAGACCATAAACTAACACCATGTACGAAATTTCAGCCGGATCGGATGAAATTTGCCTCTCTTAGAGGGTCTGCAAACCAAATTTGGGGGTCCGTTTATATGGGAGCTATACGTAAAAGTGGACCAGTATGGCCCATTTGCAATACCATCCGACCTACATCAATAACAACTACTTGTGCCAAGTTTCAAGTCGATAGCTTGTTTCGTTCGGAAGTTAGCGTGATTTCAACAGACGGACGGACATGCTCAGATCGACTCAGAATTTCACCATGTGTTACAAATGGAATGACAAAGTTAATATACCCCCATCCTATGGTGGAGGGTATAAAAATATAGCGCTTAACTTTTAATTTGGCACAGATTCAGTTTTTATACCCACCACCATAGAATGGTGACGGGGTATAATAAGTTTGTCATTCCCTTTGTAACACATCGAAATATCGATTTCTGACTAAATAAAGTATATATATATATATATATATATATATATATATATATATATATATATATATATATATATATATATATATATATATATATATATATATATATATATATATATATATATATATATATATATATATATATATATATATATATATATATATATATATATATATATATATATATATATATATATATTCTTGATCAGGGTGAAATTCTAAGACAAGATAAGCATGTCCGTCTGTCTGTTGTAATCACGCTACAGCCTTCAATAATGGTGCATTCGTCCTGCAATTTGGCACAGATTCGTCTTTTTTTTTGCAGGCAGGTCAAGTTCGAAGATGGGCTATATCTGTTCAAGTTTTGATATAGTCCCCATATAAACCGATCTCCCGATTTTACTTCTTGGGCTTCTAGAATCCGTAGTTTTTATCAAATTTGCCTGAAATTTGGAATCTAGAGGTATTCCAGGAAAATAAAGAGATGTGCCGAAAATGGTGAGTTTTGATATAGCCCCCATATTGACCGATCTTCCGATTTTACTTCTTGGGCTTCTAGAATCCGTTGTTTTTACCCAATTTGCCTGAAATTAGAAATCTAGAGGTATTCTAGGAAAATAAAGAGATGTGCCGAATATGGTGATTATCGGGCCATGTTTTGGTATACCCCCCATATAGACCGATTTCCCGATTTTACTTCTTGGGCTTCTAGAATCCGTTGTTTTTACTTAATTTGCCTGAAATTGGAAATCTAGAGGTATTCTAGGAAAATAAAGAGATGTGCCGAATATGGTGATTATCGGGCCATGTTTTGATATAGCCCCTTTATAAACCGGCCTCCGATTTGGGGTCTAGATTCTAGAACTACAATTAAATGTGCTGAATACTGTGTGTAGGCCCCCATATAGCCCCCATTACACCGAACTCCCGATCTAACTCCTATTGTTTCTAAAAATTTTAGTTTTTATCTGATTATCCCAAAATTGAAAATATACTGGCATTTTAGACCCATATCAAAGTGTATATGATTTAATTTTATCGGTCCATTTGGTAAGGCCTCCATATAGACCGATTTCACTTATTGAGGGTACGGAAGGTGCACTGTTCATGAAAATTGCTTAAAACTGAATGCAAAATTTTCAGATTTTACTTCTCGTAATCATTTAAATAATTGAGATGAAATTCTACAGATTTTAGATTTCAAATCAAGGCGTTATTTCATCATTTTCTTGTACACTTACAAAAGATGTTTATGATTCCTCTAAAACTCAAACAAAAAATGGTTCTTATAAATTCAGAATGTGATCTGGTTTTCTAGGTAAAATCTTTACATTTGTCTGTGGGAAGCGTACTGTTTGAACTGATCTGCTTGGGAAAATATCTGTCATTAAACCCTCCTGAAATTTTCACAGGAAACTAGTATATTTGATTCATGGTTGTGGGAATTTAAGGTTCGACCCAGCCGAACTTACTGCAGTATATACTTGTTTTAATGTAGCGCTGTAAAGTTCCAAGATAGGCTATATCGGTGTAGGGTTTGGCCCCACATAAATCCACCCCTCGATTTAGTTGCTTGAGCATCCAGACACCGCAATTATTTTCGATTTACCTGAAATTTTAAATCTAAAAGTATTTGAAGTGTACAAATAGGTGTGCCGAATATGTTACGTATCAGTTAGAGTGATAAAAACCGGTACACCGGTTTATCTTCTTACACCGATTGTAGGGTTTCGTGAAAATCCTATTTTCGGTTGACCGGCAAAACCGATGTATTCAAGGCAAGCGGCTTTTATATTTTCATTGTAGACTTGCCAATTTAATGCCAAATTAAGACAAGTAAATCCTTGCATTTTAATAACCTGCAATTAAACAATTCCAAATAGGTGCAATGTGCATTTGAATTAAAACAAGTATATACGGCCGTAAGTTCGGCTAGGCCGAATCTTACGTACCCTCCACCATGGATTGCGTAGAAACTTCTACTAAAGACTGTCATCCACAATTGAATTACTTGGGTTGTGGCCGATGGCAAGGCATCTTAAAACTTCTTAACATCATCTTCTAAATTGTAAGTTACTCCATGCGGGATATATAGTAGACAAAATAACGGTCGATTTGTATATATTCAGTTCTTTGCCGGTATATATAGGGAAGAAATTATTACGAACCGATATGGTAATTATAGAGCCAGAATTGAAATATGGGGGTCGCTTTTTATGGGGGCTATATAAATACAATGATGAACACGGGTTTACCAAAAATTGCAGATTTTTTACTTAATCGGGCTGCCACTTTAACCTAACCTAACCTATCACAATGGACTGAATAGTCTAAGTGAGCCTGAATCTTAATCGGGCTGCCACTTTAACCTAACTGTTTGGTAGATTGGTAGAATTCTTGATGTTTTGGAAGATTTTGCAAAATATTCCTCTCCAACTATGAAATGCTTCATAAATTTTCTATAGAAATAAAATTTTGACAAAATTTTCTACAGAAATAAAATTCTGACAAAATTTTCTATAGAAATAAATTTTTGACAAAATTGTGTATAAAAATTATATTTTGACAAAACTTCCTAAAGAAATAAAGTGTTGAAAAAAGATTTTGCAAAATATTCCTCTCCAACTACACGCTCACAAAAAATCGCTTCTGTAACATATACTCCCAAACATATTTTGCTTCAAGCATATATATTTTTGGGTATTGCCCAAACATTTATATGTTTGATCTCTTCCAATATATAATATGTTTGAAAGCATATTAATCTAAACAATATATGTTTGGGTAGTCTAAGTTCCAAACAATATTGTGCTCAAAATTTTACTTATTTATTTATATATTTACAATCATAATGAATTATGAAAATAAACAGGTAATATAGGTGCTAACAACATAGGTTTTCGACCTAAATGCTCAAAGTTTTGTTTCTGCCCAATTGTATATCCCCCAACATCTTTCTCACTTCCACGAGATTTTTTAGTTCTTAGCACCTTTTTCTGTAATACAAACATTGTAGAAGAAATTATTCAATTTTATGATTTTTTTTATTTTAATTTTACCTTTTGCCGGACGGGGATTCGAACAGCGCACCACACAGTTTGTAAGGATCAAAGAAGTAGCTGATCAATTGCCCAAGGAAAAATAAAATGTTAATTTTGTAATAACAAGCAACAACCACCAACTTAATTCAATATCGCTCCCTGTTAAATAACGCTCCAAGCTACTAAACACATATATGTTTATAGGCTATTTCTAAATTAATATATGTTTGCATTCAAGCATATTATATTTACAAACATTTTATGTCCCAAACATAATATGTTCTAACATATTAACATATATGTCCCAAACATGTTATGCTAGTTTATGAACATTATATGCTTGCACTCAAAAATATTGTGTTTAAAAATTTGTGTTCCAAACATATAATGTTTATAGCCAAACATATGAAAAACAGTCTTTTTCAACCGTGTATGAAATGCTTCATAAATTTTCTATAGAAATAAAATTTTGACAAAATTTTCTACAGAAATAAAATTCTGACAAAATTTTCTATAGAAATAACTTTTTGACAAAATTTTGTATAAAAATTATATTTTGACAAAACTTCCTAAAGAAATAAAGTGTTGAAAAAAATTTCTATAGAAATAAAATTTTTACAACATTTTTTATAGAAATATAAAATTTTGACAAATATTTCTACGGCAATAACATTTTGGTAGATTATTTTTGGCTCGAGTGGCAATCGTGAGTTTTCTGTGATTGCGGATTGGTTTATTTGGGGGCTATAAATCGATACGGGTCAATTTTGGCATGGTTGTTATCGGCCATATACTGGCGAAATGTACGAAATTTCAACCGGATCGGATGAATTTTGCTCCCTCAAGAGGCCCTGGAGGTCAAATCTGGGGATCGGTTCATATGGGGGCTATATATAATTATGATCCGTTATGGACCAATTTTTACATGATTGTTAGGTACCATATACTAACACCATGTACTAAGTTTCAAACGGATCTGATCAATTTTGTTCCTCCAAGAGGCTCTGGAGGTCAAATCTGGGGATCGGTTTATATAACGGCTATATATAATTATTTACCGATATGGACCAATTCTGGCATGGTTGTTAGAGACCATATACTAACACTACGTACCAAATTTCAACCAGATCGCATGAAATTTGCTTCTCTTAGAGCCTCCGCAAGTCAAATCTGGGGATCGCTTTATATAAGTGCTATATATAATTATGAAACGATGTGGACCAATTTTTGCGCGGTTGTTAGAGACTATATACAAACATCATGTACCGAATTTCAGGCGGATCGTATGAAATTTGTTTCTCTTTGAGGCACCGCAAGCCAAATCTAGGGATCGGTTTATATGGTAGCTATATATAATTATGGACCGATGTGGACCAATTTTTTCACGGTTGTTAGAGACCATATACTAACACCATGTATCAAATTTCAGCCGGATCGGATGAAATTTGGTTCTCTTTGAGGCTCCGCAAGCCAAATCGGGGGATCGGTTTATATGGGGGCTATAAGTAATTATGGACCGATATGGACCATATACTAAATTTCAGCCGGATCGGATGAAATTTGCTTCTCTTAGAGCAATCGCAAGCCAAATTTGGGGGTCCGTTTATATGGGGTCTATACGTAAAAGTGGACTGATATGAACCAATTTTTGCATGGTTGTTAGAGACCATATACTAACGTCATGTACCCAATTTCAGCCGGATCGGATGAAATTTGCTTCTCTTAGAGCAATCGCAAGCTAAATTTGGGGGTCCATTTATATGGGGGCTATACGTAAAAGTGGACCGATATGGCCCATTTTCAATACCATCCGACCAACATCAATAACAACTATTTGTGCCAAGTTTCAAGTCGATAGCTTGTTTCGTTCGGAAGTTAGCGTGATTTCAACAGACGGACGGACGGACGGACATGCTCAGATCGACTCAGAATTTCACCACGACCCAGAATATTTATGTACTTTATGGGGTCTTAGAGCAATATTTCGATGTGTTACAAACGGAATGACAAAGTTAATATACCCCCATCCTATGGTGGAGGGTATAAAAACTGGACGAAATTTAAAGCTTCATGTCTTGTTATAAGTCAAATAATGGGTGAAAATTATCCGATTAGGTTGGCCAAAGAGGAAAACAACCATTACTGATATTGTGTATCAAAGGAATTACGGTCATGGTAATAAGTTTTAAGGATTTTACACTGGTCAGCTGCGACCCTTTGGTTTTTGTTTCTTACGACCTGGGATATAAAGGAGATACGATTCCGTTAAATTTCCAAGGTCCGTAAAGCTTCTTTGAGTCTAAACTTTTTGCTTAAGTCATAGCATAGACCAACCAGACCGGTGCTTACTCATCTACGATCGTTTATCTCAGTATATTTATTCATTTTTAAACTCTGCATTCAGGACGTATGATTAAAATATGGTCACCAGGCTTACATTACAAAGTCCCTCTTGGCGCCGACATCATTCGGAATCCTTCCACTAAATACACGTTTATCCTTTGTACTGGATATATGTGTACAACTCGCAGTACACCCTCAAAAAAATCGCTTCTGTAACATATACCCCAAACACATTTTGCTTCAAGCAAATATATTTTCAGGATTGGTCCAAACAAAATATTGTTTGTATTGTTCAAACATATTATGTTTCACCTTAGGACATACACTGGTAGTAAAAAATTTTAATGAAATTTTCTTTTTGTGTATATATATATATTTATGGCGCCAATTGATTACTTCCATTATTTTACTTGTAGCATACTCTCTAGGTCTCTCTTTCTAAACACATATATGTGTTTATAGGCTATTTCCAAATTAATATATGTTTGCATCTAAGTATATTATTTTATGTCCCAAACATAATATATTCTAACATATTAACATATGTGTCCCAAACATGTTATACTAGTTTATGAACATTATATGCTTGCACTTCAAAATATTGTGTTAAAAAATATGTGTTCCAAACATATAATTTTTACACCCAAACATATAGGTTAGGTTAGGTTAAAGTGGCAGCCCGATTAAGATTCAGGCTCACTTAGACTATTCAGTCCATTGTGATACCACATTAACTAAAAGTACCTATTACATATGGGCACTTCTAGTTTTAACCGCTGAACCTTCTTGATTATTTTTCTTTGTTGAACCAACCAGATTGTTCCAAAAATATTAGCAGACTGCTTAAGTTAACGTTTTCCAGATCCGCCAGTAATCTGAAGCTATATGCTCCTAAAAGTTGCTTGCGCTTTACACAAAATGCAGGACACTCACACAAGAAGTGTTTAATTGATTCTTTTTCCTCCGCATCATGACAGCTCATACAATAGTCATTATACTTCGCGCCAATAGTTTTTGCAAAATCTCCTATCAGGCAGCGACCCGTTATAGCAGATATCAGGAGTGATACCTGACGTCTCGAGAACATTAGCATATCTAGTGTGCGGTTTAAGTTGAAATGGGGCCATATTTGCTTGGTGTCGTTACAACCCTTGCAATTCTCCCATCGAACATTTGCCATCATAACAGCCTTCTCACGCAGCATGAGCTTGCAGGTAGCTAGGGGCATACCAACAAATTCTAGTTCCCCTGGAATATGTAAGGTAGTCCCTAGCCTTGCCAACTCATCCGCTTCGCAGTTCCCCGGAATGTTCCTATGGCCAGGCACCCATATTAGGTGAATATTGTACTGCTCAGCCATCTCATTGAGAGATTTGCGGCAATCAATGGCCGTTTTCGAGTTGAGGAACACAGAGTCCAAGGATTTTATTGCAGGTTGACTGTCTGAGTATATATTAATGCCCACATTTTTTGGAACATTACTTCTCAGCCAATTCGCCACCTCTCTTATTGCTAATATTTCAGCCTGAAAAACACTACAGTGATTAAGTAATCTTTTCGATATTTGAAGTTCCAGATCATTAGAATATACTCCGAAACCCACTTGTCCATCCAATTTGGAGCCATCAGTGTAGAAATCTATATATTCTTTATTCCCCGGGGTATGTGTGCACCACGCCTCACTGTTGGGGATTAGAGTCTCAAACTTTTTGTCGAAAAGTGGACTCGCCAAAGTGTAATCCACTACGTTAGGCACATCTGACATTATTTTGAGGACAGAACTGTGACCGTAACAATTTTCCGACCACAGCGATAGTTCGCGCAACCGCACAGCCGTTGTTGCAGCTGACTGTTTGGCCAAAATGTCTAAAGGCAATAGATGCATCATGACATTAAGGGAATTTGTTCCTGTCTTGCTGAATGCGCCTGAAATACACAAACACGCCATACGCTGAACTTTATCTAAACCAGTCGGTTTCTGAAGTGCCGGCCACCAGACTACAACACCATATAGCATTATAGGTCTAACCACTGCCGTGTATAGCCAATGCACAATTTTTGGTTTTAGTCCCCACTTTTTTCCTATTGCCTTTTTGCACGAGTACAAAGCTACAGTTGCCTTCCTCGCCCTTTCTTCAATATTAAGCTTAAAGTTCAGCTTCCTGTCCAAAATAACGCCAAGGTATTTTGCACAATCACCAAAGGGAATTTCAATACCCCCTAAGGAAATAGGCCTAACCGTGGGAGTTTTGCGATCTTTGCAGTACATGACTAATTCTGTCTTTGCAGGATTTACCCCAAGACCATTGTCTTTCGCCCATTGTTCAGTCATCCGGAGGGCCCTCTGAATAATATCTCTGATTGTGGATGGGAATTTTCCCCTTACTGCCAGAGCTACATCATCTGCGTATGCCACCACTTTTATCCTTTCTTTTTCTAGAGTAACCAGAAGGCTATTTATAGCAACATTCCAAAGAAGAGGTGATAGAACTCCTCCTTGGGGAGTGCCTCTGTTCACATACTTTTGTATGTTTGCTTGTCCTAGTGTGGCTGAAATACGTCTCTTCATTAGCAGTTCGTCTAACAGCCTGAGTATACATGGATCAACATTCAGAGTTGTCAGTCCATTTAATATCGAGCTCGGATGGACATTATTGAACGCCCCTTCGATGTCTAGAAACGCCACGATTGTGTATTCTTTGACAGATAGTGAGCTTTCAATAAAGCTGACTAGTTCATGTAGTGCGGTCTCAGTAGACCTGCCCTTCGAGTATGCATGCTGTCGTTTCGAGAACAAACTTGAATCGATGCTAGTTCTAAGATAAATATCTATCATCCTCTCCAGAGTCTTAAGTAGGAATGAGGATAAACTGATTGGTCGGAAATCCTTCGCCCTCAAGTGAGAGGCTTTTCCCGCTTTAGGTATGAAAACGACTTTTGTTTCCCTCCACTTTCCTGGGATATATGATAAGTTGATACATCCTTTATATATCACCGACAACCAGGGGATAATTTTGTCAGTTACAGCTTGTAACTCCGCCGGAGTAATTCCATCAGGTCCAGGGGATTTGAATGGTCCAAAGCTATTTAGCGCCCATCTTATTCTAGTTTCCGATACAATGTCCTCGACAGGAAACGACCGCTGAACAACTGTGGCACCGCCAGTACATGGTTCAACCGTCTGATTTCCAGGAAAATGTGTGTCCAATAGTACCTCCAGCGTCTCCTCACTGGACGTTGTCCAATTGCCCTCCGATGTTTTAATGAAACCTGGAGCGGAGTTGGTGGATGCTAGAACCTTCCGTAGTCTGGAAGCCTCGGACGTATTCTCAATACTGCTGCAGTAATCATTCCAAGAGTTATGCTGAGCCTTTCTCAGTTCTCGCTTGTATCCTCTCAGATTCTTCTTGTAAGCGTCCCAGTCCTCAGGGGCTCTGGTGGACTTTGCCTTGATAAAGAGCTTCCTGCAGGATTTCCTCATATTACTTATTTCCGTAGACCACCATGGTGGTCGATGTTTCCCCCTTGGCTTTCCTCTAGGGCATGCAGCTTTTAGTGAGATGTTGAAGGCCTTAGTAATCCGCTCCACTGCGTGTTCGATATCTTGCACATTTCTCATATTTGTCTCTGTTATTTCCGGTATCATCATATTGAACGATTTCCTATACCTATTCCAGTCAGCTTTCCTAATATTTGGCGGAAATATGATCTTGGTGATATGAACATCAAATTTGAAACTGATGTAGCGATGATCTGAGAAGCTGTGTTCACTTAAAACCTGCCACTCAGATATCATTTCATTCAGTTCTTGCGAGGCCAAGGTGATGTCCAAAACCTCTTGCCTGTTTTTAGTGACAAAGGTTGGGACATCTCCCTTGTTGCAAACTACCAGATTAGTACGCAAAATAAACTCTATTAGCGACTCTCCCCTTGCATTAGTATCACTACTTTCCCATATACTATGATGTGCATTCGCATCGCATCCCATAATGAGTTTCGTCTTTGTTTTCAGTGACTCCTCCACTAAGGTCTTAACGGCATATGGAGGCATCTCCCTGTCATGTCCCATGTAGACCGAAGATACCCAATATTTGCATTTCGCTATTTCTAAACTTGCAACGACAGTGTCTGTATTGCACATTGAAGGAAGCAGAAACAAGTTGAGCTCGTTTTTAGCAACTATACAGGCTCGATTTACATCATTACCAGTATACTGCAATAGTTTGAACCCCGGAGTACTTAATTCACATATTTTGTTTCTATAAACATATGGTTCTTGAATAAGAACTATGTCTATGTCCCCTTTCATCAGGAGAACTTTTAAGGCAGCACATGCAGCCTTACAATGATGAAGATTTATCTGGAGGATCCGTAGGACCATCGAGATTTTCAACAACCGTCACATCAGCCGTTTCAATCGAGTCATCAAGAATGTCCTCTTCAGAGATATCGGTGACTCTCGCAATAACCATAGGTTCAACTTTGGTGAGTTCTGAGGCAGTAGAAGCCTCCTCACGCATACGGTATCTATCCATGTCTTCAAATGTCTTGGTATCCCCCTCGACTTCGCAAGAGGATCCGCTTACTTCTGATTCAGACAGAGGCTTGTCCATTTCTGAATCCTTTAGCTGATCGTTTTTATACACCTTCATTTGGATATAATGAAAGCCATAACATACACGGCCCTGGGACTTTGCTAGATGTGGCAAAGACTGAGTGTTCAATATAAACACTGCATGCCGTCTTGGCCCATCCACTTCATCCAAACGGCCAACCTTCCAATCAGCTGTTGGAAGATCTGGATTGCATTGTTTCAGTCTATTTAAAATAGATTCAGGGTCAGGAGGGTTTGCAGGTATCCACGCATGTGCTCTTGGTCTAGCCGGTATGTCTTTCTTCTCGACTAACTCTAGAGCAGCTCCTTCCCAAACTTCACCAATTAGTATCAGAGCAGCTTTAAAACATTCTATAGACCTCTGGTCCTCAAATGCGACTAGCTTAAATCGTCCTTGATACCAACCAGCCTCTTGGTGTCGAGGATCTGGGCCGGGAAACTTTTCCAGCACCTGTGAGTAGACGCCAGACAAAGCATTCTCAATTTCCCCCCATTTTTGCTTTGGAACCATACCGTCCAATGCTCCTTTATTTATGATAGCCATCACAAGGCTGTCTTTAGCAACTGAGGCAAACGATCGTTGATCCCTTTTGGAGGATGGCAGCTCATCCGGTGATCGTTCCCTTTTTCCAGCCTCAAGAATTCCTTGAGCCCATTTTAAGGAATCGCTTTGTTTAGCCGACAACGTGCTTGGGTCGACTGATCCTAATTTCTTTAGGATAAACAAAGCATTTCTGCGTTCTTTGAATCTCTTTCGTGAGGGATTACCTCCTTTTGATGCCGTTACCTTGGAAAAGGTCCGACTTGTCAAATTGTCGCCACCTGTCGACCCGTCTACAGGTCGACTAATTGGGCCTAACTCTTGGTCATTGCCCAAATTTATAACTCCAGTCGATACCCGTCCACTGGGCCCTGAAGTTAGCAACCCAGTGGATGTCTTTGAATTTCTCTGCATGGTGGTCTAATATCTCACCACACTTGAAATTCGTAGTAGGTACTTATTACGATGATTTTATCCGCTATTAAAAAACACGTCCGTTCCGTTCGACGGTTGAATAATATCCCAAACATATGAAAAACAGTCTTGTGTAGCCACTATAAAGAGTATCATCTTGAAACAACCTTATTAAATAAATTGTTAAACAACCTACCTACCGGTTTTATTTCTTAAGCATTCTATATCTGAATTCCCCAAAATTTTGTGGTATACGGATTTTTTATGTGAATTGTTTAAAACACGAAAGTCATTTGGTTCATATTCTGAGATGATTGGATATTTGACCATTTATTGAGAATAGGAAATAGGTTAAGTTAGGTTAGGTATACTAGCATCCCGATATTTTAGGCAAAGACTAGATAGTCCGATGTGATACCATCCTCTGTATGCAAGGCTGGCATGCAAAACATTGTTCCATGGAGAATATGTCCTATATCGCGGCTTACGGGTGCCCAGATCCTTACGCTTATTTTCCTTATTTGTTATGCAAAAAATTAATCATAACTTCTTGCATAACGAAAAAAAATCAATACTTTCATAATTTCTTCCATTAGAGTCTAACCAACCAGACATTTATTTCAAACAAACGGGGGCAAAGTTTTTAGTTCCTCAACATTTTCAACATAAAACATAAATTTCCATTTCACATTTGTCATCATTAAAAAACTTTTGCATAATCTCATTCCGTTTACCAAACTTGTCCCATACACCACCATCATCAGACATCCAGCCAGCGAGCCATATAGGACCAGCTCATATGAATATTTCTGTTTTTTTCTTTTTTTTTTTCTTGGAAAATGGCAATAATCTCATAAATATTTTTGTGAAGCAATTGCAGACACATACTCGAATCGAATTGAACCGTGGAGCATTGCATGTTCGTTGAAATTTCTACTACTTCCGGTTTGTTTTTCAAATTATTGCTTATCAGGCGTCTGAATAGGAAATACCATTATTGGACTCATAATCTTAGAGCTATACCCATACATAAATTCCTAGAAAAAAGGAAATTTCTACTTTATCCACCACAAAGGAGAAACATTTGAAAACAACCAAAAAAAAAAAAACTGAGCCAGCCCGAAGCAAACGAGCTTGGACACCAACCAAGCCTGTGGCCGGTCCAACATTAATGTATCAACATAAATCATTTTCCTATATAGCAAAAGCAAAAACAACTAAAATATTCAATTGCAGTTCCACATTATGTGGTAGAGAGTAGTTGAGAGTTTTTCTTCTTCTTCTGCTCGTTCTTCATGTCCTGCTAAGCTTAAACAAAATTATCTAAAATGGAGCAATTGGCGTCACCCAAAAATTGTTTGGCAAGGGAGTAAGTGTCGCAAGAGATGTAATGAACATTTCATATCCTTGCACAAAACAACAAAAAAAAAAAAATGAAGAGAATATCTATTTGTCTAGGATATGTTTATGCTAGCTTCAAGCTCCTACATAGAGTTAAAGTAATTGGCTTAAGGCCAGCCAATACTCCGAGTACGATTGTGTGATAAATAAGAAAAAAAAAACGAACTGCATAGAGGATTAGTGTAAATAGAAAAAGGAATACAAATATGACAATGTTTAGATATCCCAGTTAAACTTTGTAAGAGTACCAGAGATATTGGTCCTTAGCACTTAAATACACACTCACAAAAAAAGTGAACTCTCTATTTCACTAAAGCCAATTTGACTTTATTTTAGTTCATGGAATTATTATGTTTCGAGAAAGGTTCCTTTACTCTTATATTATTTTGCGTACGTTAGTTAAATCAACTAAAAAACCGGAAAAAATTATACACAAATTAAACAAAAAGATTTATTAAATTCGTACTTCTCACAAAATAGTTCATTATTTCTTTAAATTTGTAAATTTTAACAAAAATGCGTCCATCATTAATTTCGTACGTCACTAAAGACATTCTTGCATATTTGAACTCCAATTTTTTCCTTCAAACTACAAAAGTATCTTTAGCAAGTGAAAAAAAAATTAATTATGTCTAATAAATTTTCTTGAACTTGTCGAAAAATATTTACTTAACAGGTTGGCTGATAAGTCCCCGGTCTAACAAAGAAAAACACATTTTTTTGTCAAAATTAAGTAATTCGAAGCCCAAATTCAGAATTTTTGCCATCGTTCTCAATGACTTGTGACACGGGGGTTTTCTTGGTGGAACAACACTTTTTTCTTCTTCATATGGGGCCGTTTTGCCGCGATTTAGACGTTCAAACGCTCCAATAACGCCATATAATAGTCACTGTTGATGGTTTTTCCCTCCTCAAGATAATCGAAAAAATTATTCCATGCACATCCCAAAAAAACAGAGGCCATTACTTTGCCAGCGGACTTTTGAGTCTTTCGACGCTTCGGAGACGATTCACCGGTCGCTGTCCACTCAGCCGACTGTCGATTGGACTCAGGAGTGTAGTGATGGAGCCATGTTTCATCCATTGTCACATATCGACGGAAAAACTCGGGTGTATTACGAGTTAACATCTGCAAACACCGCTCAGAATCATCAACACGTTGTTGTTTTTGGTCAAATGGGTGAGCTCGCGCGGCTCCCATTTTACACAGAGCTTCCGCATATCCAAATATTGATGAATGATATGACCAACACGTTCCTTTGATATCTTCAAGGCCTCTGCTATCTTGGTCAACTTCATTTTACTGTCATTCAAAATCATTTTGTGGATTTTTTTAATGTTTTCGTCGGTAATCACCTTTTCGGGCGTCCACTGCGTTCACCGTCCTCCGTGCTCATTTCACCACGATTGAATTTTGCATACCAATCAATTATTGTTGATTTCACTGGGGCAGAGTCCGGAAACTCATTATCAAGCCAACTTTTTGCTTCCACCGTATTTTTCCCTTCAGAAAACAGTATTTTATCAAAAAATTGTCCATTTTTTTCACAATAACAAAAGTTGCTTCACAAAAGACGCTCTATCTCACAAACTAATTGACTTACAGACGGCACGAATCATTTGAAGGTTGGTACACAGAGAATACAGATTGGTTGTGACAATCGAATTTATTGCCAACCTCCTTTTGGCAGTTATACCAACTACCAGTTGGCAGTTGTGTCACCCGACTGATTCGGTCGACACAACTAATATCTCATATGGTGTAGGTTGGGTCTGCCGACGACATCGGTTGTTGCTACCTTCATCATTCGGTTGTGCTGCCCGAACTTAATAGTGCTCATGACCAAATTAAAGACCAATTTCTTCTCAATTAAATATTTTATTTTATTTTATTTAATTTAAATATATATAGTATAAATCGAAAAACAATGTATTTGATCAAATGTCTTGTAATTACGCTACAGCCTTCAATAATAAAGTTATCGTGTTGAAATTCTTTTGTCTGCAGGTAGGTCTTTATCATCGAGACATTGCAATTTCTATCCGATTTGCTTGAAAATGGAAATCTTAAGTTATTATAGGTTCGCAAATGTGTGTGTGGTATAGGTTAGGTTAGGTTAGGTGGCAGCCCGATGTATCAGGCTCACTTAGACTATTCAGTCCATTGTGATACCACATTGGTGAACTTCTCTCTTATCACTGAGTGCTGCCCGATTCCATGTTAAGCTCAATGACAAGGGACCTCCTTTTTATCGCCGAGTCCGAACGGCGTTCCACATTGCAGTGAAACCACTTTGAGAAGTTTTGAAACCCTCAGAAATGTCACCAGCATTACTGAGGTGGGATAAGAAGTGTATCGTGGTATAAGAAGTGTATCGGTTTCGTCTAACCTCAGTAAAGACCGATCTTCCGATTTGAATTCTTGAATCTAGAAAACCGATATTTTTATCCGATTTGATTAAAATTTGAAATCTACATGTACTTTATTTTCCTGAAATTGTAAATCTAGAACCATTAATTGATATATCAAATTTGCTTTATACCGGTATGGGTTTGATATATTCCTCATTTGCACCGCTCTCCCATATTAACTTCAGTGAAAAAAGCGTACTAATCACCCAAATTGGATGTGACTAGAAGTAAAATTTCCGAGTTTAGTTTTGGTACTCATTCGATTAATGCGGGTAAAGATATGTAGAATTTAGATTTGACATCATATTAAGTCCAGAATCTTATGGAGACAACATATGTATAAACTTTATATTTATCTTCGGGAAGCATACCATTTGAACCAATATCTTTGGGAGAGTACCGGAACCAGCAGGATTCAAGTTAAACCACTCCTCCATGTTTGTTTGTCATACATGCTAGAAATTCGGTACATGGAGTTATTTTGAGTTATCTAAAAAAAATATTTTCAATACAAACCAATTTTTTTTTTTTTGTCCACAGGAAACATCCCTTTCATTATGTGTTACGATCCGATCCATGGTGAATATTCCACATTCCTCGATTTAAAATTTCGATATTAAATATAAACATTTTTCTTCTTTTCTTCTTCTTAATTTTAATATCATCAAATGACATTTAAAAAGTATTTGAAATATCATTCGGCTGTAACTACTATATATTTTACGGTTGGTCGTATCAACCAATTTGAATCAAAATTATTAAAAGGAGGTAGATTTGGTTGCCACAACCATTTATCTTGTGACACGACAGAAAATTTGTTGAAAATCTCACCAAATGGTTATAAGTACGAACAAATACATGTAAATACTGAAAATTGATATGAACAACTTATATATATTTCTAAATATAGAATGTTCCTAGCTACAACCGAATTCCAACCAATCTCTTCTCTGTGTGTACTATATAAAAAACAAGTATATACGGCCGTAAGTTCGGCCAGGCCGAAGCTTATGTACCCTCCATCATGGATTGCGTAGAAACTTCTTCTATACACTGCCATCCACAATCGAATTACTTATGTTGCGGTAACGCTTGCCGATGGCAAGGTATCCTAAGACCTCCTACCACCATCTTCTAAATTGTATGTAAGTCCATACGTGGTATATATTAAATCAAAAAAGATCGAGCCAATACGTATATAATTCAGTTTGACAAAGTAGACATACAATTTTGACAAAATTTTCTACAGAAATAAAATTTTAACAAAATTTTCTATAGAAATAAAAATTTTGACAAAATTTTCTATGGAAAGAAAATGTTGACAAACATTTCTACAGAACTAAAATTTTACCAAAATTTTCTATAGAAATAAACTTTTGACAAAATATTCTATAGAAATAAAATCTTGGTAGATTATTTTTGGTTCGAGTGGCAACCATGATTATGAACCGAATAAAATTTGAACAAAATTTTCTATAGAAATAAAATTTTGACAAAATTTTCTATAGAAATAAAATTTTGACAATGATGAAAATTTTATGATGAACCGAATAAAATGTAAACAAAATTTTCTCTAGAAATAAAATTTTGACAAAATTTTCTATAGAAATAAAATTTTTGACAAAATTTTCTATACAAATAAAATTTTGGTAGATTATTTTTGGCTCTAGTGGCAGCCATTTTGGTATGGTTGTTAGCGACCATATACTAACACCACGTTCCTAATTTGAATCGGATCGGATGAATTTTGCTCTTCCAAGAGGCTCCGGAGGTCAAATCTGGAGAACGTTTTATATGGGGGCTATATATAATTATGTACCGATATGGACCAATTCTGGCACGGTTGTTAAAGATCATATACTAACACCATGTTCCAAATTACAACCGGATTGGATGAAATTTGCTTCTCTTGGAGACTTCGCAAGCCAAATCTGGGGATCGGTTTATATGGGGGCTATATATAATTATGAACCGATGTGGACCAATTTTTGCATGGTTGTTAGAGACCATATACCAATATCATGTACCAAATTTCAGGCGGATCGGATGAAATTTGCTTCTTTTTGAGGCTTCGCAAGCCAAATCTGGAGATCGGTTTATATGGGGTCTATATATAATTATGGACCGATGTGGACCAATTTTTGCATGGTTGTTAGAGACCATATACCAACATCATGTACCAAATTTCAGCCGGATCGGATAAAATTTACCTCCCTTTTAGGCTCCGCAAGCCAAATCTGGGGATCGGTTTATATGGGGGCTATATATAATTATGGACCGATGTGGACCAATTTTTGCATGATTGTTAGAGACCATATACCAACACCATATACCAAATTTCAGCCGGATCGGATGAAATATGCTTCTGTTAGAGGCTTCACAAGCCAAATCTGAGGGTCCCTTTATATGGGGGCTATACGTAAAAGTGGACCGATATGTCCCATTTTCAATACCATCCGACCTACATCGATAACAACTACTTGTGCCAAGTTTCAAGTCGATAGCTTGTTTCGTTCGGAAGTTAGCGTGATTTCAACAGACGGACGGACGGACATGCTTAGATCGACTCAGAATTTCACCACGACCCAGAATATATATACTTTATGGGGTCTTAGAGCAATATTTCGATGTGTTACAAACGGAATGACAAAGTTAATATACCCCCATCCTATGATGGAGGGTATAATAATATGTATGTAATACTAGCGACGCCATCTATGTGTCAGACCGGGGACTTCAGAAACCCCATGTTTGGACATGTTTACCGCATCCATTTAATTCCAAAATGTGTAAATTAAATTTTTATAGAAAATTTTGTACCAATTTTATTAGGTTAAGTTAGGTTAGGTGGCAGCCCGATGTATCAGGCTCACTTAGACTATTCAGTCCATTGTGATACGACATTGGTGAACTTCTCTCATATCACTGAGTGCTGCCCGATTCCATGTTAAGCTCAATGACAAGGGACCTCCTTTTTCTAGCCGAGTCTGAACGGCGTTCCACATTGCAGTGAAACCACTTAGAGAAGCTTTGAAACCCTCAGAAATGTCACCAGCATTACTGAGGTGGGTGTCCGGTCGAAGCAGGAATCGAACCCGGGCATGCTAACCATTGCACCACGGTGACTCCTACCAATTTTATTGCTGTAGAAAATGTTGTAAACATTTTATTGCTATAGACAATGTTGTCAACATTTTATTGCTATAAAAAAATTTGTCAAAATTTGATTTCTTATTTTTTGTCAAAATTTTATTTCTACAGACATTTTTGTCAAAATTTAATTTCTATAAAAAAAATTTGTCAAAATTTTATTTCTATTGAAAATTTTATCAAAATTTTATTTCTATTTTGATAAAAAAAAACAATTTATTGCTGTAAAAAATTTTGTCAAAATTTGATTTCTTATTTTTTGTCAAAATTTTATGTCTACAGACATTTTTGTCAAAATTTAATTTCTATAAAAAATTTTGTCAAAATTTTATTTCTATTGAAAATTTTATCAAAAGTTTATTTCTATTGAAAATTTCGTCAAAATTTTATTTCCATAGAAAATTTTTTAAAATTTTATTCCTACAGAAAAGTTTGACAAAATTTTATTTCTATAGAAAATTTTATCAAAATTTTATTTCTATAGAAAATTTTGTCAAAACTTTGCAAAAATTTTATTTCTGAAGAAAATTTTGTCAAAATTTTATTTCTAAAGAAAATTTTATCAATTTTTTTCAAAGGAAAATTTTACAAAAAATTTGTCATAATTTTATTTCTATAAACAATTTTGCCAACATTTAACTTCTATAGAAATTTTTATCAATTTTTTTTTTCTATAGAAAATTTTGTCAAAACTTTGCAAAAATGTTATTTCTAAAGAAAATATTGTCAAAATTTTATATCCAAAGAAAATTTTGTCAAAATTTTATATCCAAAGAAAATTTTGTCAAAATTTTATTTCTAAAGAAAATTGTGTCAAAATTTTATTTCTAAAGAAAATTGTGTCAAAATTTTATTTCTAAAGAAAATTTTATCAATTTTTTTCTAAGGAAAATTTTATAAAAAATTTGTCATAATTTTTTTTCTATAAAAAAATTTGTCAACATTTTAATTCTATAGAAAATTTTATCAATTTTTTTTTCTATAGAAAATTTTGTCAAAACTTTGCAAAAATTTTATTTCTAAAAAAAATTTTTGTCAAAATTTTATTTCTAAAGAAAATTTTGTGAAAGTGTTATTTCTAAAGAAAATTGTGTCAAAATTTTATTTCTAAAGAAATTTTATCAAATTTTTTTTCTAAAGAAATATTTGTCGAAATTTTATTTCTAGAAAATTTTGTCAACATTTTAATGCTAAAGAAAATTTTGTCAAAATTCTATTTCTTAGGAAATTTTGTCACAATTTTATTTCTTAGGAAATTTTATTTGTAAAGAAATTTTGTGAAAATTTTATTTCTAATCGAAATTGTTAAAATTGAAATCGAAATTGTTAAATAAAATATCATAAACCTTTTTTCGAAAGGTTCAAGTGTGGTTCATTTTGGGTTTGGTGAACTACAAGAATTTGTTCGGATAGTTTTGATGTAATTGGTTGATAGTTTTGCCGCAAGTAGAGGATGCTAATGAGGAATGTGGTAATTCCGAAACGTGTGTCCACCCAACCATCTTGCAGTCTATAGGGCTTTGCCCAAATAAATTTGACAAACATTATTTTCCTCTGTTGGTTAAGCTACTCTCGTACTTTAGTCAACGCAATGGTTTTTAAGCTGAGATCAAAACAACATATACAATTTTATTATTTAAAAAAAAAATTGTCAAAATTTTATTTCAGTAAAAAATTTTGTCAAAATTTTATTTTTATAGGAAATTTTATTTGTTAAGAAATTTTTGTCAAAATTTGATTTCTATAGAAAATTTCATTTCTAAAGAAAATTTTGTCAACATTTTATTTTTAAAGAAAATTTTGTCAAAATTTTATTTCTATAGAAAATCTTGTCAAAATTTTATTTCTATAGGAAAATTTATTTGTAAAGAAATTTTTGTAAAAATTTTAGAAATAAAAATTTGTGTATATTTTATTTCGATTATTATTTTTTTTTTAACTTGAGGTCATAGAAACTATCGATTATTTATTTGTTTTAATATTTATTTCCAATATTTCGGTTAGTGCCATTAACCATTTTTTGGGATTTTGTATCTTCATAAAATACAAAGTTTAAGTTACATTTAATGTTCACAAAAATAACAACTATTATTATTTACACTTAGCTTCGTTTGTGTCGATGCTTGTTTATTTTTTTCTATACACAATGTTATCAAATTTGTTTTCTATGGAAAATTTTGTCAATTTTTTTTTCTATAGAAAATTTTGCCAACATTTTATTTCTATAGAAAATTTTATCAAAATTTTTTTTCTATAAAAATTTCGTCAAAATTTTGCAAAAAAAAAAAAATATATATATATAAAAAAATTGTTTCAAAATTTTATTTCAAAAAAAAATGTTGTCAAAATTTTATTTATAAAAATCTTATTTCGGTAAGAAATAACATAAACCTTTTTCGGGAAGGTTCAAGTGTGGTTCACGTTGGGTTTGGTGAACTATCAGAATTTGTTCTGATAATTGGTTGATAGTTTTGCTGCAAGTAGAGGATGCTAATGAGGAATGTGGTAATTCCGAAACATGCGTCCATCCAACCATCTTGCAGTCTATAGGGCTTTACCCAAATAAATTTGACAAACATTATTTTCCTCTGTTGGTTAAGCTACTCTCATAGCTTAATGGTTTTTAAGCTGAGATCAAAACAACATATACAATTTTATTCCTATAAAAAATTTTGTCAAAATTTTATTTTTAAAGAAAATTTTGTCAAAATTTTATTTCTATAAAAAATTTTGTCATAATTTTATTTCTATAGAAAAGATTGCCACAATTTTATTTCTAAAGAAAATTTTGCCATAATTTTATTTCTTAGGAAAATTTGTCACAATTTCATTTCTATAGAAATTTTATTTCTTAGGAAATTTTATTTGTAAAGAAATTTTTGTCAAAATTTTATTTATAATTGGAATTTTAACAATTTCGATTAGAAATAACATAAACCTTTTTCCGGAAGGTTCAAGTGTGGTTCACTTTGGGTTTGGTAAATTACCAGACTTTGTTCTGATAATTGGTTGATAGTTTTGCTGCAAGTAGAGGATGCTGATGAGGAATGTGGTAATTCCGAAACGTGCGTCCATCCAACCATCTTGCAGTGTATAAGGCTTTGCCCAAATAATTTAACATTATTTTCCTCTGTTGATTAAGCTACTCTTGTAATTTAGTCAACGCAATGGTTCTTAAGCTGAGATCAAAACAACAAATAAAATTTTATTCCTATAAAAAATGGTGTCTTTAATTTTATTTCTGTAGAAAATTTTATCAAAATTTTATTTCTATAGAAAATTTTGTCAAAATTTTATACCTAACTATAGAAAGTTTTGTCTGAATTTTATTTCTATGGAACATTTTGTCACAATTTTATTTCGATAGAAAATCTTGTAAAAATTTTATTTCTATAGAAAATTTTATTTGTAAAGAAATTTTTGTCAAAATTTTAGAAAAAAGAATTTGTTTAAATTTTATTTCGATTATTATTTTTTTCGGCTTGAGGTCATAGAAACTATCGATTATTGATTTGTTTTAATATTTATTTCCAATATTTCGGTTAGTGCCACTAACCATTTTTTGTGGTTGTTTGTCTAGATAAAATAAAAAGATTAAGTTACATTTAATGTTCACAAAAATAACAAATATTACTATTTACACTAAGCGAAGTTTGCTTATTTTTTATACACAATTTTATCAATTATTTTTTCTATAGAAAATTTTTCAAAATTGTATTTCTACAGAAAGTTTTCTCAAAATGTTTTTCTATAAAAAATTTTGTCAAAATTTTTTTCTATAAAAAATGTTGTTAAAATTTTATTTATATACAAAGTTTATGTCAAAATTTTATTTCTCTTGAAAATTTTGTCAAAATTTCATTTCTAACTTTTTTGGGAGAATTCTACCAACAGTGGCAACCGTGGTTACATAAAAATTTGTTTTTTTTTTTTTTGAATTAATAAAAAAGTCCTTGAGGTAAAGTCAACATTTTTGGATGTAAATTTTTGGAAGTACTTATTTTTGATACAAGTATCGGAATATATTTGTATAGCTCTCCCATAGACCAATTCCCAGTTTTGAGAAGTGATTCGCCTGAATTCATAATGTTCGTATCCACACTTACACTGGGATTGAATCCACAGCTTTTGTATGCAAGGTTTGCATGCTAACTATTGTATCATAGTGGCTCTCCCCTATGTTTTGCATTTTTTAGATTGTATCTCTAAGATTACAGATTTCAATATAAAATACAATCAAATGTATGTTGGGTTATTAATTTTCTTTTTTAGTAGTTCTATACAAAACTGCCAGTAATGGTTATGGTCTTACACCACTTGTATTGGTTTACCAAACCAAATGATTACTAGTATAGAGTTAATTCTCGAAATCGACAAAGACGATTAGGTTTCAAAAATCTATATCACAATTTATATAAGAAATTTAACATTCCAATTTTAGCACTTGTATTTTTCTTCGTTTCAACGAATTTACAGTATACCACAGAAAGAGAAATTTAAAATGTCTAAACTTTTGTACCAATGTCATGACATGTAAATTCAATAAACTCACACAAAATAAATGTTTCCAAACATTTGAGTTAAGCTTCTTTCCAAATATTGCATGCATATGAAATTGAAGGAATAAGTCACATCATATTCGAAACGGAAGGAAAGATAGCAATTGAAACGGAAGTACAGATATAAACTGTTTCTAGTTTTTTTTGCTTTCTTTCTTTATTTCTTATTGCCGTATAGTAAGAATGTTTTCCACATCATTCATTCATTTTATAGTTCCCAGTCACTCTTTTATCGGATACTAGTCCAATCCAATTTAATTTATTGCAATTTTTGTGCTTATTGAATAGCCTCATATTGATTTTTCATCTACTTATGGTCGTTGAGATAGAAGTTATTGCTGTTTTCTATAAGCAAAGAAAAATATTTAAAGAGTATGTGTAAAAGTCATGATAGAAGTAGAATTTAAAGATCACTTTAAGCTGTTCTAAGTGAAATATGAATATACGGTGGATAGATTGTGTTGAGAGTTGGTACTTATGGATATATATAAAAAATATTTCTATACAATCCCTCACATTGTGGGCAGCGGATAAAGTGGCAAAAATTGACGTTTTTGGTTTTCAAATAGCTGAGACTGTAAACATTTAAACATTAAATGGCGTGTAATTGCGACATTACGAGTAGAAAGTTGGTAGCATGCCGGTACGAATTTAAGTATATACACAATACTCTTAGCGTAGCGAATACTAATAAAAATCATAGATTATGAACTGTATACATGATCCGTTTCCAGAACTCTTGTAGCTTAGTCGACATATGGGTTTAAACTGAATTTAAAACAGCAATGTTAGAATAAACCAAGTATATACGGCCGTAAGTTCGCCCAGGCCGAATCTTATGTACCCTCCACATAGGATTGCGTAGAAACTTCTACGAAAGACTGTTATCCACAATCGAATTACTTGGGTTGTGGTAATAGTTACCGCACCCAGAGAAGGAATATGATCACTTCAAACATGTTTCAAGAGCTCCATGTTACTTTTTCACAGCGACCATGTAGCATTTTTGTCGCAAAAATATTCTTTTCTCGACAAATATAACATGCTTTCCAAAATCAGATACATAATCTCCGAGAAAAGAACATGGTTTCGACAAACATGCTACATGTTTTCCGTGTGTTGAGAAAACTTGCGTAGTTGAAATGACAAGAATAAAAAACCAAAGATTTTCAATAATAAAAATAATTACAACGATTTATTTATTTGCTGTAGAAAAAGAGTTAAATAATTAGTACAATGTTCAGGATACTTATGTTGTTTATTCCTTGATGGTTAGACAAGAAGAGATCATTTAAAATTAATTTTCATAGCAAGAAACCTTAAAGCTAATAATAATTATCGTCTAGAAAAAAATACATAACAAACTACATGGATATGTATGTACTTAAATTTCAGCGGAACATATGATTTTGAAAAGGAGTCATTGACCACATAGATACTGCAATTGCATTCTCAAAACCTTTTACAAATATACGTACAATGCAATTCTAATGTTCATATGTATGTTTGTTTGTTCATATGCGTATGAATCCACCTATTAACATTCTGCGCTCCCGTATACGATGTTGTTGTTCTGCAAAGGAATAATGCGTGCGCAGGTAAGTGACTGCGAGTGTTGACATCAGGAGTGGGTGGCGACGCACAAGCTGCTGGCTATTCGCATTGTAGTGAAGGGGGCAGGGGATGCACTCACTGCAAATGAAACTGCATATGCAGATTAGTCAAGTGGACAGCTAAGCAAAGCAAACAAAACTTCATTATTAAGTTTTGTATGCTTAAGATGATGATGAAGTTTTTGTTATTTGATGATTTTGTGGGTGACTTTTGCTGCTTTATAAGAATGATGATTTTATGATTTTTCCTTGAATTTTTCGTTGGGAAAATGAATATTTTCGCCAACATTCTCCCCCCTGGAGAACGAATGTTTTCAGATGAAGATTTTCTACAAATACGGCCTATCGGTGGAAGAATTTTAGTCGAGGTTTCCCTCCGCTATGCTCCGACTCACAGCGCTGTCAGTAGGCTCCATACTTGTGAAAATTTATTGATTAATTATCCATAGAAGAAAAGTTTATATGTATGAAAGTGAATGTATAAGTAAAGTGTATCTGCAAGTATAAAGTAAAGGATAATAAGCATAGATATTAATTTAGATTAGTGCAAAAGCTATGATTTTTTATTTTGTTGACAAATGTTTTGCGTAGAGGTTTTAGTTTAAGCCTAGGGAAATTATTTTCAAAAAAGGTTATTTTCAAAATATTAAATATTTTTTAAAAACATTAGATTTTCAAATTCAATTTAGTTGTATGTTTAAGCAAAAGTTAGAGATATAAGAAAATTTTGGCATGCTGTGATGTTTAGGGACTATTTTGTATTGGTAAATATTTTGAATTCCAATTGAAGCTGGAATAAAAATTTAAAGTGTTCGGAAAATAATGTTCATGTCCATGTCTGCTAGTATTCTGGGAATGTTGTGAATGTATAGGAATGATATTTGTATTATGAATATGAATTCTCCTTGGAGGTGAGTATACGCTAGATCCTGAGAAAACCCAACCGAAGCAAGTGTTCTGAAAGAATAGTCCCTTATGGATAAATGATTGACCAGCTAATTTAATTTCAGAACAAATATCTGACCCAAGGATTAGATCTATGGGATCAGAATTGTAAAACCATGGATCAGCTAAGTTATTCCTTGCGATTTCAGGTAATGAAATTTGTTGAGATGAAGGATCAGGGGCATATGATGAGATTGTGGGAAGAACAAGAGCTGTACATGAAAAACCAAAATTTTCATTTCGTGGAACTAAATTTAGTTCTACAGTGAATTTTGAGACATCTCCATGATGATTTCCAATTCCAACCACTCTGCAGTTAGATCTAGTTTTAGTTAAAGCTAACTTCTCCACCGTTTGCTCAGAGATGAGACTGCCTTGTGAGCCAGGATCAAGAAGAGCCCTCAGTTGGAATCGACCACGGCTTGTATTGACGTTAAGTCTAATTGTGTAGAGCAGGACACTAGAAAACGACTGAGCGCTATGGGAAGTTACCTGAGTGGGAGGATTTGGGATTGGACTGACAGTATCTTCAGGATGGATTACTGTATGATGAGGTTGTTGGCATGTTGCACAGCGAAAAATGGAAGTGCAGTTATCGTGATTATGACCAACAATAAAACAATTAAAGCAAATGTTTTTATCGTTCAGAAAATTAATTTTGGAAGTTCGTGGCAAAGCCAAAAATTTGTAGCATTTGGTAAGATTGTGGTTTTTCTCACAAAAAACACAAATTGGCAAATCAGGTTTAGTGATAAGGCCAGAATGGAATGTTGCCTTTTTTGTCTGAGACGAGTTTTGGTATTTGTCAGTCCGCGGGGGAAAATTTTTAGGAGAATTAGTAGTTTCGCCAGCTATGGATTCCAGCGTACGGAATGTTCTTTCCAAGAATAAGAAAAGTTCAGATAGCTGCGGAATTTCGGTTGAAGATTTTAGAGACTGTTCCCAGTCTCGGCGTGATTGGATATCAAGCTTCTGTACCAAGAGATGGATAAGAAGTGGATCCCAAGTTTTGGTGTTAATATCAAGATTCTGTAAAGACGAAATACACTCTTGGGCGGAGTCAAGCAAAGTTTTAATTGATTGGAAATCGCCTTCTGATTTTGGAATATTGAATAATTTGGAAATTAAATTACCAACAAGCATTCGTTTGTTGTGGTATCTGGATTCCAAAATCTTCCAAGCTGAATCATAGTTAGCCTCAGTGGCTGAAATGTTTTTTATTAGATTTGCAGCTTCGCCTTCTAAAGTGCTTCGCAAATAATAAAATTTTTGAATTTTGTTCAACGAATCGTTCTGATGAACTAATGAAAAATATATGTCGCGGAATGGAATCCACTCAATATATTCTCCCGAGAATTTAGGAATCGATATTTTAGGAAGTTTAGATTCAGAAATTATGGTCGTATCCGAGCGACCATGTGGGGCAACGAAGGTACTAGCCATTGGCGAATGTGATACGGAGCGATCAGGGAAGGAATCGATAAGCATTCCTTTGAATGTAAAATATGTCTCGGAAAAGTCGAGATAGAAATCATCGTTAAGATAAGGAACTTCGCTAGAATTTATCGAATTATCGCGCACGTGTTCCACTATAGTTTCATGCTGCGCTTCAAAACGATTAAAAATATCATCGATCCTTTGGGCCAAGGCGCTTACATAACCATGAGTTTTCTCCGCGGAATGTTTTACCACAAAACGGCTTTGATATTTTACTAACAAATTTAATAATTGTCGTTGATCATTGATAAGTGCAGAAAGATCACACATCGTTATGCTTGCACACACAACACCAAAGGATGAAATTTAAAAAGCACAAATAAAGTCTTATTTGAAAATCAACTGTAGCCTTTTTCGCCAGTAAAAACGGTCAGTGATTCAAATAACGCAAAGTTTCGATTGAATAAATTTCAAAGGAATCACAAAAACGAAACTTTATAATCACAAATGCGGAAAAAAATTGTTAATCTAAATCACAAAAAAATTCACCAATTAGAACTTTTATAATTTTCAATTGATTAATAAATGAATAATTATTTATTATGTGAGAAATTATGTTGATTAGCGATTGAAAAATTTCGTTTGTGTTCACTATTTTGAAGTTAGTTGTTTTTGAAAAACCGTTCACTAATTTCGCGAGAAAAAATAAAAAAAATTCACAAAAATTTTCTTTTTTAATTAAAATGAACAAACGAGGAAAATTCCCGGGTTTCGGCACCAATAAAATGTTGAGAAAACTTGCGTAGTTGAAATGACAAGAATAAAAAACCAAAGATTTTCAATAACAAAAATAATTACAACGATTTATTTATTTGCTGTAGAAAAAGAGTTAAATAATTAGTACAATGTTCAGGATACTTATGTTGTTTATTCCTTGATGGTTAGACAAGAAGAGATCATTTAAAATTAATTTTCATAGCAAGAAACCTTAAAGCTAATAATAATTATCGTCTAGAAAAAAATACATAACAAACTACATGGATATGTATGTACTTAAATTTCAGCGGAACATATGATTTTGAAAAGGAGTCATTGACCACATAGATACTGCAATTGCATTCTCAAAACCTTTTACAAATATACGTACAATGCAATTCTAATGTTCATATGTATGTTTGTTTGTTCATATGCGTATGAATCCACCTATTAACATTCTGCGCTCCCGTATACGATGTTGTTGTTCTGCAAAGGAATAATGCGTGCGCAGGTAAGTGACTGCGAGTGTTGACATCAGGAGTGGGTGGCGACGCACAAGCTGCTGGCTATTCGCATTGGAGTGAAGGGGGCAGGGGATGCACTCACTGCAAATGAAACTGCATATGCAGATTAGTCAAGTGGACAGCTAAGCAAAGCAAACAAAACTTCATTATTAAGTTTTGTATGTTTAAGATGATGATGAAGTTTTTGTTATTTGATGATTTTGTGGGTGACTTTTGCTGCTTTATAAGAATGATGATTTTATGATTTTTCCTTGAATTTTTCGTTGGGAAAATGAATATTTTCGCCAACACCGTGAAAAAGTAACATTTTACTCTTGGAACATGGTTGGGGTGATCATATTCCTTCTGTGCGTGCGATGGCAAGGTGTCTTAAAACTTCTTAACATCGTCTTCTAAATTGTAAGTTAATCCATAAACCAAGTATATACGGCCGTAACTTCGGCCAGGCCGAAGCTTTGTACCCTCCACCATGAATTGCGTAGAAACTTCTACTGAAGACTGTCATCCACACTCGAATTACTTGGGTTGCGGTAACACTTTCCGATGCCAAGGCGAATTAAAACTTCCTAACACCGTAATATATACCACATAGTCCATACATGGTATATATTAAACTAAAAAAGGCCGAATTTTGTCAAACTTAATTATATACGTATTTTATAATTAAGTTTGACAAAATTTTCTATAGAAATAAAATTTTAGCAAAAGTTTCTATAGAAATAAAATTTTGACAAAATAAATTTTTGACAACATTTTCAAGTAAAATTTGGAAAAAAAATTTTCTATAGAAATAAAATTTTACAAAATTTTCCATAGAAATAAAATTTGGCAAAATTTTCTATAGAAATAACATTTTGACAAAATTTTCTATAGAAATAAAATTTTGACAAAAGTTTCTATAGAAATAAAATTTTGACAAAATAAAATTTTGACAACATTTGCAAGTAAAATTTGGAAAACAAAATTTCTATAGAAATAAAATTTTAACAAAATTTTCCATAGAAATAACATTTGGCAAAATTTTCTATAGAAATAACATTTTGACAAAATTTTCTATAGAAATAAAATTTTGACAAAAGTTTCTATAGAAATAAAATTTTGACAAAATAAAATTTTGACAACATTTTCAAGTAAAATTTGGAAAACAAAATTTCTATAGAAATAAAATTTTAACAAAATTTTCCATAGAAATAAAATTTGGCAAAATGTTCTATATAAATAACATTTTGACAAAATTTTCTATAAAAATAAAATTTTGGTAGATTATTTTTGGCTCGAGTGCCAAATCATTATGAACCGATATGGACCAATTTTTGTGTGATTGGGGATCGGCTATATATCTATAGACCGATATGGACCAATTTTGGCATGGTTATTGGCGGCCATATACTAACACCACGTTGCAAATTTCAACCGGATCGGATGAATTTTGCTCCTCCAAGAGGTTTCGGATGTCAAATCTGGGACCGGCTTATGTGGGGGCTATATATAATTATGTCCCGATATGAACCAATTTTTGCATGATTGTTGCAGACTATATACTAACACCACATACCAAATTTTAACCGGATCGGATGAAATTTGCTCCTCTAAGAGGTTCCGGAGTTCAAATCTGGGGATCGGTTTATATGGGGGCTATATATAATTATGGACCGAAGTGAACCAATTTTTGCATGGTTGTTAGAGACCATATGCTGACACCATGTACCAAATTTCAGCCGGATCGGATGAAATTTGCTTCTCTTAGAGGATCCGCAAGCCAAATCTGGGGATCGATTTATATGGGGGCTATACGTAAAAGTGGTTCGATATGACCCATTTGCAACACCATCCGACCTACATAAATAACAACTACTCGTCCCAAGTTGCAAGTTGATAGGTTGTTTCGTTCGGAAGTTAGCGTAATTTCAACAGACGGACGGACGGACATGCTTAGATCGACTCAGAATTTCACCACGACAAAATTTCCTATAGAAATAAAACTTTTACAAAATTTCCTATAGAAATAAAATTGTGACAAAATTTTCTATAAAAATAAAATGTTGACAACATTTTGTATAGAAATAAAACCATGCTTTTGAACCAATATGGACCAATTTTTGTGTGATTGGGGATCGGCTATATATAACTATAGACCGATATAAACCAATTTTGGTATGGTTGTTAGCGGCCATATAGAAGCACAATGTACCAAATTTCAACCAAATTTCAATCGGACGGATTTTGCTCCTCCAAGAGGCTCCGGAGTTCAAATCTGGGGATCGGTTTATATGGGTGCTATATAAATTATGGACCGATGTGGACCAATTTTGGCATGGTTGGTAGAGAACATATGCTAACACCATGTACCGAATTTCAGCCGGATCAGATGAAATTTGCTTCTCTTAGAGGATCCGCAAGGCAAATCTGGGGATCGGTTTATATGGGGTATATATATAATTATGGACCGATGTGGACCCCTTTTTGCACCATGTTTGCTCCTCCAAGAGGCTCCGCAAACCAAATCTGAGCGTTAGTTTATATGTCGGCTATACGTAAAAGACGTTCGATATGGCCGATTTGCAATACCATCCGACCTACATCAATAACAACTACTTGTGCCAAGTTTCAAGTCAATAGCTTGTTTCGTTCGGAAGTTAGCGTGATTTGAACAGACGGACGGATGGACGGACATGCTTAGATCGACTGAAAATTTGCACCACGATCTTAGATCAATATTTCGATGTGTTACAAACGGAATGACAAAGTTAATATACCCCCATCCTATGGTGGATTGAAAATATGAAAAACCCCAAGATATAAAAATTTTAATTAAAATATCTTCCTGTGTAGTAAAACAAAAGAACATCTTAGGAAGGATATTTTTAAAAGTTATTTTGAAGATCTGCCTTTAGAACAACTTCCAATTTGTTTGCTTGGTATGTAAACTAATTGACACTTTCGCATTTTATATTATTCGCCATAATATAGGCATATACTAATTTTGTCAACACGACCCAGAAAGAATGTATAGTCTGTATCGAGGTAAAAGGAGACTATATTTGAAAAATCACCACATTTTCAAATTTGTGTTTTCTTTTTTGTAATAGACTAATTATTTATGTAACCACCCTCTTTGTGTCACTTAAAATGTTTCCTTTCCAAAGAATTGTAATTTAATATATTTTTCCTTATTTTTGCTCCATCAATCTAATAAATTTTTCAAACAATAAATTTTTCCCATATAAGTATTTTCTATTTCTTTCGTAGTGGAAGTATAGAAAAACAAACAATTTTCATAAATTTTAATATTAAACAATTATTGCGACAAGAAACAATGGCCGCATAGTTTCCCTTTGACCTTTGTGTCTCAACTCTGTGTATGTGTATATGTGAGAGTGTATGCATTTTGAGACAGATACACATGAAAAAATTCAATTAAGTGCAACGTTAAGAAATTATTTTCAAGCCTTGTGTTTGGAAGAAACACTGATTCCCATATGGACTCGGTACCAAAGCCCACCAAAAAAGAGCTTCCAAAACTGGATCCTCAACTTATAATTCAGAAGTAGTGCAAATTTGGATCACCTTTAATTATTTTGAACATAGACTTATCATAAGACGTAAGTCCTTCCAATTGTACTGCTAATTTACATAATTTTTTAACTAATACACTTTCATTGTCTTTCATTGTCTATATTTTGCTCCGACCGAGGGTTGAACCTTTGTCTGTTGACACTAACACCAATAAGCATCCAGTAAAAACAAGTACATACGGCCGTAAGTTCGGCCAGGCCGAAGCTTATGTACCCTCCACAATGGATTGCGTAGAAACTTCTTCTAAACACTGCCATCCACAATCGAATTATTTGAGTTGCGGTAACGCTTGCCGATGGCAAGGTATCTTAACACCTCCTAACACCGTCTTCTAAGTAAGTCCATACGTGATATATATTAAATTAAACAAGTATATGCGGCCGTAAGTTCGGCCAGGCCGAAGCTTATGTACCCTCCATCATGGATTGCGTAGAAACTTCTTCTAAACACTGCCATCCAGAATCGAATTACTTAAGTTGCGGTAACGCTTGCCGATGGTAAGGTATCTTAAAACCTCCTACCACCATCTTCTAAATTGTATGTAAGTCCATACGTGCTATATATTAAATCAAAAAAGATCGATCCAATACGTATATAATTCAGTTTGACAAAGTATACATAAAATTTTGACAAAATTTTCTACAGAAAAAAATTTTAACAAAATTTCTATAGAAATAAAATTTTCACAAAATTTTCTATAGAAATAAAATTTTGACAAAAATTTCTATAGAAAGAAAATTTTGACAAAAATTTCTACAGAAATAAAATTTTAACAAAATTTTTTATAGAATAAACTTTTGACAAAATTTTCTATAGAAATAAAATCTTGGTAGATTATTTTTGGCTCGAGTGGCTACCATGATTATGGACCGAATAAAATTTGAACAAAATTTTCTATAGAAATAAAATTTTGACAAAATTTTCTATAGAAATAAAATTTTGGTAGATTATTTTTGGCTCTAGTGGCAACCATGATTATGAACCGATATGGACCAATTTTTGTGTGATTGGACCAATTTTGGTATGGTTGTTAGCGACCATATACTAACACCACGTTCCTAATGTGAACCGGATCGGATTAATTTTGCTCCTCCAAGAGGCTCCGGAGGTCAAATCTGGAGAACGTTTTATATGGGGGCTATATATAATTATGGACCGATATGGACCAATTCTGGCACGGTTGTTAAAGATCATATACTAACACCATGTTCCAAATTACAACCGGATTGGATGAAATTTGCTTCTCTTGGAGACTTCGCAAGCCAAATCTGAGGATCGGTTTATATGGGGGCTATATATAATTATGGACCGATGTGGACCAATTTTTGCATGGTTGTTAGAGCCCATATACCAATATCATGTACCAAATTTCAGGCGGATCGGATGAAATTTGCTTCTCTTTGAGGCTCCGCAACCCAAATCTGGGGATCGGTTTATATGGACGCTATATATAATTATGGACCGATGTGGACCAATTTTTGCACGATTGTTAGAGACCATATACCAACACCATGTACCAAATTTCAGCCGGATCGGATGAAATACGCTTCTCTTAGAGGCTCCACAAGCCAAATCTGGGGATCGGTTTATATGGGGGCTATATATAATTAACGACCGATATGGACCAATTTTTGCATGGTTGTTAGAGACCATATACCAACATCATGTACCACATTTCAGCCGGATCGGATGAAATTTTCTTCTCTTTTAGGCTCCACAAGCCAAATCTGGGGATCGGTTTATATGGGGGCTATATATAATTATGGACCGATGTGTACCAAGTTTTGCATGGTTGTTAGAGACCATATACCAACACCATGTACCAAATTTCAGCCGGATCGGATGAAATATGCTTCTGTTAGAGGCTCCACAAGCCAAATCTGAGGGTCCCTTTATATGGGGGCTATACGTAAAAGTGGACCGATATGGCCCATTTTCAATACCATCCGACCTACATCGATAACAACTACTTGTGCTAAGTTTCAAGTCGATAGCTTGTTTCGTTCGGAAGTTAGCGTGATTTCAACAGACGGACGGACGGACGGACGGACATGCTTAGATCGACTCAGAATTTCACCACGACCCAGAATATATATACTTTATGGGGTCTTAGAGCAATATTTCGATGTGTTACAAACGGAATGACAAAGTTAATATACCCCCATCCTATGATGGAGGGTATAAAAAGACTGATTAAGTACGTATGTATATAATTCAGTTTGACAAAATTTTCTATAGAAATAAAATTTTGACAAAATTTTCTATAGAAATAAAATTTTAACAAAATTTTTTATAGAAATAAAATTTTAACAAAATTTTGACAAAATTTTCTATAGAAATAAAATTTTGACAACATTTTCTTTAGAAATGAAATATTAACAAAATTTTCTATAGAAAAAAAATTTTAACAAAATTTTTTATAGAAATAAAATTTTAACACAATTTCGACAAAATTTTCTATAGAAATAAAATTTTAACAAAATTTTCTATAGAAATAAAGTTTTGACAAAATTTTCTTTCGAAATGAAATTTTAACAACATTTTCTATAGAAATAAAATTTTAACAAAATTTTCTATAGAAATAAAATTTCAATAAGAATAAGAATAAGAATAAAATGTTTCTATAAGAATAAAATGTTGTTTCTATAAGAATAAAATGTTTCTATAAGAATAAAATGTTGACAAAATTTGCAATAGAAATAACATTTTGGTAAATTATTTTTGGCTCGAGTGGCAACCATGATTATGAACCGATATGGACCAATTTTTGTGTGATTGGGGATCGGCTATATATCTATAGACCGACATGGACCAATTTTGGTATGGCAGTTAGCGGCCATATACTAACACCACGTTCCATATTTGAACCGGATCGGATGAATTTTTCTCCTCCAAGAGGCTCCGGAGTTCATATCTGGAAAACGGTTTATATGTGGGCTATATATAATTATGGACTGATATGGACAAATTCTCGCACGGTTGTTAGAGACCATATACTAACACCATGTTCCAAATTTCTACTGGAACGGATGAAATTTGCTTCTCAAGCCAAATTCGGGGATTGGTTTATATGGGGGCTATATATAATTATGAACCGATGTGGACCAATTTTTGCTTGGTTGTTAGAGATCATATACCAACACCATGTAACAAATTTCAGCCGGATCGGATGAAATATGCTTCTCTTTGAGTCTCCGCAATCCAAATCTGGGGATCGGTTTATATGGGGGCTATATATAATTATGGACCGATGTGGACCAATTTTAGCATGGTTGTTAGAGATCATATACCAACACCATGTACCAAATTTCAGCCGGATGAAATTTGTTTCTCTTAGAAGCTCCGCAAGCCAAATCTGAGGGTCCGTTTATATGGGTGCTATACGTAAAAGTGGACCGTGTGGATGTGTTACAAACGGAATGACAAAGTTTGGAGTTGGTTGGCAACCCTGCTACGAGAGCAACTGCTTTTTTTTAAGCTCTATCCTGTGTTTTATTAAAACATAAAATAATATATAAATAAAGTGTTAATCAACTAATTTTCTTCAGTGGCTACATAGAAGATAGCATCAAAAACTCGAATTATATGAACGATGCCTTCAACACGTAGAAGTTTAAAAATAAATAAAACAATTTGTGCGCAATGCGATTTGGCAGTGGAAGAAGAGGAAGAAAGTATTGAGTGCGACAAGTGTGAAAAAGTTTACCATGTAGTTTGTACATCTTTAGACAAACGCCAATACCAACACCTACTTAAACATGATAATGAAGACTACATTTGCCATCTGTGTAATAAGAGTGGTACCATTGAAAAGGAGTTAGAAGTAATCAAAACAAACTTAAGAAAACTCGATCAGCTGGATCATATTACTGAAACAATGAACTTTATGTCGCGACAATACGATGAAATTTTAAGAGGAGTTGCAGAAAACAAAAAGAAAATCGAAACAATGCAAAAAGAAAACAAACAATTGAAAACTGAAATAAATTTATTAAAAAGTTCGGTCAAATTTCTCAATGATCAGCGAGTAGCAAATGATTGTGTGTTAACTGGAATTGAAAATGTCAACAACGTATCTGCCACTGAATTAGTCGTAAGCATATCTAAAGATACTGGTGTAAAAATTCAACCAGATAATATTGTAGATGCTTACTTCATCAAGAAAAAAAATGAAAATGGAAATAAAAAAGAAACTATTATTGTGAAAATGAATTCTAAAAAATCTAAAGATGTAATTATGTCTATGAAGAAAAAACTTAAGGACAATGATGCTACTAAATCTGTTTTCATAAATGATTATTTGAGTAAAGAAACCTTAAAGCTATTTAACCATGCTAAGAACTTGAAAACTGTCGGATTCAGAAGCGTATATACGGCTAATGGGAGAGTGTTTGCAAAGAAGAGTGAATTGTCAAGAGCCAGAGTAATACACGACGAGAGTGATGTGGACAAATTATTATTGGAAGCATCAACCTACAAAAAATCCCGTGCGAGTAGAATACATGATGTGAATCGTGAAGAAGATGAAGATGACCCGTATCTTTCAACATCTTAAATTTTGCTTCCATTTAAATTAAATTTTGTAAAAATCATTTAATTTTCTTTTGTTTTTATGAATAATAATTATTATAAAAATGTAAAATCATATCGAAACTTTATTATTAATGGCAGAAATTCTTCATTTGGAATTACATCTATGAATGTTAGAAGTATATCTAGCATAACTAAATTCAATTATTTCAAGTCCCTTATTGCAAGCCTTCCTGCTTTACCTAATATTATCTCAGTTCAAGAGACATGGTTTTTAGATAATATCGCCCAGATTTATAATATTCCTGGGTATAACTCTGTCCATGGTTGTAGGCCAGACGGTTACGGTGGGACATCTATGTTTATACGTGAAGGTGTAGAGTACACAATGGAATTGTGTGATAGCCATGATTTTATTGATTTTATTGTGCTTACCTTGAATGATGTTAAGGTGAGAGGAAACCCGTTAAAGTTAATATCTTTTTATAGGTCACAAAAATGTGATGTGAATACGTTTTTGATGTTTTTGGAGAATATGCTTTACTTGTACGGACGGACTTCATGTATTATTATGGGCGATGCGAATATAAACTTTTTCGATTCTATCTCATCTCGTAACCTATGTGACGTTTTGTCTTCCTTTGATTTCGAAAATAACAACCTGCTAGTGACTCGTCCTGAGAGCATGACATGCATTGACCATATTTACAGCAATATCAGCGATTTGTTGACAATAAGTTCTATAGAAAATGGTGTATCAGATCATAACCTAATATTCATTGATATACATATCAGTTCACAGAGTCGGGAGCACTTTCAAGTTAAACGATCTCACCTTGATCACGACGCCCTACGTTTGTATTTGGAGAGGGAGATTCCTATTATTATAGAAACTGGTGACTTGTGTAATGATATTTCGAATTTGATAGGTGTTATTAAGACAGGTTTGGAACGAAGCACTGTCGAAACCTCCCATTTGAAATCGACCAGACGTGAAATTACTCCATGGGTGAATGGGAATCTTATGAAACTCTTTGCATTAAAGGAAAGGCTTTTGAAAGCGCGAAGAAGACATCCTGAGAATGTGGACATATCTGAAAGTTTAAAATCTTTAAGTAAAACTATTAGAAAGGCTTACAAGCAATCAATGAATGTTTTTTATGCAGAAAATCTGCGAGATATTGGAAATGAACCAGCGAAATGTTGGAGATTTCTAAATGAAAGTTTAGGAAGAGGTAAGCAGAAGACATTGTGCTTAATAGATGCTGATGGGAATAAAATACCTGAGGGAGCCCATATGGCGAGACTATACAATGAATATTTTTTGCAATCTGTGCGAGACTTGAAATCGAAAATTGTATGTTTACCTGGCGACCATTTTAATAGTTTAGGGACTCTTAATACTTCTTCTCGTCGTCTAAATTTTAGTATTGCTACTAATAACGATGTAGAGCGCGTCATCTTCAGTTTAAAGAAAGGGAAATGTCCTGGTTTTGACGGAATTAGTTCTGATTTAGTTTTGAGATATTCTCATATGATTATACCTCATTTAACTCGGATATTCAACGACATGGTGATTAGTGGGACCTATCCCAATGTACTGAAAATCCATAAAGTGATGCCGATCCCGAAGAAAATTAATGCTTGCACAGTGGACTGTTATAGGCCAATAGCTGTTTTATCGACATTTAATAATATCTTCGAGAGACTTTTGTATAACCAAATATCTAAATATTTGGAAGGTAATGAACTACTAAGTGATTTCCAATATGGGTTCAGGAAAGGATGTGGGACGGAAGAAGCTGCAGTAAATGTGGTGAATTCGATATGTGATAAATTAGATGGTGGGAATAAAGGTGTAGTGGGAATCTTCTATGACTTTTCCAAGGCTTTTGATCTAGTTGACCACAATATTTTAATTGAAAAACTTAAGTATTATGGAATCAGGGGTAGCACTTTATACTTGCTCCGACATTACTTGCAAAATCGTAGACAATATGTCTCCATAGGAGACTACAAGAGTGAAGTCGGTGTTGTGGAACACGGTGTTCCACAGGGAAGTGTACTGGGACCACTATTATTTAGAATATATTTGAACGATATTGTGAACCTCGAATTGGACGGCACGATATTTTTGTATGCTGATGATATTTGCGTCTTATATGGTTATAGGTTTGAACAAGCTGTTAAGGTATTGATTGAACGCGATGCAGCTTTGATTTCTGAGTTTGCCAGGGTCAACAAATTGTATCTCAACTCCGGTAAGACTAAGGTTATACGTTTTCAACCTCGCGTTAATCGTAGTACTTCTTTTTCTGTACGTATAGAAGGAGTAGAAGTGACTGAGGTACCAAGTTTAAAGTATCTGGGGATTTACCTTCAAAGTAACTTGAATTGGGACGAGCATGTCGCATATTTGAGGGGGAAATGCGCACAGGCCATTGGTTTCTTATTTAAGTTTAAAAACAGGTTTAGCTTTGACACGAAAATGCTAATATATAGGGCACTGATACAAAGTCATCTGAACTATTTGATTATTTTGTATGGACACGGGAAAAGTGAGGAATTGAAATCCCTATTCAGATTGCAGAGCAAGGCTTTGAAAATTGTAGCTGACTTGCCCATCATGTATTCTACACTTGATCTATATAAAAATAGATTTCCTTCGATATTGCCAATATATGGTTTATATAGAATGCAACTTTTGACTTATGTTTACAAATGCTTACATCATATAGGACACCATACTGTAACGTTTGGAGTAAATCAAAGTTCTTTTAATACAAGAAACAACAGTAATTTAAGATTAGCCAGATGTCGCCTTGAAACTACGAAACAGAGGGTTGAATATATGGGAAGTAAAGCGTATAATAGTTTGCCGAATAATTTGAAAAATATTAGTACGATTTCTTTATTTAAAAGGTTAATTAAAATGCACCTAAATGATAGTATAGATGAAATTCTGCCATAATTTGTTTATAACTACATAACTTTCATTATATATTTCATACATTAACTTCCTAAAATAATGTATTTACCTAGTTTTTGCATATCCATTTTATGTTAATATTCAAGACTTATGTTATTTATTGAGCTTTGAATTTACCTTTGCCAACTAGCCTCAACAAGGTCTATAAGACGCTGAGGCATCTATATCTTGTATATACCATAAAGCTGTTATTTTAAATAAAAAAAAAAAAAAAAAAAAAAAAAAAAAAAAAAAAAAAAAAGTTAATATACCCCCCCATCTTATGGTGGAGAGTATAAAAATTGGAAATTTTTTCTAAATCATTACTTTTAATGCACATGTAGATAAGGTCTTCTAGAGGTGGACATAATTTTCACTTCAGAGGAAGTGCTTTTGACTTAATATAAACAATCCATTCTTTTACTCGATTTTCGCAATGAACTTAGTTTTGTTGAATTATGTTGTGCATAACAGTAAGGTCAAATATTAGAAATTTCTTACAAATACTTAAAGAATGGTCCGATCGAATTTTCGACAGACGTCTTGAGAAAAATAGAAGAAAATTGCAATAAAGTGCTCAAAATCGAATTTGGCGAAAAAAACTATAGATGCTCATAAAAAACGAACAACGACCAATCTAGCAAATGTTCTCCTTTCATCGAGTACTTTCAGCTAGGATAATTGATTTTTTGTTTGGAATTTTTGTGTTGCATTTTGTTATGGACCGATATGGACCAATTTTTGTTTTGTTGGAGGGCAAAGACTAACACCACATACCAATTTTCAATAGGATTGGATGGAATTTGCCCCTCCGAGAGGAACCGCAAGCCACATCTGGGGTCGGTTTATATGGGGTCTATACCTACAGAGAAAAAATATTTTTTTTGCCTTCAATAACGTAATTAATTGATCCAATTAATTATACCCTTCATCACTATTGTGGTACAGGGTATAATAAGTTTGTGCATTTGTATGTAACGCCGAGAAGGAGTAGTGATAGACCCATCTTTTAGTATACCGATCGGCTTAGAATTAAATTCTGAGTCGATTTAGCGATGTCCGTCTGTCTGTCTGTTGATGTATTTTTTGGTGTGCAAAGTCCAGCTCGCAGTTTAAGTCCCATCGTCCTCAAATTTGGCATAGGGTCATTTTTCGGCTCAAAGACGATCCCTATTGATTTTGGAAAAAATCGATTCAGATTTAGATATAGCTGACATATATATTTATAACCGATGTGTTCATAAATGGCGTATTTATAAACCGATCTTCTTCCAATTTAGTATAGTCGAATATTTTGTAAATCTCGTAAATTTTGCAAAATATCAGTCAAATCGGTTCAGATTCAGATATAGCACTCATATATAGCTTTCGCTCGATTTACACTCCTATGGCCTCAGAGGCCAATCTTTTGTTCCGTACCAATCTTTTGTTTGTACTTGTACTAACAGCATGTAGAACAAAAATTGCCATTTTGATTCTTGAATTGTGACCAAATGGCCTTACGAAAATAAGCGCTATTTGGCCTATAATATCCCTCAAAGTGTGAGGAAAAATACAAAAAAGAATCCGAAAAAGTATCAACTATAGTTTTTGTATGAATGTCCATTTACTAGAAACATACGGTAGAAAAATTTTCTCAAATTTTCATATTTTTCGTTTATTGCCAAAGAAGTTTATAAAAATGTATTTTAGACCTCATCAATATGGAAATATTTATAAATTAGATTAAAGCCTCTAAAGGGTGATACAGTCAAATTTTGGTCAAGGGAAAACGCGTGTAAATCGGTGAAATCGTTTATTTAAAAAATCAAATTAAATTTCTTTTTCAAGTTCAATTAGTATAAAATTCAGGAAAAATATTCAGTTAGGCTTGCGCTTTTCCAAATCCGAATTGCCGGGCCTCACGCTTGACACCTGCCATCAGATTTTGTACAGCCACCTTGTCCACCTTCTTCGCCGCAGAAAGCCAGTTTGCCTTGAACTGCTGCTCGTCCTTAGCAGTTTTTTTGGTTTTCTTTAGGTTCCGCTTGACAATAGCCCAGTATTTCTCAATTGGGCGGAGCTCTGGCGTGTTGGGAGGGTTCTTGTCCTTGGGAACCACCTGCACGTTGTTGGCGGCGTACCACTCCATTGCCTTTTTACCGTAATGGCAAGATGCCAAATCCGGCCAAAACAGTACGGAACAACCGTGTTTCTTCAGGAAAGGCAGCAGACGTTTATTCAAACACTCTTTCACGTAAATTTCTTGGTTGACAGTCCCGGAAGCTATGAAAATGCTGCTTTTCAAGCCACAGGTACAGATGGCTTGCCAAACCAGATATTTCTTTGCGAACTTTGACAGTTTTATGTGCTTGAAAATATATGCTACCTTTCCCCTTCCTTTTGCCGTATAAAACTCCTGTCCCGGAAGCTGCTTGTAGTCGGCTTTGACGTAGGTTTCGTTGTCCATTACCACGCAGTCAAACTTCGTCAGCATCGTCGTGTACAGCCTCCGGGATCGCGCTTTGGCCGTCGTATTTTGTTTATCATCGCGATGTGGAGTCATTACCTTCTTGTAAGTCGATAGTCCGGCTCGTTTTTTGGCTCGATGCACGGTTGTAGACGATACACCCAGCTTATTTGCGCCATCTCGGAGAGAGAGGTTAGGGTTTCGCTTGAAACTACCGGCAACTCTCTTTGTCGTCTCAGCGGCTTCCGGTTTTCGATTTCCCCCCGATCCAGACTTCCTGGCTGTCGACAAACGTTCCCCAAACACTTTAATTACATTTGTAACGGTTGATTTGGCAACTTTTAGCGATTTTGCCAGCTTTGCGTGTGAGTAGCTCGGATTTTCGCGATGCGCGAGCAAAATTTTGATACGCTGCTCTTCTTGCTTGGACGGCATTTTGACAACTGAAGAGTGAATTCCAAAATCAAAATAGGAGCAACATTCTACACACACAAACCTTCGAAATGAGGGGTGTTCAGGCTTTTTAAATGCAAAATTGAAAGAAATACGTCAAGTTTATATTGACCAAATTTTGACCGTATCACCCTTTACTTTAAAATAACACCGAGAAATAAATCGAAACTAAGTGGGAAAATAGAATTTGGTGTATTTTTCGAATGTCCTTCTAAGTGGACATCGGTAGTGAAAGGGTTAAAATTGTGCACAGGAAATGGAAAAAAAAAATTTTACTATGCATGCCAAATTTAGTTGAAATTGGTTCAGATTTAGATATAGCTGCCATATATATCTTTCGTCCGATACAAACTTATATGGCCCCAGAGGTCAAAATTTCACGCCGATTTACTTAAAGTTTTGCACAGAGAATAAGACTAACATTCTTGCAACACATGCCAAATTTGATTAAAATCGGTTCAGATTAAGAAATAACTCCCATATATATCTTTCGCCCGATTTAGATTCATATGATTCATATTGCATTGAGAGTTCAATTAAAATTTTAGCAATGTGTGCCAAATTTTATCAAAATCGGCTCGGAATTAGACAAAGCTGTGTTCTTCCGATTTTAGCAAATATGACCAAAATACCTATCTGTTCCTTGTAAATTCGTCACTGTTAAGTTGATAACTCGCAAAAATTATTCAAATGTACCTATACTCTAATTCGTATATATCGACCTATAAATCGAAAACGAAGATTTACGAAATTGTATTCCAATATTTTTTTACTAACATTGTGGTCCGTCCCGGTCATCACCAATTTAAATTTTGAGTCTATACATTTTGTGAAAGTTTAAAAAATGTTGTCCAAATCGGTCCATATTTAAATATTTGTATATGGGAATATAAACCTTTATATAGTTACTAAAAAATTTGAAGATGTTAAGATGATATTAAAAATATTGATATACATAGTGGTGAAGGGTATAATATTGTCGGCCCCGCCCGTCTTTAGACTTTCCTTACTTGTTTTTAATTTAAATTGCTTCAATCACAACGTCAATTAAAAAATTTATTGATCCAATTAAATTTTTAATTCATATTATTAATTTCCGTGAATGGTTTTTGTTTCTATTGACCAATTTTTTCCCAGCAGAAACTCTCATTACCCGGTAATCTTGTAGGTAAGCCTATTTAAAAATTAATAACCACTTATTAATTGGCATCGCTTCGGATTACATTTACATACGCATGTGCTAGAAGGAAAGTACTTCTCCCCAGGCATACTTTCGGCCATAAAATAAGTAGTGCATTTAAAGCATATAATCACCTAATATGTAATGACTTATTCGTAGATACACCAAATGTTGATTTCGGGATCAAAATATGGCGAGTGATGCTGTAATAGAAGAACTACTTGAATAGAAACGAATATTGTATAAATAAAAAAAATCTAATAAATAATCTAAATAAGATGCAAATTAATTTCACACTTAAAATAGAAATAAATTAAGGTTGTTTAAGGGAGTTGGATTCGTGAATTACGTTATAATATATCCAATAGCCAATTCACATAAGGTTCAAAATCTACTAAAAGTGGATTTTAAGTCTCTTTTTTATAAGGCAAATGGCATTCGAAATTTAGTTTAAGCGCATTTTGGAAGTGTAATGTGAATGAGGTATAAGAAAGCATTTATTTTATAACATAATATGACAATGTCATTAAACACAATTATTATGAAATATTTGTGATAAACATTTCTTACCGTTATATTACATATTCTTTTTGATTTTTTTATGTAAGCGCTCGATTATGTGAATAATTATACCTAATGGTACCATCATTTATTCTATTTTATTAATTCGTTAACTACAACTGCATAAAATTTGAGAATAACAATTCGAAAATTACCGAGAAGTATTTATTTTTGTCATTACAAGTTAGTCATTATAACTCGCCGCAATGTAATGCAACGTGTAATGACAGCTTTACTCCTGGTAATCTCAATTGTAATGAGATGTGGTTACCTAGTTTTTGCTGGGTTTGATCCTATAAAATTTTTTATCGAAAATTTTTTAGAATTCAATTAAAAGTTTATTTTATGAATTCTTAGACCAATATTTCGACCTGTTACAAAATTAATGACAAAGTTAATATGACACCCCCCCCCCCTCTACTCTTTCGATGGTGGTGGGTATTTAAACGTTGGTCCTGTCGAAATTTTGGCCTCATATACCTGTTCTATTTTTCGGCATAAAATTTTGCATTTTTTTCCATTTACATTCAACAATAAATTTATATATCTCGTAATTTGCAAAACTTTCTCAGCAGAACTTCCATTGGACTAAATTTTTTTTATAGATTTCTATAGATATGACAAAAAAATTATTGGAACAACTTTCAAGTTTTTATGCTGGGAACCGAACCGTCTATTTAGTATTTATCCCACTAATTGTATTTCCTGCACTATTCAATTCAAGTCACATAGTGATTAAAGAAACACATATTGATTTCGCTTTTTTTTTATTTGAAGTGTACATGCTGAGCAATGACCATTATTGTTAAAAACAATTTTTGTTGTAATATGTTCTACAAAGGTCATAAAATATTTTTACAATGCTACATTAAAACAATTCTTTGTAAAGGCTGTAAAATGTTAACTTCGTTGCAATCGACAGACGACATTGTAATCTGTTTTTGGGGTTCGACCCCAATTTTTGTGTGTAATTTCTCTCCAAGGAAAAATTGAAGTGCATTTTCGTTACAGACAAAGTTCAGGCAACATTGTGTAATGTAATTGAAAATGTACATAGAATATTTATGGTCAGAAGCTGATTTTTTTCTGGTAGTTTTAGTGCTATACATATATTTTTCTTTAGCCCTTCCTGCTGTTGTTAGCATTTCAAAGAGCTCTTAAATTGAAATGAGTAGGGAAATAATCTGCTTTGCTACAAAACATTAAAAAAAAAAACACAAAATACAGCAAAAGTTCAAAAATACTGACTTGCTCCTTTCGTAAAAGTTTTTGTTTCATTGGTTGTTTAAAATCATTTAAATCAGTATGCAATTGTTTTGAATTAGTTTGTATAAGCATCTGTCCAAGGATTAATTTGTATTTTAGTTTTCCAAGAAATTTAAGTAGATATGGCAAAACTAAAAAATTGTTAAAGGAATTTTCAATGAAACCCCACGGAGAAGACCATTTGCATTTGGACAGTTCTTTACCAAAGAACTCTTGGATAATGGTACTGAAATTTTTGATATAGAAACCATCTAATCGTGTGGTGCATTCGAGAACAGATCACTCTCCGTCTTTTGCGATTCGTTTCTAATTTCTATCAGGAAATTTTGTCTGACTCAAATGATTTCTTCTATTGGAGCCTACTGCCCTTTTACGTGACCCATTAAGAGGTTAAGTAAGGTTAAACAGAATATACAGTGAAACCTCTCACACTTGGACACTCTGAAAAACGGACACCTTTCAAAAGTAGACAATTGTCGTGGGACGTTTTCTATATTATCACATACAATGTAATCTCTCATAAGTGGACACCTCCCAAATGTGGACAAAGTTGAGGCGACCGTAGCTGTCAACTTCTGCGTGGTTTCACTGTATATGCTTACCCGTCTCGTTTGTGGTTCCTGCTTCAAAGCTGAATCAGTTTCCAAATAATTATACGACGGCATGAAAAAGGGACCCAGAAGAATAAGCCCCAAATTGTAAATGAAACAGTGGCCCAAATGAAAATGAAAATTTTATCAAAAAACTACAAAAAAACATGCTTTGCAAAATCTTACTTCTATAGAAAAATTTTGTCAAAATTTTATTTCCATAGAAATTTTGTCAAAATTTTATTTCCATAGAAAATTGTATCAAAATTTCATTTCCATAGAAAATTTTGTCAATATTTTATTTCCATTGAAAATTTTGTCAAAATTTTATTTCTATAGAAAATTTTGTCAATATTTTATTTCTAAAGAAAATTTTGTCAAAATTTTATTTCTATAGAAATTTTTCTCAAAATTTTATTTCTATAGAACATTTTCTCAAAATTTCATTTCTATAGAAAATTTTCTCAAAATTTTATTTCCATTGAAAATTTTGTCAAAATTTTATTTCTATAGAAAATTTTCTCAAAATTTTATTTTTACAGAAAATTTTCTCAATATTTTATTTCTACAGAAAAATTTTGTCAAAATTTTATTTCCATAGAAAATTTTTGAAAATTTTATTTCCATAGAAAATTTTGTAATTATTTTATTTTCATTGAAAATTTTGTCAAAATTTTATTTCTATAGAAAATTTTGTCAAAATTTTATTTCTATAGAAAATTTTGTCAAAATTTTATTTCTAAAGAAAATTTTGTCAAAATTTTATTTCTATAGAAATTTTTCTCAAAATTTTATTTCTATACAAAATTTTATTTCTGTAAAAAATTTTGTCAAAATTTTATTTCTACAGAAAATTTTCTCAATTTTGTCAAAATTTTATTTCTATAGAATTTTTTCTCAATTTTTTTTTTCTATTTTTCTCAAAATTTTATTTCCATAGAAAATTTTGTCAATATTTTATTTCCATTGAAAATTTTGCCAAAATTTTATTTCTTAGAAAATTTTGTCAAAGTTTTATTTCTAAAGAAAAAATTTTGTCAAAATTTTATTTCTATAGAAATTTTTCTCAAAATTTTTTTTCTATAGAACATTTTCTCAAAATTTCATTTCTATAGAAAATTTTCTCAAAATTTCATTTCCATTGAAAATTTTGTTAAAATTTTATTTCTACAGAAAATTTTCTCAAAATTTTATTTCTATAGAAAATTTTCTAAAAATTTTATTTCCATTGAAAATTTTGTCAAAATTTTATTTCTATAGAAAATTTTGTCAAAATTTTATTTCTACAGAAAATTTACTCAATTTTGTCAAAAATTTTATTTCTATAGAAATTTTTCTCAAAATTTTATTTCTATAGAACATTTTGTCAAAATTTTATTTCCATTGAAAATTTTGTCAAAATTTAATTTCTATAGAAAATTTTCTCAAAATTTTATTTCTATAGAAAATTTTGTCAAAATTTTATTTCCAGTGAAAATTTTGTCAAAATTTTATTTCCAGTGAAAATTTTTGAAAATTTTATTTCCATAGAAAATTTTGTCAATATTTTATTTTCATTGAAAATTTTGTCAAAATTTTATTTCTATAGAAAATTTTGTCAAAATTTTATTTCTATAGAAAATTTGTCAAAATTTTATTTCTATAGAAATTTTTCTTAAAATTTTTTTCTATAGAACATTTTCTCAAAATTTCATTTCTATAGAAAATTTTCTCAAAACTTCATTTCCATTGAAAATTTTGTCAAAATTTTATTTCTATAGAAAATTTTCTCAAAATTTTATTTCTATAGAAAATTTTCTCAAAATTTTATTTCCATTGAAAATTTTGTCAAAATTTTATTTCTATAGAAAATTTTGTCAAAATTTTATTTCTACAGAAAATTTTCTCAATTTTGTCAAAAATTTTATTTCTATAGAAATTTTTCTCAAAATTTTATTTGTATAGAACATTTTCTCAAAATTTCATTTCCATTGAAAATTTTGTCAAAATTTTATTTCAATTGAAAATTTTGTCAAAGTTTTATTTCTGTGGAGAATTTTGTCAAAATTTTATTTCTATAGAAAATTTTGTCAAAATTTTATTTCCATTGAAAATTTTGTCAAAATTTTATTTCTATAGAAAATTTTATCAAAATTTTATTTCTACAGAAAATTTTCTCAATATTTTATTTCTATAGAAAAATTTTGTCAACATTTGTTTACACAAAAAATTTGTCAAAATTTTATTTCCATAGAAAATTGTGTCAAAATTTTATTTCCATAGAAAATTGAGTCAAAATTTTATTTTCATAGAAAATTTTGTCAATATTTTATTTTCATTGAAAATTTTGTAAAAACTTTATTTCTATAGAAAATTTTGTCAAAATTTTATTTCTATAGAAAATTTTCTCAAAATTTTATTTGTATAGAACATTGTCTCAAAATTTCATTTCTATAGAAAATTTTCTCAAAATTTTATTTCCATTGAAAATTTTGTCAAAATTTTATTTCTATAGAAAATTTTTTTCAAAATGTTATTTCCATAGAAAATTTTCTCAAAATTTTATTTCTATAGCAAATTTTCTCAAAATTTTGAATTCTATAGCAAATTTTCTCAAAATTGTATTTCTATAGAAAATTTTCTCAAAATTTTAATTCTATAGAAAATTTGTGAAGTACCTCTTAGTTAGATATATTTTGCAAAATCTACCAAAACATCAAGAATGCTAACAGTCTACCAAGCCGTAAAAAAGTTTACCATTTTTGGTAGAATTCTACCAACTGTGACTGTGACGTGGCACCAAAGCAATATAATTGAAGCGTGGAATTCGATCCCAAAGCAATATTAGGGCTCTTTTACTTTTGATTTAAACGGCTGTGTGAAAATAAAACATAACTGATGGAAATTACACATGTGTTGCTGCCCAGCAAAAAAAAATGGAAGTTGTTCCACAAACATTTCTTTTAAAGTGCATCCTGGAATCCCCATCAATTTTTTCCACTTACGATGCAGTCCTTTTGGACAAGCCCACAAACATTTCTTTTAAAGCGCATTCCGGGATCTCCTATCGATCATTTTTCACTTCCATTTCAATCCTTTTGTACAAGTCTTAGAAAGTGCGGAATTAGGCCGTTTTAAGTGAAAATTTATGTTTTGAACAGTTAAATTTCACAAAAAAGAATTGAAAAATCAATAAAAAGTAAAAAAAAAATAAATGAATAAAAAAAATCATCCCCGCTGGGATTTGAACCTGTACCGTTTGACCTTCACTTCCATGGAAGTTCTTTTGAGAAGGTTTTGCAAATTACGATATTTATTAATTTTTTGTTGATTTTTAATGGAAAAAATATATTTATACAAAAATATATGCTTATAAAAAAAGAAATAAATAAAAACGATGCATAATAAAAAATAATTTTTTAGAAAAATATTTAATAAAGAATGTCCGCTGGTGAGATTTGAACCAGCATTCCTTATTTTTTCTCATAATAATAAAGAACATCTCAGGAAGTAGTTAGAATGTCATGCTGTGGTGTCATATTAGGTTCATGTCACAAACATTTGAATAGACGTTTTGATGCATCGTGTTCAATGGCGTTTGTGGCTGAGTATGCAATACAAAGGAAGTAAAGCAATACAAAGGATCCTAAAATGGAGTACTTCCGTCCTATGACAAGTCCATGTAAAATTCATTGGAGATGATCGCAGTTTGCACTACTTCCGGATCACAAATTGGAGATCCAAACTACTTTTTTGGAAGCTCCTTTTTTACTGGGTGAGTATGGAAAATATCAATTTTTGTTACCTCAGTAAATTGGTAAAATATTTGCCTAGTGTGACCATACCCTAAGCCTTATTAAAACACAGTAAAACATCTGAAAGGTGGACACTCGAGGTCGCCTACATTTTGGTAAGTGTCCGCTTTTCAAAGTGTCCAAGTTTTTATTAGCATGTATTCTGTCGATAGGAAAAGCTTTAACTCCGGACAAATACCGACAACTTTGAGATCGCGTTAGCCCACTTTGGATTCTATCCATAGCAGTTTTCAAACTCCCGAAGGAATCGCCTTAGCACACTTTCGTCTCTGCCCATAGCAAAAAGTCTTAAACTTTCTTGCTTTGCAATCTCGTTTGTCCACTTTGAAATCTGACAGTAGGACAAACCCTTCAATCGCGACCAATGGTCCTCCTATTTATCGTTTTAAGCTCACATTAGCCCAACTCGCCATCCATATCAAATCTATTGCATTACAACGCTATTCGGAACAACAAAAGCGTGGAATCGCCTACATCAGACTCTGTCCATAGGAGAAAATCTTAAACCCCACCCGAAAATTTCGGGATCGCATTAGCCCACTTGGTCGATATGAAAAAGGTCTTAAACCCCGGCCTAAGGAACAGTGTTGCCTACAAGGAAAAAAAATGTTCCCTACTTTCCCCTACATTCCCCAAAAATTATTCTACAATTTCCCCTATAATATTTTTCGTTAAATTTAAACAAAATTTATAAAACAAACAAGGTTCTGTGTGCTTTATTATTACAAAACATATGAAAATGCAACGTGTATTACGTAAAAATAAGATAAATCTCTATAAAAATAAAATTTTGAAAAAATTTTCTATATAAATAAAATTTTGAGAAAAAAATCCATAGAAATAAAATTTAGACAAAATTTTCTATAGAAATAAAATTTTGAAACAAAAAAATAAAATTTTGATAAAAAATTCAATAGAAATAAAATTTAGAAAAAATTTTCTATAGAAATAAGATTTTGAGAAAAATTCGATAGAAATAAAATTTAGACAAAATTTTCTATAAAAATAAAAATTTAAAAAAAAAATTCTATGGAAATAAAATTTTGAGAAACTGTTCTATAGAAATAAAATTTTGATAAAAAAATCTATAGAAATACAATTTTGAGAAAAAATCCATTGAAATAAAATTTTTAGAAAATTTTCTGTAGAAATAAAAATTTGAGAAAATTTCCACAGGAATAAAATGTAGACAAAATTTTCTATAGGAATAAAATTTTGACAAAATTATCTATAGAAATAAAATTTTGACAAATTTTTCTATAGAAACAAAGTTTTTGTCAAAATTTTCTGTAGAAATAAAATTTAGAAAAAAAAAATTCTATAGAAATAAATTTTTGATAAAAAAAATCTATAGAAAACAATTTTGAGAAAAAAATCCATTGAAATAAAATTTTTAGAAAATTTTCTATAGAAATAAAAATTTGAGAAAATTTCCACAGAAATAAAATGTTGAAAATTTTTTCTATAGGAATAAAATTTTGACAAAAATATCTATAGAAATAAATTTTTGACAAAATTTTCTATAGAAACAAAGTTTTTGTCAAAATTTTCTGTAGAAATAAAATTTAGAAAAAAAATTCTAAAGAAATAAATTTTTGAGAAAAAATTCTATAGAAATAAAATTTTGAGAAAAATTTCATAGAAATAAAATTTTACAAAATTTTCTACAGGAATAAAATTTTTACCAAATTTTCTATAGAAATAAAATATTGACAAATTGATAAAATTTTTACCAAATTTTCTATAGAAATAAAATTTTGACCAAATTTTCTACAGGAATAAAATTTTTACCAAATTTTCTATAGAAATAAAATTTTTACCAAATTTTCTATAGAAATAAAATTTTGACAAAATTTTCTACAGGAATAAAATTTTTACAGAATTTTCTATAGAAATAAAATATTGACAAATTTTTCTATAGCAATAAAATTTTGACACAATCTTCTATGGAAATAAAATTTTTAAAAAATTTTCTATAGGAAGAAAATTTTGTCAGAAATTTCTACGGGAATAAAATTGTGACAACATTTTCTATAGAAATAAAATTTTGAGAAAAAATTCTATAGAAATATTTGTTTGGCAGATTTGTGGTAAGATTTTCTTCAAATTTTGGTTGATTTTTTTTGGCTAATTCTAATTGCCTCCTCTGGAGCCACCAAAATGTAAAAATTTATTAAAAATTGTGTTTAGTGAAAAAGTCCCTACATTGTGCCCCTACGTCCCTACAAGACGGTAAATATTAGAAAGAAACCTAAATGTTCCCCTACTTCTGGCAACACTGCTAAGGAATCGCCTTAAACCACTTGGGACTCTGTCCATATGAGAAAGTCTTAAATCGTTAGCCAATTGAGGACAATTTCTGTAGGGCACTTTGAACGGCGATCAAGGGCAGTCCTCCTTTATCGTTTTAAGTTCGCATTAACCCCCATCGCCATACATATCAATTCTGTTGTAATACAATTGTCGAGTCGTTTTTTTTTCGTCATGTTATCCGTATGTTGCGATCCCGATAATATCTTGGTCGCCCTTCAGCCTCTTTTCCAAGCTCTGTTTTCAATTTACATTCATTCCAATTCAATCGGAGTAGCTTTTAACGCCACTTAACTTGCATTAATGACAAATGGATCAGCGCCATCTTTTGTTTTATAAGAAAATTAAATGTATTACTGTCAGCCTGGAGGTATGCTAAAGTTTTCCGTATGCAATAATAATGTAGAGAAACTTTAACAATTGATCAATGATTGTGCAAAATGATTGATTTTTTATAACTTGTATCAACAAATAACGGTCAATACTATTAACGTCTAAAAATCCATTTGCATAAAAGTTACTCAATAATTTGAGACAAGTAAATACGGTCTAAAATTCGGCCAGGCCGAATCTTATGTACCCTACACCAATGACTACGTACAATATTCTTCAAAAGGCTGTGGAAGGCAATCGAATTACTTAGTTTGTTGTAACAGTTGCCGATGCCTAGATATCTTAAACCTCTTAACATTGTCTTCTAAATTTTATGAGGTCTATGTTAGATCAAGGACACTGAGGACTGTAGTAGTTGAACCGATATTGGTCCAATTTTGTATGTTAGGCAGAGGGCATATAATGGCATCGTACAAATTTGAACCTATCAACCGGGAGGGTTGAATTTTGTTCTTCCATGAGGCTTAAGAAGTTAAATTTAAAGACGATATTATATGTATATAATATGGATCGATTTGCATGGTTGTCAGATAGATAAAACACAAACTATTTAGGAAATTATTGTAATTTTATTTTATTATGATATATTGGTATTACTCAATTATGTATGGAACTAAATATCGGACAAATGGGCGCCACGACTTCTGTGGCACACCTTCATCCGAGGTTCCAAATTTTCGATGACGCTGAGGCATAATGGAGGATCTATGCCGTTAATGTGCCGAATTATCTCATCCTTTAGATCTACACCTCATCCTTTAGCGTACACCTGTTCTTTCAAATAACCCCAAAGAAAAAAGTCCAACGGTGTCAAATCACATGATCTTGGCGGCCAATTGACATCACCATTACGTGAAATAACACGGCCATTGAATTTGTTTCGCAAAAGAGCCATTGTTTCGTTAGCTGTGTGGCAAGTGGCACCGTCCTGCTGAAACCACATATCGTCCACATCCATATCTTCCAATTCGGGCCATAAAAAGTTCGTTATAATCTCACGATAGCGAACACCATTCACAGTAACTGCCTGACCGGCCTCATTTTGGAAAAAATGCGGCCCGATGATGCCGCCAGCCCATAAACCGCACCAAACAGTCACTCTTTGAGGGTGCATTGGTTTTTCGACAATCACTCTTGGATTCTCATTCGCCCAAATGCGGCAATTCTGTTTATTGACCAATCCACTGAGGTGAAAATGTGCCTCATCACTGAAGATGATTTTCTTCGAAAATTGATAATCCACTGTTGCCATTTCTTGGAACCATTTAACACGTTGTTGGATTGTGTATCTCTCCATGGTTCAAATTGAGTAAGTCTGAAATAGAGAAATGTCAAATAAAATTCGGCGTTTAGGTGTGGTTCACATTCAACATCGGCCCTTACAATTTAACCACCCTTTAAGTCTTTTAAACTTGTGGAGACTATATAGAAAAAATAAGAAGTGTAAAACTCGTCGAAAAAGAAGGTGGTCTGTTCGCCCAATCAATGGAGATTGGAATAAAAGTCGATACCATAAGAAGGTGTTCCAGAATATAAAACTACATGATGATCAGCGTTGCCAATTTAGCTTTTTCCCCGCTAGATTTGGCTTTTTTTGAAGACGTTTAGCGGGAAAAAAATGCATTTAGCTTTTAGCTTTTTTCTGGCTTTTTTCATGACCCTTTTAGCTATTTTTGGCTTTTTTTTATTTTCGACATGTTTCTATTGAAATATGGATAAATCGGCGTTTTTATCTAAGCCTTGCTGCAAGTATAAGGGTTTCCACATATTTCAAAGCTCAGTTGAAACATTAATAATGAGTCCAGCCATTATGCGGGCATTTTTGTAGCAAATACACCTTGTTGTAAAGTTTTTTCATTATATACATAAAAGTTATCGTAAACTTTAAATCTACTATTGCCATACAAGTTTGTTAGATAAACTGTCAGTAAATTATTGGGAATATTATCATTTGACTCGTTTATCCTTTTTATATTATTATAATATTCTAAAGTTATTACGATATTACTAAATTAAAATAGTAGATGTGAATAGCTTTGTGCACTGAAAAAATATTGTCGTCTCCTTAAAATACGAACGCGAATTTTGGTTATAATAGCATTTGTGAATTTCTTTTATATAAACTGTTTTCCTTGTCCAAAAGACGATAAAGTCGTTTTGTCCTTATAATTAAGTGATTCAACTTAAAAATGGGTATGTTTTCATGAAAGAAGGAAGAATTAATGAAATAGTCTTTAAATGTGAGGAGTTTTTGCATCTTAACCACAAACCAAAATAGCGTTCAAAAATAGAAGATGTTTTAGCGTTCAAAAATAGAAGATGTTTTATTTTAAAAACGTATATATACAATAATTTCTACTTGAAGTCGAGTCTGAATTTGGAAATTTAAGTTGGCGTTAGCACGTTTTTAAAGCACTTTGATAGTTCATGAAGAAAAGACAAATGTTTTTACTGGGAAATGTAAACTATAGGTATTTTCTACAATTTAAATAAAAGTAATGTATTTCGAATTTTTCACAATTTCAAATTCAAACTAAAATTTTATTTAAAAAAATGACAAATCATTTTTTTACCAAATCCAAAGCATGCTTAGATCATTTAATATTTTAAAATAACAAGTAAATAAAATAGAGGTGTTGGGAAGGTAGCTCCCACAAAACGAAGGACTTCCAGTAAAAAATTTGTGATAGTAATCAAAATGTATCGATTACGCAAACAGAGCTAATATGCCTTAGATATTGTTACAGTCTCACGGAAGTGGAATTAAAATGAAAATAATATGCATAGTTAGTGAAATAAAGCCTTTAAGTTTGTTAAATTTCAATCAAAAATGTGACTTTTGATACAAAAAAATTAGCTTTTTTTCTAGCTATTTTTTAGCATTTTTTTAGCTTTTTTTAGCTATTTTTTTGGGCAAATCTAGCGGTTTTTGGTGAAACAATTCTGGCAACGCTGATGATGATGAACATTTCTTCAAACATACTCGTATGAGTAAAGAAGTTTTCAATTTATTGATTTTTTCGGGAAGTCGGTATTCTGCACTGAATTTATTATAAATGCATTCATGCGACTGCACGCATAATATCAAGTTCTCTTCATCCATTTTAACCGAACACAGCACAGTTGTATGTTTTAATTAACTATATTTTCACTAAACACCTTTTTCCCTGTTCTTTCAATTGATGACGCTTATTTTTTTGATCAGCTGATACTACAACGACACACCATCTTTTGTTTTTTTCTGAATCATACGACACGTCTACGTTGTGGAAACGTTGGGTTTGTATGGGCTGTCGTATATCAAAAACAAACAGCTGACACGCCACGCTACGCTTACGTCCCGTTTTTGGATGCATAACCAGGCGATATAACCTTGTCCGTCTGTCTGTTGTAAACACGCAACAGTCTTAAATAATGAAACAATCGTGCTGAAATTTTGCACAAACTCGTCTTTTGTCTGCAGGCAGATCAAGTTCCAAGATGGGTTATATCGGTCCAGGTTTTGATATAGTCCCCATATAAACCGACCTCCCGATTTGGGGTCTTGGGCTTAAAGAAACCCTAGTTTTTATGCAATTCTCCTGAAATTGGAAATCTAGAGGTATTTAAGGACCATAAATAGATGTGCCAAAAATGGTGAGTATCGGTCCATGTTTTGGTATAGCCTCCATATAGACCGATCTCCCGATTTTACTTCTTGGGCTATTGGAGTCTATCGTTTTTATCCAATTTTCCTGAAATTGGAAATCTAGAGGTATTAGGAAGTGTGACAAAAATGATGAGTATAGGTCCATGTTTTGGTATAGCCTTGACTTGTGGCACGGTGCGTTGTCTTGGTGGAACAACACTTTTTTCTTCTTCATATGGGACCTTTTTGCACCATTTCGACCTTCAAACGCTCCAATAACGCCATATAATAGTCACTGTTGATGGTTTTTCCCTTCTCAATATAATCAATAAAAATTATTCCATGCGCATCCCAACAAACAGAGGCCATTACTTTGCCAGCGGACTTTTGAGTCTTTCCACGCTTCGGAGACGGTTCACCGGTCGCTGTCCACTCAGCCGACTGCCGATTGGACTCAGAAGTGTAGTGATGGATCCATTGTCATCCATTGGATCAATTGTCACATATCGACGGAAAAACTCGAGTGTATTACGAGTTAACAGCTGCAAGCACCGCTCAGAACCATCAACACGTTGTTGTTTTTGGTCAAATGTGAGCTCGCGCGGCACCCATTTTGCACAGAGCTTCCGCCTATTCTAATATTGATGAATGATATGACCTACACCTTTGATATCTCTAAGGCCTCTGCTATCTCGATCAACTTCATTTTACGGTCATTCAAAACCATTTTGTGGATTTTTTTGATGTTTTCGTCGGTAACCACCTCTTTCGGGCGTCCACTGCGTTCACCATCCTCCGTGCCCATTTCACCACGCTTGAATTTTGCATACCAATCAATTATTGTTGATTTCCCTGGGGCAGAGTCCGGAAACTCATTATCAAGCCAAGTTTTTGCTTCCACCGTATTTGTTCCGTTCAGAAAACAGTATTTTATCAAAACACGAAATTCCTTTTTTTCCATTTTTTTTCACAATAACAAAAGTTGTTTCACAAAAGACGCTCTATCTCACAAACTAATTGACTTACAGACGTCAAATTTTGACACGAATCATTTGAAGGTTGGTACTATATAATAAAAATAATACGCATTTAGTACTAGCGACGCCATCTATGTGTCTGACCGGGGACTTATCAGCCAACCTGTCTTTAAAAACTTTTGTTGAGGACGATAGCAGTATGAAATTGAATTTTAATTTATTTTCGTCTTCAGTTTTTTGTTTTCTCTTCTTGATAAATTTGAATTGGACGAAGCTTTTTCTAAGAATTTTAATTTTTTTTTTTTAATTTATAATTTACTGCTAAAATCCCGAGATTCGATATTTTGAATAGCCCAAAAACCGGGATTAAGGTACTCAACCCCGAATGACATCTCTAGTAGCACCACAAACAGTGATACAAAGCTATCACCGCTTCAACAAAGTGACAGTACCTTAACATGCCAGTGACATAACATATATATTTTCATTAATTCTTACGTTTAAATTTCTCTTTCTATCTACCAATCAACATGAACTTGTCATACCTCATCGATTATTGTTTTTTTTTTCACTTATTCGTTATTCTCGTAGTCTTTTAACAAAAATTCAATGTTTCCTCGATATTGGTATGTACTCCTGCGATTAGGAAAACATTTCTTCATCCTACTCGGGAATAGACATCATGAATATTCATAGTTGGTTGTTCTCATATTCAAACTGTAATTAAATGAAAACCCGACTGTTTAAATTGAACGCCGTTAGCAATGCCATTGCCATAATACCAACCCGAAGAGCAGTGGAATAATTTGAAACAGGAAGGACCGGAGTCATAGGAGTATTACAAACACAATCCAAAAGGAAACATTCAAACCCGGAAATAGTTTCTAGAGACTTGAAAAAGTCAATATTCGAATGTAACATGGAAACATATTTTGATTGAAAGATGAAAGTATGAGAATTATGGTTCACTTTTATATATAAAAGCTAATGCATAAAAGTGTGAATACCAGTCCAAATCAATTTAACCTTATATTCGATTTGCTCAACTTTCAAAAGTCTTATAGAAAACAAGTATATACGGCCGTAAGTTCGGCCAGGCCGAATCTTATGTACCCTCCACCATGGATTGCGTAGAAACTTCTACGAAAGACTGTCATCCACAGTCGAATTACTTGGGTTGTGGTAATACTTACCGATGGCAAGGTATCTTAAAATCGTTTTCTAATCGTTTGTGAATTAGTCCATACGTGGTATATATTAGACAAAAAAGGTATGTATAGGTAAGTCTACAAATAGTTACGAATCGATACGGATTTTTGCACGGTACGTAGAGAGCCAGAATTGAAATATAGGGGTCACTTATATGGGGGCTGTATACAATTATGAACTTGATATGGACCAATTTTTGTGTGATTAGGGATCGATTTATCTGAGGGTTATATATAACTATAGACCGATATGGACCTAGGCTACGGCCATATAAAGGGTGATTTGTTAAGAGCTTGATAACTTTTTTTTTTTAAAAAAACGCATAAAATTTGCAAAATCTCATCGGTTCTTTATTTGAAACGTTAGATTGGTCCATGACATTTACTTTTTGAAGATAATTTCATTTAAATGTTGACCGCGGCTGCGTCTTAGGTGGTCCATTCGGAAAGTCCAATTTTGGGCAACTTTTTCGAGCATTTCGGCCGGAATAGCCCGAATTTCTTCGGAAATGTTGTCTTCCAAAGCTGGAATAGTTGCTGGCTTATTTCTGTAGACTTTAGACTTGACGTAGCCCCACAAAAAATAGTCTAAAGGCGTCAAATCGCATGATCTTGGTGGCCAACTTACCGGTCCATTTCTTGAGATGAATTGTTCTCCGAAGTTTTCCCTCAAAATGGCCATAGAATCGCGAGCTGTGTGGCATGTAGCGCCATCTTGTTGAAACCACATGTCAACCAAGTTCAGTTCTTCCATTTTTGGCAACAAAAAGTTTGTTAGCATCGAACGATAGCGATCGCCATTCACCGTAACGTTGCGTCCAACAGCATCTTTGAAAAAATACGGTCCAATGATTCCACCAGCGTACAAACCACACCAAACAGTGCATTTTTCGGGATGCATGGGCAGTTCTTGAACGGCTTCTGGTTGCTCTTCACTCCAAATGCGGCAATTTTGCTTATTTACGTAGCCATTCAACCAGAAATGAGCCTCATCGCTGAACAAAATTTGTCGATAAAAAAGCGGATTTTCTGCCACTGATTTTGGTAATAAAATTCAATGATTTGCAAGCGTTGCTCGTTAGTAAGTCTATTCATGATGAAATGTCAAAGCATACTGAGCATCTTTCTCTTTGACACCATGTCTGAAATCCCACGTGATCTGTCAAATACTAATGCATGAAAATCCTAACCTCAAAAGAATCACCCTTTACTAGCACAATTTACCAAATTTCAACTTGGCTCCAAAACCAAATCTCGGGATCGGTTTATATGGGGGCTATATATGATTATGGACTGATATGAACCAATTCCTGCATGGTTGTTGGATACCATATACTAACATTACGTACGAAATTTCAACCGAATCGTATGAATTTTGCTCTTCCAAGGGGTCTGGAGGTCAAATTTGGGGATCGGTTTATATGGGGTAGAGGTGTGCACGTGAGTAATATTTTGCTCACGCACACTCACGACGGAGAAATCTTATTCACGCACACTCACGCACGATATTTTTTGGTAGGACTCACGCTCACGCACGCTCACAAAAAGAAAATGTGTACTCACGCACTAAAATCTTTTAAATGTCGTGACTCACGAAAAATATCGTGACTCACGAAAAATATCGTGACTCACGAAAAATGTCGTGATTCACGAATAATTTTATGAGTAATTTACCTATAGAACCTGATTGAAAACATGAGTATAATTAAAATCGAGAGCGTTATAAAACTCTTTACACCTAGGGTGTCACTAAAATTATAAATGAATTCAACTCGTAAGCATTTTATGTTCGTACGCGGGATTATTTTCGTGAGTGTGTTTTTCCGAAATTCGTTACTCACGCACACTCACGAAGATATTATTTTCGTGACTCACGCTCACGCACGACATTTGATTGGTTAATCACGCTCACGCACACTCACGCCGTTGCCGTCAGCGTGAATCACGACTCACGCGTGAGTCACGACAATTTCGTGTCACGTGCACACCTCTAATATGGGGGCTATATATATATAATTATGGACCGATTTCGACCAATTTTTGCATGGGTGTTTGAGGCCATATATTAACACCATTTACCAAATTCCAACTGAATCAGATGAATTTTGGTCTTCCAAGAGGCTCCGGAGGTCAAATCTGGGGATCGGCTTATATGGGGCTATATATAATTATGGACCGATGTGGACCAATTTTTGCATGGTTGGTAGAGATCATATGGTAACACCATATACCAAATTTCAGCCGGATCGGATAAAATTTGCTTCTCTTAGAGGCTCCGCAAGCCAAATCTGGGGGTACGTTTATATAAGGGCTATACGTAAAAGTGGACCGATATGGCCCATTTGCAATACCATCCGACCTACATCAATAACAACTATTTGTGCCAAGTTTCAAGTTGATAGCTTGTTTCGTTCGGAAGTTAGCGTGATTTCAACAGACGGACGGACGGACGGACGGACATGCTCAGATCGACTCAGAATTTCACCGCGACCCAGAATATATATACTTTATGGGGTCTTAGAGCAATATTTTGATGTGTTACAAAAGGAATGACAAAGTTAATATACCTCCATGGAGGGTATAAAAATTGTCTTGCAGAGAATATAGATAGGTTAGATAAGTTTGTAGAGGATGACACCAATTCTTGACGTGAAATGATTACACCACTATAAGTCCATTGTGATTTCTCGAGGTAATTTTCTTATCTTCTTTTTCGTGAGGTGGTATTCCTTAAAGTTTTTCAAGAACTTCGATTTATCTGTCTTCTGACTACCTTAGACTGTCGATGAAGAAGCTGATATCGCTTCTGAATAACAGCAACTCTGCAGTTTATGTGATTGCAAAAATTTCTGCCCGAAAAATACGGAAATCGCTATTTAACGTATACGGCTCCCGTATTTCTAGTTTACTACAATAAATGCCGCTACCTATTCCCTGGTCCATTTTAGATCCATCTGTATAAATTCCGAAAATTATCTCCAATTTCTCCCACTCTTCCATACCAAGTACAATATGTTATATTTCGCATTATAGTTATAAACATGCTCAGTCGCCATATACAGTAATCCCTTGTTCCATCAAGATTCGATTTACGTCGCCATTCGACTTACGTCGTCGATCGTTTTTGCCCAATTTATCAGAAACGCCTTCCATAAGTAAAATAAGTATCAACGATGATGACATCGAAACACTTTTTCTGAAATTCTTACCGAAGTTACTGAATTACCTTTATTTTTGAAGTTTTTTATTATGTACATACATACAGAAATGGAATTAGGAGTAAGTATGAGAAAGTTTTAATTCGGCTTATGTCGTTTCGGTTAACGTAGTCAAATTCCGGAACCAATCACGACGTAAATCGAGGGATTATGTAGTTCGTTTCTCTATAATCCTTACGGGAAATTGGTGGAAATTGCCACTGACCTATCACAGAACTGGCACCGGTGCTCCGATTTTTTAATAGTCGTAATTCCTTGATTTCCGTATTCGCTTGATATTAAAATCTTATTGGATCTACACATTTACTGAAATAATATTATCAAAATAACCTATTGTTCGACATACTTCAAAAGTTTTTTTTATACCCTCCACCATACGATGGAGGTATATCAACTTTGTCATTCCGTTTGTAACACATCGAAATATTGCTCTAAGACCCCATAAATTTATATATATTCTGGGTCGTGGTGAAATTCTGAGACTATCTGAGCATGTCCGTCCGTCCGTCTGTTGAAATCACGCTAACTTCGAAACACGCTATCGACTTGAAACTTGGCACAAGTAGTTGTTATCGATGTAGGTCGGATGGTATTGCAAATGGGCCATATCGGTCCACATTCACGTATAGCCACCATATAAACGGATCCCCAAATTTGGCTTGGGGATCCTCTAAGAGAAGCAAATTTCATCCGATCGGGCTGAATTTTGGTACATGGTGTTAGTATATGGCCTCTAATGAGCATGCAATAATTGGTCCACATCGGCCCATAATTATATATAGCCCCCATATAAACCGATCCCCCGATTTGACTTGCGGATCCTCTAAGAGAAGCAAATTTCATCCGATCGGGCTGAAATTTGGTACATGGTGTTACTATATGGACTGTAATAAGCATGCACAAATTGGTTCACATCGATCTATAGTTATATATAGCCCCTATATAAACCGATCCCCAGATTTGGTTTGCGGAGGCTCTAATAAAAGCACATTTCATCCGATCCGGCTGAAATTTGGTACATGGTGATAGTATATGGTCTCTAATGATCATGCAAAAATTGGTCCACATCGGTCAATAATTATATATAGCCCCCATATAAACCGATCACCAGATTTGACCTCCGGAGCCTCTTGGAAGACCAAAATTCATCTGATTCAGTTTAAATTTGGTACGTGGTGTTAATATATGGCCTCAAACACCAATGCAAAAATTGGTCGAAATCGGTCCATAATTATATATAGCCCCCATATAAACCGATTCCCAGATTTGACCTCCGGAGCCCCTTGGAAGAGCAAAATTCAACCAACAACCATGCAGGAATTGGTTCATATCAGTCCATAATTATATATAGCCTCCATATACACCGATCCCCAGATTTGATCTCCGGTGCCTTTTGGAGGAGCAAAATTCATCCGATCTGGTTGAAATTTGGTACGTGGTGGTTGTATATGATATTTAACAACCATGCCAAAAATAGTCCATATCAGGCCATAATCATATATAGCCCCCATATAAACCGATCCCTAGATTTGGTTTTGGAGCCACTTGGAGGAGCAAATTTCATCCGAGTCAGTTGAAATTTGGTACATTGTGCTAGTATATGGCCGTTAACAACCATGCCTAACTACCCAGCAAAAAAAGCGTCGCCAAAAAAGTAATGAAAATGTTATTTTTGGATCCGGAAGTGGTGCAAAATTGACGCAGAAGCGATGAATTTAACATGGGCTTGTCATAGGACGGAAGTCCTCCATTTCAACAGCCGTTGCACTGAATTTGCATATCAATGTTTTAGATGTAAATTAAGAAATTCTGTGGTATTTTGTCAAATAAATAATTTTTATAATTTTTTATAATTTTTAATGGATTATAACGCTTGTCGGAAACGTTTGAACTCAAATATTTTCAAAAAATCACAATTTTTTCAGATTGGATTTAGCATTTTTTCGACATAATTTAAATGATTTGTACCATTTTATGAATTCTTACTCTGTTTTTAACCTATTTGAAACAAAAAAGTTAAAATTACCCTTTAAAAGTATGAAAAAAACCATGTTATAAACAATTGAATTAAAAGAACTTCCTGGGGAGTTAAAATAAAGAACATAATTGGGAGTGCATCTTCCCGAAGTGCTTTTAAAGTTGTGCCTTTGGAAGAACTTCCAAATTTTTTTGCTGGGTAGGTCCATATCGATCTATAGTTATATATAGCCTTCAGATAAATCGATCCCCAATCACACAAAAATTGGTCAATATCAAGTTCATAATTGTATATAGCCCCCATATAAGCGACCCCAATATTTCAATTCTGGCTCTCTACGTATCGTGCAAAAGTCCATATCGCTTCGTAATTATTTGTAGACTTACCTATACATAGCTGTTTTGTCTAATATATACCACGTATGCACTAACTCACAATTTAGAAAACGATGTTAAGAAGTTTTAAGATAACACAACCCAAGAAATTCGATTGTGGATGACAGTCTTTCGTAGAAGTGTCTTCGCAATCCATGGTGGAGGATACATAAGATTCGGCCTGGCCGAACTTACGGCCGTATATACTTGTTTTATTTTGGGTGCGATTCGGATGCCCAAAATGAAACAGATTTCTAAGAGTTTGTCCGAAACTGGTTCCTGAGGACCTGTCTATGGGGTACTCCTGCTAAAATTAAATTTACCCCGTCAATGACAAACCCATGTTAAAGTGACCGGTCCCTTCCATAAGTTTTGACCAGAACTGGGACTGGTCCATACACACCAGGGATTAATCCTGTACCGGAACTGGTGGTTGATCCTTTTCCCGTAGGGATGCTTGACAAGAAGCTCTGTATGCCTGCAGACAGTGTAGTCCATTGCATCTAAGCCTTTAAAACTGAGTGTCATTTCTGCTGTTTTCTTTCCGTGCAAATCGAGTGGCCATACTCCCATCAGTACGTCTAAATCGACATTGGCTGTGGTCCTAATAGCGCTTGTCATATAAATAAGTCCCTATTAATTCTCTATACAGTGAAGCCTCTGAAAGGTGGACACCTACGGTCGTCTAAATTTTGTCCACATTTGGGAGGTGTCCAGCTTTGAGAGGATAATTTTAATGTGTTACTATAACGGCCATCTATTGCCGCAAATCTCTCAATGAGATGGCCGAGCAGTACAATATTCACCTAATATGGGTGCCTGGCCATAGGAACATACCGGGGAACTGCGAAGCGGATGAGTTGGCAAGGCTAGGGACTACCTTACATATTCCAGGGGAACTAGAATTTGTTGGTATGCCCCTAGCTACCTGCAAGCTCATGCTGCGTGAGAAGGCTGTTATGATGGCAAATGTTCGATGGGAGAATTGCAAGGGTTGTAACGACACCAAGCAAATATGGCCCCATTTCAACTTAAACCGCACACTAGATATGCTAATGTTCTCGAGACGTCAGATATCACTCCTGATATCTGCTATAACGGGTCGCTGCCTGATAGGAGATTTTGCAAAAACTATTGGCGCGAAGTATAATGACTATTGTATGAGCTGTCATGATGCGGAGGAAAAAGAATCAATTAAACACCTCTTGTGTGAGTGTCCTGCATTTTGTGTAAAGCGCAAGCAACTTTTAGGAGCATATAGCTTCAGATTACTGGGGGATCTGGAAAACGTTAACTTAAGCAGTCTGCTAATATTTTTGGAACAATCTGGTTGGTTCAACAAAGAAAAATAATCAAGAAGGTTCAGCGGTTAAAACTAGAAGTGCCCATATGTAATAGGTACTTTTAGTTAATGTGGTATCACAATGGACTGAATAGTCTAAGTGAGCCTGAATCTTAATCGGGCTGCCACTTTAACCTAACCTTAACCTAACCTACTATAACAAATGTCCGCAGACAACTGTCCACATTTGGGAGGTGTCCGGTTTTCAGAGTGTCCAAGTTTGAGAGGTTTCACTGTGGTTTTTGGTGGTTCGAGATTATCCACCAAACGTGGCAGCCATATCCTCTTATACCCATCGTTCCCAGACTAATTTTTGACAATAGTACAATGCTGCATAGGCTTTGCAGTTCAGTTTAGAGTCTACGACAACTCTCAAATATCTTTCTGATTTCGTCTCTTGAAATTCAGGAGATTTGCATCCCATGACCTTCTTCATCTAGTGAGGAGTCCCAGTTCTGTTTTTTCAGAATTCACAACCAATCCACGTCCTCTGGTCTAGTCTGAAAGATACTCTAAGTCTGTAAAAGTCAGAAAATATAGATAATTTAGAATAATAATAAATTTGAAATGTTTCTTCCTGAATGAGAAATTTCCTATTTAATTCGGTAACATCAACAGCGTCTTTCTAGCCTTGAGTATTCCTAGTTCCATTCAACAACCATGGTCCCGATCTAATCCGTGAAAATCTGAAAATTTTAAAATTGCGTTTGAAGCCATGTACGGAATGATTGAGAGAAGATTTTTTGCATGTTCCAACGAGTGTTCTAATTAAATTTAATGTCACCCCATGGCTTTCTACTGTTCGATGTAAATTTGCTTTTTATCTTCAAAGTATTTCATATATATTTTTTGTTGTATATTTAAACAAATACTACGAGTAACGTCATAGATCCTTCTGTGAAATCGTTTTCCCAAAATTAGTAGACAGCATGAATTCTTACGTGATTTCTCTTCATTTGCTCATCTTACAGATGTTTAAGTAGTTGTCATCGTTACTACCGTATTTTTGAATACGCATTTTTTTCCTTTTTGCCAAAATGTTTATGCATTCACCAAAGCTATTTGCATATACCATGCTACGTTTATATATGAGACGATCAGGGAATCTGTTTAGTTATATTCATTTAATACTCCAGCAATTATATAATGATGGCATCTAGACGCAAAATATATCTTTTTTTCTTTCAAACGAAATGTTTGACAAAGAAAAATTGTTTGTCATTTGCGTTTCGTAATTGAAACAACTAAATAGGTCCATTCATCATGGATTGCGTAGAAAGTTCTACTAAACTCTGTCATGCACAATCGATTTAGGTGGATTGTGATAACACTTGCCGATGGCAGGGTATCTTAATACTTCTTAACATTGTATTCTAAATTGTATGTTAGACTATATGGAGTCTATGTTAGACTATATGGAGTTAGTTAAAAAGGTCTACCATAGACTCCCCAGCAAAAAAATTTGGAAGTTCTTCCAAAGGCACAACTTTAAAAGCACTTCCAGAAGATGCAATCCCAACGATGTTGTTTATGTTAACTACCTAGGAAGTTATTTTAATTAAATTTTTTATAACTTGGTTTTTTCATACTTTTAATGGGTAATTTTAACTTTTTATACCCTCCATCATAGGATGGGGGTATATTAACTTTGTCATTCCGTTTGTAACACATCGAAATATTGCTCTAAGACCCCATAAAGTATATATATTCTGGGTCGTGGTGAATTTCTGAGTCGATCTAAGCATGTCCGTCCGTCTGTTGAAATCACGCTAACGAAACAAGCCATCGACTTGAAACCTGGCACAAGTAGTTGTTATCGATGTAGGACAGTTGGTATTGAAAATGGCCCATATCGGTCCACTTTTACGTATAGCCCCCATATAAAGGGACCCTCAGATTCGGCTTGTGGAGCCTCTAACAGAAGCATATTTCATCCGATCCGGAAATTTGGTATATGGTGTTTGCATATGGTCTCTAACAACCATGCAAAAATTGGTCCACATCGGTCCATAATTATATATAGCCCCCATATAAACCGATCCCCAGATTTGGCTTACGGAGCCTAAAAGAGAAGCAAAATTCATCCGATCCAGTTAAAATTTGGTACGTGGTGTTAGTATATAGCCTGCAACAACCATGCAAAAATTGGTCCACATCGGTCCATAATTATATATAGCCCCCATATAAACCGATCCCCAGATTTGGCTTGCGGAGCCTCAAAGAGAAGAAAATTTCATCCGATCCGGCTGAAATTTGGAACATGGTATTGGTATATGGTCTCTAACAACCGTGCAAAAATTGGTCCACATCAGTCCATAATTATATATAGCGCCCATATAAACCGATCCCCAGATTTGGGTCGCGGTGCCTCAAAGAGAAACAAATTTCATCCGATCCGCCTGAAATTTGGTACATGATGTTGGTATATGGTCTCTAAAAACCATGCAAAAATTGGTCCACATCGGTTCATAATTATATATAGCCCCCATATAAACCGATCCCCAGATTTGGCTTGCGAAGTCTCCAAGAGAAGCAAATTTCATCCAATCTGGTTGTAATTTGGAACATGGTGTTAGTATATGATCTTTAACAACCTTGCCACAATTGGTCCATATCGGTCCATAATTACTATAGCCCCCATATAAAACGTTCTCCAGATTTGACCTCCGGAGCCTCTTGGAGGAGCAAAATTCATCCGATCCGGTTAAAATTTGGTACGTGGTGTTAGTATATAGCCTGCAACAACCATGCAAAAATTGGTCCACATCGGTACATAATTATATATAGCCCCCATATAAACCGATCCCCAGATTTGGCTTGCGGAGCCTCAAAGAGAAGAAAATTTCATCCGATCCGGCTGAAATTTGGTACATGATGTTGGTATATGGTTTCTAATAACCATGCAAAAATTGGTCCATATCGGTCCTTAATTATATATAGCCCCCATATAAACCGATCCCCAGATTTGGATTGTGGAGCCTCTAAGAGAAGCATATTTCATCCGATCCGGCTGAAATTTGGTACATGGTGTTGGTATAAGGTCTCTAACAATCGTACAAAAATTGGTCCACATCGGTCCATAATTATATATAGCCCCCATATAAACCGATCCCCAGATTTGGCTTGCGGAGCCTCAAAGAGAAGAAAATTTCATCCGATCCGCCTGAAATTTGGTACATGATGTTGGTATATGGTCTCTAACAACCATGCAAAAATTGGTCCACATCGGTTCAAAATTATATATAGCCCCCATATAAATCGATCACCAGATTTGGCTTGCGAAGTCTCCAAGAGAAGCAAATTTCATCCAATCTGGTTGTAATTTGGAACATGGTGTTAGTATATGATCTTTAACAACCGTGCCACAATTGGTCCATATCGGTCCATAATTAATATAGCCCCCATATAAAACGTTCTCCAGATTTAACCTCCGGAGACTCTTGGAGGATCAAAATTCATCCGATCCGGTTAAAATTAGGAACGTGGTGTTAGTATATGGTCGCTAACAACCATACCAAAATTGGTCCAATCACACAAAAATTGGTCCATATCGGTTCATAATCATGGTTGCCACTAGAGCCAAAAATAACCAACCATAATTTTATTTCTATAGAAAATTTTGTCAAAATTTTATTTGTATAGAAAATTTTGTCAAAATTTTATTTCTAGAGAAAATTTTGTTAAAATTTTATTCGGTTCATAATAAAATTTTCATCATTGTCAAAATTTTATTTCTATAGAAAATTTTGTTCAAATTTTATTCGGTTCATAATCATGGTTGCCACTCGAGCGAAAAATAACCAACCATAATTTTATTTCTATAGAAAATTTTGTCAAAATTTTATTTCTGTAGAAAATTTTGTTAAAATTTTATTCGGTTCATAATAAAATTTTCATCATTGTCAAAATTTTATTTCTATAGAAAATGTTGTCAAAATTTTATTTCTATAGAAAATTTTGTTCAAATTTTATTCGGTTCATAATCATGGTTGCCACTCGAGCCAAAAATGATCTACCAAGATTTTATTTCTATAGAAAATTTTGTCAAAAGTTTATTTCTATAGAAAATTTTGTTAAAATTTTATTTCTGTAGAAATTTTTGTCAAAACTTTCTTTCTATAGAAAATTTTGTCAAAATTTTTATTTCTATAAAAAATTTTGTGAAAATTTTATTTCTATAGAAAATTTTGTTAAAATTTTATTTCTGCAGAAAATTTTGTCAAAATTTTATGTCTACTTTGTCAAACTGAATTATATACGTATTGGATCGATCTTTTTTGATTTAATATATACCACGTATGGACTTACATACAATTTAGAAGATGGTGTTAGGAGGTTTTAAGATACCTTGCCATCGGCAAGCGTTACCGCAACTTAAGTAATTCGATTGTGGATGGCAGTGTTTAGAAGAAGTTTCTACGCAATCCATGATGGAGGGTACATAAGATTCGGCCTGGCCGAACTTACGGCCGTATATACTTGTTTTGTTTCAAATAGGTTAAAAACAGAGTAAGAATTCGTAAAATAGTACAAATCATTTAAATTTTGTCGAAAAAAATGCTAAATCCAATCTGAAAAAAATTGTGAATTTTTGAAAATATTTGAGGTCAAACGTTTCTGACAAGTGTTAGAATCAGCGTTGCCAATTTACCTTTTTTCCCGCTAGATTTGGCTTTTTTTGAAGACGTTTAGCGGGAAAAAAATGCATTTAGCTTTTAGCTTTTTTTCTGGCTTTTTTTCATGACCCTTTTAGCTATTTTTGGCTTTTTTTATTTTCGACATGTTTCTATTGAAATATGGATAAATTGGCGTTTTTATCTAAGCCTTGCTGCAAGTATAAGGGTTTCCACATATTTCAAAGCTCAGTTGAAACATTAATAATGAGTCCAGCCATTATGCGGGCATTTTTGTAGCAAATACACCTTGTTGTAAAGTTTTTTCATTATATACATAAAAGTTATCGTAAACTTTAAATCTACTATTGCCATACAAGTTTGTTAGATAAACTGTCAGTAAATTATTGGGAATATTATCATTTGACTCGTTTATCCTTTTTATGTTATTATAATATTCTAAAGTTATTACGATATTACTAAATTAAAATAGTAGATGTGAATAGCTTTGTGCACTGAAAAAATATTGTCGTCTCCTTAAAATACGAACGCGAATTTCGGTTATAATAGCATTTGTGAATTTCTTTTATATAAACTGTTTTCCTTGTCCAAAAGACGATAAAGTCGTTTTGTCCTTATAATTAAGTGATTCAACTTAAAAATTGGTATGTTTTCATGAAAGAAGGAAGAATTAATGAAATAGTCTTTAAATATGAGGAGTTTTTGCATCTTAACCACAAACCAAAATAGCGTTCAAAAATAGAAGATGTTTTTCAACACTTTATTTTAAAAACGTATATATAAAATAATTTCTACTTGAAGTCGAGTCTGAATTTGGAAATTTAAGTTGGCGTTAGCACGTTTTTAAAGCACTTTGATAGCTCATGAAGAAAAGGAAAATGTTTTTACTGGGAAATGTAAACTATAGGTATTTTCTACAATTTAAATAAAAGTAATGTATTTCGAATTTTTCACAATTTCAAATCCAAACTAAAATTTTATTTAAAAAAATGACAAATCATTTAGCTTTTTTTCTAGCTATTTTTTAGCATTTTTTAGCCTTTTTTAGTAATTTTTTGGGCAAATCTAGCGGTTTTTGGTGAAACAATTCTGGCAACGCTGGTTAGAATCCATTAAAATTTATAAAAAATTAGAAAAATTATTTATTTAACAAAATATCACAGAATTTTTTACTTTACATCCAAAACATTGAATTCGGATCACACCTATAGAAGTGATGCAAATTCAGTGCAACGGCTGTTGAAATGGAGGACTTTCGTCCTATGACAAGCCCATGTTAAATTCATCGCTTCTGCGTCAATTTTGCACCACTTCCGGATCCAAAAAGAACATTTTCATTACTTTTTTGACGACGATATTTTTGCTGGGTCCTTTAACTAAATTCCTATATAAGCTAATTCAGTTACCAATCGGTTAGAGTAGTCTTAGTAAATAATTATGAACTGATATGAGAGAGCCAAATTTTAACCTGATTAGATGAAATTTGTTCCTCTATTAGGCTCAAATCGTGAGGTCGAATTATAGGGGCTACGCATAATTATGAACCGATATTGACCAATTTTTGCATGCCATCGCGTACCGGATCGGATGAAATATGCTTCTCCAGGAAGTTGAAGAAGTAAATCTTGCTTAGTGGTTAGAGGCCATATATTGACATCATGTCTCAATATCGCACCGGATGAAATTTGCACCTCCAGGAAGCTCCGGAAATCAAAGCGGTTGGCCATCGGGTGATATACCTAAAAGTGGTCCGATATGGCCCATTTGTACTACCATTCGACCTAAATCAATACAACTACGTGTGTCAAGTTTCAAATCGATAGCTTCGTTCGTTCAAAAGTTAGCATGATATCAACAGACGGACATAACAAATTGAGGTGAACACATCACGAGGACGACCAATTCATTGAACTTTTGTTCTTGGATCATTTTGGAGAGTAAATTTGGCACAAAACAAAAAAATCAGAAAATTCATGAAATCTTTCTTTGAGTTGATAGTACGGTCCATATAATTTAATGTAGGAATATTATTTCATGTAAATGTTGTTAGTATACTCTTTTCAACCTTTGCGACGATATCTCACGAATATTGGCTCAATGTTGTTTTCCAATATATCTTTGCACAAATAGTCCAAATCGCATGATCTAAACGGTCAATTGACCGGCCCCAACATGAAGTAAAATTTTGACCGAACGAGCCTCTCAAAAACTTCTTTCTTATGCGTGATGTGTGGCATGTGGCAGCGTCTTGTAGAAATCGCATGCTATGCAAGTCAAGCTCTTGCATTTTGGGCAAAACAAAAGCTGGATATCATCTAACGGTACCGTTCTCCATTAACAGTTACGCATCATCATTGAACGATGCCAAGCCTATAACCTCCCCTAACTGTGACCTTTCTGCTTGTTTCTGTTCCCATTGAGCCATAATTGAACTTCGTCGCTGAACACAAGAACTATGAACTTTCTTAAAAGAGCAAATAAATTAATAAAATATGTTAAAACAAGTATATACAGCAGTGTAAGTTCGGCCGGCCCGAATCTTAAATACCCACCACCATGAATCAAATATTAGGGTTTCCTTTCAATTTCGGGGGAGTTTGAGGGCAGATCAAGCAGAGCAGTTCAACCAGTACACTTCCCGAAGATAAATTTAAAGATTTTACCTATGAAGACTATATCAGATTCTGGATTTATAAGAACCATTTTTGTTTGAGTTTTAGAGGAATCATTAACATCTCTTGTAAGTGTGCAAGAAACGTCTTGATTTGAAATCTTAAAGAAGTAAAATCAGAAAATATTACATTGAGTTTCAAGCAATTTTCATGATCGGAGCACCTTCTATACCCTCAAGAAGTGAAATTGGTTCTTATGGAGGCATTACCAAATGGACCGATAAAAACTTAACACGATACACGTTTTTGTGAGCCTAAAATACCAGAATATTTACAATTTCAGGCAAATCGGATAAAAACTACGGTTTGTAGAAACCCAAGGAGTTAAATCGGGAAATCGTTCTTATGGGGGCTATACTAAAGTATGAACCGATACTCACCATTTTCGGCACACCTCTTTATGGTCCTAAAATACCTCTAGATTTCCAATTTCAGGCAAATTGGATAAAAACTACGGTTTCTATAAGCCCACGACCCCAAATCGGGAGGTCGGTTTATATGGGGACCATAGCAAAACATAGACCGATGCTCACCATTTTTGGCACACCTCTTTATGGTTCTTAAATACCTCTAGATTTCCAATTTCTGGTAAATTGAATAAAAACTGCGGATTCTACAAGCCAAAAAAGTAAAATCGGGAGATCGGTCTATATGGGAGCTATACCAAAACATAGACCGATGCTCACCATTTTTGGCACACCTCTTTATGGTCATAAAATACCTCTAGATATGGGGGCTATACCAAAACATAGACCGATGCTCACCATTTGTGGCACACCTGTTTATGGTGGTAAAATACCTCTAGATTTCCAATTTCTGGTAAATTGAATAAAAACTGCGGATTCTAGAAGCCAAAAAAGTAAAATCGGGAGATCGGTCTATATGGGGGCTATACCAAAACATGGGCCGATACTCACCATTTTTGGCACACCTCTTTATGTTTCGAAAATACCTCTAGATTTCCAATTTCAGGTAAATTGGATAAAAACTACGATTTGTATAAGCCCAAGACCCCAAATCAGGAGGTCGGTTTATATGGGGACAATATCAAAACCTGGACTGATATAGCCCATCTTCGAACTTGATCTGCCTGCACACAAAAGATGAGTTTGTGCAATTTCAGCACGATTGCTTCATTATTGAAGACTGTAGCGTGATTACAACAGACAGACGGACATGATTATATCGTCTTAGAATTTCTCCCTGATCAATAATATATATACATTATATAGTCGGAAATCGATATTTCGATGTGTTACAAACGCAATGACAAACTTATTATACCCCCGTCACCATTCTTTGGTGGTGGGTATAAAAATTTTTTTAATTCTAAAAGTTGATGTTTTTCGACATTAAACAAAAATAATAAGAATAAGAAATATAGCGTTTAACTTTGTTGCATCACATATCAGCCATCCTATAATTATAAAAAATCAGAGAAAATATTCATTTTGATTTCTCAATCAACCTTATATAAAATTGTCGCATTTTGCTCTGATTGTCTCATATTGTCCAAAATGTAGGTATAGTTGTGTGCATGTACGAGTACATGTGAAGCGATGTGCAAACATTTTCTTCAACATTGCAACTCATTCTGATACGTGTGTACGTACAAGGACACACATATCCAAAGGTACAATACACATGGTGCATTTTACATTTCTATACCAAGAAGCAAAAAAAAAAAAAAACAAACACACACAAAAATCAAGTTGACAATATTGTATTTCCTTTCCTTTATTTTCGATTCGTTTCTTGTACTTACCATGTCTGGTGCATGTTTGCCTAGCATCACATCTGTATTGAATCCTTTTTTTCTGTTCCAGTAAATAAATACAAAATAGTTTAGTGCTAAGGTGTTGGTTTCTTTATTGGTATGAAAAATGTTCACGATGAATATTCATTAAATTGATATGGGATATGATGGTATTGGATCACAGTTGTATACAGAATTTGAAATCATTTTATGATAGTAAAGTATGTTCATGGGTGTGTTATTATTATGTAGCAACTCAAGAATCATTTCACCAATGGAGATTCTTCACGAACATTTTTATACCCTCCACCATAGGATGGGGGTATATTAACTTTGTCATTCCGTTTGTAACACATCGAAATATTGCTCTAAGACCCCATAAAGTATATATATTCTGGGTCGTGGTGAAATTCTGAGTCGATCTAAGCATGTCCGTCCGTCCGTCCGTCTGTCCGTCCGTCCGTCTGTCCGTCTGTCCGTCTGTCCGGCTGTCCGTCCGTCTGTGGAAATCACGCTAACTTCCGAACGAAACAAGCTATCGACTTGAAACTTGGCACAAGTAGTTGTTATTGATGTAGGTCGGATGGTATTGAAAATGGGCCATATCGGACCACGTTTACGTATAGCCCCCATATAAACCGATCCCCAAATTTGGCTTGGGGAGCCTCCCGGAGCAGCAAAATTCATCCGATCCGGTTGAAATTTGGTACGTGGTCTTAGTATACGGTCTCTAACAACCATGGAAAAATTGGTCCATATCGGTCCATAATTATATATAGCCCCCATATAAACCGATCCCCAGATTTGAACTCCGGAGCCTCTTGGAGGGGCAAAATTCATCCGATCCGATTGAAATTTGGTACCTGATGTTAGTATATGGTCTCTAACAACCATGCAAAAATTGGTCCATATCGGTCCATAATTATATATAGCCCCCATATAAACCGATCCCCAGATTTGACCTCCGGAGACTTTTGGAGGGGCAAAATTCATCCGATCCGGTTGAAATTTGGTACCTGATGTTAGTATACGGCCTCTAACCACCATGCAAAAATTGGTCCATATCGGTCCAAAATTATATATAGCTCCCATATAAACCGATCCCCAGATTTGACCACCGGAGCCTCTTGGAGGAGCAAAATTCATCCGATCCGGTTGAAATTTAGTACGTGGTCTTAGTATACGGTTTTTAACAACCATGCAAAAATTGGTCCATATCGGTCCATAATTATATATAGCCCCCATATAAACCGATCCCCAGATTTGACCTCCGGAGCCTCTTGGAGGGGCAAAATTCATCCGATCCGGTTGAAATTTGGTACCTGATGTTAGTTTACGGCCTCTAATAACCATGCAAAAATTGGTCCATATCGGTCCATAATTATATATAGCCCCCATATAAACCGATCCCCAGATTTGACCACCGGAGCCTCTTGGAAGAGCAAAATTCATCCGATCCAGTTGAAATTTGGTACATGGTGTTAGTATATGGTCTCTAACAACCATGCAAAAATTGGTCCATATCGGTCCATAATTATATATAGTTCCCATATAAACCGTCCCCAGATTTGACGTCCGGAACCTCTTGGAGGAGCAAAAGTCATCCGATACGGTTGAAATTTGGTACATTTTGTCAATATATGGCCTCTAACAGCCATGTAAAAATTGGTCCATATCGGTCTTTAGTTATATATAGCCGATGACTTATTACACAAAAATTGGTCCATATCGCCAAAAATAATCTACAAAAACTTTATTTCCATAGAAAATTTTGTCAAATTTTATTACTATAGAAAGTTTTGTCAAAAGTTTATTTCTATACAAATGTTTGTCAAAATTTTATTTCCATAGAAAATTTTGTCAAAATTTTATTTCTATAGAAAATTTTGTAATCTACCAAAACTTTATTTCCATAGAAAATTTTGTCAAATTTTATTACTATAGAATGTTTTGTTAAAATTTCATTTCTATAGAAAGTTTTGTCAAAAGTTTATTTCTATAGAAATGTTTGTCAAAATTTTATTTCTATAAAAAAATTTGTAAAAAATTTATTTCTGTAGAAAATTTTGTCAACATTTTATTTCTATACAAAATTTTGTCAAAATTTCATTTCTATACAAAATTTTGTTAACATTTTATTTCTATAGAAATTTTTGTCAAAATTGTATTGCTGTAGAAAATTTTGTCAACATTTTACTTCCATAGAAAATTTTGTCAACATTTTATTTCTATAGAAAATTTTGTCAAGTTTTTATTTCTATAGAAAACTTTGTCAAATTTTTATTTCTATAGAAAATTTTGTCAAAATTTTATGTCTATAGAATATTTTGTCAAGGTTTCATTTCTATAGAAAATTTTGCCAAAATTTTATTTCTATAGAAAATTTTGTCAAACTACATTATATACGTATTTAATCGGCCTTTTTTTGTTTAATATATACCCCGTATGGGCTAACTTACAATTTAGAAGACAGTGTTAAAAAGTTTTACGATACCTTGCCATCGGCAAGTGTTATCGCAACCCAAGTAATTCGATTGTGGATGACAGCCTTTAGTAGAAGTTCCTACGCAATCCATGGTGGAGGGTACATAAGATTCGGCCTGGCCGAACTTACGGCCGTATATACTTGTTCAAATTGATTTAGAAAATATTGCATATTTCTATTGTGAGCCGTATATAATGAGAAATTTCATTCGGATGATTTGTTCCAAGAAATATTTAAATGTATGAATACGAACACAGGTTCCCCAAAGTGAGGATACAAGACTCGAAACTTAGGTAATCGATGAGTGCGTAAATAAGCAGAATTCCAGAACTTGGAGTGCAGATCAGACCTAACCATTGTAAAAGCCACAAATGCATCCAAACAAAGTCACAGTGTGGTGCGGTTTATGGGGTGGTGGTATCATTGGAACGCACTTCTTCAAAGATGATGTGAATCGTGAATCGTAACTGTAAGTGATGAGTCAGATCGGAAGATTGCTACACCCTCAAAAAAAATCGCTTCTTTAACATATGTTCCAAACATATTTTGCAGGAAGCACATATATTATTGGATACTGCCGAAACATTAATATGTTTGTATTATGTGAACATATTATATGTTTAGAATCATTTTGAGCCCAAAAATATTATATGCTTGGAAGAATTTTTCCCAAAGACGATTGTGCTCATTCCCTAACATACTCGTAATTTTCACTTCCGCGAAATATTTTAGTTCTTGGCACCTTTTTCTGTAATACAAATAATGTTGAAGAAATTATTCCCTTTTATAATTTTTTTAAATTTTACCTTTCGCCTGCACGGAGAATCGAACCGAGGACCATACAGTTTGTAAGCCAACACACTATCCACTGGGCTACGTAGGTGTTATAGTCACCAGTAGATAATTATCGTTATAAGTTATATTTATATAGCATAGTTTGCAGCGCCCACGAGCCCATGCAAACATAACATTATTTAACAGAAACATACATTTGTTTGCCACGTGGAGCAGTGGTTAGCATGTCTGCCTTGCATGCACAGGGTCGTGGGTTCAATCCCTACTCCGACCGAAAACTTTTTTTTTTTTTGTTAATTTACACTTTATATTTATACTATATTAAAATGAAACTTCGAAATGTGGGTTATTAAAGATTTATAGTCAGCAACAGTGCTTGATATAAACGAAATTGACTGATTTTTGGATAAAATATTATTTTTTATTGCCAAAAACAACAATTTTGTAACAAAAACTGTAGGAAGGAATTCAAAAACTCTAACAAAAGAAGAACGTGGAGTCGAGTATGAACATACATAAATAATTTTATAATAAAGGGTGATTCTTTTGAGGTTAGGATTTTCATGCATTAGTATTTGACAGATCACGTGGGATTTCAGACATGGTGTCAAAGAGAAAGATGCTCAGTATGCTTTGACATTTCATCATGAATAGACTTACTAACGAGCAACGCTTGCAAATCATTGAATTTTATTACCAAAATCAGTGTTCGGTTCGAAATGTGTTTCGCGCTTTACGTCCGATTTATGGTCTACATAATCGACCAAGTGAGCAAACAATTAATGCGATTGTGACCAAGTTTCGCACTCAGTTTACTTTATTGGACATTAAACCAACCACACGAATGCGTACAGTGCGTACAGAAGAGAATATTGCGTCTGTTTCTGAGAGTGTTGCTGAAGACCGTGAAATGTCGATTCGTCGCCGTTCGCAGCAATTGGGTTTGTGTTATTCGACCACATGGAAGATTTTACGCAAAGATCTTGGTGTAAAACCGTATAAAATACAGCTCGTGCAAGAACTGAAGCCGAACGATCTGCCACAACGTCGAATTTTCAGTGAATGGGCCCTAGAAAAGTTGGCAGAAAATCCGCTTTTTTATCGACAAATTTTGTTCAGCGATGAGGCTCATTTCTGGTTGAATGGCTACGTAAATAAGCAAAATTGCCGCATTTGGAGTGAAGAGCAACCAGAAGCCGTTCAAGAACTGCCCATGCATCCCGAAAAATGCACTGTTTGGTGTGGTTTGTACGCTGGTGGAATCATTGGACCGTATTTTTTCAAAGATGCTGTTGGACGCAACGTTACGGTGAATGGCGATCGCTATCGTTCGATGCTAACAAACTTTTTGTTGCCAAAAATGGAAGAACTGAACTTGGTTGACATGTGGTTTCAACAAGATGGCGCTACATGCCACACAGCTCGCGATTCTATGGCCATTTTGAGGGAAAACTTCGGAGAACAATTCATCTCAAGAAATGGACCGGTAAGTTGGCCACCAAGATCATGCGATTTGACGCCTTTAGACTATTTTTTGTGGGGCTACGTCAAGTCTAAAGTCTACAGAAATAAGCCAGCAACTATTCCAGCTTTGGAAGACAACATTTCCGAAGAAATTCGGGCTATTCCGGCCGAAATGCTCGAAAAAGTTGCCCAAAATTGGACTTTCCGAATGGACCACCTAAGACGCAGCCGCGGTCAACATTTAAATTAAATTATCTTCAAAAAGTAAATGTCATGGACCAATCTAACGTTTCAAATAAAGAACCGATGAGATTTTGCAAATTTTATGCGTTTTTTTAAAAAAAAAGTTATCAAGCTCTTAACAAATCACCCTTTATAAACATACATTTATTTAGGCGTGAACAGTTTTTTACTAGCATTTAACACCATCGCTCTAAAATGCCTTTTATTTTTCTTTAATAATTCATTTTAAAGAAAATAAACTTTTTAAATTGTTTTAGCTGCAAAACTCGAACTTAATGTCCGCTTTTATATTTGAAGGTGTGCGTCAACTCCTCGTGGACTACTTATTAATAAGGAGGAACTAAACTTAGTTTTTATACATTTTACTGTGTAATTTTTCACTATTTCCTCCTTATTTCATTTTACTGTCCCAACTCTAAAAAGAGTATAGTGCCCTTTCGTTATTTTTATGAAGACCCCTGATTTATGTTAACGAAAAATTGTTCCCATAATGCCAAAATGATAAAAACACACATGTTCCCACATACATAAAATGCTGCTCTCAAGGCGAAAACATATGCTGTTTGTTTTTCAAATGTCTATTCTTTTGGTTCCGAATGTCTATTCTCTTTATTCAAATGAAATAATATTTAGACTTACGCATATCAAATTTTTGGCCTTATCATAAAACAGTTTTCCGAAACAACATACAAACAGTTTCACAGAAATTGTTGTCTTTTTATTCTTTCGCTGTGTTATGTTGATATCTTTCGTCAACTCTCCCGGTTTCCATCTCTATTTCTTTCTCTGTACTCTCTCTGTCGCTTTGAATAAAATATCACAACATATGTATGTTTAGTCGAAATTTGTAAATTTATATATGTTTGCATTCACACATATGATTTTTATGAAACATTCATGCCCCAAACAAAATATATACTAACATATTAACATAGATGTCCCAAACATTTAGTGTTAGTTTAGGAACATTACATGTTTGCACTTAAATATATTGTGTTCCAAAATTGTGCCCGAAACACATTTTGTTTATATCGGAACATATGAAAAACATATTTTTCTAACAGTGTATAGATAGACGTTCTATAAACAAATGGACCGATATATACCAAAATTTAGCACAGCTCTTTATACACTTAAAATACCGCTTGATCGTGTGAAAAATTCTGCCTCCACGCCCTCAACAAATCGATTCGTCTTTCTGGGCGCTATATTTAAACATGGAGCGGTATATACCAAATTAAGCACGGCTGCTTACAAACATAAAACACATTTAAAATTTCAATTAGACAAATTTTCAGCTTCGATGCCTTTGCGCTCAAGAAGTCAAATCAAAGGATCGGTTTATGTGGCGGCTATGTCGAAGCATGAACCGATATAGACTCTTCTAACGATGTTCCGAGGAAACAGCAACATATTTATCAGCATAGGGATATATAGTACAAACAAATAATCGATTTTTCGATTATTGATTTTTAATGAAAAATCGATTTTCGATTATTTTTACCAATCAAAATTCGAATATTAGATTTTTCATAATAGAATTTCATAGAAATAATGATTATAAAAAATATTCGATTTTATGAAATCTAGTGTTAGTGAGTTTTATCAACAATAGTTGGAGAGAAATGCAGAAAATTAGTGTTCCAGTCAAACATGTTATTATACCCTCCACCATAGGATGGGGTTATATTAACTTTGTCATTCCGTTTGTAACACATAAAGTATATATATTCTGGGTCGTGGTGAAATTCTGAGTCGATCTGAGCATGTCCGTCCGATCGTCTGTTGAAATCACGCTAATTTCCGAACGGAACAAGCTATCGACTTGAAACTTGGGACAAGTAGTTGTTATTGATGTAGGTCGGATGGTATTGCAAATGGGCCATATCGGTCCACTTTTACGTATAGCCTCCATATAAACGGACCCCCAAATTTGGCTTGGGGATACTCTATTAGAAGCACATTTCGTCCAATCCGGCTGAAATTTGGTACATGGTGTTTGTATATGGTCTCTAAGAACCATGCAAATTTGGTCCACGTCGGTCCACAATTATATATAGCCCCCATATAAACCGATCCCCTGATTTGGCTTGCGGAGCCTATAAGAGAAGCAAATTGCATCCGATCCGGCTGAAATTTGGTACATGGTGTAAGTATATGGTCTCTAACAAGCATGCAAAAATTGGTCCACAGCGGTCCATAATTATATATAGCCCCCATATAAACCGATCCCCAGATTTGGTTTGCGGAGCCTATAAGAGAAGCAAATTTCATCCGATCCGGATTTGGCTTGCGGAGCCTATAAGAGAAGCAAATTTCATCCGATCCGGCTGAAATTTGGTACATGGTGTTAGTATATGATCACTAATGACCATGCAAAAATTGGCCCACATCGGTCCATAATTATATATAGCCCCATATAAACCGATCACCAGATTTGACCTCCGGAGCCTCTTGGAAGACCAAAATTCATCTGATTCAGTTGAAATTTGGTACGTGGTGTTAGTATATGGCCTCAGACACCCATGCAAAAATTGGTCGAAGTCGGTCCATAATTATATATAGCCCCATATATACCGATCCCCAGATTTGACTTTCGGAGCCCCTTGGAAGAGCAAAATTCATCCGATCCGGTTGAAATTTGGTACGTGAAGTGGTATCCAACAACCATGCAGGAATTGGTTCATATCAGTCCATAATTATATATAGCCCCCACATAAACCGATTCCCAGTGTTGACCTTTGGTGCTTTTTGGAGAAGCAAAATTCATCCGATCTGGTTGAAATTTGGTACGTGGTGGTAGTATACGATATTTAACAACCACGCCAAAAGTGGTCCATATCAGTCCATAATCATATATAGCCCCCATATAAACCGATCCCCAGATTTGGTTTGGAGCCTCTTAGAGGAGCAAATTTCATCCGATCCGGTTGAAATTTGGTACTTTTCGCTAGTATATGGCCGATAACAACCATGCCAAAATTGACCCGTATCAATCTATATTATATATAGTACCCAAATAAACCGATCCCGAATCACAGAAAAATCACGATTGTCGCTGGAGCCAAAAATAATTTACCAAAATGTTATTGCCGTAGAAAATTTTTGTAAAATTTTATATTTCTATAGAAAATTTTGTCAAAATTTTATTTCTATAGAAATTTTTCAACATATTATTCCTTTAGGAAATTTTGTCAAAATATAATTCTTATACAAAATTTTGTGAAAAGTTTATTTCTATAGAAAATTTTGTCAGAATTTTATTTCTGTAGAAAATTTTATCAAAATGTTATTTCTATAGAAAATTTATGAAGCATTTGATAGTTGGAGAGGCATATTTTGCAAAATCTTTCTGGGCCTATATATAATTATAATTATGAATTATGAATCGGATGAAATTTGCTTCTCTTAGAGGCTTCGCAAGCCAAATCTGGAGATCGGTTTATAATTATGGGCCGATGTGGACCAATTTTTGTATAGTTGTTAGAGACCATATACTAACACCATGTACCAAATTTCAGCCGGATCGGATGAAATTTTCTTCTCTTAGAGGCTTTGCAAGCCAAATCTGGGGATCGGTTTATATGGGGGCTATATATAATTATGGACCGATGTGGACCAATTTTTGCATGGTTGTTAGGGACTATATACCAATACCATGTACGAAATGTCAGCCGGATCGGATGAAATTTGCTTCTCTTATAGGCTCGGCAAGCCAAATCGGGGGATCCGTTTATATGGGGGCTATATATAAATATTGACCGATGTGGACCAATTTTGTATAGTTGTTAGAGACCATATACTAACACCATGTACCAAATTTCAGCCGGATCGGATGAAATTTTCTTCTCTTAGAGGCTTTGCAAGCCAAATCTGGGGTTCGGTTTATATGGGGGCTATATATAATTATTGACCGATGTCGACCAATTTTTGTATAGTTGTTAGATACTCGGTTTATATGGGGGCTATATATAATTATGGACCGATGTGGACCAATTTTTGCATGGTTGATAAAGACCATATACTTACACCATGTACCAAATTTCAGCCGGATCGGATAAAATTTTCTTCTCTTAGAGGCTTTGCAAGCCAAATCTGGGGATCGGTTTATATGGGGGCTATATATAATTATGGACCGATGTGGACCAATTTTTGCGTGTTTGATAAAGACCATATACTAACACCATGTACCAAATTTCAGCCGGATCGGATGAAATTTGCTTCTCTTAAAGGCTTCGAAAGCCAAATCGTGGGATCGGTTTATATGGGGGCTATATATAATTATGGACCGATGTGGACCAATATTTGCATGGTTGTTAGAGACCATATACCAACACCCTGTACCAAATTTCAGCTGATCGGATAAAATTTGCTTCTCGTGGAGGCTCCGCAAGCCAAATCTGGGGATCGGTTTATATGGGGGCTATACGTTAAAGTGAACCCATATGGCCCATTTGCAATACCATCTGACCTACATCAATAAGAGCTACTTGTGCCAAGTTTCAAGTCGATAGCTTGCTTCGTTCGGAAGTTAGCGTGATTTTAACAGACGGACGGACGGACGGACATGCTTAGATCGACTCAGAATTTCACCACGACGCATAATATAAATATTTTATTGGGTCTTAGAGCAATTTTTCGATGTGTTATAAACGTAATGACAAAGTTAATATACCCCCATCCTATGGTTGAGTGTATAAAAATTGAAGTTTTTAAGACTAGATTTATTTCGGGACTGAAGGGGTTAAAATATTACAAAAAGAGATTTAAAGTTCGAGTTCTGTTTAGTAATTTTAATTTTATTTATCCTATATTTAAGACTAGATAGGTCCCCTAATAATGTCTTTGTTGTAGAGAAGCCGCATCTTTGGCTTGGAATCAGTGTTGTCAGAAGTAGGAGAAATTGCCTTCATGTAGTTTTTTTCTGATATTAAGCGTCTTGTAGGGACGTAGGGACACAATCTAGGGACTTTTTCATTAAACACAATTTTTAATAATTTGTAAATTTTGGTGGTTCTGGAGGAGGAAATTAGAAGCCAGCATGGCTTGATATTTAACAATGTGCGGCAACCACGGTTACCAATCGTGCCAACAATAATCTACCAAAATTTGAAGAAAATTTTACCACAAATCGACCATACAAATATTTCTATAGAAATATTAATTTTTAATTCCACTAAATACAAATTTATTATCATATGTTTTAAGATAATAAACCACATAGAATCATTTTTTGTATATTTTGCTTAAATTTAACGAAAAATATTGTAGAGGAAATTGTAGAGAAAATTTTTGGGAATGTAGGGAACTTTACGAAAGGTTCAACATCTTTGGATCTAAGTAAACTTTTTGTAAGTGTATAGAAGTTCACTCCCAGTAGATTGAATATTTAGTTGCCAGTTCCTCATCCTCCGATTGATACTTAATAGGAGGATAGACCACCGGTTCGTTAATTTTTATACCCTGCGCCACACTGTGGAACAGGGTATTATAAGTTAGTGCATATGTTTGCAACACCCAGAAGGAGACGAGATAGACACATGGTGTCTATCTCTGTTGAACCTTTCGAACTTTACGAAAGGTTCAACATCTTTGGATCTAAGTAAACTTTTTGTAAGTGTATAGAAGTTCACTCCCAGTAGATTGAATATTTAGTTGCCAGTTCCTCATCCTCCGATTGATACTTAATAGGAGGATAGACCACCGGTTCGTTAATTTTTATACCCTGCGCCACACTGTGGAACAGGGTATTATAAGTTAGTGCATATGTTTGCAACACCCAGAAGGAGACGAGATAGACACATGGTGTCTTTGGCAAAAATGCTCAGGGTGGGCTCCTGATTCGATATAGCCATGTCCGTCTGTCCGTGAACACATTTTTGTAATCAAAGTCTAGGTCGCAGTTTTAGTCCAATCGACTTCAAATTTGGCACAGTTATGTGTCTTGGCTCAGAATAGAACCCTATTGATTTTGGAAGAAATCGGTTCAGATGTAGATATAGCTCCCATATATATATTTCGCCCGATATGGACTTATATGGCCCCAGAAGCCAGAGTTTTACCCTAATTTGCTTAAAATTTTGCACAAGAAGAACAATTAGTACTACAATCAAGCGTGCCAAATTTTATTGAAATAGGTTTAGATTACATATAGCTCCCATATATATCTTTCGCCCGATATGGACTAATACGGTCCCAGAAGCCAGAGTTTTACCCCAATTTGGTTGAAATTTTGCACTAGGAGTACAATTAGTAGTGTAGTCAAGTGTGTCAAATTTTATTGAAATCGGTTCAGATTTAGATATAGCTCCCATATATATCGTTCGCCCGATTTACACTCATATGACCACAGTAGCCAATATTTTACTACGATTTAATTGAATTTTTGCACAGGGAGTAGAATTAGCATTGTAGCTCTGCGTGCCAAATTTGGCTGAAATCGTTTCAGATTTAGATATAGCTCCCATATATATCGTTCGCCCGATTTACATTCATATGGCCACAGTGGCCAATCTTTTACTCCGATTTGATTAAAATTTTGCACAGTGAGTAGAATTAGCATTATAGCTATGCGGATCAGATTTAGATATATCTCCCATATATAGATTTCGCAAGATTTAAACTCATATGACCACAGAGGCCAATTTTTTGCTCTGATTTAGTCGAAATTTTGCACAGGAAGTAGAATTAGCATTGTAGCTATGCGTGCGAAATTTTGTTGAAATCGGATCAGATTTAGATATATCTCCCATATATAGATTTCGCAAGATTTACACTCATCGTGTTCCACCCTAGTGCATTAGCCGACTTAAATTTTGAGTCTATAGATTTTGTAGAAGTCTATCAAATTCTGTCCAGATCGAGTGATATTTAAATGTATGTATTTGGGACAAACATCTATATATGTAGCCCCCGACACATTTGACGGATGTGATATGGTATCGAATCTATAAAGTGGTGCAGGGTATAATATAGTCGGCCCCGCCCGACTTTAGACTTTCCTTACTTGCTTTGTATGGGATCAACTGTTTTATGAACACGATAAATAATATCCAGGTATTGAGAAATCGGGCCAATGTGTTCTATCATTCAATAATTAACTATTCCTTTGGGGTTGTTGATTTAAGTTTGACACTCGTCAAAATGACCCAAAATACTTATGGGATCATGGCTACACACAAAAAAATTTTTTTTTGATTTCAATCACGAAAATCGCGGATTCAATCATTTTTTTAATTGAAATGTTTTCAATCACGAAAATGATAGTATCAATCACCCATTTTGATTGAAAACCAACACGATTTTTAATTAAAAATTTAATTGACTTTTGTCACGGAATCAATTAATTGTGTGATTGAATCAATTAAAAACGTGATTGATTTTTAACATAAAATTCATTCACAGTTTTAATTGAATCAATTAAAATTTTAATTAATTTCGCGACAAAAATCAATCAACTATTTGATTCATTCAATTAAATAATTAATTGAAATTGGCTATAAATTTCGATCAAAAAATTTATATATTGCGACCCCAAAATCGTATATAGTTTTTTTTTTCTTTTGAAATAAAAGAAAATATGTGTTTCTTATAAAACATATTTAATATTTTATTATTTTTTGAATTATGCAATAGACAAATAAATTTGGTTCTTGTCATTTGTGTTTTGTTCTAACATAACAACTATACGGTGAAAAAATAAATTATATAAATCATTATCTTCCTTATAATAATAACCATGTTAGCATGTTCCTTCTAATTTGTAGATGCGCTTAGATTTCCAATAAATCAGCAGCCTATAAGCTAAATTAGTTTTTCTGAAAGTAAACAGAATAATTCGAATTTAATTTTGTTCAATTAAAAGTTAACATAACCTACATAGAATATCAAGTTCAATTCTTAGTTCCTTAGTTCTTTTAGCATAAAAAGGTGTATTAAGGAGCTCGGTAATTTAATTTTAGTAACAATTCCTTTCCAAAATTCCAACATATAAAATCGTCTATTAAAATTTGAACCAATCAAAGACAAAAATAATGGGAAAGCAATGTAATATTTGGTATTATATTGATGATACTTTGCAAATTCTGGAAATAGAAAAAAAATATAAATGGAAAATACATATTTTTATTATTTTCGGATATTTTTCATATTATTAAATCCAAAAGAAAGAACTTTTTACCATTACATAATTCAGCTCATTAGTTTATATACCAGATATACTGCTCTCTACTTGGGTTCAAACTGAAAAAGGCAGGTAAAACAAAAATGCAATTTAATGCCAACGCTACTTCGCAACTTCAAGGTGAATCTTCCAACAAACCCATACCGCTCTTGGTTTTAAGAAAACTAGGAGTGAAAAAAATTTATAATTTTAAAAGATCAATACGGTACCCACTTTTTTATTGCAAACATATTATTATATATTTGATAAAATGATGGAGTTGATGGGATTGATTGGTCAATTTTACGAAATAAAATTGGTCACTAAAAGAAATGAATAGAAAATATATTACTTTAGTCCGTTTAATGTAAACAGGCTTCAATGGAAAACGGTATTCACATTTCACAATTGCTTACCTTCAATAAACGTAGATTGTTTTCCATTTTTACAATACCACAAAACACAAACACAGGTAATTTCAAATGCGTTCTGTCACATATTTTTTTTCAAACCTTTACCACGTGGCCGTTTGTTGTTGCACACTTTATTTATTTCAACCCCTTGCTATGATTTGTTTGTGCGTTCAAAATATTTATGCACACATTTTGAATGCAGCAGACAGAATGTCGCCAATCATGTTTTTCAATTTACGCGAAAAACAAAAACCCAACCGTTCGTTACGAGTTACTTCCACAGACTGATCTCTCCATCATACATTGTTGAATAAATACCCATTCTCTTGTTCTCTTTTCGCTCTTTCCATTGCTCAAAATTATTCAGTTTCAATCACAAAGGTGATTGGATCAATCACATGTGTAATTGGAAACGGAAAAAATTTCAATCACGTTTGTAATTGAAAATTATTTCCGAATTGATAAACAAATTGATGGAATCAATTAACCCTGCTACTATGTTAGAAAAAACTTACAGATTTTATGTTGGGGTCATATCATGACCCACACTTAATTTTGTAAAATAAAATGATATGTATATCTAATTAAAAGGTTTTTTATAGTTTGGGATCATCGGAATAGGTTGTTGTTACTGGAATTTTCTGTCGTTGAGACGAACATACCGTTTATTTTGCCAGTTATGCTTTTATTGAAAGTTTTTCTTTAATGAAAAAATTTACACTTTTTTAATTTACTCGCGCCTTTTGGTTGTAAAAAAAGTTGTATGTAGGTGGTAATGGGAGCTACCGTGGCGCAATGGTTAGCATGCCCGTTTTACAAAGGGTCATGGGTGCAACCCCAGTTTCGACCAAACACCAAAGTATTTTTTCAGCGGGTGGAATGATATATCTTCTGCTGGTGACATTTCTGAGTTTCAAAGCTTCTCTATGTGGTTTCACCGAAATGTGGAACCACGTGCAGATTTGGATTCATCGTCCCAAATAACTATAAAAACAATATTCAGTTCTTCATCAACAGAACCATAAAAAAAAAAATAACTTATTACATACAAACATTCACCCATTAGAAAATGTAATTTTTATACGGAAATCGCGATTTATATCAATTCAGTAAATCGTGAACAATATTAAAAGTCGTGCACCGATTGTAATGAAATAAAGCTCATTTTATTCGAAATATATTAAACTAACTATTTCTGAACCAAAACTGTGATTTTCGACCCATTTTTATTATGTAGGAATTTATAAAGAACAAATTTTTTTTTGTTAAAAATTTCAATTTGTTTTTTCAAAACTTAAACGATATCTCTAAAACTACTTAGAAAATTGAAAAGCAATGTAAAGACGGCTTAAAGATAATATTCTTTGGGATTTTCGGTTTGTTTTTATTTAAAATGGTGAACCGTTTTCAAATTTTTCCAATATATGTAGTGAAGTGCCTTAATTATGAAAATAACGGTATATCTCGAAAAGTCAAACTGATGGATAAAAACCAAGTGTATATTTGGATTCAGCGACCTCAAATTACTAAAATTTGCTATAAATTTCAAATCAACACAATAAAGTTCGTGTTTGTTCCCCTGTGTAATATATGGGGTCATAAAATGACCCCAACCTGTTATGTGTATATACCAAGAATAAAAAGCCCTACGAACATAACATTTTAACAAACCTTATTGAATTAAGTACATTTCACCAATTCATGCACTGAGTAGTAAGATCTTTTAATTATATTCCACCACAAAGAAATGGGGTAATAATAAATTCGATTTGGGTCATCAAATGACCCCAACATAATAGCAGGGTTAATATTTTAATTGGAAACGTAACAAATATCAATAATTTTTATACCCTTCACCACTACTGTGGTACAGGGTATAATAAGTTTGTGCATTTGTATGTAACGCCAAGAAGGAAAAGTCTGAGACCCATCGTTTAGTATACCGATCGTCTTAGAATTAAATTCTGAGTCGATTTAGCGATGTCCGTCTGTCTGTCTGTCTGTCTGTCTGTCTGTCTGTCTGTCCGTCTGTCTGTCTGTCTGTTGATGTATTTTTGTGTGCAAAGTACAGCTCGCAGTTTTAGTCCGATTGTCCTAAAATTTGGTATAGGGTCCTGTTTCGGCTCAAAGACGATCCCTATTGATTTTGGAAAAAATCGGTTCAGATTTAGATATAGCTGCCATATATATTTTTCACCGATCTGGTCATAATTGGCGTGTATATCAACCGATCTTCCTCAAATTCCGTACATCCGAATATTTTATGAGTCTCGAAAAACTTGCAAAATATCAGCCAAATCGGTTCAGATTTAGATATAGCTCCCATATATAGCTTTCGCCCGATTTACACTCATTTGCCCACAGAGGCCAATTTTTTGCTCCGATTTAGTTGAAATTTTGCACAGGGAGTAGAATTAGCATTGTAACTATGCGTGCCAAATTTGGTTGACATCGGTTCAGATTTGGATATATCTCCCATATATAGCTTTCGCCCGATTTACACTCATATGACCACAGAGGCCAATTTTTAACTCCGATTTAGTTGAAATTTTGCACAGGGAGTAGAATTAGCATTGAAACTATGCGTGCCAAATTTGGTTGAAATCGGTTCAGATTTGGATATATCTCCCATATATAGCTTTCGCCCGATTTACACTCATATGACCACAGAGGCCAATTTTTTGCTCCGATTTAGTTGAAATTTTGCACAGGGAGTAGAATTAGCATTGTAGCTATGCGTGCCAAATTTGGTTGAAATCGGCTCAGATTTAGATATAGCTCCCATATATATGTTTTTCTGATTTCGACAAAAATGGTCAAAATACCAACAATTTCCTTGTAAAATCGCCACTGCTTAGTCGCAAAGTTGTAAAAATGACTCTAATTTTCCTAAACTTCTAATACATATATATCGAGCGATAAATCATAAATAAACTTTTGCAAAGTTTCCTTAAAATTGCTTCAGATTTAAATGTTTCCCATATTTATACCCTTCACCACTACTGTGGTACAGGGTATAATAAGTTTGTGCATTTGTATGTAACGCCAAGAAGGAGTAATCATAGACCAACCTTTTAGTATACGGATCGGCTTAGAATTAAATTCTGAGTCGATTTAGCGATGTCCGTCTGTCTGTCTGTCTGTCCGTCTGTCTGTCCGTCTGTCTCTCCGTCTGTCTGTCTGTCTGTTGATGTATATTTGTGTGCAAAGTACACTGATAGAAAAAGTTTCGTTATATTAACGAAATGTTTCATTAAAAATGAGCCAATGAAACAAATTCGTTAATACAACGAAATTTTTAGTTATTATAACGAATTTTCTGTTAATCAACGTAACGTTTCCTGCTATTAACGATTTATTTCATTGTATTAATGAAAAATTTTCGATATATCAATGAAAAAATTTCGTTGGCGCAATTTTAATGAAATTTTCTATGTGTGTACAGCTCGCAGTTTTAGTCCGATTGTCCTAAAATTTGGTATAGGGTCCTGTTTCGGCTCAAAGACGATCCCTATTGATTTTGGAAAAAATCGGTTCAGATTTAGATATAGCTGCCATATATATTTTTCGCCGATCTGGTCATAATTGGCGTGTATATCAACCGATCTTCCTCAAATTCCGTACATCCAAATATTTTATGGGTCTCGAAAAACTTGCAAAATACCAGCCAAATCGGTTCAGATTTAGATATAACTCTCATATATAGCTTTCGACCGATTTACACTTATTTGCCGAAAGAGGCCAATTTTTAACTCCGATTTCGTTGAAATTTTGCACAGGGAGTAGAATTAGCATTGTAACTATGCGTGCCAAATTTGGTTGAAATCGGTTCAGATTTGGATATATCTCCCATATATAGCTTTCGCCCGATTTACACTCATATGACCACAGAGGCCAATTTTTTGCTCCGATTTAGTTGAAATTTTGCACAGGGAGTAGAATTAGCATTGTAGCTATGCGTGCCAAATTTGGTTGAAATCGGTTCAGATTTAGATATATCTCCCATATATAGCTTTCGCCCGATTTACACTCATATGACCACAGAGGCCAATTTTTAACTCCGATTTAGTTGAAATTTTGCACAGAGAGTAGAATTAACATTGTTGCTATGCGTGCCAAATTTGGTTGAAATCGGTTCAGATTTAGATATAGCTCCCATATATATGTTTTTCTGATTTCGACAAAAATGGTCAAAATACCAACAATTTCCTTGTAAAATGCCACTGCTTAGTCGCAAAGTTGTAAAAATACTCTAATTTTCCTAAACTTCTAATACATATATATCGAGCGATAAATCATAAATAAACTTTTGCAAAGTTTCCTTAAAATTGCTTCAGATTTAAATGTTTCCCATATTTATACCCTTCACCACTACTGTGGTACAGGGTATAATAAGTTTGTGCATTTGTATGTAACGCCAAGAAGGAGTAATCATAGACCAACCTTTTAGTATACGGATCGGCTTAGAATTAAATTCTGAGTCGATTTAGCGATGTCCGTCTGTCTGTCTGTCTGTCCGTCTGTCTGTCCGTCTGTCTGTCTGTCTGTTGATGTATATTTGTGTGCAAAGTACACTGATAGAAAAAGTTTCGTTATATTAACGAAATGTTTCATTAAAAATGAGCCAATGAAACAAATTCGTTAATACAACGAAATTTTTAGTTATTATAACGAATTTTCTGTTAATCAACGTAACGTTTCCTGCTATTAACGATTTATTTCATTGTATTAATGAAAAATTTTCGATATATCAATGAAAAAATTTCGTTGGCGCAATTTTAATGAAATTTTCTATGTGTGTACAGCTCGCAGTTTTAGTCCGATTGTCCTAAAATTTGGTATAGGGTCCTGTTTCGGCTCAAAGACGATCCCTATTGATTTTGGAAAAAATCGGTTCAGATTTAGATATAGCTGCCATATATATTTTTCGCCGATCTGGTCATAATTGGCGTGTATATCAACCGATCTTCCTCAAATTCCGTACATCCAAATATTTTATGGGTCTCGAAAAACTTGCAAAATACCAGCCAAATCGGTTCAGATTTAGATATAACTCTCATATATAGCTTTCGACCGATTTACACTTATTTGCCGAAAGAGGCCAATTTTTAACTCCGATTTCGTTGAAATTTTGCACAGGGAGTAGAATTAGCATTGTAACTATGCGTGCCAAATTTGGTTGAAATCGGTTCAGATTTGGATATATCTCCCATATATAGCTTTCGCCCGATTTACACTCATATGACCACAGAGGCCAATTTTTTGCTCCGATTTAGTTGAAATTTTGCACAGGGAGTAGAATTAGCATTGTAGCTATGCGTGCCAAATTTGGTTGAAATCGGTTCAGATTTAGATATATCTCCCATATATAGCTTTCGCCCGATTTACACTCATATGACCACAGAGGCCAATTTTTAACTCCGATTTAGTTGAAATTTTGCACAGAGAGTAGAATTAACATTGTTGCTATGCGTGCCAAATTTGGTTGAAATCGGTTCAGATTTAGATATAGCTCCCATATATATGTTTTTCTGATTTCGACAAAAATGGTCAAAATACCAACAATTTCCTTGTAAAATGCCACTGCTTAGTCGCAAAGTTGTAAAAATACTCTAATTTTCCTAAACTTCTAATACATATATATCGAGCGATAAATCATAAATAAACTTTTGCAAAGTTTCCTTAAAATTGCTTCAGATTTAAATGTTTCCCATATTTTTTTACTAACATTATGTTCCACCCTAGTGCATTAGCCGACTTAAATTTTGAGTCTATAGATTTTGTAGATGTCTATCAAATTCTGTCCAGATCAAGTGATATTTAAATGTATGTATTTGGGACAAACCTTTATATATAGCCCCCAACACATTTGACGGATGTGATATGGTATCGAAAATTTAGACCTACAAAGTGGTGCAGAGTATAATATAGTCGGCCCCGCCCGACTTTAGACCTTCCTTACTTGTTTTTTACTAACATTATGTTCCACCCTAGTGCATTAGCCGACTTAAATTTTGATTCTATAGATTTTGTAGATGTCTATCAAGTTCTGTCCAGATCAAGTGATATTTAAATGTATGTATTTGGGACAAACCTTTATATATAGCCCCCAACACATTTGACGGATGTGATATGGTATCGAAAATTTAGATCTACAAAGTGGTGCAGGGTATAATATAGTCGGCCCCGCCCGACTTTAGACTTTCCTTACTTGTTTTAATTGGTTTTTATTCGGATTTGATTAAATAATTAATTGAATCAATTAACATATTAATTGAATCCGTTTCCAAATTCAATTAAGTGTCTAATTGAAAAAATTTTGGTGATAATTTTTTGTGTGTACTGACGATAGTATTAAATATTGATTAAAATATTATATTAATGTGTATGATTTTTAACATGCTTGTGTCATGAACAAAATTTCTTTTATTTACATTAAATTATTCAGTGATACAATTGAAATGTCTCCATATAATATTTATATTACTTCACGCAGTTATTTATGCACGAATGTCAAATTAAATTAAATAAAATTCCAATATATGTATGTATTTATTAATATATATGCAATATATTAACTGCACTTATTTTAATAAAGTCGAACAATAATGAAAAATGTATAGTACGGTTCGGCCTGGATGAACTATGTACTTGTTAAACCTTCCACCATAGGATGGGGGATATATTAATTTTTTCATTCTGTTTGTAGCACATCGAAATATTGGTCTAAGACCCCATAAAGTATATATATATATATATTTTGGGTCGTGGTGAAATTCTGACTCGATCTAAGCATGTCCGTCCATCTGTTGAAATCACTCTAACTTCCGAACGAAACAAGCTATCGACTTCAAACTTGGCATAAGTAGTTGTTATTGATGTAGGTCGGATGGTATTGCAGATGGGCCATATTGGACCACTTTTACGTATAGCCCCCATATAAATCGACGCCCAGATTTGACCTCCGGAGCCTCTTAGAGAAGCAAAATTCATCCGAAATTTGGAACGTGGCGTTAGTATATGGCCGCTGGGAGGAAAGGCGTATACTTTATGGAGATCTGAACATTTATACGGACGGATCGAAGATGGTTGAAGGCACGGGCAGAGGTATCTACTGCGAAGAGCTAGGGATCAGGGAGTCATATGGATTACACAACACATGCAGTATCTTCCAGGCGGAGGTACTTGCTGTCGCCAAAGCTGAGGAGCTCCTGTTGATGAGGCCGATATTCAGAAGCGATATCTGCTTCTTCATCGACAGTCAGGCAGCAATGAAGGCCTTGGAAAATACGAACATAACGTCGGAGGTAGTCAGCCGCTGCGGTAGAGAACTCAGGGTTCTCGCTGAACAGCATAATATAAATCTGTGCTGGGTACCTGGACATTATGGAATAAGGGGCAATGGGGAGGCATATGTACTGGCTAAAGAAGGTGCACGCGGCACGAATAACATCGTCACGGACGTTTCCCCCCGCAATTTTTGTATACGTACAGGGTCAATGCTAAATATGATGAACTGTGGAAGGAACGATGGACTTCCTCTGAGGGTTGCGAGCAGACCAAGCTGATATGGAACGATAAGAGTAATAGGAACTCAGAAATTCTAATGGCGATGAATGGAGAGGATTTGAGGCCATTGATAGGTATCATTACGGGACACAACACACTTGGGAAACATATGGTAAGGTTTGGCTTAATGGCCGATCATAATTGTAGATGGTGCCTTGACCTTGACCGGAGGCTACAGAAGATTCTTACCACTTTCTGTGCCAGTGTCCGGCACTATCTTTTAGAAGAAACAAGATTCTTGGCTCCTTTTTCTTTCAGGACATTGCTGAGGTGCGTGACTGTGGTTTGAAGGATATATTCGCTCTTATCAAGGCTTCAGGATGGAAAACGTAGAGAAGCGTAAAGAAATTATGACCGACCAGGGCAGATGAAGACAGATGTCGAAGAGGAAAGAGAAAACCACAAGGAATCACAATGGACCATCATGGTCTAAGTGGACACCATTTTTCCGCATAAGGTTTTTGGTGTCATCCTCCATAACCTAACCTAACCTAACCATATGGGCGCTAACAACCATGTCAAAATGGTCCATATCGGTCTACAGTTACATATAGCCGATCTTCAATCTCACAAAAATCGGTTCAAAATCATGGTTGCCACTCGAGCCAAAAATAATCTACAAATTTACAAAATAATCTACAAAATTTTATTGCTATAGAAAATTTATCAAAATTTTATTTCTATAGAAAAATTTATCAAGATTCTATTTCTATAGAAAATTTGGTCCAAACTTTATTTTATAGAAAATTTCCCAAAATGATATTTCTATTGAAAATTTTGTCAAAATTTTATTGCTATAGAAAAAATTGTCACAAATTTACTTGTATAGAAGATTTTGTCAAAATTTTATTTCTATAGAATATTTTGTAAAAATTTTATTTCTATAGAAAATTTTGTCAAAATTTCAATCCATGGTGGAGGGTACATAAGCTTCGGCCTGGCCGAACTTACGGCCGTATATACTTGTTTTTACTTTATTCTCACACAATATCGTCATATAACAATATGACAAAAGGAAATTAACGAAAAATGTAATAACATATTTATACCCTGCGCCACACTGTGGAACAGGGTATTATAAGTTTGCAACACCCAGAAGGAGACGAGATAGACACATGGTGTCTTTGGCAAAAATGCTCAGGGTGGGCACCTGAGTCGATATAGCCATGTCCGTCTATCCGTGAACACATTTTTGTAATCAAAGTCTAGGTCGCAGTTTTAGTCCAATCGACTTCAAATTTGGCACAAGTATATGTTTTGGCTCAGAATAGAACCCTATTGATTTTGGAAGAAATCGGTTCAGATTTAGATATAGCTCCCAAATATATACATTTCGCCCGATATGGTCTTATATGGCCCCAAAAGCCAGAGTTGTACCCCAATTTGCTTAAAATTTTGCACAAGAAGAACAATTAGTATTAGAATTGCTTCAGATTTAAATGTTTCCCATATTTATACCCTTCACCATTACTGTGGTACAGGGTATAATCAGTTTGTGCATTTGTATGTAACGCCAAGAAGGAGTAATCATAGACCAACCATTTAGTATACGGATCGGCTTAGAATTAAATTCAGAGTCGATTTAGTGATGTCCGTCTGTCTGTCTGTCCGTCTGTCTGTTGATGTATTTTTGTGTGCAAAGTACAGCTCGCAGTTTTAGTCCGATTGTCCTAAAATTTGGTATAGGGCCCTGTTTCGGCTCAAAGACGATCCCTATTGATTTTGGAGAAAATCGGTTCAGATTTAGATATAGCTGCCATATATATATTTTTCAACGATCTTGTCATAATTGGCGTGTATATCAACCGATCTTCCTCAAATTCCGTTCATCCGAATATTTTATGAGTCTCGAAAAACTTGCAAAACATCAGCAAAATCGGTTCAGATTTAGATATAGCTCCCATATATAGCTTTCGCCCGATTTACACTCATTTGCCCACAGAGGCCAATTTTTTGCTCCGATTTAGTTGAAATTTTGCATAGGGAGTAGAATTAGCATTGTAGCTATGCGTGCCAAATTTGGTTGAAATCGGTTCAGATTTAGATATAGCTCCCATATATATGTTTTTCTGATTTCGACAAAAATTGTCAAAATACCAACAAATTTCTTGTAAAATCGCCACTTCTTAGTCGAAAAGTTGTAAAAATGACTCTAATTTTCCTAAACTTCTAATACATATATATCGAGCGATAAATCATAAATAAACTTTTGCAAAGTTTACTTAAAATTGCTTCAGATTTAAATGTTTCCCATATTTTTTACTAACATTGTGTTCCAACCTAGTGCGTTAGCCGACTTAAATTTTGAGTCTATAGATTTTGTATAAGTCTATCAAATTCTGTCCAGATCGAGTGGTATTTAAATGTATGAATTTGACGGATGTTATATGGTATCGAAAATTTAGATCTACAAAGTGGTGCAGGGTATAATATAGTCGGCCCCGCCCGACTTTAGACTTTCCTTACTTGTTTTTTACTAACATTGTGTTCCACCCTAGTGCATTAGCCGACTTAAATTTTGAGTCTATAGATTTTGTAGAAGTCTATCAAATTCTTCCAGATCGAGTGATATTTAAATGTATGTATTTGGGACAAACCTTTATATATAGCCCCCAACACATTTGACGGATGTGATATGGTATCGAAAATTTAGATCTACAAAGTGGTGCAGGGTATAATATAGTCGGCCTCGCCCGACTTTAGACTTTCCTTACTGGTTTTTTACTAACATTAGCCGACTTAAATTTTGAGTCTATCAAATTCTGTCCAGATCGCGTGATATTTAAATGTATGTATTTGGGACAAACCTTTATATATTGCCCCCAACACATTTAACGGATGTGATATGGTATCGAAAATTTAGATCTAGAAAGTGGTGCAGGGTATAATTTAGTCGACCCCGTCCATCTTTAAAGTTTAGTTGTTTTATTCTTTTTTTTTTGAAAATTACCATTTTCTTGTGTTACCCAGCAAAAACTCTCATTACCCGGTAATCTTGTAGGTAAGCCGTTTTAAAAAATAATAACCACTTATTAATTGGCATCGCTCCGGATTACATTTACATACGCATGTCCTAGGAGGAAAGTACTTCTCCCCAGGCATACTTTCGGCCATGAAATAAGTAGTGCTTTTAAAGCATATAATAACATAATATGTAATCACTTATTCGTAGATACACCAAAGCTTGTAAAATAGCCACTTATTGTCTCAGGCAACCAAATCACGAAAATATTGATTTCTATCGCCGATTACAATGGATCAAAATATGGCGAGTAATGGTGTAATAGGAGCACTACACCCAGAAAAAAGTGCCTTCGAAACTAAAGGAAAAAATATTCATCCATTTAGATTAGTCATTTTATTTGCATTAAGTTAAATTTCACTAGTTTACACTGAAAATGTACACTTGATGAGAGCCGACCTTTTTTATGTGTTTTGATCTGCTGAATTCGTTTTTGAGATATCCTGTTATTTTTATTTTTTCGCTCTTTTCTCTCTAAACAAATTATATCTCGAGTTAAAAATGTCCGATTATATCGTTGTTGGTACTTAAATGAAAGGTATTAAGATGACGAATAATCGGGTATAATTGTATCTGTGATAAGTTAAGTGGTTTAAACATTTTCGATGCGAAAAGCCAAATTTTCAAAAAATTTACAAAGGACCTTTTCCGCCAGAAAAGTATAAACCATTGAAAAAACGTCTGGAAGAGAAGTTCATGATCGTATAGATGATACTCTAACGTAAGTAATAAGATCAACTAGAAGAAAATCGACCGAAAAATGTCGTTCCATAAAAAAAAAATTTTAATTTTTTTTCGAATTCAGCAGATCAAAATACATAAGAAAATTTGCCTTTCATTAAGTGTACATGAATTTTTTATTTTTTTGTAAACTAGTGTTATTGTGTGAAATAATAAAATTTAGTTGCTTCAGTAAAAAAATCCTAAACTGAAAGCAGTTAGGAATAGTTCATTAACTACCCACAAAAAAATTTCACGAAAATTTTTCCAATTAAAATTTTATTTGAGTTTTAAAAAATATTCAATTAAAAATTTAATTTATTCAACAAATTTTTTAATTGAAATAAAAATCAATCACAAAACTAATAGTATCAATTAATTAATTAATAACATTTCTGTGATCAATTAAAAATTAATTGTATCAATTAATTTCGTGATTGAATCACAAAAAATTTATGGCATTTTACTAATACTGTTTTCTTCGCAGGGTATACGAATTTACTACTGAACAAGAACATTTTATCCACTGATAAAGCATTCGTAAAAATGAACAAAAACCGAACAAAAACTAAAACCAAATTTAGTAAAATTTCTTATAAAATGATAACTCTGACTTCCTTTATTATAGAAAGCTTATCATTCATACGAATAACACTTAGCATAGAAAAATATTTCAGTTCATTCGTACTAAGAAGTATTCAATCCTTTCAATTCTATTTTATTAAGCCAACTGCCTAAAAATTTGAGAATAACTATTCGAAAATTATTAGGCATTATATATATTTTTGTCATTACAAGTAAGTCATTATAACTCACCGCAATGTAATGCAACGTGTAATGGCAGCATTACTCCTGGTAATGCGAATTGTAATGAGATGTGGTTACCTAGTTTTTGCTGGGTAAGTTTTAAAACGACAGATGCTTTACTTCGAAAGATAACGTGCTGTTAACAGCCAGTTCGCAAAACCTAGAAGTAAATCCTTAGTGTAATTTCTCGCTGCCTTGACACGGTATCAATTCTTAAATTAAGTAAGTGGAAATTATACGAAATATTTTTTACTGTTGCATTAAAAGAAGAGATTTCTTTCCTGAAGAACGAAACTTTAGACAAACAAAGTTTTTTTTTTCTCCTTCAAAAATGCTCTTTCATAACTAAGCGCATAAAACGCTTTGGAACATTCGAGGAAACTGGCACTTCATGAAAATGTTTTGCAAGAGAGGAAATTTCGTTTGTGGAAAATTTCTTCAGTGAAGAAAGTATTTTTGTCAGTGTAATAAAATAAAGTATACCGATAATTATGTTTAGTGCTATAAATTCCATTGCCCATTTTTGTACTTTTATCATAATAATGGAGTAAATATTAAAATTGAACAGTTAATACTTACATGAGAGAAAAACAACAACCATATACTGCCTGGCTGAGTCCAATGATGGAATGCAAGCAATCAAACACATACCGTTATTAAATATTCAGTAGACATTTATTAACAAACAAACATTTAATTCTCGTATTGTATTTTCAAAAAAAAGACTCTTTTTGGTTTTAAATCATAATGCGAGTGTCGTTTGTAGTCTTCTGCGATGACTGGGTAATAATTGTGGAAGTAGTATATGTGGTCGATAATTTTGTGATGGTGAAAGTAGCCTTGGGTAAGAATGGATGTGTGTTAGTGTGATTGTTTTTAAGTGAATATAAGAATTAACAACAAAAAGTAATGCGTTAATAATTGTGATTGAGTTTTTTTTAAGCCTTATTAATGTTTGTGTTGTTCCTCTGCCTGCCTTTACAGAGCATTGTGAATGTGTACATGGGTGTGTGTTAGAGTTTCATCAAGAATATCGTGTTTTTTCTCTTATTCTGCATGTGTGAGTATTTTCATCTTTCAATTAAATTATTTTTTGTTTGTTTTTATTTCCTGTATTCAATTTAATGGGACAACATAATTAAAAGAGTATAATTATACATATGTGAATTATATACATATACAAATATTAGGGTAGATCTGCAAACATAAATAATAAACATTTTAAATAATTTAAAATTACCCAGAAAAAAAAATTGTAAGGTGTTCGAACCAAGTGCATTCTAACCAATTCTCCAAAAATTCGCCTCATGCCTTTGAACATGCATTCTTTATTTTTGTACTATTAATAGCAAGTAGTTAAAATGTTAAGCCTTGGTGGCATTACACAAGGATTTGAATTCCGTTTGAAACATATTTAAATTTTGGTCTCAAGACCCCCATAAAGCAAAAAATCGCTTGGAAAACGTGTACCGAAAACGTTTTTCTTTTGTTAAAGTATATATTAAACAAAAAAAGGCCGATTAAATATGTATATAATTCAGTTTGACAAAATTTTCTCTAGAAATGAACTTTTGATAAAATTTTCTATAGAAATAAAATGTTGACAAAATTTTCTATAGAAATAAAATTTTGACAAAATTTTTTATAGAAATAAAATTTTGACAAAATTTTCTATAGAAATAAAATTTTGATAAAATTTTCTGCAGAAATAACATTTTGGCAAAATTTTCTAGAGAAATAAAATTTTGACAACATTTTCTATTGAAATACAAATTTGACAAAATTTTCTACAGAAATAAAATTTTGACAAAATTTTCTATAGAAATAAAATGTTGGAAAAATTTTCTATAGAAATAAAATATTGACAAAATTTTCTATAGAAATAAAATTTTAACAAAATTTTCTATAGAAATAAAATTTTGACAAAATTTTCTATAGAAATAAAGTTTTGAAGAAATTTTCTATAAAATTAAAATTTTGTTAAAATTTTCTATAGATATACAATTTTGATAAAATCTTCTATAGCATTAAAATTTTGACAAAATTTTCTATAGAAATTAACTTTTGACAAAATTTTCTATAGAAATTAACTTTTGATAAAATTTTCTATAGAAATAAAATGTTGACAAAATTTTCTATAGAAATAAAATTTTGACAAAATTTTCTATAGAAATAAAATTTTGACAAAATTTTCTATAGAAATGAACTTTTGATAAAATTTTCTATAGAAATAAAATATTGACAAAATTTTCTATAGAAATAAAATGTTGACAAAATTTTCTATAGAAATAAAATTTTGATAACATTTTCTATAGAAATAAAATGTTGACAAAATTTTCTATAGAAATAAAATGTTGACAAAATTTTCTATAGAAATAAAATGTTGACAAAATTTTCTATAGAAATAAAATTTTGACAAAATTTTCTATAGAAATAAAATTTTGACAAAATTTTCTATAGAAATAAAATTTTGACAAAATTTTTTATAGAAATAAAATTTTGACAAGATTTTTTATAGAAATAAAATTTTGACAAAATTTTCTATAGAAATAAAATTTTGACAAAATTCTCTATAGAAATAAAATTTTGATAAAATTTTCTGCAGAAATAACATTTTGACAAAATTTTCTATAGAAATAAAATTTTGACAACATTTTCTATATAAATAAAACTTTGCTAAATTTTCTATAGAAATACAATTTTGACAAAATCTTCTATAGAAATAAAATTATGAAAATTTTTTTTATAGAAATAACATTTTGACACAATTTTCTATAGAAATAAAATCTTGGCAAAATTTTGTATCGTAATAAAATTTTGACACAATTTTCTATAGAAATAAAATCTTGACAAAATTTTGTATCGTAATAAAATTTTAACAAAATTTTCTATAGAAATAAAATTTTAACAAAATTTTCTATAAAATTACAATTTTGACAAAATTTTCTATAGAAATAAAGTTTTGACAAAATTTTCTATAAAATTAAAATTTTGTTAAAATTTTCTATAGATATACAATTTTGATAAAATCTTCGATAGAAATAAAATTTTGACAAAATGTTCTATAGAAATAAAATTTTGACAAAATTTTCTATAGAAATAAAATTTTGACAAAATTTTCTATAGAAATAAAATTTTGATAAAATTTTCTGCAGAAATAATATTTTGACAAAATTTTCTATAGAAATGAACTTTTGATAAAATTTTCTATACAAATAAATTGTTGACAAAATTTTCTATAAAAATAAAATTTTGACAAAATTTTCTATAGAAATAAAATTTTGATAAAATTTTCTATAGAAATACAATATTGACAAAATTTTGTATCGTAATAAAATTTTGACAAAATTATCTATAGGAATAAAATCTTGACAAAATTTTGTATCGTAATAAAATTTTGACAAAATTTTCTATAGAAATAAAATGTTGATAGTTTATTTTTGGCTATATGGACCAAAAAAGTAGTTTGGATCCCCAATCTGTGATCCGGAAGTAGTGCAAACTTGGATCATCTCCAATAAATTATACATGGGCTTGTCATAGGACGGAAGTACTCCCTTTTTGGATCCTTTGCATTGCTTTAGAAGTTGTGCCCTGGAAGTTAATTTGAATGAAGAAATTTAAAACGCGAAAAAAAATTTTTTCAACCAATTTCACTGCACTGAATTTGCATCACTTCTTAAGGTGGGAGGCGAATTCAGTGTTTTGGATGTGAATTAAGAAATTTTGTGATATTTTGACAAATAAATAATTTTTAAAATTTTGGCAATCAAATTTTCTAAAAAACAGACGTAATCACTCTCTACAATTTTTTGATTATTTCCTAAAAATACTTTAATATCCCCGTCGAAGACTAACGATGTTAGTCGAAATATTGGAGAATAAAGTTAACAAGTAATCAAAAATCGTAAAAAGGATTTTTTATTAAAAGGACCTCAAGCCGAAATAATAATAAAATAAATTAGAACAACAGGTCAACAAAACGAAGGACATTTTTTTATGATTTTTAATGCATTATAACGCTTGTCTTAAACTTTTGTGATCAACTATTTTCAAAAATTCGAAATTTTTCTACAAAGGGTGTAACATTTTTTTCGGCTAAATTTAAATAATTTGTACCATTTTATTAATTCTTAAGCTGTTTTTAACCTATTTGAAACACAAAAAAAAAAATAAATTTCCCATTAACATTTTGAAAAAGAGTGTTATAAAGAAATTGACTCAAATGAACTTCATGTGCAGTTAAAATAAAGAACGTCTTTGGGAGAGCATTTTTGGAAGTTCTTTAAAAGTTGTGCCTTGAGGAGAACTTCCAAATTTTTTTGCTGGGTACTTTCTAATACTTGTCCACAAGGACTGCATCGGAAGTAGAAAAAAATCATTGGGGGATCCCAAGATGCGCTTTAAAAAAATGATTGTGGACTTGTCCAAAAGAACTGCATCGGGAGTGGAAAAAATTATTGGGGGATCCCACGATGCGCTTTAGAAGAAATGTTTGTGGACTTGTCCAAAAGGACTGCATCGGAAGTTGAAAAAAATCGATTAGGGATTCTGGGATGGGCTTTAAAAGAAATGTTTGTGGAACAATTTCCAATTTTTTTTTTGCTGGGTAATTATGAACCGATATGGACCAGTTTTTGCATGGTTGTTTGAGACCATATACTAACACCCCATACCAAATTTTAACCGGATCGGATGAATTTTGTTCTTCCAAAAGGGTCCGGAGTCATACCTGGTGATCAGTTTATATGGGGGCTATGTATAATTATGTACCGATATGGACCAATTTTTACACAGACAATTATTTTTACATCCTGGAAAATAATAAACGTTTATCACAAAAATTATATACTTTTCTTCCAAATAAACTTCCCTACAGCGAAAAGCAAATGAGAAACAATCTTTGTTTGTCTAAAATTTCGTTTGGGAGAAAATAATTATTTTCTTTTTGTGTGTATATTCTGGGTCTTGGTGAAATTCTTTGTCGATCTAGCGATGTCCGTCCGTTTGCCGATTGTTAAAATCACACTAATTTCTGAACGAAACAATGTGTCGACTTTCAACTTGGTAAAAGTACATTTTATTGATATGGGTCCAAATGTATTGCAAATGGACTATATCGGACCACTTTTAGGTATAGGTCCCATACAAATCGATCGCCAGATTTGGCTGTGAAATCTCTTGGAGGGGTAAATTTAATTTAATCGAAAAATGTGAGGGAAAATGCAATTATACAGACACTTATGCAATTATACACTACGACATTCGACATTGGTGGAACCAGCATACATTCAATATTGCATGAACATTTGACTGTCTAAGAAAAAAAAATTATTCGCATTGTGTTCCACACAACTTGGTAATCCCTCAAACAAGGCTTGCATCTATTGGTCGAAGGAGATGCTCCAAAAATACGGTCGCGGTGCTTCGAAACACGTCTATAAAATTGTGACAGATGATGAGTCGTTAATTAACGTGTATGAGCGCGAAAGTAGGATAGGTTAGGTTTAGTGGCAGCCCGACATTTCAGTCTCACTCTATCAGTGATACCACAGTGGTGAACTTCTGTCTTATCACTGAGTGCTGCCGATTCTATGTTAAGCTCAATGACAAGAGATCACCTTTTTATGACCGTGTCCCAATGACGTTCCAATTCAATCCAATTCAACAATCCGCCCTTATGTATACGTGTCACTGTGTGTTTTTTTTGCTTCAGCCACATATGTGATTAATTTGTTTGTAATGGTGAATTAAAAAAATCGACGGTATTGTTTACAAAATGAACATTAATTACAAGAGATTTTTTCACTCTTTTTTTTTACTTTGAATAGTTTTTTATTTATATTTATTAAGATTTTTTTTTGCGCTTATATGGTAATTATGCATTATATACGTATGTTTTGTTTTTATGTATTTTATTCATTTATATTTACCTACAGCTGTATTTTTAACAAAATGCTATGAATTTCAAACAAAACCCAGCAAATATTTTGTTTAGTAGTTTAAAAATGGTTGAATTGACAATCATCCAATTTGTCTATTGGAGAATGACCTTTTTAAAAAGATGCATAATTTACATCTTTCTGACATTTTATTCAATTTAATAGTAATGAGCTAAATGGAATTTAACTGAAGTGAAATGAAATATAATAATTTAAGTTGAAGTTGAAAAAACATGGCACAACAAATAATTTGCTATGCCCTTATATTGCTTTGAAATGCTGGTCTCAGGCTACCAGAAGTCTGGCTTCTTCCCGTCAAGCCGGTCCAACATTTGTTCCGAACGAAACGAAATGTCCACCTAAAACGTTGCTCAAAATTTTCTTATTGCATGTATTGGCAATGGGCTATATTATACCCAATTCCAGGATTAAAACAAACAAAAACAAGTATATACGGCCGTAAGTTCGGCCAGGCCGAATCTTATGTACCCTCCACCATGGATTGCGTAGGAACTTCTACTAAAGGCTGTCATCCACAATCGAATTACTTGGGTTGCGATAACACTTGCCGATGGTAAGGTATCGTAAAACTTTTTAACACTGTCTTCTAAATTGTAAGTTAGTCCATAAGGGGTATATATCAAACAAAAAAAAAGGCCGATTAAATACGTATATAATTCAGTTTGACAAAATTTTCTATAGAAATAAAATTTTGACAAAATTTTCTATAGAAATAAAAACTTGACAAAATTTTCTATAGAAATAAAATGTTGACAAAATATTCTATGGAAGTAAAATGTTGACAAAATTGTCTATAGCAATAAAATTTTGACAAAATTTTCTATAGAAATAAAATGTTGACAAAATTTTCTATAGAAATAAAATGTTGACAAAATGTTCTATAGAAATAAAATGTTGACAAAATTGTCTATAGAAATAAAATGTTGAAAAAATTTTCTACAGAAATAAATTTTTTACAAAATTTTCTATAGAAATAAAATTTTGACAAAATTTTCTATGGAAATAAAATGTTGACAAACATTGCTATAGAAATAAACTTTTTACAAAACTTTCTATAGAAATGAAATTTTGACAAAAATTTCTATAGTAATAAAATTTGACAATTTTTACATGGCTGTTAGAGGCCATATACTAACGAAATGTACCAAATTTCAACCGCATCGGATGACTTTTGCTCCTCCAAGAGGCTCCGGAGGTCAAATCTGGGGATCGGTTTATATGGGAGCTATATATAATTATGGACCGATATAGACCAATTTTTGCATGGTTATTAGAGACCATATACTAACACCACGTACCAAATTTCAATTGGATCGGATGAATTTTGCTCATCCAAGAGGCTCCAGAGTTCAAATCTGGGGATCGGTTTATATGGGAGCTATATATAATTATGGACCGATATGGACCAATTTTTGCATGCTTGTTAGAGACCGTATGCTAACATCAGGTACCTAATTTCAAACGGATCGGATGAATTTTGCCCCTCCAAGAGGCTCCGGAGGTCAAATCTGGGGATCGGTTTATATGGGGGCTATATATAATTATGGACCGATATGGACCAATTTTTGCATGGTTGTTAGAGACCGTATACTTAGACCACGTACCAAATTTCAACCGGATCGGATGAATTGTGCTGCTCCGGAAGGCTCCGCAAGCCAAATTTGGGGATCGGTTTATATGGGGGCTATACGTAAACGTGGGCCGATATGGCCCATTTTCAATACCATCCGACCTACATCAATAACAACTACTTGTGCCAAGTTTCAAGTCGATAGCTAGTTTTGTTCGGAAGTTAGCGTGATTTCCACAGACGGACGGACAGCCGGACAGACGGACAGACGGACGGACGGACGGACATGCTTAGATCGACTCAGAATTTCACCACGACCCAGAATATATATACTTTATGGGGTCTTAGAGCAATATTTCGATGTGTTACAAACGGAATGACAAAGTTAATATACCCCCATCCTATGGTGGAGGGTATAAAAAGCTCAAGTGATTCATCTAAAACTCGTTGAATAACTGGTGTGTAAATATCAAAACCATCTCACAAAACATTGGTCCATTTCGGTATACGCATATATGTATATCCATACCCACGTCCAAATTTGTGAGATGTCAAATTCGACTAACCGGATCTTGGTATTTTACAAAACCAAATAGTCGGTTTTTTTGTTATACCAAATCGACTTTTGATGTTGAACAAAATCGTTTAACGAAAAAATCTAAAGCCGGACTTGAATGGAAAGAAGACCCCAGGGAAAAGCGTAGCCAAGAAAGCAATGAAGATTTTCGTTTTGGATCCCAAACTAGTGCAAAATTGGTTAAGAAGCATTAAATTTTACATGGGCTTGTCAAAGAGCAGATGTCATACGTTACTCTGATATAGCATTAGTTCTTCAGATGTAATGCTATTTCAATATATCTGATTTAATTAAAAACAAGTATATACGGCCGTAATTTCGGCCAGGCCGAATTTTATGTTCCCTCCACCATGGATTGCGTAGAGGGCAAAGGCATCTTAAAACTTCTTTACATTATCTTCTAAATTGTAAGTCAGTCCATGCTGGATATATAGTAGACAAAAGAAAGTTCGATTAAATACGTATATATTCAGTTCTTGACCGGTACATATATGGAAGAAATAATTACGAAACGATATGAACATTTATGCGGTAATTATAGAGCCAGAATTGAAATATCGGTCGCTTTATATGGGGGCTATATACAATTATGAACACAAGTCTACCAAAGATGGCAGATTTTTAACTGTTTGGTAGATTGGTAGGATTCTTGATGTTTTGAAAGATTTTGCAAAATATTCCTCTCCAGTTATGAAATGCTTCAAAATTTTTCTATAGAAAAAACTTTTTGACAAAATTTTCTACAGAAATAAAATTCTGACAAAATTTTCAAAGAAATAATATTTTGACAAAATTTTGTGTATAGAATTAATTTTTGACAAAATTTTGTGTATAGAAATTATATTTTGACAAAATTTCCCAAAGACATAAAATTTTGACAAAATTTTCTATAGAAATAAAATTTTGACAAAATTTTCTATAGAAATAAAATTTTGACAAAATTTTCTATAGAAATAAAATTTTGACAAAATTTTCTATAGAAATAAAATTTTGACAAATATATTCAGTTCTTGACCGGTACATATACGGAAGAAATAATTACGAACCTATATGAACATTTGTGCGGTAATTATAGAGCCAGAATTGAAATATGGACGTCGCTTTATATGGGGGCTATATACAATTATGAACACAAGTCTACCAAATATGGCAGATTTTTTACTGTTTGGTAGATTGGTAGAATTCTTGATGTTTTGAAAGATTTTGCAAAATATTCCTCTCCAACTATGAAATGCTTCAAAATTTTTCTATAGAAAAAACTTTTTGACAAAATTTTCTACAGAAATAAAATTCTGACAAAATTTTCAAAGAAATAATATTTTGACAAAATGTTGTGTATAGAAATAATTTTTTGACAAAATGTTGTGTATAGAAATTATATTTTGACAAAATTTCCTAAAGATATAAAATGTTGATAAAATTTTCTATAGAAATAAAATTTTGACAAAATTTTCTATAGAAATAACATTTTGACAAAATTTTCTATAGAAATAAAATTTTGACAAAATTTTCTATAGCAATAAAATGCTGGTATATTATTTTTGGCTCGAGTGGTAATCGTGATTTTTCTGTTATTGGGGATCGGTTTATTTGGGGGCTATATATAATTATGTACCTATATATAATACAGATCTATACGGACCCATTTTTCAATGGTTCAATGAATTTTGCTCCTTCAAGAGGCTCCGGAGGTCAAACCTGGGGATCGGTTTATATGGGGCCTATATATAATTATGAACCGATATGAACCAATTTTTGCATGGTTGTTAGAGACCATATACTAACACCATGTTCCAAATTTCAATGGGGTCGGATGAATTTTGCTCCTCCAAGAGGCTACGGAGGTCAAATCTGGGTAGCGGTTTATATTGGGGCTATATATAATTATGGACCGATATGGACCAAATTTTGCATGGTTGTTAGAGACCATATACTAACACCACGTACCAAAATTTCAATCGGATCGGATGAATTTTGCTCCTCCAAGAGGCTCCGGAGGTTAAATCTGGGGATCGGTTTATATGGGGGCTATATAAAATTGTGGGCGGATATGGACCAATTTTTGCATGGTTAGTAGAGACTAGGTTAGGTTAGGTATAGCCCGATGTATAAGGCTCACTTAGACTATTCAGTCCATTGTGGTACCACATTGGTGAACTTCTCTCTTATCACTGAGTGCAACCGATTCAATAACAAGGGACCACATTTTTATAGCCGAGTCCGAACGGCGTTCCACATTGCAGTGAAACCACTTAGAGAAGCTTTGAAACCCTCAGAAATGTTACCAGCATTACTGAGGTGGGATAATCCACCGCTGAAAAACTTTTTGATGTTCGGTCGGAGCAGGAATGGAACCCACGACCATGTGTATGCAAGGCGGACATGCTAACCATTGCACCACGGTGGCTCGATATATATTTCACTTCTGCCTCTCTGATTACCACGCAACAGTTAATATCGGTTCGTAATTATGTATAGACTGTCCTGTATATACCGATCAAAAATTGAATTATATACGTATTTAATCGGCCTTTTTTTGTCTAATATATACCCCTTATGGAGTAGCTTACAATTTAGAAGACGATAATAAGAAGTTTTAAGATACTTTGCCATCGCAAGTGTTACCACAACCCAAGTAATTCGATTGTGGATGACAGATTTTAGTAGAACCTTCTACTCAAGCCATGGTGGAGGGTACATAAGAATCGGCCTGTGCGAACTTACGGTATGAGCTGTCATGATGCGGAGGAAAAGGAATCAATTAAACACCTCTTGGGTGAGTGTCCTGCATTTTGTGTAAAGCGCAAACAACTTTTAGGAGCATATAGCTTCAGATTACTGGCGGATCTGGAAACGTGAGCTTAAGCAGTCTGCTAATGTTTTTGGAACAATCTGGTTGGTTCAACAAAGAAAAATAATCAAGAAGGTTCAGCGGTTAAAACTAGAAGTGCCCATATGTAATAGGTACTTTTAGTTAATGTGGTATCACAATGGACTGAATAGTCTAAGTGAGCCTGAATCTTAATCGGGCTGCCACTTTAACCTAACCTACGGGCGTATATACTACTTGTTACTATTTGCAAATATTATTTCAAAAATTCCAATTCTGCTGAAAAATGCATCGGTACACATTTAAAAAAAAAATTTTTTGAGAGAGAGATTTGCATAATTGCGCTAACTGTATTTTATAAAAAAAAAAAAACAAGTATATACGGCCGTACGTTCAACCAGGCCGAAGCTTATGTCCCCTCCACCATGGATTGCGTAGAAACTTCTACTGAAGACTGTCATCCACAATCGAATTACTTGGGTTGCGGTAACACTTGCCGATGGCAAGGTATCTTAAAACTTCCTAACACCGTAATATATACCACATAGTCCATACGTGGTATATATTAAACTAAAAAGGCCGATTAAATACGTATATAATTAAGTTTAAGGTTTCTATAGAAATAAAATTTTGACAACGTTTTCTATAGAAGTAAAATTTGGAAAAATTTTCTATAGAAATAAAATTTAGAAAAAATTTTCTATAGAAATAAAATTTTGACAAAATTTTCTATAGAAATAACATTTTGACAATGTTTTCTATAAAAATAAAATTTTGGTAGATTATTTTTGGCTCGAGTGGCAATCATGATTATGAACCGATATGGACCAATTTTTGTGTGATTGGGGATCGGCGGCCTCCGGAGGTCAAACCTGGGGATCGGTTTATATGGGGGCTATATATAATTATCAACCGATATGAACCAATTTTTGCATGGTCATTAGAGACCATATACTAACACCACGTACCAAATTTCAACCTAATCGGATGAATTTTGCTCCTCCAAAAGGCTCCGGAGGTCAAATCTGGGGATCGGTTTATATTGGGGCTGTATATAATTATGGACCGATATGGACCAATTTCTGCATGGTTATTAGAGACCATATACTTACACCACGTACCGAATTTCAACTGGATCGAATGAATTTTGCTCATCCATGAGGCTCCGGAGGTTAAATCTGGGAATCGGTTTATAAGGGGGTTCTCTATGGTTATGGACCGATATGGACCAATTTTTGCATGGTTATTGGAGAACATATACTAACACCATGTAACAAATTTCAGCCGGATCGGATGATATTTGCTTCTCTTAGAGGATCCGCAAGCCAAATCTGGGGGTCCGTTTATTTGGGGGTTATACGTAAAAGTGGACCGATATGGCCCATTTGCAATACCATCCGACCTACATCAATAACAACTACTTGTGCCAAGTTTCAAGTCGTTAGCTTGTTTCGTTCGGAAGTTAGCGTGATTTCAACAGACGGACGGACATGCTTAGATCGACTCAGAATATCACCACGACCCAGAATATATATACTTTATGGGGTCTTAGAGCAATATTTCGATATGTTACAAACGGAATGACAAAGTTAATATACCCCCCATCCTATGGTGGAGGGTATAAAAATATGTATTATCTCGTAAGAACTGCCTGTGAAGTGAAAGTTAAGGCCATATTATCTAAAATAGCATTCCGTTTGTAAAACATCGAAATATCGATCTCAAACTTAGATACTCTGAAAACCGGATACCTTTCAAAAGTGGACAATTATTGTGAAACGATTGCTATATTAACGCATTTAAATTAACCTCTCATAACTGGACACTTCCGGAATGTGGAGAAAATTTAGGCGACCATGGGTGTCCACTTCTGATAAGATATGTCACCGCCGACATCCCTTTTATCTACACTTAAAAATGAAAATCGTTAAAAATATCAAGTCAATGCAACTGAAAATGTTTGCTGGGTTTTATAATTGTTAAGCTTTTAAGTATTATGTTATCTATAATAGAGTGTTTAGTGTATAAGAGAGTGCTTGTTAATTCATTTTTTGTTTCTCTGTTTTTACCATGAAATAATGGCAATTATTTACAAATGTCGATAATAATTTCTTCTCATTAATCATGTGTAAATAATAAATGTTTTACACTTTGAATCATACTAAATAAAATTAAAATAATAATAATAATAATAGTAAAACAACCATGAATAACAGATAAGTATATACTTCAGTGAATATGGTAGAGGATAAAAGACCATCATTGCTTTATGCGTTCAATTCGCATATGGTTTTTGTTCCTTTTGAAAATTCCATTATAATGGTCATTGAAAATGGTATAAGTATGGCTACTTCTCATGTATTGTGTGTATGTAAACAATCCTTAACTACTTACTCTATTAAGTACTATGTATTATATATAAATAATTTGTTTTTGTCTAAAAAAGCAATGGATAAATGTGGATTATACGTATGTTCATTTGTGTTTTTCTTTTTTTGTTCGGGAGGGGAGGGAATTTCATTGTATTTGTTGTTTTGTTTTATTTTTGTTTTTAATTTATAATAAAAATTTAATTTTTATTTTGCTAGCGTAAATTTATTTTTCAAACAAGTTTTGGCTTTTCCTTCCTTCTTTGTTTTGTTTACAAAATTTTTTTTTGCGTATTATTATTTTTTGTTTAATCTAATTAGGCTGTTGCTATTTTTCAATTATTATTTATATGTGTGTCGTTTTTGTGTGTGTGTGTGTGTGTGTAAAACTATCTTAAAGTATGAATAAATTTAATTTACAATAGTTAATTAGTTTGACTGTAATTTAATTAAACTATCTCCTATTATAGGCTGCGGCGTATATTACCACTATGCATGTTATCAATAATGCCTTTGAAAATGTTGTATAGGACATTGATCCAGAACTAGGGCCAAAATAAGATTCAAAAAATCCTCGTATACCTCCGCCAGATGATGTCACTGGAAAAAAGAGAGAGCAAATAAACAAAAAATGTAGTAAGTATAATTTATATACATTTTTTTTAAATTATTAATTCAGAATAGAATAGATTAGTTTTCGCTCAAGTGCGAAAGATGCAATATAGCGCATCTTCGCACTTGGCCTGCTTGCAGACAAACGACGAGTTTATAGAAAATATCAGCACGCACAGAAAAAAATTTCCGTAGTTAAACTAACGCTAAATTTAACTTATTTTTATTGGAAACAATTTATTTGCTTGTAGTTACATTTTATTATTTTTATCGAAATTTTTTCACAGCTTGATGAAATCTTACTTTTTTGTCTCAAAAATTTTATGAACTAAACGTGAGTATAAAGTTCAATGACCGTACACATAGGTTAGGTTAAAGTGGCAGCCCGATTAAGTTTCATGCTCACTTAGACTATTCAGTCCATTGTGATACAACATTTAACTAAAAGTACCTATTACATATAGGCACTTCTAGTTTTAACCACTGAACCTTCTCTATTATTTTCTTTTGTTGAACCAACCAGATTGTTCTAAAAACATTAACAGACCAGTAATCTAAAGCTATATTCATTCCCCTAAAATTTGCTTACGCCTTACACAAAATGCAGGACACTCACACAAGAGGTGTTTAATTGATTCCTTTTCCTCCGCATCATGACAGCTCATACAATAGTCATTATACTTCGCCCCAATAGTTTTTGCAAATTCGCCTATCAGGCAGCGACCCGTTATAGCAGATATCAGAAGTGATATCTGACGCCTTGTGAACACTAGCATATCTAGTGTGCGGTTCAAGTTTAAATGGGGCCATATTTGCTTGGTGTCGTTACAACCCTTGCAATTCTCCCATCGAACATTTGCCATCATAACAGCCTTCTCACGCAGAGCCATACCAACAGATTCTAGTTTCCCTGGAATATGTAAGGTAATTCCTAGCCTTGCTAACTCATTTGCTTGACAGTTCCCCGGTATGTTCCTATGGCCAGGCACCCATATTAGGTGAATATTGTACTGCTCAGCCATCTCGTTGAGAGATTTGCGGCAGTCGATGGCCGTTTCCGAGTAAAGGAACACAGAGTCCAAGGATTTTATTGCAGTTTGACTGTCGGAGTATTTTTTTCCGACCACAGCGATAGCTCGCGCTACCGCACAGCCGTTGTTGCAGTTGACTGTTTGGCCAAAATGTCTAAAGGCAATAGATGCAGCATGACATTAAGGGAGTCTGTTCCTGTCTTACTGAATGCGCCTGAGATACACAAGCACGCCATACGTTGAACTTTATCTAAACCTGTCGGTTGCTGAAGTGCCGGACACCAGACTACAACACCATATAGCATTATAGGTCTAACCATTGCCGTGTATAGCCAATGCACAATTTTCGGTTTTAGTCCCCACATTTTTCATATTGCCTTTTTGCACGAGTACACAGCTACCGTGGCTTTCCTCGCCCTTTCTTCGATATTAAGCCTAAAGTTTAGCTTCCTGTCCATAATAACGCCAAGGTATTTTGCACACTCACCAAAGGGAATTTCAATACCCCCTAAGGATATGGGCTTAACCGTGGGAGTTTTGCGATCTTTGCAGTACATGACTAATTCTGTCTTGGCAGGATTTACTCCAAGACCATTCACTTTCGCCCATTTCTCAGTCATCCGGAGGGCTCTTTGTATAACATCTCCGATTGTGGATGGGAATTTTCCCCTGACTGCTAGGGCTACATCGTCTGCGTATGCCACCACTTTTATCCTTTCTTTTTCTAGAGAAACCAGAAGGTTGTTTATAGCAACATTCCAAAGAAGAGGTGATAGAACTCCTCCTTGGGGAGTGCCTCTGTTCACATACCTTTGCATGTTTGCTTGTCCTAGTCTGGCTGAAATACGTCTCCTCATTAGCAGTTCGTCTAGCAGCCTAAGTATACCTGGATCAACATTCAGAGTTGCCATTCCATTTAATATCGAACTCAGATGGACGTTATTGAATGGCCCCTCGATGTCTAGAAACGCCACGATTGTGTATTCATTGACAGATAGTGAGCTTTCGATAAAGCTGACTAGTTCATGCAAAGCGGTCTCAGTAGACCTGCCCTTCGAGTATGCATGCTAACGTTTCAAGAGCAAACTTGAATCGACACTAGTTCTAAGATAATTGTCTACCATCCTCTCCAGAGTCTTAAGTAGGAATAAGGATAAGCTGATTGGTCGGAAATCCTTCGCACTCGAGTGAGAGACTTTTCCTGCTTTAGGTATGAAAACGTCTGATTTCCAGGAAAATGTGTGTCCAATAGTACCTCCAGCGTCCCCACACTGGACGTTGTCCAATTGCCCCCCGATGTTTTAATGAAACCTGGAGCGGAGTTAGTGGATGCTAGTACCTTCCGTAGTCTGGAAGCCTCGGACGTATTCTAAATACTGCTGCAGTAAACATTCCAAGAGTTATGCTGAGCCTTTCTCAGTTCTCGCTTGTATCATTTCAGATTCTTCTTGTAAGCGTCTCAATCCTCAGGGGCTCTAGTGGACTTTGCCTTTTTAAAGAGCTTCCTGCAGGATTTCTTCATATTACTTAACTCCGTAGACCACCATGGTGGTCGATTTTTCCACCTTAGCTTCCCTCTAGGTCATGTAGCTTTCAGTGAGATATTGAAGACCTTAGTAATCCGCTCCACTGCGTCTCCGATATCTTTCACAGTGCTCATATTTGTCTCTGGTATTTCCGGTATCATCATATTGAACGATTCCCTATACCTATTCCAATCAGCTTTCCTACAATTTGGCGGAACAGCCAATCTGTAACTGATGTAGCGATGATCTGAGAAGCTATGTTCCCTCAAAACTTGCTACTCAGATATCTTATCATTCAGTTCCGGAGAGGCCAATGTGACGTCCAAAACCTCTTGCCTGTTTTTGGTGACGAAATGTGGTTCATCTCATTGAAAACTATTTCGCTCAAGTGCGAAAGATGCAATATAGCACATCTTCGCACTTGACATGCTTGCAGACAAACGACGAGTTTATGGAAAATATCAGCACGATAGCTTCATTATTGAGGAACGTAACATGATTACGACAGACAGACAGCTAGCCATCCAGACAGGCGGACATTGTTGTGTCTACTTAGAATTTCTCCCTGATCAAGAATATATATACTTTGCGTAGCCGGAAATCGATATTTCAATGTGTTATAAATGGAATGACTTATTATACCCCCATCACCATTCCATGGTGGTGGGTATAAAAAGGGTGCAAATGTAGCATTTGAAATAGAAACGGACACAGGGTTTTATTTGGGGGGCCCAAGCGCTCATTTATAATTTTAGTCAATATGGATAAAACATTTTCGACAATTGTGAAATCATTTGGTGAGTACACAGAAAACAATATCATCAAAATTTTTCCATATAAAATTTTAATTGAATTTTTAAAAATATTCAATTAAAATTTTAAAAAAAATTTTACAAATTAATCACAAAATTAATTGAATCAATTAATTTTTTTAACTTTATCAATTACATTTGTAATTGATTCTGTGATTTAAGATATGTTAATTAAATATTAATTGGATGAATTAATTTTTGATTGAGGACAAAATTTGTTTTTTTTTTGAATGGGACATTATAGCCCATATATATAGAAATGATGAAGAGGGTTCACCTTCATATTGATCTACCACGCAATTTTATTACTTGAGAATTTAGATGTAAATTTTTCTTCATAAAGACATGGTGACCGAACTCCCATTCGGCTCAGATTTGTACAAATCCCTCACAAAAACTTAGAGTAAAAGTGGCAAAAATACCCAAATTTTCCTTGTAAAATCGCCACTTTTTTTGGTGGAAATCTGTAAACATGACTCAAATTTTCCTATACATCTACCATATATCTATAGACCGATAAATCATATATACACTTTTGCGAAAATGCATAAAAATGGCTTTAGATTTGAATATTTTCCATGTTTTTTACTAACATTTTGCCAATCGACCCAAAAATAAATCTACCAAAATTTTACCAGAAAACTACGAAATAAAAAATCTTATCCTGCAGTGTTTGATAAAATTTTTGTGGTAATTATAAAAGCAAGTATATACGGCCATAAGTTCGGCCAGGACGAATCTTATGTACCCTTCAGAACGTAGAAACTTCAACTGCAGACTGTCATCCACAATCGAATTACTTGAGTTGCTGTAACACTTGCTGATGGCAAGGTATCTTAAAACTTCTTAACACCGTCTTCTAAATTGTAAATTAGTCCATACTTATAAAATTTTTATAAAATTTTCTATAGAAATAAAATTTTGATAAAATTTTCTATAGGAATACAATTTTGAAAAAATTTTCTATAGAAATAAAATTTTGACAAAATTTCTACAGAAATAAAATTTTGACAAAATTTTCCATAGAAATAAAATGTTGGTAGTTTATTTTTGGCGATATGGACCAATTTTTGTGTGATTGGGGATCGGCTATATATAAAGGGTGATACGGTCAAAATTTGGTCAATATAAACTTGACGTATTTCTTTCAATTTTGCATTTAACCTGAACACCCCTCATTTTGAAGGTGTGTGTGTGTAGAATGTTGCTCCTATTTTAATTTTGGAATTCACTCTTCAGTTGTCAAAATGCCGTCCAAGCAAGAAGAGCAGCGTATCAAAATTTTTCTCGCGCATCTCGAAAATCCGAGCTACTCGCACGCAAAGCTGGCAAAATCGCTAAAAGTTGCCAAATCAACCGTTACAAATGTAATTAAAGTATTTGAGGAACGTTTGTCGACAGCCAGGAAGTGTGGATCGGGGGGACATCGAAAACCGGAAGCCGCTGAGACGACAAAGGGAGTTGCCGGTAGTTTCAAGCGAAACCCTAACCTCTCTCTCCGAGATGCCGCAAATAAGCTAGGTGTATCGTCTACAACCGTGCATCGAACCAAAAAACGAGCCGGACTATCGACTTACAAGAAGGTAGTGACTCCAAATCGCGATGATAAACAAAATACGACGGTCAAAGCGCGATCCCGGAGGCTGTACACGACGATGCTGACGAAGTTTGACTGCGTGGTAATGGACGACGAAACCTACGTCAAAGCCGACTACAAACAGCTTCCGGGACAGGAGTTTTATACGGCAAAAGGAAGGGGAAAGGTAGCAGATATTTTCAAGCACATAAAACTGTCAAAGTTCGCAAAGAAATATCTGGTTTGTCAAGCCATCTGTACCTGTGGCTTGAAAAGCAGCATTTTCATAGCTTCCGGGACTGTCAACCAAGAAATTTACGTGAAATAGTGTTTGAATAAACGTCTGCTGCCTTTCCTGAAGAAACACGGTTGTTCCGTACTGTTTTGGCCGGATTTGGCATCTTGCCATTACGGTAAAAAGGCCATGGAGTGGTATGCCGCCAACAACGTGCAGGTGGTTCCCAAGGACAAGAACCCTCCCAACACGCCAGAGCTCCGCCCAATTGAGAAATACTGGGCTATTGTCAAGCGGAACCTAAAGAAGACCAAAAAAACTGCTAAGGATGAGCAGCAGTTCAAGGCAAACTGGCTTTATGCGGCGAAGAAGATGGACAAGGTGGCTGTACAAACTCTGATGGCAGGTGTCAAGCGTGAAGCCCGGCAATTCGGATTTGGAAAAGCGAAAGCCTAACTGAATATTTTTTCTGAATTTTATACTAATTGAACTTGAAAAAGAAATTTAATTTGATTTTTTATTTTTTATTTAGTTTTATTTAATTTATTTAATTTGATTTTTTAAATAAACGATTTCACCGATTTACACGCGTTTTCCCTTGACCAAATTTTGACCGTATCACCCTTAAACTATAGACCGATATGGACCAATTTTGGCATGGTTGTTAGCGGTCATATACTAGCTTAATGTACCAAATTTCAACCGAATCGGATGAATTTTGCTCCTCCAAGAGGTTTCGGATGTCAAGTTTGGGTATCGATATTATATGGACCAATTTTAACATGGTTGTTAGAGACCATATACTAACACCACGTACCATATTGGAGAACATATACTAACAATACATACCAAATTTCAACCGGATCGGATGAAATTTGATTCTCTAAGAGGCTGCGCAAATCAAATCTGCGGATGGGTTTATATGGGGGCTATATATACTTATGGACCGATATGGACCAATTTTTGCATGGTTGTAGAGACCACATACCAAATTTCAACCGGATCGGGTGCAGTTTGCTCTTCCAAGGGGCTCAGGAGGTCAAATCTGGGGATCGGTTTATATAGGGGCTATATATAATTATGGACCGATATGGACCAATTTTTGCATGGTTGTTATAGACCGTACACCACGTACCAAATTTCAACCGGATCGTATAAAATTTGCTTCACTAAGAGGCTCCGCAAATCAAATCTGGGGATCGGTTTATATGGGGGCTATATAATTATGGACCGATGTAGACCAATTTTTGCATGGTTGTTAGAGATCATATACTAACAGCACGTACCAAATTTCAACCGGATCCGATGAAATTTGCTTCTGTAATAGGTTCTGCAAGTCAAATCTAGGATAGGGGCTATACGTAAAAATGGTCCAATATGACCCATTTGCAATACCATCCAACCTGCATCAATAACAACTACTTATGTCAAGTATCAAGTCGATAGCTTGTTTCGTTCGGAAGTTAGCGTGATTTCAACAGACGAACAAGCTTAGAACGACTCAGAATTTCACCACAACCCAGAATATATATACTTTATTTGGTGTTAAACAAAATTGAGTTATCTCTCCCAGCCAAATCTTTACTATAGGCTGTGGAAAGGTTCATTCGCCCGAACCGAAACATGTACAGTCCAGGCGTGTATAGATTTGTATCTGGCGTTTTCTTTTCAAAGGCTCTATGAATCATGTTCCTTAATCTATATCTGTCCATAAAGCTCGAAAAATAATTGTATAATTAGATATAATGCATTTGGACGTCAATTGCCTGTTTCGGTATCAGGCTAATATGAAATATAATAAGCAACGATGAGACCGTCGTAAAACTAGGAAAAACACGACTAATGTACGCGTTAGAATTGTTGTTGTATCCTGGAAACCAGTTTCTGTAAGTTGTCACATGTTGTTGTAGTTGACTGTAGAAACAATAAGCATTGTTTGACTGTTCACCACTTAGGTGAACTCTAACAAATTAGCTTTCTAAAAATAAATTTCGTGTTGTTGCATTACTATGTAACAAAACGAAATAAAAATAAGATTAAGGGACTTGTAAGTTATATGAAAAGATGATGTACAGTGGGAGAAAAGATGATTCAATTTGTACGAGGAAAATTCCAAAATGTTTTCTCCATAAGGAGTTAGCATAAAGGGCCCAAAATTGAGTTATCTCTCCAGCCAGATCTATACTAAAGGCTGTGGAAAGGTTCATTCGCCCGAACCGAAACATGTACAGTCCAGGCGTGTATAGATTTGTATCTGGCGTTTTCTTTTCAATGGCTCTATTAACCATGTTCCTTAATCTATATCTGTCCATAAAGCTCGAAAAATAATTGTATAATTAGATACAAATTTTATTTCTATAGAAAATTAGTTCCAAATTTTATTTCTAAAGAAAATTTTGTCCAAATTTTATTTCTATGGAAAATTTTGTCCAAATTTTATTTCTATAGAAAATTTTGTCAAAATTTTTTTTCTATAGAAAATTTTGTCAAAATTTTATTTTTATAGAAAATTTTGTCAAAATTTTAATTCTATAGAAAATTTACAAACGGAATGACAAAGTTAATATACCCCCATCCTATGGTGGAGGGTATAAAAAATGTTTCTTCAAGCGAAATGTTTTATTATTTTTCCGAAAACGAAAATCTACAAAGTGGTGCAGGGTATAATATTGTCGACCCCGCCTGACTTTAGACTTTTCTTTTTTGATTGATAACACCAATGTAGCCCGATACTAGGATTTTACTTCTTAAAGCCGAATTATTTTGTTAAAAAGTTTGTGTTTTATAAATATATGTATATGTTGAAAATTTTTGGTGTCTGTTCATATTGTTATGAAGATTTATGTCAAAATTTAATTAATTGACAGTATGAGCTAATTGGTCTAAATTTCTTTTAGACCTCTAAAATGCTATTTGCAATTGGCGTCAAATGTGAAATTTATTTATATTTATTTCGACTCTTTCTACTGGTTATCGTTTCGATTCCATTTCATTTCACTCCATTCGATTCAACTAAAACTGTGTAAGTACTAAGAAAATATTATTTTATTCGATGTCCAATACCCATTGATTTTCCATTTGGCGCCATCGTTTTACACCCCTGAATAACAGCAAGTAATTGCGAATGCTTGGATAGTTTTTGAACCAATATCAGTTTTTTTTTTCTTTTTTGGATTTTTTTACTGTTTTCCAAAGTTTTGCTACGAAATGGAGGTAGATCAATATTATTGCAGTAGCACGTTTCTCATGCATAAATGAATAAATACAATGGCAATGGAACTGCCTGAAAATATATGAACTGGGAACTAAACAAAAAGTACCCCTGGCATGTGGCTCAAACTTTATTTTCCAACTAGGACAGAGAGCGAGAGAAACGCATGTGGGCATGTCATTTAAAGTGGACAACACGAAATTGATTGAACGTTCCAGAACCCATTGAGGAGGTTTACCGCTATTGTTTGGTAAACCCCATTTTATCACAAAAGGTGGCTTCAAAATCTAAAAACTTTGCAGTGGTTTTAAAATTGGTGTATTGTGCTTTTTGTTTGCATACGAAAAACTAGCGAATAGTCAAAGCGAATTTAATTGTGTGTGTATAGTATTGATGGGGTTAAACCTTTTTGGTTGTTTTTTTATAAAATTAAAAAAAAAAACAAATTCACTATACCTTAGACCATTTCTAACACGTAATGGAATACATGAATCTAGAGTACCCACCTGACATCTTTTATTTATAGCATTGCCATTGCCGTTTATACTACATTCCTAAATGAACTAATTGTTCCTTAAATGTTTGATTTTATATATTACAATAAACTAAATGGCTGCCAAGAATTATTTCGTTTTCTTTTTCCTGCCTGTAAGAATAATGGTTTTGAAACGCCCTTCCAATGTAATTTGTTTGCCTACGGTGAGGCACTTAATTACATTGTTGCATACCTTAAGGCGCATTTAATGGTTTTAGGGCATTCTTTGCAATTGTTCTCACCCAAAGTTCATGGGTATCCAGCTATGCGAATTAGTTTCAGTCCCCACATAGTTTACCCAACATCCCCAGCACCACCATGGCCACTATAACATTAAAAACTGACAAAAACAAAAAAATATGTAAAATATTTTTGTGCTCTTGTTTTGTTAGTGTTTTCTTTTCATATGGGAATGTATGAATTAATAAACACCATAAAAACAACAACAATTGCAACAAAAACGAAAGAATATCCAGCAACATTTCATAAATGGCCCAAATGGCACAGAAAAAATCGAAACGAAATGAACATCAAAACGGCCTATGGCCAACCGGAATAAAGGCAACAGACAACGATCTCGAAATTATAAATATTGCTGGGGATGATTTTGAACAGTGGTGGTGCAAATTAAAAACGCCCATTTTAAATTAAAAAAACAAGTAAGAAAAGTCTAAAGTCGGGCGGGGCCGACTATATTATACCCTGCACCACTTTGTAGATCTAAATTTTCGATACCATATCACATCCGTCAAATGTGTTGGGGGCTATATATAAAGGTTTGTCCCAAATACATACATTTAAATATCACTCGATCTGGACAGAATTTGATAGACTTCTACAAAATCTATAGACTCAAAATTTAAGTCGGCTAATGCACTAGGGTGGAACATAATGCTAGTAAAAAACAAGCAAGGAAAGTCTAAAGTCGGGCGGGGCCGATTATATTATACCCTGCACCACTTTGTAGATCTAAATTTCCGATACCATATCACATCCGTCAAATGTGTTTGGGGCTATATATAAAGGTTTGTCCCAAATACATACATTTAAATATCACTCGATCTGGACAGAATTTGATAGACTTCTATGTCACAAAATCTATAGACGCAAAATTTAAGTTGGATAATGCACTAGTGTGGGACACAATATTAGTAAAAAAAAAATATGTGAAACATTTAAATCTGAAGCAATTTTAAGGAAACTTCGCAAAAGTTTATTTATGATTTATCGCTCGATATATGTGTATTAAAAGTTTAGGGAAACTTGAGTCATTTTTACATCTTTTCGGCTAAGCAGTGGCGATTTTACAAGGAATATGTTGGTATTTTGACCATTTTTGTCGAAATCAGAAAAACATATATATGGGAGCTATATCTAAATCTGAACCGACTTCAACCAAATCTGGCACGCATAGCTACAATGCTAATTCTACTCCCTGTGCAAAATTTCAACTAAATCGGAGTTAAAATTTGGCCTCTGTGGTCATATGAGTGTAAATCGGGCGAAAGCTATATATGGGAGCTATATCTAAATCTGAACCGATTTCAACCAAATTGGGCACGCATAGCTAAAATGCTAATTCTACTCCCTGTGCAAAATTTCAACTAAATCGGAGTAAAAGATTGACCTCTGTGGTCATATGAGTGTAAATCGGGCGAAAGCTATATATGGGAGATTTATCTAAATCGGAACCGATTTCAACCAAATTTGGCACGCATGGCTATAATGCTAATTCTACTCCCTGTGCAAAATTTCAATCATATCGGAGTAAAAGATTGGCCACTGTGGTCATATGAGTGTAAATCGGGCGAAAGCTATATATGGGAGCTATATCTAAATCTGAACCGATTTCAATAAAATTTGGCGCACTCGACTACACTACTAGTTGTACTCCTAGTGCAAAATTTCAACCAAATTGGGGTAAAACTCTGGCTTGTGGAACGGTATTAGTCCATATCGGGCGAAAGGATATATGGGAGCTATATCTAAATCTGAACCGATTTCAATAAAATTTGGCACACTTGACTATAGTACTAATTGTTCTTCTTGTGCAAAATTTTAAGCAAATTAGGGTAAAACTCTGACTTCTGGGGCCATAAAAGTCCATATCGGGCGAAATATATATATGGGAGCTATATCTAAATCTGAACCGATTTCTTCCAAAATCAATAGGGGTCTATTCTGAGCCAAAACACATACTTGTGCCAAATTTGAAGTCGATTAGACTAAAACTGCGACCTAGACTTTGATTACAAAAATGTGTTCACGGACAGACGGACAGACGGACATGGCTATATCGACTCAGGAGCCCACCCTGAGCATTTTTGCCAAAGACACCATGTGTCTATCTCGTCTCCTTCTGGCAAACATATGCACTAACTTATTATCCCCTGTAGCACAGGTGAAGGGTATAAAAATAATAATTGTTACAAATGGTCAAAATTTCAAAAAGTCGAATGACAATTACTGAGCAAAAGTAAAAAATGTCAACCATGATTGATTACTTAGTTGCTAGTGCTCTAGTATTGTCGCCGTCACATTTCACCTGGTCACAATCATACGACATGCGGTTCTTCGTACCGGATTGACCCGTTGGATCCCACCCATTGGCCAGCGGCTGCCTATTTTATTTTTGTGTTGGAGAAGGTGCATCCCGGGGAGCCTTCTCCGTTTGCTATTGGTCCGAGCCGGCATAGAGGAAAACCCCGGACCACGGTACTGTTCAGTCTGCCGAAACCTGATCCACCTCGTATATACCGCTGGTTGGTAGCTGTGCTCAAGGTTATAGCCCAAGTATTGAGTGGATGTTGTGCGGGCATAACAGATTGGTGCTAGGAGACTTTAATGCTCACCATTAACTTTGGCATTCTCTCCTAGGTAATGACCAGAGAGACATAGCTTTGGCAGAGCAGATAGATGACTCCACTTTTTGCACGGTGAACGAAGAGGCCCCCACGAGAATTATGAGTGATTGCTGAAGTTAGCCAGATTTATCTTTAGCGTCGCCTTGGGATCAGACCACCTCCCCATAATTCTCATCATTAACTGACCCTCCGCAGCAGCCGGTCGCTTCATACCCCCTGGTCAAATTGCCCAAGTGAGGCCCAACTTCCCAGCCGAAGCGGCGGGCCTCGCAGACAAGTGTGATGAACGCCGTCGTGCTAACGCTGTTGACCGTAGAATCAAGGAACTGAATCTAGAGATTAGTAAGATAGTCGACGAGCACAAGCGGAACACATGGTTAGAGCACCTAAAGCAATCTAACCTAGGCACAGGAACAGGTAAATTGTGGTCAACATTGAAAGCCCTCTCGAACCCCGCTACGAGGGATGATGGGATTTCAGTCGCCTTTGGCGACGTGACTGATCCAAAGAGATGCGTTAGATACTTCAACCGACAGTTTGTCGAGCTTTCCGAGAGTGATAGAGCGAAAAGGAGAGCCACTCGTCGCATACGTGGTCTCCGAGCCGATGACACACGACAATTTACCACAGCCGATGTTACCAATGTCATCAACAGCGCGAAACCATCCAAGGCGCTGGGCACCGGCGGAATTTCAATGCTATGGGAGCCACCGTGGTGCAATGGTTAGCATGCCCGCCTTGCATACACAAGGTTGTGGGTTCGCTTCCTGCTTCGACCGAATACCAAAAAGTTTTTCAGCGGTGGATTATCCCACCTCAGAAATGCTGGTGACATTTCTGAGGGTTTCAAAACTTCTCTAAATGGTTTCACTGCAATGTGGAACGCCGTTCGGACTCGGCTATGAAAAGGAGGTATCTTGTCATTGAGCTTAACAGAAATCGGGCAGCACTCAGTGATAAGAGAGAAGTTCACCAATGCGGTATCACAATGGACTGAATAGTCTAAGTGAGCCTGATACATCGGGCTGCCACCTAACCTAACCTAACCTAATGCTAATGCTGAAGCATCTGGGAATACTAGGAGTTGAGTACCTGACCAGACTCCTCAATTTGTCCTTGGAATCACTCATTATACCCGATGTCTGGAAGATGAGTAGGGTGATTCCAATACTGAAGCCAGGCAAGATTCGAGTAAAGGTGAATCGTACAGACCGATATCCCTTCTCTCGCCAGTAGCCAAGACACTTGAGGCACTACTCCTCCCCAGCCTTGTGGAGAATTTTCCACCTGGCCACCATCAACATGAATTCCGTAAGGTACCATAGCACGACGACAGCCTTGTATGCATTTCAGCACACAATAATATGGGACTCAATCAGCCCAAGCCGCAAGAAATTTGAGGATATCTCTCATCATCAGCCACACTATTCACTACATGGACGGCGGAAGTACGCAGTCAGTTGAATGTCAGAGTTGACGGCGAAATAGTTCCGACCATAAATTACCACAAGATTCTAGGGGTCACATTCGAAAGCCTTTTTAAGTCGTCCGCCCATGCCACTGCAATTTGTGATAAGCTCCGCGGTAGAAACAAGGTCCTCAAGTCGCTTGCCAGCAGCACGTGGGGTGCGGACAAAGAAATCTTGTTGACTACATATAAGGCAATTGGTCGGTCAGTGGTAAACTATGCAGAGCCAATGTGGACACCTCAAACGAGCGACATGCAGTGGAATAACATACAGTCCTGTCAGAACGCTGCGCACGATCACCTAGATCACCTTTATGCAGAGACCAAGATCATTCCAGTGCGTCGACACAATTACATGTTGTCAAAGCAGTACCTCTTGGGTTGCTATCGAAGCTGTCATCCAAATCACCATCTTGTAGATAGACAACCTCCACTCAGGAATGTAAGGGTTGATCTTCACCTTCTAGAGCGCGAGATCCAGCGTTATAAAAGAGAGCCTCTAGATAAAGCAGCATACCAGACAGGTCTGAATAGGATTCATGAGGATACTGTAGCTGAAGCGGTGAGAAGCTATAAGGTTAATCCTGTTCTCGAATCACCGCCGATAGCACCGGAGGAGAGATACCTCCCTCCCAAGTGAAGCCGTCTCAATTCCTACTTATCAGTGATAGATAGCAGCGTAGCTGACGTGTGTCGAGGGCCACATGGCACTTGTCACCTTTTCGCTTGTCCAGCTAAGCCTACCCGTCTCACCACCAGATCACACTTGACACACCCCATCCTTGATCTGGGCTACTAATTGAACTACCTAAGCATAGAACAAAATGGACGAAACTACATTAAAAACTGTTACAACAACGACTCCTGACTGATATAGTACAAAGGGATTGGATATGCACGATTGTCCACATTGCCGTACTTCAATCAAAAATTGTTTACAATTATATTATTCCCAAATAAATATACTACTGCATGAGTTAGAAGTTGAAATTGTTATGAACAAAAATTAAGAAATAATGTATTTAATACACAAATTTTTTGGGAGTTATTTCATGGTACCAAGCTGGAACTCACCGAACTCAACACCGCATTACAATTTAATGGTTAAAGATCTGATTAAACCCCACCATAATTCGTTCAGGCCTAATCATATGTACCGTACACCATGGATTGCGTAAAGTTCTACTATACACTGTTATCTACAATCGAATTATTTGGGCTGTGGTAAGAGTTGCAGATGACAAGTGTCTTACACTTTTCTTAACATTGTCTTCTAAATTGCAAGTAAGTTACATGATCTTGATTGCCTTATAAATAGGAGACTATAAATAATTATGAACCATATAAAAACCAATGTATCCATGGTAATCAGAAGGCCAAATTTCAACCGGATCAAATTTTTTTGCTATATACGGCCATGATCGGGGATCTTTATATAGGGGCTATATGTAATTGTGAACCATGAATGATTGTTAGAGGTCATATACTTACATCATGTACCAAATTTTAAATGGATCGAATGAAATTTGCTCCTTCAAGAAGCTGCGGAAGTCTCGGATGGACAGACATCGCTAGTTCGCTAATATTTCGATGTGCTACAAACGGAATGACAAAGTTAGTATACCCCATCCTATGTATGGTATAAAATACAATTCAAGATAAAGACTATCCCTTAGCCTGTTCAATATACAGTGAAACCTCTCAAACTCGGACACTCTGAAAACCGTACACCTCTCAAACGTGGACAGTTGTGTGGGAACATTTGCTACATTAAAATTAGCCTGGACACCTCTCAAATATGGATAAAATTTAGGCGACTGTGGGTGTCCACCTTTCAGAGGTTTCACTGTAGTTCCTGATACGCCTGATAGACCGAGCAAAGCGTGCACTACATCTCATTTTTTTAACATTCGATGTAACAATTGTTACCATTGGTGAACAGGTAGGCGTATGAGTTTGTCCGTCATAAGATTAATAGCACGTATACACCACCATGTACGACTATCGAAATAAAATTATGCCGTCGATCACTCTCTGAAACAGCGTATTTTAAGTTGGCGCAATTCCCAGAAGGAGAAAAGATAAACATATGGTGTTTGTGGTAAATATGCTCAGGATCACTTACTTTGTAGAATCTTTCACATCTTTCTAACAACATAAGAATACCGTGACGAAAAAAAGACTCGCCTTTCAACTCAATCTGCGTATACTATAATTTTCGGCTTTCTCATAAGTACGAATGAGCCTGACTGATCAGTTCATGCGTCATTAATCGGAACAAGCAGTATTCAGGAAGAACAATGTCTGGGCTGGGAGGGAGGAATAGGCTTTTCCATTTGAATATTTCTAAATAATTTTTTAAGGATTATCAAAGTTTTGGTTCTACACACAAAGAAAATTTCATTAAAAGTAACCCAACGAAAATTTTTCTTTGATATAACAAAATATTTTCATTGCAAATGGGCCATATCGGTTCACTTTTATGTATAGCCCCCATATAAACGGACCCTCAGATTTAGCTTGCGGAGCCTCTAAGAGAAGCATATTTCATCCGATCCGGCTGAAATTTGGTACATGGAGTTGGTATATGGTCTCTAACAACCATGCAAAAATTGGTCCACATCGGTCCATAATTATATATAGCCCCCATATAAACCGATCCCCAGATTTGGCTTGCGGATCCTCAAAGAAAAGCAAATTTCATCCGATCCGGCTGAAATTTGGTACCTGGTTTTGGTATATGGTCTCTAACAACCAATTTCATACGATCCGGTTGAAATTTGGAACATGGTGTTAGTATATGGTCTTTAACAACCATGCAAAAATTGGTCCACATCGGTCCATAATTATATACAGCCCCCATTTAAACCGATCCCCAGATTTGGCTTGCGGAGCCTCTAAGAGAAGCAAATTTCATTCGATCAGGCTGAAATTTGGTACATGATATTGGTATATTGTCTCTAACAACCACGCAAAAATTGCTCCACATCGGTTCATAATTATATATAGCCCTTATATAAACCGATCCCCAGATTTGGCTTGCGGAGCCTCTAAGAGAAGCAAATATAATGCGATCCGATTGAAATTTGGAAGATGGTGTTACTATATATTGTCTCTAACAACCGTGCTCGAATTGGTCCATATCGGTCCATAACTATATATAGCCCCCATATAAACTGTTCTCCAGATTTGACCTCCGGAGCCTCATGGAGGAGCAAAATTCGTCCGATCCGGTTCAAATGTGGAACGTGGTGTTAGTATATGGTCTCTAACAACCATACCAAAATTGGTCCATATCGGTCTATATATAGCCGATCTTTCCATCACACAAAAGTTGGTCCATATCGGTTCATAATCATGGTTGCCACTCGAGCCAAAAATAATCTACCAAAATTTTACTTCTGTAGAAAATTTTGACAAAATTTTATTTCTATAGAAAGTTTTGTTAAAATTTTATTTCTATAGAAAATTTTGTTAAATTTTCATTTCTATAGAAAATTTTGTCAAAACTTTATTTCTGTAGAAAATTTTGTGAAAATTTTATTTCTATAGAAAATTTTGTGAAAAATTTATTACTATGTGTTAAAATTTTAGTTCTATAGAAAATTTTGTGAAAATTTTATTTCTATAGAAAATTTTGTCGAACTGAATTATATACGTATTTAATCGGTCTTTTTTGATTTAATATATACCTAGTATGGACTTTCTTACAATTAAGAAGACGGTGTTAGGAGGTTTTAAGATACCTTGCCATCGGCAAGCGTTACCGCATCTCAAGTAATTCGATTGTGGATGGCAGTGTTTAGAAGAAGTTTCTACGCAATCCATGGTGGAGGGTACATACTTGTTTATACTGTGAAATATGGAAATGATCATGATCATATATCGTACACGCAAAAAAATATTTGGAAAACGTGTACAGAAAATATTTTTCTTTTTTTAGAATTCTCGAATTCCTTCGAAAATTTTAAACTTTTATCACCAAAAAAAAAAATCGTTTGTTACACAATTTTTACTTTTTACATAAAAAATATTTCTGAACCAAAAACACTGTCTATTTATAACAATCACTATTCTTTTCTGACTTTAAAACTTTAAAGAAAGAATTGTTTTTTTTTTTTTTTGCGTGTAGTCTTCGTCCAGATTTAGGTTTTTTAGTTCAATTGTTTTATTTCAAAATCACTGTGCATTCTCTGGCAAATGGGAGAAGGGTCGTTTTGTATAAAACTCGAAATGCATTGTTGTTGTATATGTATTGTTATTTCTGCCACAACAAAAATTATAATAAAGCGAAAAATATTGGATGTTAAAAAAGTATATATCATGAGGAGCAACAATAATACCATTGAAAATAACAAAACAACAACAACAGCCAAGTCAAGAGATGCTGATGACCAGAAAATGCCACTTTTTATTATCGCTTAGGCTGTGGCCCACATTTTCCCGGAAATGGCCAACAGCCAAGCAGTGAAAAGAAATTGTAGCAACGATGGTCATTCGTTCCATCGTTCGCCTGGCCACCTCCCCTTTTCATTCGACCATATTATGCAGGAATCGTATCCATTACACATACAAAGTGGAAACAAAAGCGAATTTTCAATAGCCCATTGCGAAGACAAAAAGGCAAATAAACAGGCTTCCAAAGAACAAAGGATATTTTTAACAATTAAATAAAAATAAAGTAAGCGAGGACGCAACCAAAGTACAAAAAAAAACAACAACAAACAAAATAACAAGACATTCATTCATTTATTCGATGGTCAAAAGTAATGAAAGTTACTGTTGAATGACCATGATGGCAGTGGTGGATGAAACTTTTTTAAGTGAAAGTAAATTGAAATACTTTTAGTATCAATTTCAAAAATATAAAATATTAATCATAAATTACATCTGCATTTTGTGTGACTCATCATCTTCAATCGGTAATCCAATTTTCTTGATGACAAAGTAGGTCGTTATGGTACTATAATTGATATGCTAGAATGGATATAGATTTATTCCGTCTTATGTCAAATTTTAGATCATTTTGTAGCCGTAATGTTACAGGATTTATGTAAGTATTATGTGGTACAAATAATTTGGGAGAAAATTCTGTCTGCTCGTCAAAAACAAATACATGTGAACTGACAACAACACTATTTTTGCTTTTGCGAACTTTTTAAACCCTACACCATAGGATGGGGGGTATATTAACTTAGTCATTCCGTTTGTAACACATCGAAATAATGCTCTAAGACCCCATAAACTATATATATTCTGGGTCGTGGCGAAATTCTGAGTCGATCTGGCGATGTCCGTCTGTCCGTCCGTTTGTTGAAATCATGCTGACCATGCCGAACGAAACAAGCTATCGACTTGAAACTTGGCACACGTAGTTGTTATTGATGAAGGACAGATGGTATTGTAAATTGGCCTCATCGGACCACGTTTAGGTATAGCTCTCATAAAAACCGACCCCAGAATTGACTTGCGTATCCTCTTGGAGGAGCAAACTTCATCCGATCCGGTTGAAATTTGGTACATGGTATTAGATTTTGGTTCAAAAAAATACTCTGATGAGATCACATGGATAAATGAATAGACGAGAGCATACTTTCGGCAAGGAAGTGACTCAGATTCGATGCGCTTGATCCAATATTTCTGATACGAACAAGTTGTGGTCAAGCAAATGTATCATAAATCACCTCATAGACAAAATAACACCAACTAAGTCTACTCTTAAAGTCGATTGAAGTAAAAAACCTAATTAGTTAAAAAATTAACTGATAAAATTAACTCTAAAGCCAACATACAAAATAAAGTCAATGATTTAACATTTTTAATTAAAGTATCTATTATCCTAATTCATATTTTAATAAATAAACAAGTATATACGGCCGTAAGTTCGGCCAGGCCGAATCTTATGTACCCTCCAACATGGATTGCATAGAAACTTCTACTAAAGACTGTCATACACAATCGAATTATTTGGGTTGCGGTAACACTTGCCGATGGCAAGATATCTTAAAAAAATCCTTAACATCGCCTGCTAAATTGTAAGTTAGTATGGATATATTAAACAAAAAAAGGCCGATTAAATACGTATATAATTCAGTTCGATAAAATGTTCTATAGAAATAAAATGTTAACTAAATTTTCTATAGAAATAAAATTTTGACAAATTTTTCAATAGAAATAAAATTTTGACAAAATTTTCTATAAAAATAAAATTTTGACAAAATTTTCTATAGAAATAAAATTTTGACAAAATTTTCTTCAGAAATAAAATTTTAACAAAATTTACTACAGACATAAAATTTTGACAAAACTTTCTATAGTAATAAAATTTTGACAAAACTTTCTATAGTAATAAAATTTTGACAAAATTTTCTATAGAAATAAAATTTTGGTAGATTAGTTTTAGCGATATGGACCAATTTTTTTGTGATTGGCCATTGGCTATATATAACTACAGATCGATATGGACCATTTTTTGCATGGCTGTTAGCGGCCATATAATAGCGCAATGTACCAAATTTCAACCGAATCGGATAAATTTTGCTCCTCCAAGAGGTTCCAGAGGTCAAATCTGGGGATCGATTTGGGGGCTATATAATTATGGACCGATATGGGCCAATTTTTGCTTGGTTGTTAGAGACCATATACTGACACCCCGTACCAAATTTCAACTGGATCGGATGAATTTTGCTCCTCTAAGAGGCTTCGGAGGTCAAATCTGGGGATCGGTGGCTATATATAACTATAGATCGATATGGACCATTTTTTGCATGGCTGTTATCGGCCATATAATAGCGCAATGTACCAAATTTCAACCGAATCGGATAAGTTTTGCTCCTCCAAGGGGCTCCGGTGGTCAAATCTGGGGATCGGTTTATATGGGGACTATATATAATTATGGACCGATATGGACCAATTTTTGCATGTTTGTTACAGACCATATACTAACACCACATACCATATTTCAAACGGATCGGATGAATTTTGCTCCTCCAAGAGGCTCTGCAAGCCAAATCTGGGGGGTCGGTTTATATGGGGGATAAAGTGGTCCGATATGGCTCATTTGCAATACCATCCGATATGGCTCATTTGCAATACCATCCGACCTACATCAATAACAACTACTTATGCCAAGTTTCAAGTCGATAGCTTGTTTCGTTCGGAAGTTAGCGTAATTTCAACAGACGGACGGACGGACATGCTCAAATCGACTCAGAATTTCACCACGACCCAGAATATATATATACTTTATGGGGTCTTAGAGAAATATTTCGATGTGTTACAAACGGAATGACAAAGTTAATATACCCCCCATCCCATGGTGGAGGGTATAAAAATATATTTACAAATAAAAAAAATATTGAAAATTTTATTAAAAAAAATTGACATGGACACAAATGTAACGAAAAATCCAATTATAAATATAACTGGAAAATTTATAAGAAAATTTGTTCAACTAAAGGAAAAATAATTATGAATAAATAAACAATAATATAATAAATTAATGATAAATTAATTGAATATTTCGACTAAAATCAATAAAATTTTGAATTAAAATTAAAAAATTAATTTTTATACACACCATCGGTGATGGGGGTATAATAAGTATAATAAGTTGGTAATACATGGAAATATCGATTTCCTACTATAAAAAGTATAAGTCTGTCTGTCTTCGTAGGGAAGCCAAGTTCGAAGATAGCCCATCTTCGAACTTGACTTCCCTGCGGTCCAGTGTTGGATATAGCTAGAAGTATTTCAGGACATCAAAAACGTGTGCCGCATATGGTATGTATCGGTCCGAAAATGGTGCGTATCGGTCCAAGTTTTGGTATAGCCCCCATATAGATCGATATTACTTCTTGGGCTTCTGGAAACCGCAGTTTTTATCCTAAATCTGGAAGTATTTTAGGACCGTTAAGAGGTATGCCAAAAATGGTGAGTATCGGTCCATGTTTTGGTTTAGGCCTCATATAGACATATTCCCCGATTTTACTTCTTGACCTTCAAGAAATCGTAGTGTTTATCCGATTTGCCTGAAATTGTAAATATACCAAGGTATGCCAAAAATGGTGAGTATCGGTCCATGTTTTGGTTTAGGCCTCATATAGACATATTCCCCGATTTTACTTCTTGGCCTTCAAGAAATCGTAGTGTTTATCCGATTTGCCTGAAATTGTAAATATACTGGTATTTTAGGCCCACAAAAACTTGTATTGGGTTTAGTTTTTATCGGTCCATTTGGTATAGACGATTTCACTTCTTGAGGGTATAGAAGGCACACTAACCATGAAAATTGCTTGAAACTGAGAGTAAAATTTCCAGATTTTGTTTCTTGTAATCATTTGAATAATGGAGTTAAAAATTTACAAATTTTAGATTTAAAATCAAGGCGTTATTTCATAATTTTCTTGCAAACTTATACGAGGTGTTTATGAGTCCTTTAAAACTCAACCAAAAATCGTTCTTATAATTCTAGAATCTGTTCTAGTCTTCATAGGTGAAATCTTTAAATTTATCTTCGGAAAGCGTACTGGCTGAACTGATCTGCTTAAAAGAATATCTGTCATAAACTCTATATATTATCAAGAAACCCACTACGAAGAGTTTTCAGAGGAAACTATTATATTTGATTCAGGGTGGTGGGTATTTAAGATTTGGTCCGGTCATTATTTCTTTAAATTTGTACATTTTACCAAAACTGCGTCCGTCATGAACTTCGTATGTCACTAAAGACGTTCTTGCATTTTTGAACTACAATTTTTTCCTTCAAACTACAAAATTTTCTTTAACAAATGAAAACAAGTAATTATGTCTAATAAATTCTCTTGAATTTGTCGACAAATATTTACTTATTTTTGTGATATCGGCGTGATGTTAGCAATTGTAATACTGTTTAGTTAAAACTTTCTAAAAATATTCAAAATTTTCTAAAATTAATAACAAGTTTTCTTCCTGGTGGGTTCACTGTTTTTTCAGTGTATCAATAACAAGCCCATCTTAAACTTCGTATGGCACTTAAGACATTTTTGTAATTTTTAACTCCAATTTCTTCTTTCAAACTATGAAATTTCCTTTAACAAGTGAAAAAAAAAACTAATAATAAAAACTAATAATTAATAAAGTTTCTTGAATATGTCGAAAATGGTTTACTTATTTTTGTGAAATCGGCGCGACGTGTGCGTTTTTTTATACAGTTAAGTTAAAATTTTCTAAGATAAACCAAACTTTTTTAAAATGAACCAAAATCTTCCTTCCTGGTGTGTTCACTGTTTTTTCAGTGGTGATTTTAAAGTACTCTGATAGCACATGAACAGAAAAGCTGAAAATAAACAATAAATCAAACATTGTCTTATAAGACAAAAACAGTGAACCCACCAGGAAGAAAACTTTTGGTTAAGTTTAGAAAATTTTGAATGTTTTTAGAAAATTTTAACTAAATGATATTGCAAACGCTGGCATCACGCCGACATCACAAAAATAAGTAAAAATTGAAGAAAATTTATTTTCACTTTTTAAAGAATATTTGTAATTTTATGGAAAAAATTGGAGTTCAAAATAGCAAGAATGTCTTTAGTGACATACGAAGTTCATGATGCACGCATTTTTAGTAAAATTTACAAATTTAAAGAAATAATGAATTATTTTATGAGAAATACGAATTTAGTAAATCTTTATGCTTAATTTTGTGTATAATTTTTCCCGTTTTTTGGTTAAAAAAAGCGGGAAAAAATTAAAAAAAAAATTAAAAAATAAAAAAAAAATAAAAAAAAGTTAAATTGGCTTTAGTGAAATAGAGAGTTCACCTTTTTTTGAGTGTAGGTTTGCCCTTACTCCAATTCTCCACTTCGTTGGCTCGGAATCAATATCAAAATCATTAGTGTAAAAACAAAATCTTTGGAACCGGGCATATTTTTTTTTTTTTTTCAGTGTACATGGAAATTGCCAATAGTGGAATAATAAGCTAATATTTCAAAGCAACTCGATGATGTTGATTCTTAATAAATATATTTAATGTATTAATAAAACATGTCTAATTGAAGAAAATATATTCATATAAATAAATACAACTGTAATTAAAAACGTAAATAATCAGTTCTAATTTTTAAGGGGTAATTTTTTCTGTATGTTGAATCAGAAAGAAATTTTGTCTGTGCACCTGATTGTGTATTGTATAAAAATCACAAATTCCTTTTAATTTCTATTTAGATATACAACCAGCATACTCGTTACATCAAGCAACAACTAAAAAATCCATATGATTTCATCTTGTAACTTTCTAATTGCAATAAAAATGGCAAACTTTATACCAATTTATTTTTGTATTTCCTATTTACTTAAGATTTATTACTATTTCGATTTTTTTCGTTTTTAATTTTTTTTTTCTGAATTTTTCTTCTTGCAACTCAAATGGTCAGTGCTAGAATCACTTACCATAGAGACCCATGAGGGAAAGCATTGTAGAAAAACTAAAACTATTATATGCAAATATTTTAATGGCAATAAATGTCCTTAAGTCTCTGTTATTGCCATGTTCAAACCGAAAAAAGTACTAGAGCAGTAGCAATTGAATCTAGTTGAGACATTTGAAACTGCCAATATAAATAAACAAGGACAAGGATGATATAACAAAAATACAGATATGGAATTCCACTTCCTTCTATAGACTAGATGCATTGATATTTTGTTCAGTGAGAGATGAAAAAATTCCAATGTTTTGTAGAAATAATTGTCAAGAGTTCTAAAGGTATTTTACCATAGACCAGCTACTTACAGGGTGTGTCAAAAGTAGTAGTTTCCTAAAAATGACCTTATCAAGTAGTATAAACTTAAAATATTAGGTAAATTGTGATATCATAGGTTAAGAGATTTCACGTTTAGCTCAATTGAAAGGGATATTCTTTTATGGTAGAGTCCAAAAGGCAACTCCCATTACGCTATTAGCTATTTATTAGCTATTTAAAACCCAACTTTGGGGAAAACCCATCACTGAAAAACTTATTTGTGTTCACACGAAATTGGGATTGGACCTATGACCTTTTTTTATGCGAAGCGGGATATTTTTGTATTCTATATGGCATTTGGCTATAACTTTTCTTCTATATTGGATGACATAAATATAACCAGAATCGTTTTAACCACTCTGAAAGAAATATTGTCGTGAGGCCAAAGATTTCATGTCCTTAAATTACGAATGCATTTTTTTGCTCAGCACAGAAGACGCATTTCTCTGATACTAAGTTTTTTCCTCGTCCAAAAAAGATGATACACTATTCTATAAAAACGCTTGTTATACCCTGCGCCACACTGTGGAACAGGGTATTATAAGTTAGTGCATATGTTTGCAACTCCCAGAAGGAGACGAGATAGACACATGGTGTCTTTGGCAATAATGCTCAGGGTGTGTCCCTGAGTCGATCTAGCCATGTCGGTCTGTCCGTCCGTCCGTCTGTTTGTGAACACATTTTTGGGATCAAAGTCTAGGTCGCAGTTTAAGTCCAATCGCCTTCACATTTGGCAAAAGTTCCTGTTTTGGGTCACAATAGAACCCTATTGATTTTGGAAGAAATCGGTTAAGATTTAGATATAGCTCCCATATATATCTTTCGCCCGATATCCACTTATATGGGCCAGAGTTTTACACTGATTTGCTTGAAAATTTTCACCAAGAGAACAATAAGTACTATAGTCAGTTGTGCCAAATTTGATTGAAATCGGTACAGATTGTGAGATATAGCTCTCATATACATCTATCGCCCGATATAGACTTATATGGCCCCAGAAGCCAGAGTTTTAGCCCAATTTGGTTGAAATTTTGCACTCGGAATACAATTAGTAGTGTAGTCAAGGGTGCTGAATTATACTGAAATCGGTTCAGATTTAGATATAGCTCCCATATATATCTTTCGCCCGATTTTCCGTCATATGACCACAGAGTTCAAAGTTGTAGTCCGATTTACGTGAAATTTTGCACAGGGAGCAGAATTAAAATACTAAGTATGCAAGTCAAATTTGGTTGAAATCGGTTCAGATTTCTATATAGCTTCCATATATATGCTTTTCCGACTTGGACAAAAATGACCAAAATACCCATATTTTCCTTATAAAATCGCCACTGCTAAGTCGAAAACTTGTAAAAGTGACTCAAATTTTCCTTTATTTCTAATACATATCTATCGACCGATACATCATAAATACACTTTTGCGAAGTTGCCTCAAAATTGGTTCAGACTCAAATATTTCCTATATTTTTTTACTAACATAAAGGGTGATACTGTCAAAATTTGGTCAATATAAACTTGATGTATTTCTTTCAATTTTGCATTTAAAAAACCTGAATACCCCTCATTTTGAAGGTGTGTGTGTGTGTAGAATGTTGCTCCTATTTTGATTTTGGAATTAACTCTTCAGTTGTCAAAATGCCGTCCAAGCAAGAAGAGCAGCGTATCAAAATTTTGGTCGCGCATCGCGAAAATCCGAGCTACTCGCACGCAAAGCTGGCAAAATCGCTAAAAGTTGCCAAATCAACCGTTGCAAATGTAATTAAAGTGTTTGGGGAACGTTTGTCGACAGCCAGGAAGTATGGATCGGGGGAAATCGAAAACCGGAAGCCGCTGAGACGACAAAGAGAGTTGCCGGTAGTTTCAAGCGAAACCCTAACCTCTCTCTCCGAGATGCCGCAAATAAGCTGGGTGTATCGTCTACAACCGTGCATCGAACCAAAACACGAGCCGGACTATCGACTTACAAGAAGGTAGTGACTCCAAATCGCGATGATAACCAAAATACGACGGCCAAAGCGCGATCCCGGAGGCTGTACACGACGATGCTGACGAAGCTTGACTGCGTGATAATGGACGATGAGACCTACGTCAAAGCCGACTACAAGCAGCTTCCGGGACAGGAGTTTTATACGGCAAAAGGAAGGGGAAAGGTAGCAGATATTTTCAAGCACATAAAACTGTCAAAGTTCGCAAAGAAATATCTGGTTTGGCAAGCCATCTGTACCTGTGGCTTGAAAAGCAGCATTTTCATAGCTTCCGGGACTGTCAACCAAGAAATTTACGTGAAAGAGTGTTTGAATAAACGTCTGCTGCCTTTCCTGAAGAAACACGGTTGTTCCGTACTGTTTTGGCCGGATTTGGCATCTTGCCATTACGGTAAAAAGGCCATGGAGTGGTACGCCGGCAACAACGTGCAGGTGGTTCTCAAGGACAAGAACCCTCCCACCACGCCAGAGCTCCGCCCAATTGAGAAATACTGCGTTATTGTCAAGCGGAACCTAAAGAAGACCAAAAAAACTGCTAAGGACGAGCAGCAGTTCAAGGCAAACTGGCTTTCTGCGGCGAAGAAGGTGGACAATTTGGCTGTACAAAATCTGATGGCAGGTGTCAAGCGTGAGGCCCGGCAATTCGGATTTGGAAAAGCGAAAGCCTAACTGAATATTTTTCCTGAATTTTATACTAATTGAACTTGAAAAAGAAATTTAATTTGATTTTTAAATAAACGATTTCACCGATTTACACGCGTTTTCCCTTTACCAAATTTTGATCGTATCACCCTTTAGTGTACCATCCCTGGGCATTAGCCGACTTAAATTTTAAGTCTATAGATTATACATTTTGTTCAGATGGAGTCAGATTTAAATGTAAGTATTTGGGACAAAAGCCTTTATATATAGCACCCAACACATTTGACGGATTTGATATAGTATCGAAAATGTGGATTTACAAAGTGGTGCAGGGTATAATATAGTCGACCCCGTCCGACTTTACACATTCCTTACTTGTTTCCCTTATAATTAAGTGATTCAACTTTAAATTGGGTACAACAATGTAGAAGAAATTATACGATTTTATAAATTTTTTAAATTTTTTTAACTTTCGCCTGGACGGAGAATCGAACCGCGGACCATGCACTTTGTAAGCCAACACACTAACCACTGAGCTATGTACCTGTTATGGTCATCAATAGATAAATATCCATATAAGTTATATTTATATACCATAGCTTGCGGCGCCCACGAACCGATTAAACAAAGTTTTTTTAACAGAAACAAACATTTAGTTTGGCACCGTGGAGCAGTGGTTGCTACGTCTGACTCTCATGCCAAGGGTCGTGGGTTCGATCCCTGCTTCGACCAAAGTTTTTTTTTTTACATACATTCTACATATGTTCGGAAGATTCCGAAAAAAATGTTCAACATTACATTGTACTATATTAAATTTTGAACTGTAAAATGTGTTTTATTAAAGACCAAAAGTCAGAAAAGAACAGTGTTTGATATAAACGAAATGGACTCTGTTGTTGTTTCAAAAATAATTTTTTTTATTGAAAAAATAAAAACTTTGTAACAAACGAATTTTTTTGGTGATAAAAGTTTAAAATTTTCGAAGAAATTCAAAAAAGTCTAACAAAAGAAAAACGTTTTCGGTGCACGTTTTCCAAACGTTTTTTTTCTTTGCGTGTATCTTAAAATGAAAGAAAATTTTGTTTGACTAAGATCAACTTGTCTTTAATAATTGTGAAAAGTTCTTCAAAATTAATGAAATTGTCTTTAAATTTGTTGTCTTTTGCATCTTGACAACAAAACCTCGTTCAAAAATAGGACATGTTTTTCAACACTTTTTTTAAAGACGATTTTTAATTGATACATAGCATAATTTGTACTTGATGTCGGGTCTGAATTTAAAAATTTAAATTGTGGTTAACGCATTTTTAAAAGACTTTAAGTGTACACGCATAACTTAAATTTAAAAGAAAATTCTGTCTTAAAATATCCTTTAACATATACAATTCTCTGCTTCTTTGGTTCGGAATGAAATCAATCATTAGTGTAAAAACAAAGTCTTGGAACCGGACATGCTTTTTTCAGTACAATTTTGAAGCTGTATTCGCCGTCACCCTGTTTATATGCAACATCACTACAAACTAAAAATACAGCTGTCTCTTTCTGTCTCTCTCAATGGTTTTGGTGGGACATAAATACTGGGGGGCTCATTGTACCCATGAACACATGAACTGGTTTTGTAACATTACTTACCTCTGGCTGGTACTGGATCCCTTTGTGGTGTTCCTAATTCAATTTCTTTATATTCCTGATACAAATCACCAATTTGTGCTGTACAACGAAGCAACAGAGCACCCCCTGTGGCGCCTGCCCCAGAGCCTCCAGTATAAGTTGCTCCTCCAGGACCTAAAGCATTCATCATGTGTGAATTACTGTTTCCAGCATTGGCACCAGCAGCCACAGCAAAATGTACTGCCTGCAATTGCACTTTTAGACTCAGTCTCGACGCAATTAAATTGTCAACTGTTCTAATGTATTGGGTTTCCTCTGAAGATACCTGCAAGAGAGACGATAACGAGATGTAGTGAGAATGCAATTCATTCAAGGAAGAAAATGGAAGAGTTTTTCGGAATGACAATGTGGTTGTGTGTGTTATTTTTTTCGTATCTATGAGCAAAGCCTTAAGATTAGTTGCTATGTATAAGATGCTATGTATGTGTGGGTGAATGTTGTTTGGTTCTCATTGGCAACAAGAGTAACAAAAGAGTAGAGTATTTACTGGATATTAGGATCAGTTAAGGCGACACTACTGTTAAGTGCTTTTTATTGTATTTTATGATGTCTGTTGGTATTTTAGTGTTGATTACACAGAAAAAAAATTATGCATCAAATGGGTTTTCGACCTTCAGTCAGGTTTTAGAAATGCACATTTTTAATGGTAGAATTTATTTTCATTTTCATTTCATTTTATTTAAATTTTATTCAAAAGTGATCTGCTAAATCAAAACTCTTGCACCGCCCAAATTTTCTTGAAAATCGTTTGAATTCAACAGGGTTTCAAACAGTATTCTGAAATCGTGTTGTATATAATGACATCTTTTAATCTAGTAAAATTTTAAAAGTCCTTAATCTAACAATATAGTTACTGACGTACAATCATCTCTTGATACTTGTTTTGCTACTTCTTAGAGTGTAAGTTCGGGGTTTTTCGTATATAGAATTCTACGACTTCCCGTAATTTTACCATATTATCTATTCAAAGGTTTCTGGGTATTAAAGTCGGAAAATCTTCACATTATTTTATATTGTGAAGATTTGTTATATACTTTTTTTATACCCTCCACCATAGGATGGGAATATATTAACTTTGTCATTCCGTTTGTAGCACACCGACATATAGTTCTAAGACCCCATAAGGTATATATTCTGGGTCATGGTGAAATTCTGAGTCGATCAAAGCATGTCCGTCCGTCCGTCTGTTGAAATCACGCTAACTTCCGAATGAACCAAGCTATCGACTTGAAACTTGTCTTAAGTAGTTGTTATTCATGTAGGTCGGACGGTATTGAAAATGGGCCATATTGGACCACCTTTACGTATGGCCCCAATATAAACCGACCCACAGATTTGGTTTGCCCAAAAAATGGTCCATATCGGTCCATAATTATATAGCCCCCATATAAACCGATCCCAAGGTTTGACCTCCGGATCCTCTTGGAGGAGCAAAATTCATGCGATTCGGTTGAAATTTGGTACGTGATGTTAGTATATGGTCTCTAACAATCAAGTAAAAATTGGTCCATATCGGTCAAATGTTATATGTAGCCGATCCCCTATCTCACAAAAATTGGTCCATATCTCAAAAATAAAACAACCAACATTATATTTTTATAGAAAATTTTGTCAAAATTTTATTTCTAGAAAGTTTGGTCAACATTTTAATTCTATACAAAATTTTGTCAAAAATTTTGTTTCTATAGAAAAGTGTGTCAAAATTTTATTTCTATAGGAAATTTTGTCAACATTTTATTTTTATAGGAAATTTTTAAAAATTTTATCTCTACAAATATTGTTGTCCAAGCTTTATTTCTATAGAAAATTTTTGTTAAAATTTTATTTGTATGGTATATTTTGTCAAAATTTTAGTTCTTTAGAGAATTTTGTCTAAATTTTATTTCTATAGAAAATGTTGTCAAAATTTTATTCTTTTAGAAAATTTGTGAGTAAATATTTTGCAAAATCTACCAAAACTTCACGAATTCTACCCATTTAACACATAGTGAAAACATTACCATTTTTGTTAGAATTCTACCAACTGCGGCAACAAAAATAAAAAAATGAAAAGAATGAAAAAAAAATGAATGAAAGAAAAAATGAACTATATTTCACTAAAGCCGATTTTAGTTCAAGGAGTTATTACGTTTTAAGAAAGTTTCCATGACTTTAATAATTTTTTGCGTAAGCTAGTTAAAACAAGTGTATACAGCAGTAAGTTCGGCCGGGCCGAATCTTAAATACCCACCACCATGAATCAAATATAATAGTTTACTTTGAAAACTCTTCATCGTAGCGGGTTACTTGATAATATATAGCATTTTAGGGGGTTTGATGACAAATATTTTCCCAAGCAAATCAGTTCAACCAGTACGCTTCCCGAAAAAAAAATTTAAACGTTCTACCTATGTAGACCAGATCAGATTCTAGATTTATGAGAACCAATTTTATTTGAGCTTTTGGGAAATCATAAACATATCGTGTATATGATGAAATAACGCCTTTATTTGAAATCTTAAATATGTAGATTTTTCCCGCCATTATTTCAATGAACACGATGAGTAAAATCTGGAAATTTTACTTTCAGTTGCAAGCAATTTTCATGATAAGTGCGACTGCTATACCTTTTCTAAGGAACGAAATTTTAAACAAGCAAAGTTTTCATTTGACACAAATTTTAGAGACTATCGTTGAATCGCTTATCAAAAATTCGGATTGGTTTGCCCTAAAAGAAAATACTCTATACGAAAAGGGAATTTCGTTTGTCTAAAATTTCATTCCGAAGGAAAATATTTTTTCTTTGGGTGTACCCTCAAGAAATTAAATCGGTCTATATCGATGCCTTGCCAAATAGACCGGTGAAAATAAATGCGTTACAGATTTTTGAGGGTCTAAAATTGCAGTATATTTAAATTTTTGTGCAAATCGAATAAAAACTACGGTTTCTAGAAGCCCAAGGAGTTAAATCTGGAGATCAGTCTATGTGGAGGCTATACTAAAACATGGGTCGACACACACCATATTCGGCTGACCTATTTGTGGTCAACCGGATTCCAGAAGTCCCAGAAATAAATTCGGGAGTTAGGTCTATATGGGGGCTATACCAAAACATGGACCAATACTCACCACCTCTTAATGTTTCTCAAATTCCTCTAGAATTACACTTTCAGACGAATTGGGCGAAAACTACGAATTCTAGAAGCTTAAGAAGCAAAATCGGGAGATCAGTCTATATAGGGGCTGTACCAAAACATGGACCGATACGGACCATTTTCGACACACCTCTTTATGATCCTAAGATACGTCCGTATTTCTAAGTTCCGGCAAATTGGATTAAAACTACGGATTCTAAAGGCCCAAGAAATAAAGTCGGGAGATCGGCCTATATGGGGGCTACACCAAAATATGGACCAATATGAACCATTTGCGACAGACCTATTTGTGGTCTTAAAATACCTCTAGATTTTCAATTTTAAGCCAATCGGCTAGAAAATAGAGTCTCTAGACGCCCAAGAAGTAAAATCGAGAAGTCGGTCTATATGGGGGTTATACCAAAAAATGGACCGATACACCTCAATTTCGGCACACATATTTGGGGTCCCAAAATACCTCTAGATTTCCAATTTCAGGCAAATTGGGTTATAAATACAGTTTATAGAAGCCCAAGAATAAAAATCGGGAGATCGGTCTATATGGCGACTATACTAAAACATGGACAGATACGGACCATTTTCGACACACCTCTTTATGGTCCTAAACTACCTCTAGATTTTCAATTTCAGGCAAATCGGATAGAAAATACAGTTTCTAGACGCCCAAGAAGCAAAAACGGGAGATTGGTATATATGGGGGCTATACCAAACCATGGACCGATACGGACCATTTTCGACGCACCTCTTTATGGTCTCAAAATACCTCTAGATTTCCAATTTCAGGCAAATCGGATAGTAAATACAGATTTTAGAAGCCCAAAAAGAACAAATATATACGGCCGTAAGTTCGGCCAGGCCGAAGCTTATGTACCCTCCACCATGGATTACGTAGAAACTTATACTGAAGACTGTCATCCACAATCGAATTACTTGGGTTGCGGTAACACTTGCCGATGGCAAGGTATCTTAAAACTTCCTAACACCGTAATATATACCACATAGTCCATACGTGGTTTATATTAAACTAAAAAAAGCAGATTAAATACGTATATAATTAAGTTTAAAGTTTCTATAGAAATAAAATTTTGACAACATTTTCTATAGAAGTAAAATTTGGAAAAAAAATCTATAGAAATAAAATGTGGAAAAAATTTACTATAGAAATAAAATTTTGGCAAAATATTCTATAGAAATAAAATTTTGACAAAATTTTCTATAGAAATAAAATTTTTACAAAATTTTCTTTAGAAAAAAATTTTTAACAAAAGTTTCTATAGAAATAAAATTTTGACAAAAATTTTTTATATAAATAACAATTTGACAATGTTTTCTATAAAAATAAAATTTTGGTAGATTATTTTTGGCTCGAATGGCAACCATGATTATGACACCATGTACCAAATTTCAGCCGTATCGGATGAAATTTGGTTCTCTTAGAGGCTCCGCAAGCCAAATCGGGGGATCGGTTTATATGGAGGCTATATTTAATTAGGGACCGATATGGACCAATTCCTGCATGGTTGTTGGATACCATATACTAACACCACGTACATAATTTCAACCGGATCGGATAAATTTTGTTCCTCTAAGAGGCTCCGGAGGTCAAATCTGGGGATCGGCTTATATGGGGGCTATATATAATTATGGACCGATATGGACCAATTTTGGCATGGTTGTTAGAGACAATATTCTAACACCACGTACCAAATTTCAATCGGATCGGATGACTTTTGCTCCTCTAAGAGGCTCCGGAGTTCAAATGTGGGGATCGGTTTATATGGGGGCTATATATAATTATAGGCCCATGTGGACCAATTTTTGCATGGTCATTAGAGATTATATACCAACACCATGTACTAAATTTCAGCCGTATCGGATGAAATTTGCTTCTCTTAGAGGCTCCGCAAGCCAAATCGGGGGATCGGTTTATATGGAGGCTATATAACTATGGACCGATGTGCTGTGCAGCTTACGAGATGTTCTAATATTGTTCTTTTTTCTTGCTGAGTAGCAGAGTAGATCAAATCAGAAAAATTTAAGTGCTAAGGTCAATTTTTCTCGTTGTATTTAAAAATGTTTGGCATTTTTTCCTTTCACACAGTATTGTGAAATATGACTATAGATATTTATGTTTATTCTTTGTCCATAGCCATCTTTTTCAAGTATCTTAGAGATACATGATAAACACATTCAAGAATATCACATTGCCACAGTTGAAGTACTTAAGCAATATTAAATTGTATTGTTTTTACTCGTAGATTGGTAAGAATACAATTCGAATGAAACCTAAAAACATAAACAAAAGAAGAAAAAAAAACGAAAACAAATAGATTGGCATATATTATTCTTATTGTTTTTGTTTCAAGATTTATTATTTGTCAAAGAGATTATTTCGCTTTGTTTTTACTACTTCAACTGATGCCAAGAACTAATACTATAATATATGTTACGGGAGATCAATATTCACATATATATATATATGCTATAAAGAATGAATTGCATGTACATTCGAATGAATGCGTTTAAGAGTAAATATAACCATTATATGTTTTATTAACCCTTTGACTACCGTTGTCACTACAGAGGACATTCATAGACGATGCCAAACGCGAACTCGTCACTTATTTTCGATTTTTTTTCTCCATGTTACTTTATAGTAGTATATATAGGTTGCAATTTAAATACGCTATAAATATTTTCTATATTGGAGGGTACTAAAATTCACGTTTAATAAAATTATTTAACAATCAACGAAAAAGACGCAATTTCGAGACAAGTTTTCTAATGTATGTCTCTAGTAAATGAGCACCAATACAAAATCTGTAGCTGTTATTATATCTTTTTTTTCTCACACTTCGACAGTTATTATATGCCAAGTAGAGTTTATTTTCCTAAGGCCATTTGGTCACATTTCAAGAATCAAATATTTAAAATTACAATTTTTCTTACTTGCTGTTAGTAAAAGTAAAACAAAAGAAAAATTAAATTTTTTAACATTAGGTTTAATTCGGTAGTGAAAGGGTTAAATGATTCCATCATTTATGTATTCGACCTATTCTATAACATATACTCGTAAATAAACAAATCCTACAATTGCATTCTTATATTCTACTCGATACTTTTTGAAAATATTTTTTAGTATGATTTTATTATTCAGTAAGTGTAATCCAAACGGAATTAGTGTCATTTATAAATAAGATATTTTATATTTAATAGGATATTTTATATATAAAACGGATATTTTAGCACTTATATTAAAAAAAGAAAGATTTTATTTTATTTTTTAATTAATCTCTCAATACACATGGCCCAACTTCTTTTGAAAATCTTGGAATAAACAAAGCCTCAATCGACTGAAGGAGAAATCGCACAGCACAGGAGAATATTATGGACGGGACTACAGTTTATAGTTCGATTTAATTCTTGTGTTCACAACGTAAACTTTTTTGACTTTAATCCTGAAAATTATACTAATTACCAACGTCAATTAAAACTAAATTATTCAAATTAGAATAAAATAAAATAAAATAAAATAAAATAAAATGAAATAAATAAATCTCTGGACAGTCTGCAAATAAGAGAGAATACGACATTTCTGTTGCCTTATCCTCCAAAACAACCATTTTCAATGCACTTGGACTTGGCCTTGTCCCCAAATCAATACTCTTTCATCCCCAAAATCCCCATTTAAATTTTAATTAAATTAAAATTCCTCAAGAGAATCCCAAGTTAACAAGTTTTTGTGAAAATATAAAGAAAGAGCTTATTTTTTCCGTAGCAAATCACTAATAATAATTTAAAAAATTTTAAAAATATTAAATGTTAATCATACAGGCATGCGAGCTAGAATAAGATCAAGATTTCAAAACACAATAGTAGGAGACCGGTGATCGCCTTCGCCGGTAATTTAGAGAGTTGAAAAAGCGCGTTCGGTCACAATACATTTATGAACTTTTAAACTACTTAAGTAGTAAAGTTGGATGGTAGATAAAAATGAAGATGAAACATCTTCATGATATCTATATCCAGCAAAAAAGCGTTCCAAAAAAAGTAGTGAAAAATGTTATCCTTGGATCCGGAAGCACGGTTACCATAGTTGGTAGAATTCTACCAAAAGTGTTAGATTTTTTACTTTGTGGTAGATTGTTAGAATTCCCGATGTTTTGGTAGATTTAGATTCCTCTCCAATTAAGAGATACCTCACAAATTTTCTATAGAAATAAAATTTGGCCAATATTTTCTAAAGAAATAATTTTTTTAAAAAGATTTCAATAGAAATAAAATTTTGACAAAGTATTTTAAAGAAAGAATATTTTGACAAAATTTGCTATAGAAATAAAATTTTGACAAAATTTTCTATAGAAATAAAATTTCCAAAAAATTTGCTATAGAAATAAAATTTTTACAAAATTTTCTATAGAAATAAAATTTTGTCAAAATTTCTATAGAAATATAAATTTGACAAAATTTTCCATAGAAATAAAAATTTGACAAAATTTTCTATAAAAATAAAAATTTGACAAAATTTTCTATAGAAATAAAATTTTGACAAAATTTTCTATAGAAATAAAATTTTGACAAAATTTTCTATAGAAATAAAATTTTGACAAAATTTTCTATAGAAATAAAATTTTGACAAAATTTTCTATAGAAATAAAATTTTGACAAATTTTTCTAAAGAAATAAAATTTTGAAAAAGATTCTATAGAAATCAAACTTGTTACAACTATAGAAATAAAATCTTGACAAAATTTTGTATAGCAATAAAATTTTGGCAAAATTTTCTATAGAAATAAAATGTTGGTAGTTTATTTTTGTCGATATGGACCAATTTTTGCGTGATTAGGGATCGGCTATATGTAACTATCGACCGATATGGGCCAATTTTGGCATGGCTGTTGGCGATCATATATTAGCGTAATGTACCAAATTTCAACCGAATCGGATGAATTTTGCTCCTCTAAGAGGTTCCGGAGGAAAAATTTGGGGATCGGTTTATATGGGGGAATATATAATTACGAGCCGATATGTCCAGTTTTCGCATGGTTTTTATAGATCATATACTTATACGACATACCAAATTTCAACCGGATCGGATGTATTTTGCTTCTCTAAGAGGCTCCGCTAGTCAAATCTGGGGATCGGTTTATATGGAGGCTATATATAATTATAAACCAATATGAACCATTTTTTGCATAGTTGATAGATACTATATACTTACAGCCGTACCAAATTTCAACCGGATCGGATGAATTTTGTTCATCCAAGGGGCTTCGGAGGTCAAATCTGGGGATCGGTTTATATGGGGCTATATATAATTATGGACCGATTTGGACAAATTTGTACATAGTTGTTTCAGACCATATACCAAAACCATGTACCATAATTCAGCCGAATCGGATGAAATTTGCTTCTCTTTGAGACTTCGCAAGCCAAATCTGAGGGTCCATTTATATGGGGGCTATACGTAAAAGTGAACCGATATGGCCCATTTACAATACCCTCCGACCTACATTAATAGCAACTACTTGTGTCAAGTTTCAAGACGATAGCTTGTTTCGTTCGGAAGTTAGCGTGATTTCAACAGACGGGCGGATATGCTTAGATCGACTCAGAATTTCGGATGAAATTTGCTTCTCTTTGAGGCTCCGCAAGCCAAATTTGTGGATTCGTTTATATGGGGGCTATATATAATTATAGGCCGATGTGGAACCATTTTTGCATGGTTATTAGAGACTATATACCAACACCATGTACCACATTTCAGCCGGATCGGATGAAATTTGCTTCTCTTTGAGACTTCGCAAGCCAAATCTGAGGATCCGTTTATATGGGGGCTATACGTAAAAGCTTAGATCGACTCAGAATTTCACCACGACCCAGTATATATATATACTTTATGGGTCTTCGAATAATATTTCGATGTGTTACAAACGTAATGGCAAAGTTTATATATTCCCATCCTATGGTTGAGGGTATAAAAACTTCTTGTGTAGTTACAATAAAGAACATCATTGGAAGGATATTTTTGAAAGTGCTTTTAAAGTTGTGCCATTAGAAACACTTCCAAATTTGTTACTGGGTATTTATACTATATATTGTGCTAACCAGTGATAAAAACTGACGAGGGGACATCAATTAGGCTGAATTATACCGTTTCTTTACCAAAGGTTCCATTTTGATCCTTTTGTATATTAAAGAGTAGCAATTTTTTTTTTTTTTTAATTTTGATGATTCGCTTTGCTTCGATTTTAATAATGTAGAAAAAAAAAAGAATTTCATGTAAATCATTATTGTATGTTATAATTCCCGATGGGGGAAATCTGCAATGCTGACAAAGCTAGTCATCAAAATTGACCTGCGATCACTTGAAAAAATCGAAAAATCATGTGGTGAAAACAAAACTACAATATATTTAGTCCGTCGGTTTCTTTAAATCATACCAAATTTACCAAATTAGGGATATAGGTTGAAAATACCAACTTAGTATTGTATATCGAAAATGATTGAATTGAGAACTCGTTGAAATTTCTAATGAATTTCATTGAGGACTTTTAGATTTCCTTCTCTTATTAATTGAGTTGTTGTTCTTTTCTTTTTGTTCCATTAAATACCATACATATTTGGAATGTTCACATGAAAATAGAAAACTTTTTGTAATCTCAACGATTACATACAATATAAATTGCAAAGCCTTTTTTTAGGCATGCCCCTTTGAAATTACAGGATTAAGCGATTGGGTGGGCCAGGCGTAGGATATCATTATTTTTAATACCCCCGCTGAGAGCTTAAGTGTTTGCGTCATGTTAAAATATAAAACATGACAGACAACAAAGACATCACATCATAGTTGAACATACTTGTTGTCATTGTTTACAGCCTAAAAGTATGTTGTCTTAGCATTCTTTTACTTTAAAACAATAACAACAAAAAACCGACAGCAATGTATGGCAAAATGCCGGTGTGTGAGTGTTATGTATGCATATGTATATTAGAGTGGTACTACGTTGCAATGTTTCATATAGGGATGTTTCAAACTAAGGATATTATTGGAATATTTCACGCATTCGTCTCAGACCCCCTCAAGTATATTTATTCTGGGCCATGGTGAAATTCTGAGTCGATCTATATTTTTGCCGAAAAATAAATAAGAACTTAATTAAGAGCTGGAGATATTGTACAGCTTCCAAAAATTTGAATTCTTTTGCTGAGATATTTGCGTCATATTCACCGTTAATCGAGTGTCGTCTTTTCGAGCTTTTAGTTAAATGTCGATTAATCCACTTTGGCAAACATCAAAAATCGATTAGTCGATTTGAAGCAATTTTCAAAAATATCAACAGTCGAGTAGACAAATTTTAACATAACAAAAAGTGGACTTCGATTTTTATACCCTCCACCATATATTAACTTTGTCATTTCGTTTGTAACACATCGAATTGCTCTGATATTGCTGTAAGTCCCCATAAAGTATATATCTTCTGGGTCGTGGTGAAATTCTGAGTTGATCTAAGTATGTCCGTCCGTCCGTCTGTTGAAATCACGCTAACTTCCGAACGAAACAAGTTGTCGACTTGAAACTTGGAACAAGTAGTTGTTATTGATGGAGGTCAGACGGTATTGCAAATGGACCATATTGGTTCACTTTTACGGGCTATACGTATATAGTGATCCCCAGATTTGGCTTGCGGAGCCTCTAAGAGAAGCATATTTCATCCGATCCGGTTGAAATTTGGTACGTGGTTTTAGTATATTGTCTCTAAAAACCATGCCAGAATTGGTCCATATCGGTCCATAATTATATAAAGCCCCCATATAAACCGATCCCCAGATTTTACCTCCGGAGCCTCTTGGAGAAGCAAAATGCATCCGATCTGGTTGAAATTTGGTTCGTGGTGTTAGTATATGGTCTCTAACACCCATGAAAAAATTGGTCCATATCGGTTCATAATTATATAGCCCCATATAAACCGATCCCCAGATATGACCTCCGGAGCCTCTTGAAGGAGCAAAATTCAAATTTGGTAAATTTCGTTAGTGTATGGCCGATAACAACCATGTCAAAATTGGTCCGTATCGATCTATATTATATATAGCCCCCAAATAAACCGATCCCCAATTACAGAAAAATCACAATTGCCACTCGAGCCAAAATAAATCTACCAACATTTTATTGTCATAGAAAATTTTGTCAATATTTTATATTTCTATAGAAAATTTTGTCAAAATTTTATTTCTGTAAAAAATTTTGTCAAAATTTTATTTCTATAGAAAATTTATGAAGCATTTCATAGTTGGTGAGGAATATCAAACAAAACATTAAGAATTCTACCAATTATACCAAACAGTAAAAATCTACCATTTTTGGTAGACTTGTATTCATAATTGTATAACATATATCCGCCATAAAGGGTGATACGGTCAAAATTTGGTTAATATAAACTTGATGTATTTCTTTCAATTTTGCATTTAAAAAACCTGAACACCCCTCATTTTGAAGGTGTGTGTAGAATGTTGCTCCTATTTTGATATTTTCAAGCACATAAAAAGTTCGCAAAGAAATATCTGGTTCGGCAAGCCATCTGTACCTGTGGCTTGAAAAGCAGCATTTTCATAGCTTCCGGGACTGTCAACCAAGAAATTTACGTGAAAGAGTGTTTGAATAAACGTCTGCTGCCTTTCCTGAAGAAACACGGTTGTTCCGTACTGTTTTGGCCGGATTTGGCATCTTTCCATTACGGTAAAAAGGCCATGGAGTGGTACGCCGCCAACAACGTGCAGGTGGTTCCCAAGGACAAGAACCCTCCCAACACGCCAGAGCTCCGCCCAATTGAGAAATACTGGGCTATTGTCAAGCGGAACCTAAAGAAGACCAAAAAAACTGCTAAGGATGAGCAGCAGTTCAAGGCAAACTGGCTTTATGTGGCGAAGAAGGTGGACAAGGTGGCTGTACAAAATCTGATGGCAGGTGTCAAGCGTGAAGCCCGGCAATTCGGATTTGGTAAAGCTAAAGCCTAACTGAATATTTTTCCTGAATTTTATACTAATTGAACTTGAAAAAGAAATTTAATTTGATTTTTTAAATAAACGATTTCACCGATTTACACGCGTTTTCCCTTGACCAAATTTTGACCGTATCACCCTTTATAAAGCGACCCCCATATTTCAATTGTGTCTCTATAATTACCACACAAAAGTTCATATCGGTTAGTAATTATTTCTTCCCTATATATACCGGTCAAGAACTGAATATATACGTATTTAATCGACCTTTCTTTTGTCTACTATATATCCCGCATGGACTAACTTACAATTTAGAAGATTATGTTAAGAAGTTTTAAGGTGCCTTGCCATCGGCCGCAACCCAAGTAATTTAATTGTGGATGACCGTCTTTAGTAGAAGTTTCTACGTAATCCATGGTGGAGGGTACATAAGATTCGGCATGGCCGAATTTACGGCTGTATATACTTGTTTTATGATAAAAAGACATTTAGTAGATTTTCTACTTCTAGCCGACATGTAACTGTCGCCCTCTAATATCCACTGTAAATTGTTGACAGTATCATTTTATGATGTTAGTTGGCGAGTGTATTTATGTGAGTACAAGTACTTGTGTTTGTGTGTTTGCTTGTATGTCTACATTTGCAACAATGACGATGAGCTTATTTTACACTCGCTTGATGATGTCTATGCTTCAGTGTAAGTGAGTGGGTGGTGGAGATGAGCTTTGGCAACGCAGTACCCGTAGTACGGTTAGAGAACGTTTTTAATTTGCATAATCCTTTGGAATATTAACATGCTTATGTCTAATGATTCCCTCCTCAATTCTTTGTTTCTATACTCTTTATACGTTTCCTCTTAACTTATGCTGCTTTTTGTTGTTCTTCTTGTCTTCTCGTTGTCATAGTCATCGTTGTTGTTCTGTTGGCAATCTTCATCAGCATCAGAATACTTTATGAAGCTAATGTTAGAGAGTGTCTCGTAACAAGTGAAAATTTTACACTTATTGTTTTCCTTCTAAAATATCGCAACAAAAAAAGAAGCATTAAAATGTATTTTTATACAAATACTCGTTCACTATGAGTGTGTGTAATTTATTACATTTCATAGCCAGTGATGTTTGGGATTGTTTTTTTTTTTTTTGTAAGATTATATTCAAAAGCCTTTATGTGAAATATGAAAATACTTTTTCAGAATTTTCCTGATGATACTATAAAGATATTCGTAGGTAGTTTTTTTTCAAGGACAAGTGACAGTGAGGTTCTTTAATAATTTTTTAATGAAAAAACAAGTAAGGAAAGTCTAAAGTCGGGCGGGGCCGACTATATTATACCCTGCACCACTTTGTAGATCTAAATTTTCGATACCATATCACATCCGTCAAATGTGTAGGGGGCTATATATAAAGGTTTGTCCCAAATACATACATTTAAATATCACTCGATTTGGACAGAATTTGATAGACTTCTACAAAATCTATAGACTCTAAATTTAAGTTGGCTAATGCACTAGGGTGGAACACAATTTTAGTAAAAAAAAAATATGGGAAACATTTAAATCTGAAGCAATTTTAAGGAAACTTCGCAAACGTTTATTTATGATTTATCGCTCGATATATATGTATTAGAAGTTTAGGAAAATTAGAGTCATTTTTACAACTTTTCGACTAAGCAGTGGCGATTTTACAAGGAAAATGTTGGTCGAAATCAGAAAAACATATATATGGGAGCTAAATCTAAATCTGAACCGATGTCAACCAAATTTGGCACGCATAGCTACAATGCTAATTCTACTCCTTGTGCAAAATTTCAACTAAATCGGAGCAAAAAATTGGCCTCTGTGGTCATTTGAGTGTAAATCGGGCGAAAGCTATATATGGGAGCTATATCTAAATCTGAACCGATTTCAACCAAATTTTGCACGCATAGCTACAATGCTAATTATACTCCCTGTGCAAAATTTCAACTAAATCGGAGCAAAAAATTGGCCTCTGTGGTCATTTGAGTGTAAATCGGGCGAAAGCTATATATGGGAGCTATATCTAAATCTGAACCGATTTCAACCAAATTTGGCACGAATAGCTACAATGCTAATTATACTCCCTGTGCAAAATTTCAACTAAATCGGAGCAAAAAATTGGCCTCTGTGGTCATTTGAATGTAAATCGGGCGAAAGCTATATATGGGAGCTATATCTAAATCTGAACCGATTTCAACCAAATTTGGTACGCATAGCTACAATGCTAATTCTACTCCCTGTGCAAAATTTCAACTAAATCGGAGCAAAAAATTGGCCTCTGTGGGCAAATGAGTGTAAATCGGGCGAAAGCTATATATGGGAGCTATATCTAAATCTATATCTAAATCTGAACCGATTTCAACCAAATTTGGTACGCATAGCTACAATGCTAATTCTACTCCCTGTGCAAAATTTCAACTAAATCGGAGCAAAAAATTGGCCTCTGTGGGCAAATGAGTGTAAATCGGGCGAAAGCTATATATGGGAGCTATATCTAAATCTGAACCGATTTGGCTGATATTTTGCAAGTTTTTCGAGACTCATAAAATATTCGGATGTACGGAATTTGAGGAAGATTGGTTGATATAAACGCCAATTATGACCAGATCGGTGAAAAATATATATGACAGCTATATCTAAATCTGAACCGATTTTTTCCAAAATCAATAGGGATCGTCTTTGAGCCGAAACAGGACCCTGTACCAAATTTTAGGACAATCGGACTAAAACTGCGAGCTGTACTTTGCACACAAAAATACATCAACAGACAGCTAAATCGACTCAGAATTTAATTCTAAGACGATCGGTATACTAAACGATGGGTCCCAGACTTTTCCTTCTTGGCGTTACATACAAATGCACAAACTTATTATACCCTGTACCACAGTAGTGGTGAAGGGTATAAAAATGAGTTGTAAAAATTGAGTTAAAACATATTCCTGTGTAGTTCAAAGAAAGAACATACTTGGGAGGACATTTTTGAAAGTGCTTTTACAGTTATGCTTTTAGAATAACTTCCAAACTTTTTTGCTTTGTAAGTGTGCCGACCCATTTCTCGGCAGACGAGGAATTTACACCATATGTTAAAGTATGCGATAGTAATGGTCGTGGCGTCTTTACGTAGATGTAGAAACCGAAAAAGAAATGAAGCTGAAAAATTATTACATCTCAAAAGTTTATGCGAAATCAATGCAGCAGATGACTAAAAATATGACTTCCGCCCTATGACAAGCCCATGTAAAAAGTCATTGCTTCTGAACGATTTTGCACCACCTCAGGATCTAAACAAAATATTTTCCTTGATTTTTTGGCCCCACAATTTTTTGCTGCAAAATTAGAAATGTTGAAGCTATTATCAAAATTTGTACTTCCATGAAGCATTCATTGAAGATGATCGAAATTTGGCGATCAGAAGTTGGGGATTCCAACTTCTTTTTTCTAAGCCCTTTCATTAGTGCATTTTATAATTTGTAAATGTGAATAAAATTAGAATTCTCTACTTCATTATAATAATTTCGACCAACCAACTCTATGAATGCTTTCGCTTCGTGTATGGCAATAACCTCTAAGCTCTATCCTCATAGACATTTTCAACACCATAATATTAAAATATTTATAAAAATTGTGTTCTTTTGTTTGGTTCTGCTTTACACTTTACGTTGGCAAACACTTCTTAATGAATAGAAAAACAACAGAAGATTTTACCAACTGAAAATCTTGGGGCACACCATTGTTGAGATGCTGTAGCTTAGAACTTGAAGTTCTCCTCTAGGTTTGTCTGAGTGGGATACTGGAGTATGTTTATGTCATCCACATAATGTAGAGAACTTAATTAGGTGCTTTATATTTAATTATTTTTAATTTAACATGGCGTAATGTTGAGTAAAGAAAGTACACACGCAATACATAGACATTTTTGTTATTATTGTGAGACGGTTACATATGGCTGTAGTTCTTTTGTATAGCAAATTCACTCTTAGAGTTTATGATAGACTTGATGCTGAACAATAATATGCTAAATTGAATATTGTAATAAATAAAATGTTTTTTTTTTTATTCATAGAAAGAATGAATAAATCTCTTTTTCTATGATATTGTTATTAAGCAATTAATTGCCACACTGAAAAAAATATTTTCATGAGGCCAAAGATTTCATGTCCCTAAAATACTAATGCGAATTTTCCTTATAAAAAAGTCGATAAATTGTTCAATGAAGTCGTTTTGTCCTTATAGTCAAGTGATTCGACTCAAAATTAGGTGGCTAAAATCAACTTGGCCTTTAATGAATTATATATTTTTAATTAAAAATTCACCAATATAATGAAATCGTCTTTAAATTTGTTCACTTTTTATATCTTTTCGACAAAGCAGAAAAGCGTTCAAAAATAGCAGATGTTATCTATATTTTTTGTTTTTTTTTTTTACGAAAACGGATTCTTGAATCATAGAGTAATTTCTACTTGAAGTCGACACTGAATTTGGAAATTGAAATTGTCGTTAACACGATTTTAAAGTACTTTGAGAGCACATGAAGGGGAAAAAAGCTGAAGAAATGAATATATCAAAATTTGTTTCCTAGAATCAAGTACGGGAATATCAATTTTAATAGCGAATTGTGTCCTTGCTGCAACTCTCTGCTTCTATGGCTCGGAATCAATATCAATACCAATGTATAGACAAAATCTTTGAAACCGTGTTTGCTTTTTTATACTTTTGTAACATATCGAAATATTGCTCTAAGAGCCCATAAAGTATATATATTCTGGGTCGTGGTGAAATTCTGAGTCGATCTAAGAATGTCCGTCCGTCCGCCCGTCTGTTGAAATCACGCTAACTTTCGAACGAAACAAACTATCGACTTGAAACTTGGCATAAGTAGTTATTATTGATGCAGGACGGATGGTATTGCAAATGGGGTATATCGAACCACTTTTACGTATAGCCCCCATATAAACCGATCCCCAGATTTGACCTCCGGAGCCTCTTAGAAAAGCAAAATTTATCCGATCCCGTTGAAATTTGGTACGTAGTGTTAGTATATGGTCTCTAACAACCACGCCAAAATTGGTCCATATCGGTCCATAATTATATATAGCCCCCACATAAATCGATCCTCAGATTTGTCCTCCGGAACCTCTTGGAGGAGGGAAAATTCATCCAATTCGGTTGAAATTTGTTACATTGCGCTCGTATATGGCCGCCAATAGCCATGCAAAAATTGGTCCATATCGGTCTATAGTTCTATATAGCCGACCGCCAATCACACAGAAATGGGTCCATTTCGCCAAAAATAATCTACCAAAATTGTATTTCTATAGAAAATTTTTTCAAAATGTTATTACTATAGAAAATTTTGTCACCATTTTATTTATATAGAAAATTTTGTCAAAATTTTATTTCTGTAGAAAATTTTCTCAACATTTTATTTATATGAATATTTTTTGTCAAAATTTTATTTCTATAGAAAATTTTGTCAAAGTTTTTATTTTTATAGAAAATTTTCTATATAAAAATTCTATTTCTATATAAAATTTTGTCAAATTTTTATTTCTATAGAAAATATTGTCAAAACTTTATTTCTATAGAAAATTTTGCCAAAACTTTATTGCTGTAGAAAATTTTGTCAAAATTTTATTACTATAGAAAATTTTGTCAAAATTTTATTTCTATGGAAAATTTTGTCAAACTGAATTATATGCGTATTTTATCGGCCTTTTTTATACCCACCACCCTAGAATGGTGACGTAGGTATAATAAGTTTGTAATTCCATTTGTAACCCATCGAAATAACGATTTCCGAATATATATATATATATATATATATATATATATATATATATATATATATATATATATATATATATATATATATATATATATATATATATATATATATATATATATATATATATATATATATATATATATATATATATATATATATATATATATATATATATATATATATATATATATATATATATATATATATATATATATATATATATATATATATATATATATATATATATATATATATATATATATATATATATATATATATATATATATATATATATTCTTGATCAAGGAGAAATTCTAAGACGATATAACCATGTCCGTCTGTCTGTCTGTCTGCTGTAATCACGCTACAGTTTCCAATAATGAAGCAATCATGTTCGAAGATGGGCTATATCGGTCCAGGTTTTGATATAGTCCCCATATAAACCGACCTCCCGATTTGGGGTCTTGGGCTTATAAAAACCGTAGTTTTTATCCAATTTGCCTGAAATTTGAAATCTAGAGGTAGTCCAGGATTATAAAAGGGTGTGCCAACAATGATGAGTATCGGTCCATGTTTTGATATAGCCCCCATATAGACCGATCTACCGAGTTTACTTCTTGGGCTTCTAGAATCCGTAGTGTTTATCCAAATTGCCTGAAATTTGAAATCTGGAGGTATTTTAGGACCATAAAGAGGTGTACCAAAAATTGTGAAAATCGGTCCATGTCCTCCATATAGACCAATTTCACTTCTTGAGTGTATAGAAGGCTCACTGATTATGAAAATTGCTTGAAACTGAATATAAAATTTCTAGATTTTACATCTCGTAATCATCTAAATAATTTGGGTCAAAATCTACAGATTTTAGATTTCAAATCAAAGCGTTGTTTCATCATTTTCTTGCACACTGATAAGAGATGTTTATGGTTCCTCTAAAACTCAAACAAAAAAGGGATCTTATAAATCCAGAACGCGATCTAGTCTTCATAGGTAAAATCTTCGGGAAGCGTGATGATTGAACTGATCTGATTGGGAAAATATCTGTCATCAAATTCGAAATTCCGAAATTTTCGAAGGGAACTATTATATTTGATTCATGGTGGTGGGTATTTAAGATTCGGACTGGCCGAACTTACTATCTTTTTATATATCAACTCAAAAAACTTATTGTAAAGTGTACACTTAAAAAAGGAGCATGCCTGGTTCACGTTCCAAAAAATTTTTTCTGGGGGGTCTAAGCTCCCTCCCCTGAGGCCTTCCTACGCCTATGAGTTTATCTACTTTTGGACAAAGAAAAAAAACTTTATATCAGAGAAATGCGTCTTCAAGGCTAAGCAAAATTCGGATTCGTATATTAAGGAGATGAAATGAAATCTCACGACAAAAGGAATATTGTCCTTCGAATTAGACGATTCGACTTTAAAATAGGTATCTTTACAAAAAACAGAGTTGTTTGTTGAAGTGAGGACAGCCTGGTTTTAATGAATGTCAAAAATTCTCCAATATTATTGAAATCATTTTAAATTAGATTATTTTTTATCTTGCAAACAAATTTTTTAAGAACAGAAAATGACATGCAAGGGTATATTTTAAAGTTTCTTTTTTACTTAATATATAGTTTAAACTTAATCGCGAGAATTTGGAATTTTAAGTTGCGATTAACGCTTTTAGGTTAGGTTAGGTTAGGTGGCAGCCCGATGTATCAGGCTCACTTAGACTTAGACTGACGAAATTACGCCTTGATTTAAAATCTTAAATATGTAGATTTTTTCCGCCATTATTTAAATACGATGAGTAAAATCTGGATATTTGACTTTCAGTTTGAAGCAATTTTCATGATCAGTGCGCCTGCTATACCCTGAAAGAAGTGTTTTCTTTTTTGAGAAACATAATTTTAGACAAGCAAAGTTTTCTTTTGACCCAAGTTTTAGAGACAATCGTTGAATAAACGAAAATACTTTATAAGAAAAGGAAATTTCGTTTGTCTAAAATTTCATTATAGATTACTAATTTCCAGCAAATCGGATAAAAACTACGGATTCTAGAAGCCCAAGAAATAAAGCCGGGAGATCGGTGTATATGGGGGCTACACCAAAACATGGACCGATAGGCACCATTTGCTACGCACATATTTGTGATCTTAAAATACCTCCAGATTTTCAATTTCAAACAAATCGGCTAGAAAATATAGTCTCTAGACGCCCAAGAAGTAAAATTCGAGAGATCAGTCTATATGGGGGCTATACCAAAAAATGGGCACCATTTTCGGCACACCTTTTTAGGGTCCCAAAAAACTCTAGATTATCAATTTCAGGAAAATCGGATAGAAAATATAGTTTCTAGAAGCCCAAGAAGCAAAATCGGGAGATCAGTCTCTATGGGGGCTATATCAAAACATGGACCGATGAGCACCATTTTCGGCACACCTTTTTATGGTCCTCAAATACATCTAGATTTCCAATTTCAGGCAAATCGGATGGTAAATATAGATTCTAGAAGCCCTAGAAGCAAAATCGGGATATCGGTCTATATGGGGGCTATGCCAAAACATGGACCTATGGGCACCATTTTCGGCACACCTTTTTATGGTCCTCAAATACCTCTATATTTCCAATTTCAGGCAAATTGGATAAAAACTACGGTTTTTATAGGCCCAAGACTCCAAATCGGGAGGTTGGTTTATATGGGGGCTATATCAAAACATGGACCGATGGATACCATTTTCGACACACCTCTTTATGGTCCCAAAATACCCCTAGATTTGCAATTTCATACAAATCGGACAGAAAATACTGTTTCTAGACGCGTAAGAAGCAAAATCGGGAGATCGGTCTATATGGGGGCTATACCAAAACATGGACCGATTCGGACCATTTTCGACACACCTCTTTATAGTCCCACAATACCTCTAGATTTCCAATTTCAGGCAAATCGGATGGTAAATATAGTTTCTAGACGCCCAAGAAGCAAACTCGGGAGATCGGTCTATATGGGGGCTATATCAAAACATGGACCGATACGGACCATTTTCGAAACACCTCCTTATGGTCCTAAAATACCTCTAGATTTTCAATTTCAGACAAATCGGATAGAAAATACTGTTTCTAGACGCCTAAGAAGCAAAATCGGGAGATCGGTCTATATGGGGGCTATACCAAAACATGGACCGATACGGACCATTTTCGACACACCTCTTTATGGTCCCAAAATACCTTTGGACTTCCAATTTCAGGCAAATCTGATAGAAACTACGGTTTTTATAGGTCCAAGACCCCAAATCGGGAGGTCGGTTTATATGGGGACTATATCAAAACTTGGACCGATATAGCCCATCTTCGAACTTGACCTGCCTGCAAACAAAAAACTAATCTGTGCCAAATTTCGGGACGATAGCGCCATTATTGAAGGCTGTAGCGTGATTACAACAGACAGGCAGACAGACAGACAGACAGACAGACGGACATGCTTATATCGTCTTAGAATTTCTCCCTGATCAAGAATATATATACTTTATATAGTCGGAAATCGATATTTCGATGTGTTACAAACGGAATGACAAACTTATTATACCCCCGTCACCATTTTATGGTGGTGGGTATAAAAACTGGAAAAAATTATACACAAATGAAGTAAAAAGTTTTATTAAATTCGTGCTTCTCACGAAATAGTTCATTATTTCTTTAAATTTGTAAATTTTATTACAAATGTGCCCATCATGAACTTCGTATGTCACTTAAGACATTCTTGCAATTTTGAACTCCAAGTTTTTTTTTTTAAACTACAAAATTTTCTTTAACAAGTGAAAAAAATTAATTATGTCTAATAAATTTTCTTGAATTTGTCGAAAAATATTTACTTATTTTTGTGATATCGGCGCGATGTCAGCGTTTGTAATACTGTTTAGGTAAAATTTTCTAAAAATATTAAAAATTTTCTTAAAATAACTAAATGTTTTCTTCCTGGTGGGTTCACTGTTTTTTCAGTGTATGTCAATCAGAGAAGGATTATGATCACCCAAAAGAAATTATTTCACTAAAGAAAATTTAACTTTATTTTAGTTCATGGAATTATTATGTTTGGTGCAAGTTTCCTTTACTCTAAAAATTTTTTGCATACTAAAATGGGAAAAATTAGAAAAAGCATAAAGATTTACTAAATTCGTATTTCTCACAAAATAGTTCAATATTTCTTTAAATTTGTAAATTTTACTACAAATGCGTCCATCTTGAACTTCGTATGGCACTAAAGACATTCTTGTAATTTTGAAGTCAAATTTTTTTCATTAAAGCTAAAACAAATTATTTAGTCTAATTAATTTTCTTGAATTTGTCTAGAAATATCTACTTATTTTTGTGATATCGGCGTGATGTCAGGGTTTGTAATACTGTTTAGTTAAATTTTTCTAAAAATTATCTAAATTTTCTTAAACTAATCAAAATTTTTCCTGGTGGCTTCGGAAAACATCTTCAATCTTTTGAATTTGTTTATAGGAATAAATCGAAATTTTGCAAATACTTAGAATTTTTGATATACGACCAGTTATGTTTCCCTTCACCCAGAAAAAAGTGCCTTCGAAACTAAAGGAAAAAATTTTCATCAATATAGTTTATCCATTTTATTTCCATCAAGGTAAATTTTTGTGAAAAATAATAAAATTTACTCGTTTCCGTAAAAAAATCCTAAACTGTAAGCAGTTAGGAATAGTTCATTAACTAGAATAAGGCATGGAATTTTACTCATACTATTTTCTTCGCTGGGTATAAGAATTTACTACTGAAAAAGAAAATTTTATTCACCGATAACAAAGCATTCGTAAAAATAAACAAAAACCGAACTAAAACCAAGTTTCCTCAAAATTAGTAAAATTTCTTATAAAATGATAATTGCGACTTCCTTTATAATAGAAAGTTTTTCATACATACGAACAACACTTGGCATAGAAAAATATTTTAGTTCATTCGTACTAAGAAGTATGCAATCCTTTCAAAACTTAAGGAAACACACTTGTTAGAATATAGGAAATTTTCCTAAATTTCTATTGTCTACCTGTAATCGATACCTGTCATCGTAATCGATGTATTTGCGCGTGGGTGTAATCGATATGTTTGCGCGTCGGTTGTTTTTTTTCTAGTTGGAATCGCGTTGTTTTGGTATACGGAGAGATTGTTAAAAAATAATATGGTAAAATAATATAACAAATAACAAATAAAATATATAAAATATTTGTTATTTTAAATTAGTGAGAAAAATTTTCCTTTTTAAAAATAAATCTATCAATGTTCGTGCACTCAAAAAAAAAGTGAACTCTCTATTTCACTAAAGCCAATTTAGCTTTATTTTCGCTCATGGAATTATTATGTTTGGAGAAAGTTTCCTTTACTCTAATAATTTTTTGTGCACGTAAGTTAAATTAACTAAAACCGAGGAAAAAAATATACTCAAATGAAGCATAAAGATGAACTAAATTCGTGTCTTCCACAAAATAGTTCAGAATTTCTTTAAATTTGTAAATTTTGCCATAAAAGCGTCCATCATGAACTTCGTATGTCACTAAAGACATTCATGCAATTTTGAACTCCAATTTTTTCCTTCAAACTACAAAATTTTCTTTAACGAGTGAAAAAACTTTGTTATATCTAATAAATTTTCTTGAATTTGTCGAAAAATATTTACTTATTTTTATGACATCGGCGTGATGCCAACGCTTGTAATACTGTTTAGTTAAAATTTTCTAAAAATATTGAAAATTTTCTAAAATTAACCGAAAGTTTTCTTCCTGGTGGGTTCACTGTTTTTTCAGTGTGATAGTGTATAAAGGAAGAAAACACCAGCAGAATAACAACCCTTTCATTTGTCTTCATTTTGGAATCTTCAATTATCAGGTAATATTCAGTGATGCTAACCTTTTGGAACAAAAATGTTTTATGATTTTTTATATTTGTAGGTATTGAAATTGTAAAAGGAGGACAAAATCGTTAGGCAGCAACTTATTAAAAGTGAAAAGTACAAGAAGAAGAAAAAGTGCGTTTTACAGTTGATAATATCACACGGAAATTGGAAATTGTGGAATAATAAACTAATATTTCAAAGAGATTCGATGCTGTTGATTCTTAATAAATATATTCAATATATTAATAAAACATGTCTTTTATTGAAGATAAAGTTGCTTATAGAAATAAATAAAATTGTATTTAAAAACGAAGGTAAGTAGTTCTAATTATGAAGTAAAAGTTTTATCACAAATGTGTAAGATTTGTCCAAATGAATGAAAAAATTTCAATAAAATCATTCCATATATGAATTCAAATTAGTTAAATTTTTTCATTCTGTAGTATAGTGGTACATAAATATAGGAAAATGTTAACTAATATATGGAATACATTATTCCTAGTTTCTACGAAAATCACATCGTTCAAACAAATAAAAATGACTTTGGAGTTATACGAAGTTGAACTTTCTTCACAATGAGTTCATTTTAACTTAAAGAAGGGGTCACTTTTTTCTGGGTGTTTTTTGGTGTATACCGTAACGAATTTATCGCCTATAAAATAAGCTGAGTGCATCAATATCACCTATTCTATATGTTTAAAGTTTTATGGCATTCAATTTTAGTAGGTGTGGGCTGCTAACTTTCTGTCTCAAAAAACTGTAATATATGTTCAAAGCATCACCAATGTAGCTTTGACATTTTCTATTTTTCACAATAATCCGAAGTGACTGCTGCAACCAATGAATGCACCACAATTGCCCTCACAAAAGCAAAAGATAAAAGAGCCAAAATTTCAACTGCACAGATAAATCGATGCAAAAGTGTGGGAAAAACGAACAATTAAGTTAACAGCAATAAAGGTGCACAGACAGCAAGCCAAATGACTTAAATAGCAAATAAACAAACAACATAAAAAAAGTTTTTCCTTTACTACTGTCATGGTCCAATTTTTTATCTAAATAACGAAATCTTTAAAACATTTAACGAGTGGTCCCACACACAGACATATACGCTAAAGTTCTACACCATTGCAGCAATCACTACCGTAAATTGCTAGGACATAAACACACGCACACACACACACACATACACACAATGAGTATGTGACCATGCTATAGATATGAGGAGGATATTCCCTATGCAACACTGGTATACTTACCTAGATACACAAGTACTAATGGCTTTTACGTTTTTCGGAACACAGTCAACAACAGCAATGAGTGTTTGTGTACAACACAACAGAAGCAACATAGGATGACCCTTAGGTCCTCCTTCTCCATCTCCTCCTGTTTTACCAAATTTCGAAACAATAACAAACGAAGAGATACTTTTTCAGGACGTAATAGCATCCTCCCGCCCACCACTACTCTTGCAAACGAACCGAAAAGGAAATTTTCTGAATGTATCCTTAATTAAAGTGATTTCCGTTTGCCATTTTATATTACGAGTCTAACATACAGCTAGACGCATAGACACCAACGCAATCAATGTTAGAGAATATTTGGAGGAAATAACTACCGATCCTTTTTCATGTCCCCTCGGCTTCCTATTGTATGGAGGGTATAAAATTTGGTCCATAGTTTTGTAAGTCAGCTAAATATAATGTTCGCTATATCCCAGCAAAAAAAAATAGAAGTTCTTCTAAAGATACTACTTTAAAAGCACTTCCAAAAATGCCCTAACAAAGATGTTCTTTATTTTAACTACACAGGAAGTTCTTTTGATAAAATTTTTTATAAACTCTCTTTTTTCATATTTTTAATAAAAAATTTTAAATTGTTTTGTGTTTAAAAAGAGAGTAAGAATTAATAAAATGGTACAAATTATTAAAATTTTGTCTAAAAAAATACTCAATCCATTTTAGCAAAATTGCACATTGTTGAAATATTTGAGGTCAAACGTTTTTAGACAAGCGTTAGAATGCATTAAAAATCATAAAAAAATTAAAAATTATATATTTGGCAAAATATGATACAATTTTATAATTCACATACGAAACATTGAATTCGGACTACACCTTAAGAAGTGATGCAAATTCAGTGCAACGCCTGTTGAAATGGTGAACATCCGTCCTATGACAAGCCCATGTTAAATTCATCGCTTCTGCGCCAATTTTGCACCACATCCGGATCCAAAAAGAAAATTTTCACTAATTATTTTGCGACGCTTTTTTTGCTGGGATGGTATATATTTTATTTATTTTAGTTCGGGATTAAACATCAGGAACATCTATCAGGTTGGGGATTGCCTGTCTCTTGGTATCGTCCGACAACTGTCAAAAATAAAGCTAATGAGCTGAAAATGATCGATATTTGATAACAATCTCATACACATATACATATTTTTAGAGATTAGAGATAAATAATAGGGATTTAATTGAAGTACACTTATAGAAACAATTACGTTCCCAAATCGTGAAAGGTCGGTAACAAAATGAAACGGAAACGTTCACGAAAAATCAAAACGCAATTTTCACGGTTTCGTCCACTGGCGTTCATGATTTAATGAAAGGCTTTCGTTTTTCTTTGACCATGAAAAGTCCGCCGGTGGTGCATAGTGCTGAGAAGACTGTTAAAGCGTATGAGATAGACAATCCAGGTTCGAGTCACGGTAGCTGATTTTTTTTACGTTTTCAGATTATGAATGTTGGTTGTTGTTTTGACAACGCATGGTGTCATTTGCTTGATCTCCATTTGGCACCATGTGTGTGGTCATATGAACGCATCGTTTTGAAACGTGCACGCCGTTCATAATCGATGGGTGTAGTATTATTTATGCATTGAAGACCGTCCTTCAATGCATAAATAACACTACCTTGTTATTGAGCTTAACATGGAATCGGGCAGCACTCAGTGATAAGAGAGAAGTTCACCAATGTGGTATCACAATGGACTGAATAGTTTAAGTGAGCCTGATACATCGGGCTACAAATAATTACGAATCGATATGGACTTTTGCACGGTACGTAGAGAGCCAGAATTGAAGTATGGTCGCTTATATGTGGGCTATATACAATTATGTACTTGATATGGACCAATTTTTGTGTGATTGGGGATCGATTTATCTGAGGGCTATATATAACTATAGACCGATATGGACCTAGTTACGCACGGTTGTTAACGTCCATATACTAGCACAATGTACCAAATTTCAACTGACTCGGATGAATTTTGCTCTTCCAAGTGGCTCCAAAACCAAATCTCGGGACCGGTTTATATGGAGGCTATATATGATTATGGACAGATATGGACCACTTTTTGCATGGTCGTTAAATATCATATACTACCACCACGTACTAAATTGCAACCAGATCGGATGAATTTTGCTTCTCCAAAAAGCACCGGAGATCAAATCTGGAGATCGGTTTATATGGGGGCTATATATAATTATGGACCGATTTCGACCAATTTTTGCATTGGTGTTTGAGGCCGTATATTAACACCACGTACCAAATTTCAACTGAATCAGAAGAATTTTGGTCTTCCAAGAGGCTCCGGAGGTCAAATCTGGTGATCGGTTTATATCGGGGTTATATATAAATATGGACCGATGTAGACCAATTTTTGCATAGTTGTTAGAGACCATATACCAACACCATGTACACAATTTTAGCCGGATCGGATGAAATTTGCTTCTCTTAGAGGCTCCGCAAGCCAAATCGGGGGATCGGTTTATATGGGGGCTACATATAATTATGGACCGATGTGGGTCAGTTTTTGCATGGTCATTAGGGACCATATACTAACACCATGTACCAAATTTCAGCCGGGTCGGATGAAATTTGCTTCTCTTAGAGGCTCCGCAAGCCAAATCGAGGGATCGGTTTATATGGGGGCTACATATAATTATGGACCGATGTGGACCATGGTTGTTAGAGATCATATACTAACACCATGTACCAAATTTCAGCCGGATCGGATGAAATTTGCTTCTCTTAGAGGATCGGCAACCCAAATTTGGGGGTTCGTTTATATGGGGACTATATATAATTATTGTTCGATGTGGACCAATTTTTGCATAGTTGTTAGAGACCATATACCAACACCATCTACCAAATTTCAGCCGGATGGGATAAAATTTGCTTCTCTTAGAGCCAAAACGGGGGATCGGTTTATATGGGGGCTACATATGTGGACCAATTTTTGAATGGTTGTTAGAGATTATGTACTAACACCATGTACCAAATTTCAGCTGGATCGGATGAAATTTGCTTCTCTTAGAGGATCGGTAAGCCAAATTTGGTGGTCCGTTTACATGGGGGCTATACGTACAAGTAAACCGATATGGCCCATTTGCAATACCATCCGACCTACATCAATAGCAACTACTCGTGCCAAATTTCAAGTCGATAGCTTGTTTCGTTCGGAAGTTAGCATGATTTCAACAGACGGACGGACGGACGGACATGCTCAGATCGACTCAGAATTTCGTCACGACCCAATATATATATATATATATATATATATATATATATATATATATATATATATATATATATATATATATATATATATATATATATATATATATATATATATATATATATATATATATATATATATATATATATATATATATATATATATATATATATATATATATATATATATATATATATATATATATATATATATATATATATATATATATATATATATATATATATATATATATATATATATATATATATATATATATATATATATATATATATATATATATATATATATATATATATATATATATATATATATATATATATATATATATATACTTTATGGGGTCTTAGAGCAATATTTCGATGTGTTACAAACGGAATGACAACGTTAATATACCCCCATCCTATGGTGGGGGGTATAAAAAGGCAGATTGAATACCTGTATAATTCAGTTCTTGACCGGTATATATAGTGGAGTCTAGGGAGCCACCGTGGTGCAATGGTTAGCATGCCCGCCTTGCATACACAAGGTCGTGGGTTCGATTCCTGCTACGACCGAACACCAAAAAGTTTTTTCAGCGGTGGATTATCCCACCTCAGTAATGCTGGTGACATTTCTGAGGGTTTCAAAGCTTCTCTAAGTGGTTTCACTGCAATGTGGAACGCCGTTCGGACTCGGCTATAAAAAGGAGGTCCCTTGTCATTGAGTTTAACATGGAATCGGGCAGCACTCAGTGATATGAGAGAAGTTCACCACTGTGGTATCACAATGGACTGAATAGTCTAAGTGAGCCCGATACATCGGGCTGCCACATAACCTAACCTAACCTAACCTAACCTAGTGGAGTCTATAAATAATTACTAACCGATATGAATTTTTGTGCGGTAAAAGAGAGGCAGAAGTGAAATGGATGATGATTTATATGGGTGCTATATATAATTATGACCACATATGGTCCAATTTTGTGTGATTAGTACCGAAATTTAGCAAGATAAAATGACATTTGCTTATCCACGAAGAAGTAAAATCTGGGAATTGGTTTATCTGGGGGCTATGTTATATATAACTATGGACCGATATGGACCAATTTTAGCCAGGCTGTTAGCGGTCATATACTAACACAACGTACCAAATTTCATCCGAATCAGATGGAAGTTGCTCCAATAAGAAATTTGCTCCCCCAAGAGGTTTCGGAGGTCAAATCTGGGGGCTATATATAATTATAGACCGATATGGACCAATTTTAACGTAGTCGGTAGAGTCTATGTTACGTACAACATTTCAACCTAAGGCTCCACAAGTCAAATCTGTTGTCAATCTCACGATAAGTGACATCTATGGTTGTCGGAACAATAACAGAATTTGGTAGGACCTTTATGAAATTCTTCTTGGTATAAACTACGATCTAGGTTGAATTCACCATACCATCGATAAACATTGATCCTTAACGGAACTTCATCACTAAAAATTGAATTACGTTATTCATTACACTGTAATTCACGTCGAAAATTGTAAGAAATAATTGCACGAATATATTCGTAATTTAATTTCATATTTTGGATGAGGTAAATATTTTAAGTTGCTATTAACAACACAAATAGCGGTCATATGTCAAAACGTTCGGAATATGTATAACCTCAAAAAAGTCAAGCTTTAGACAGAGCTGTTAGTTGGAATTTTATAGCAATCAATCCTGCATTGGTGAACTGCTCTATATTATTTTCCGCATAGAATAGGGTTACTTGATCCCCTTTTCGTCTCTTGTTACCACTCGCTTCGCATTATGGAAATCTAACAAAATGAGTTATTTAATTTTTTATATAAAATAATTTGCTGTTTTCTGTGTATTAATCCCTAGCCTTCAAGAGATGAGTGAACTGAGTTGGTTTCAACAATGGGGTGGTGTGTATAAAAAAAACGTGAGTCTAAGAAATTTATTTCACGTATACATATACATAAACATATAAATCATTCCGATCTCAGCTACAGCATTGGCACATTGACCTCGAATATGACTGAAAATATTCTCCTGACTCTGCTATGCCTCAATTTGATATTTATGTCTCTTGAGAATTCCCACTAGAAAAAAACATACTCCACAATTTGTCACTCCCATTGTTGGCACAATAAGAGTTGTGTTGTCTCATTCTTATGCCGGTTAAGGAAAAGACATCATTGCCATTTGCAATAGCATTTCACATTTTCTTAATCGAGACAATAGAAACAATTGCATTGTACACCCTCGCTTATCCAAATGGTATAAAGCTGTTACCATATTTCCATAAAATCACACCGATTCACTTTTCTCCACAACTCCAGTATCTTTTTTTTGTATTTTGTGCGACACAAATTGATTTTCGAATTGGATTCCATCACCGCAGAGGAAATTTACCACGAAACACAATTGCCGGGCAAAATATGTATAAAAAATAACCCACCAGCACCAAGAAAAAACAAAATTGTTGAACATACACAGGACCATTATGGAGCATGGAGTAGAAGCGGAAAACGGCAACACCAGCAGCAATCATCCGGCTCTAGCATACACCTACCTATCCGCATGAATTTATTGTATTCAATCCAATACAGAAGCGGAAATACAATTCGAATACAATGAATATAGCAACAAGAAGGAAACGGAAATGCGGTCGTAAAGTAGAAATCGAGCAAAGAGAGTTATACTATAAGAAAGTGTTTGGCTGGAGAGTATGAGTTTGAGATAAAGTGTTTGGGTGTGTGCGTGTGTGTGTGAGGCACTCCTCCAATTGGAATGAATTGAATGAAATCATATTTTATGCCACAATGAAATCTGTACCCAAATGGCTAAAGGAGAACCATAGGTTGATAAAAGAACATTGAACCTTAACCATATGGAGCTGAAGGTGTTGAGGGAAATATGAAATCATTGTTTCTGATGTGTTCCATTGTTGCTGTCGTTGTTATTGTTGTTGAGATTGTTGCAGGTATATATCCCAAAAGGGCTGACAAAGAACAATGGCATTTCATTCCATCATCAATATTTCATTGTATGTGAGACAAGAAAAAAAAACTCACGAGGAAGTATTCAAATGGGAGAACTTGAAGAGGTTGTGTGACTAAAGAGAAAAAAAAAAATTGACTCTGATTGCATTGTAGCCATTTATTTGTGGTAACTTAAATACCAGGAATCTTATAATCTACCCAAACATATGATGATAACATTCCCAATGGTATCATAATATGCAATAACTGATGGGATGAATGCAACTAAAAAACATAACTATTAGTGCATTGGGAAATGTGGACAAAAATTGTATTGGAGGTTTAGTCCATTGTCATCGTTCGTGGTTAATGTGGAGTTTATATGGGGGTAGAGTATAGGTTGTATATTCCATTTTAAACAAATTCGGTTTTCAATCGAATTTAGTTGGTATCTATTTAAAATTAATTGAAAATTTTAAGAAGATCGAACAAAAGGTTATCGTGTTGAAATTTGGCTCTGGTTCTTCCTTCAGATTGATTCAATCAAGAAACACTGGCATCCACACTTCAAAAAACATTTTACTTGAATTCAAAAATTTTGAACTTCAAGTTTAAATGGGACCATATTTGCTTGGCGTCGTTACAACCCTTGCAATTCTCCCATCGAACATTTGCCATCATGACAGCCTTCTCACGCAGTAAGAGCTTGCAGGTAGCCAGCGACATACCAACAGATTCTAGTTCCCCTGGAATATGTAAGATTCCTAGCCTTGCTAGCTCATCTGCTTCGCAGTTCCCCGGTATGTTCCTATGGCCAGGCACCCATATTAGGTGAATATTGTACTCGTCAGCCATCTCTTTGAGAGATTTGCGGCAGTCGATGGCCGTTTTCGAGTTAAGGAACACAGAGTCCAAGGATTTTATTGCAGGTTGACTGTTAATGCCAACATTTTTTGGAACATTACTTCTCAGCCAATTCACCACCTTTATTAAATATAATATGTGTGGATTCTAAATTAATATATAGAAATTGCCTATAAATATATATATGTGTTTAGAAAGAGAGACGGAGAGTGTACGCTGCAAGCAAAAAAATTGAATTAACAAATTGCCGCCTTAAAAAAATATATATACACACAAAGAAAATTTCATTCAAAGTTTTGTCTACCAGTGTATGCCTAAAGTGAAACATAATATATTTAAACAATACATACAATAGTTTTTTAGGCAAATCCTGAAATACATATGGTTGAAGCAGAATGTGTTTGGGAGTATATGTTACAGAAGCGATGTTTTTGCGGGTGTAGGATCAATAAAATTAAAATTATGATACAGATATAATTTATCGAATTTTCATTCTCTTTTCGCGCTATATTAATAAAGCTATTCACGTACAAACAAATGCCACTTTAAAAAATCCAATTTATAACGGAAACTGCGAAGTAAAAAATGTTTTCTTAATTCCAAAAACTTTAAACCAAAGATGCGAAATCCTCAAAATAAGTCTATATTTGATCTTAAATCTAAAGATTCATTATTTCAATTATTTTAACGAAGATTTCTTTAAACCAAAAATGTATTTCTTTACTTTAATTAAAAATTTCAAAGACAAAGAAAAAATTGGTTCATATCAGTCCATAATTATATATAGCCCCATATAAACCGATCCCCAGATTTTTTTAGCAAATTTCATTCGATCCGGCTGAAACTTTGTATATTGTGCTAGTGTATGGTCTCTAACAACCTTGCAAAAATTGGTCCATATCGGCCCATAACTAAATTAAAAATATTCACAATTTCTTTAATTTCAAATTAGGTTTTCTACACTAGGTTTACGATTTTGCGATATACGTATTATACCGTCGTAAACGTATGTCGCAAAAGTCACAGTTTGCGACAGGCCAACCCTGTATGGGGGCTATATATAATTGAACCGATATGAAAGAATTTTTGCATGGTTTTTAAAGACTAAATACTTAGACCACGTACCAAATTTCAACCGGCTCAGATGAAATTTACTATTCCAAGAGGCTCCGGAAGTCTAATCTGGGGATCGGTTTATATTGGGACTATATATAATTATGGACCGAAATGGATAAATTTTTGCACGATTGTTAGAGACCATATACTAACACCATGTACCAATTTTCAGCCGGATCGGATGAAATTTGCTTTTCGTAGAGGTTCCGCAAGCCAAATCTTGGGATCGGCTTATATGGGGGAAATTTGTTTCTCTTAGAGGATCCTCAAGCCAAATCTGGGGATCGGTTTATATGGCGCCTATATATAATTATGGGCCGATATGGACCAATTTTTACATGGTTGTTAGAGACCCTATACTAACACAACGTACCAAATTTCAGACAGATCGGATGAAATATGCTTATCTTAGAGGCTCCGAAAACCAAATCTGGGGGCCGTTTATATGGGGAAAATAAAAGTGGACTGATATGGCCCATTTGCAATACCATCCGATCTACATCAATAACAACTACTTAAGCCAAGTTTCAAGTCGATAGCTTGTTTCGTTCGGAAGTTAAAGTGATTTCAACAGACGGACGGACATGCTTTGATCGACTCAGAATTTCACCACGACCCAGAATACATATATACTTTATGGGGTCTTAGAGCAATATTTCGATGTGTTACAAATGGAATGGCAATGTTGATATAGCCCCATCTTACGGTGGAAGTTATAAAAATTGTAACTAAAATCTGTATGCCATTTTAAATTTTACAAAATCATAGAAAAATATTTTTTTCCTCCGAAAAAACAAAATTAACCAACGAAGATTCTTCTATTTGTAAAGACAAGTAAACCCTAAATAAACGCTTGGTCCCAAAGATTTTTGATTAGCGGGCGGCCACAATACCTAACTTAACTATATATCTTCATAGCCTTACGAAACTCCCATACAAGTCTACAGAGATTTCGGGTATTCGAAAATTTAAATCGACATTTTCAATCGATTTCCTTGGAGGCATAAATTCAGAACTTTAATGTGCCCAAACGAAAATGTTTCTAATATATATACAAAATCTGATATAGTATTCATAATCCATGGTAATTAAATTAAATTGTGACATACTTAAATATAGGATATTCCGTAACGTGACAAAATCGACTTAGCGTTTTTTACGTACAAAAGTTAGTAGTTCATTGTAATTTACATAAATTGGCCGCTATGTGGCTTCAAATTACATAATGAAAATAAAAAATAAAAAAAGTGACTTAGTCCATTTCGCCTTACATTATTAACGATATATACGTCACCCAACAGCGAACCAACCAACACCACACGCACACCACTAGGTCGTATGATCAATCGCTTAGTGGCTACATGAAGTGATTTCTGGTGACAAGATATTAATGGTTTATTTCATGCAAGCAGTGACAATTCTCATTCGCTTCATTCTATGTCTTACTTATATAGTGGACGTTTTGCCAACCAAAGGCAGATTCGGATAGGCGACTGACTGAGACTTTGGACAAAAACCTGCATATACTGTATACAGGTAGGTGCAGATCGTGCTACGAGTGGATCATTGTACATCATTCCGCTCGAACTTCGGTGATATTTACTTTTCGTAGATATTACACAGAGACCTTCGGGCCTACTGTACCACCACAGAGACCTTCGAACCTACTGTTCCACCACAGAGACCTTCGGAACTACTGTTCCACCACAGAGACCTTCGGACCTACTGTTCCACCACAGAGACCTTCGGGCCTACTGTTCCACTACAGAAACCTTCGGGCCTACTGTTCGCGCGTGATATTTACTTTGCGTAAACATTACACAGAGAACTTCGGGCCTACTGTTCCACCACAGAGACCTTCGGGCCTACTGTACCACCACAGAGACCTTCGAACCTACTGTTCCACCACAGAGACCTTCGGGCCTACTGTTCCCCCACAGAGACCTTCGGACCTACTGTTCCACCACAGAGACCTTCGGGCCTACTGTTCCACCACAGAAACCTTCGGGCCTACTGTTCGCGCGTGATATTTACTTTGCGTAAACATTACACAGAGACCTTCGGGCCTACTGTTCCACCACAGAGACCTTCGAACCTACTGTTCCACCACAGAGACCTTCGGGCCTACTGTTCCACCACAGAGACCTTCGGACCTACTGTTCCACCACAGACACCTTCGGGCGTACTCTTCCACCTACTGTTCGCGCGTATATTAGCTAGTTGCCGTAGTTACCGACCTTGAACGATTACCGACCCGAAGCTGATTCCAACTGTTTTTAGAGGGTTTTTGGAAAAAGTTTGGACCAATTTAGGGGGAAGAATCAAAAATCACATGGCACACTGTACCATACCCTCTCTACAACAATCAACTGCAGCAACACTAGCAATTGCCTGAAAGCCGACGATTTCATCAGCAGTTCCCGATCATCTGCAAATCGACAAACAAGCAAGTTCCCGATCAGCTATAAATCGACGAATGCCGAAATTCCCAATCGCCAACGAGCATAACTACTCAGCAACGACCAAACATCCACGTTTCAACGAACCCAATTTATCGCCGACAACGAATTATCTACGAACTGAATACCTCATCAATTACCGAAGCTCTACGAGCCGACCTACTGATACATCAAAGTTCATCAACATGCCGAATAACAACGTATACCGACCATCAAAAAACCGACGCACTTATCAACGAATGCCTGCTCCCATCAGATTCCAATCATATTAGAGAAATTGTCAAATATCACACAAGTAGATTGTAAAATAGTTTTTATAAATAAAACCGAATTAATTAATATTTAACTCGAAAGAGGTAAACAATTGTATTCTTATTCCGGAAGGTTTACTGAGACCCTGGAGGCGACTTAGCTTACCTCAATTACATAAATTACAATTCATAAATGAATTGGTCTGTAAAAATTCTAAATCAGTTATAAACCTGATATTAATCGATTTTTACCATATTATGTTAGAATTAGCAATACTCTAAACTGGTGGAGATGTTCATATCATCTGTTACGAATATCCTATACGCATTCTAAGATGAAGATTATCTACCATTCAGTTTACCGTATATATTTGTTCTCTTCTTATGTTTACTACTTTGATGACAATATTGCAAAACTTTTTCTAATTTTCTTTTAAACCTAAATTTTCTATGCAAACAAATTATTTAAGCCAATTACCAAACATCGACATATAAAAAAAACTTAATTTAAATAATTTTTTTTTCTTGTAAACCTTATTTATTCTACATGTTCACAATGAAATTATAAGGTCCATTTATTGCCATAGAAATTCAATAAGTTTTCTGTTTTTTGCCCAAAAGTTTTTTTTTCGACTTTAAATAAGAATGCCTTCATTTATTTGTTGTTCGGTTGCTTTGTGTGTTTAATGTATTCTAAACAGAAACTTTGTTTTTCTAGATTTCATTTTTTGTTCATCTCTTGCCCTTCAAATAAAATCTAAATCATTTCTCACTTAACTTCAACAAGTAATGAAACAATCCATTCAAAATGAGATACAGAGACTTCTTCGGTACATCTATGGCCCAGAATACAATTGTTGTTTTTCCAACTTTTGACGTCAACAGTTTTAATGGCCAAAGAAATGACATCAATTGAAGAACAGAGTGTGTGTGTGAGAGAGAGAGAAGAAGTATACGAAACGACAAGCAAATTCTTAAAAACATCATCTGGAAAACAGAATATGCATATAAACATGCTAAAACAGGACCATGTTAAAACATTCGACTTGGCCAAATATTGGGGGTTAATTTTTGGACAATGAAATTCTCAATAACTACTATGGCAACAAGGACATCAAAACGAAGCCTAAAATGTTTTTATTTTTCAAGATGAAAACCAAGCAGAAAACTTGTCCACAATATGAAGCAGGCGAGACTACACTGCCAGAAAAAAAAAGAATTTAAATTATTGCTAAGATATGTAATTGGCGTACTAGCGTACATAACTCATATAGATAAAAAATTCTGCAACATGTTTTGAAGGAATAACACCTCCAGTGTCTTGACTAGGGGTAAGATAAAGGACCAAACTCCACGATTCTTGGCTTTAGTAGTCGAATCACTCTTCCTTGTTTGCAGGCATCGGTTGGCTTCACCACTTGCCTGTCATAAGCGATTGAGTAGTATGACTAGTAAGTCTGAAGTCATAAGCTCAGTGTTACCGTTGGAAATTTTGAAAAAGTCGCAGAAAAAGTCGCATATTCTAAAAAAGGAAGCACAAAAAAGTCGCATAATGATAAAAAAAAGTGCTTACATTTGTGAGGTCTTTTTATTACAAAAAATGTTCTATTAAAGAACACAAAATAATAAAGGGACAGTCCTTTTAACATAAAAAAGATATTTTACCAACTTATTGTAACATAAAGTTTTGTAAAACGTAAACTCTCAAGAAAGTAAAAATGTATTTTTCTCTTTGCTAAAATTAGCAGAAATGTACGCAAACGCCATCCAGCGTCAATTTACCGTCACTCTATTTAAAGCTTTAAATGAATTAAAATAATAAAAATATTTATTTTTTATACTACACTTCTAATTGACTCTGTGAAATATATTGCACGTATGATTTTTTATGACAGGCTCTTGCATGTTTTTACTGACAAAAAAATCCCTAGCAAAAACTTGCAACTTCTATATTTCTTAAAAATTTTCACATTTGATCTCTCTCTTTATGGCTCTCTTTTGCTGGCTTTTTGGAGCAAACGAACGACTTTCAGTACAAATTTGTGATAATTATCAAAAATTATTTTGTACTAGAACGGATCTAGTGGTTACATGATTTGCAATAAAACAACCAGAACACCGTGTAGGCTAGGTGTCTATTGTGATACGATATGTGATTTACTTCTCTCTTGTTAATGAGTGCTTCTATGGGTAGCGCAATGACAAGTGAACTTCTTTTTATAGCCGAGTTCAAACTAGAGGTGTGCACGTGTGTAATATTTTACTCACGCTCACGTACACTCAAGACGGAAAAAACCTGCTCACTCACACTCACGCACGATATTGTTTGGTAGGACTCACGCACACTCACGAAAAGAAAATTTGTACTCACGGATGGAAATGTCGTGACCACGGCTGCCAATTTTGCCGATTTATCGGCATTTTGACGATTTTTATACCCTGCGCCACACTATGGAACAGGGTATTAGAAGTTAGTGCATATGTTTGCAACACCCAGAAAGAGACGAGATAGACACATGGTGTCTTTGGCAATAATGCTCAGGGTGGGTCCCTGAGTCGATCTAGCCATGTCCGTCCGCCCGTCTGTTCTTGAACACATTTTTGTGATCAAAGTCTAGGTCGCAGTGTTAGTCCAATCGACTTCAAACTTGGCACAAGTGTCTGTTTTGGGTTAGAATAGAACCCTAATGATTTTGGAAGGAATCGGTTCAGACTTAGATATAGCTCCCATAAATACCTTTCGCCGGATATGCACTTATATGGACCCAGAAGCCAGAGTTTTACCCTGACTTGCTTGAAATTTTGCACAAAAATAACTCTTGGTCGTATAGTCACATGTGCATAATTTGATTGAAATCGGTTCAGATTTAGATATAGCTTCCATATATATCTTTCGCCCGATATGGACTTATATGGCCCCATAAGCAAGAGTTTTACACTAATTTGCTTCAAATTTTGCACAAGGAGAACAATTAGTACTATAGTCAAGTGTGCCAAATTTGATTGAAATCGGTTCAGATTTAGATATAGCTCCCATATATATCTTTCGTCGTATGGCCACAGGGCTCAAATTTTTTTCTCCGATTTACGTGAAATTTTGCACAGGAAGAAGAATTAACATGGTAACTCTGCATGTCAAATTTGATTGAAATCGGTTCAGATTTCGATATAGCTTCCATATATATTCCATAAATACCCACATTTTCCTTATAAAATCACCACCGCTAAGTCGAAAACTTGTAAAAGTGACTCCAATTTGCCTATAGTTCTAATTCATATATATCGACTAATAAATCATAAATACACTTTTGCCAAGTTGCCTCAAAATTGGCTCAAATTTAAATGCTTCCCATGTTTATACCCTTCACCACTACTGTGGTACAGGGTATAATAAGTTTGTGCATTTGTATGTAACACCAAGAAATAGTGGTCATAGACCCATCTTTTAGTATACCGATCGGCTTAGAATTAAATTCTGAGTCGATTTAGCGATGTCCGTCTGTCTGTCCGTCCGTCCGTCTGTCTGTATATGTAATTTTGTGCACAAAGTACAGCTCGCAATTTAAGTCCGATCGTCCTCAAATTTGGCATAGGGCCGTTTCTTGGGACAGAGACAATCGCTATTGGTTTTGGAAAAAATAGGTTCAGATTTAGATATAGCTGCCACATATATTTATCCCCGATGTGGTCATAGTTAGCGTGTTTATCAACCGATTTTCTTGAAATACCGTACATCCAAATATTTTATGAGTCTCGAAAAACTTGCAAAATATCAGCCAAATCGGTTCAGATTTAGATATAGATCCCATATATATATCTTTCGTCCGATTTAGACTCATATGACCACAGAGGTCAAAGTTTACTACCGATCTTCGTGAAATTTTGCACAGAGGGTAGAATTGACATTCTACCAATGCTTGGTAAATTTCCCATATATATCTTTCGTCCGATTTGAACTTATATGGCCACAAAAGCCAGAGTTTTGCCGTGATTTGCTTCAAATTTTGCACAAGGGGTACGTTTAATAGTATCGTTAAGTGTGTCAAATTTTGTTAAAATCGGTTCAGATTTAGATATAGCTCACATATATATCTTTCGCCCGATTTGGACTTATATGGTTTCAAAAGCCAGAGTTTTGCCCTGACTTAATTCAAATTTTGCACAAGCGGTACTTTTTACGATACTATTGTATGTGCAAAATATGGTCAAAATCGATTCAGATTTAGATATAGCTCCCATATATATCTTTCGTCCGATGTGAACTTATATGGCCTCAAAATCCAGGGTTTTGCCGTGATTTGCTTCAAATTTCGCACAAGGAGTACGTTTAGTACTATAGGTAATTGTGGCAAATTTGGTTGAAATCGGTTCAGATTTAGATATGGCTCCCATATATATCTCTCGTCCGATTTGCACTCATATGACCAGGGGGGCCAAAGTTATACTCCCATTTACGTGAAATTTCGCATAGATAGCAAAATTATTATTCTAACTATACATATCAAATTTAGTCAAAATCGGTTCAGATTGTATATAGCTCCCATATATACGTACACCAGTGTTGGGGAAATATGGTAGACTGTTTCATATTTTAGACCCATTTTCAATGGGATTTTCCTCCAATGGCCAAAATTCTCACACTTTAAACAAAATTCTGTGATGATTTCCCCATATCTTAGCCATATCCTACACACTGTAATGCCAAAATTTCCACAGAACGGATGAGTTTTAAATAAGGCTCCAAGTCGCCCGACTAGACCAAATAATATATCACATCCCACACTTGAGCACATATCTTGGCGAGATCTAAATAATACCCTTGTAAAATCGCCACTGCTGAGTAGCAAAAATTGTAAATATTACTCTAATTGTCCTATATCTCAAATACATATGTATCGCCTGAAAAATCATAAATCTCTTTTGTACAATTGCATTAAAATTTCTCTCGCTTCATATTTCCTATATTTTTTACTAACATTGTGTTTCATCCCAGGGCGTTAGCCGATTTCAATTTTAATTCTAGAGTTTTTGTAGAAGTACAAAAAATTGTTTCCATTAAAAGTATTTGTATCGGGAAATGCAAACCTTTATATAGCTCCCAGCAAATTTGAAGTAGTTGAGATGGTAACACAAATGTTTGTCTACATAGTGGTGAAGGGTATAATATAGTCGGCTGCGCCAGACTTTAGACTTAACTTACTTGTTTTGTACTAACATTGTGTTCCACCCGTGGGCATTAGACTACTTAAATTTAAAGTGTATAAATGTTGTAGAACTCTGACAAATTTTGTCCAGATCTGGTCAGATTTGAATATATATGTGTATGGGAACATAAACCTTTATATATAGCATCCAACACATTGGATATGCTATTGAGAATGTGCATCTACAAAGTGGTGCAGGGTATAATATAGTCGGCCCTGCCCGACTTTAGACTTTCCTTACTTGTTTACTCGTGACTCACGCACACGCACGACATTTGGTTTGCTAATATGCACACCCACGTCGTTGCCATCAGCATGACTCACGAATCACGCGTGAATCATGAAAATTTTCGTGAGTCACGTGCACACCTCTAGTTCAAACGGCGTTTTACATTGCGTTGAAGTGCTTAGAGAAGCTTTGAAGTGCTTAGAGAAGCATCCGCCGCTGAAACACATTTTACTGTGTGCTTGAAACTGGGGTTGAATCCATGACCAAGGAAGGCCATTGCACGTAAGGCGCACGGCGATGAATTCCCATTTATAAAAATTTCTTCAATTAAGGCACGTCCACATTTTGCATATTTTAAACAAGTTGCATGACGTTAGAAAGGTTGCAAAATGCGACTAAAGACGCACAACGGTAACACTGCATAAGCTGCCTCAACATCTAATCCAGAGCTTCCCAACCCAATTTGCAAATTCATAACTTGGAGTTAATAAATCTGAAACAATCTTTCAATGTTATTGAAATCGTCATTCATTTGAATGATTTTTTAAACTTGTTTCTAAAGCTAAAAAAACACTCAGAAACAGAAGACAATTTTCAAAACTTTGTATTAAATTTTTTTTTTTTATTGGAAACTGGGCATTATTTCTTGAATAGTGATGGAATTTTTACTTTAAGGAGCGGGTGATGAGAACATATAAAAAAAAAACAAGTATATACGGCCGTAAATTCGGCCAGGCTGAAGCTTATGTACCCTTCACCATGGATTGCGAAGAAACTTCTACTGAAGACTGTCATCCACAACGAATTACTTGGGTTGCGGTAACACTTGCCGATGGCAAGGTATCTTGTAACTTCCTAACACCGTAATATATACCACATAGTCCATACGTACGTGGTATATAAACTAAAAAAGGCCGATTAAATACGTAAATAATTAAGTTTGTCAAAATTTTTTATAGAAATAAAATTTTGACAACATTTTCTATAGAAGTAAAATTTGGAAAAAAATTTCTTTAGAAATAAAATTTTGACAAAATTTTCTATAGAAATAAAATTTTGACAAAATTTTCTAGAGAAATAACGTTTTGACAAAATTTTCTATGAAAATAAAATTTCGGTAGATTATTTTTGGCTCGAGTGGCAACCATGATTATAACCTGATATGGACCAATTTTTGTGTGAGTGGAGATTGGCTATATATAACTATAGACTGATATGTACCAATTTTGGCATGGTTATTAGCGGCCATGTACTAACACCACGTTGCAAATTTCAACCGGATCGGATGAATCTTGCTCCTCCAAGAGGCTCCGGAGATCCAATCTGGGGAAGGGTTCATATGGGGGCTATATAATTATGGACCGATATGGACCAATTTTTGTATGGTTATTAGAGACCATATACTAATACTACGTACCAAATTTCAACCGGATCGGATGAATTTTGCTCCTGCAAGAGGCTCCGGAGGCTAAATCTGAGAATCGGTTTATATGGGTGCTATATATAATTATGGAACGATATGGACCAATTTCGGCATGGTTGTTAGAGACCATATACTAACACCACGTACCAAATTTCAACCGGATCGGATGAATTTTGCTCCTCTAAGAGGCTCCGGAGGTCAAATCTGGGGATCGGTTTATATGGGGGCTATATATAATATGAAACGATATGGACGACTTTTTGCATGGTTGTTAGAGACAATATATTTACACCATGTACCAAATTTCAGCCAGATCGGATGAAATATGGTATTCTTATAGGCTCCGCAAGCCAAATCTGTGGGTCCGTTTATATGGGGTCTATACGTAAAAGTGAACCGATATGGCCCATTTGCAATACCATCCGACCTACATCAATAACAACTACTTATGCACAAGTTTGAAGTCGATAGCTTGTTTCGTTGGGAAGTTAGGGTGATTTCAACAGACGGACGGACATGCTTAGATCGACTCAGAATTTCACCACGACCCAGAATATATATATATATATATATATATATATATATATATATATATATATATATATATATATATATATATATATATATATATATATATATATATATATATATATATATATATATATATATATATATATATATATATATATATATATATATATATATATATATATATATATATATATATATATATATATATATATATATATATATATATATATATATATATATATATATATATATATATATATATATATATATATACTTTATGGGGTCTTAGAGCAATATTTCGATGTGTTACAAACGGAATGACAATGTACCCCCCATCCCATGGTGCGAAAATATTTCATTTTTGAATTTCATTTATCACTTAAAATGGACAGTCAAAATTTTTGTTGTATTGTATTTTTGTTTTATTTGTTAAACTAAATAATTTTTTTTTTGGGTGTATAGTGCTTCTTTCCCTTTTCTGTGAAATGAAAGAAACTGTTGTCCTCTAAGAAAATTGAAATTGATTGTTAATAGCAAACCTACTTCTAACCCTCCCTGTCCCTTATAGACAGGAACAATGAATACGAGGAACAAGACTTAGAGTAAAAACAACAACAACAAAAAGAAGAACTGTAGTAAAACACAATATTCCTTATTGATATCCTTTTTGGGATTTCGATATACTCTCACAGAAAGGCAACAAAAAGTTTAACAAATACGAACTTAATTTGGATAAAGGAGAAAAAAAAACTTTTTTCTTTTAACTTTATTTTTCTTTCATAAAAACTTTGCACTCACTCACAGAGAAGTCCATACAAACGTACATATAAACCTATAGCGAACATATACATGCACATACACACCCACATATATATATAGAGTCATTTGTATGCCATAACACCATATAAAAATGTCCTTTGATGAAGGTATGGCCATTTTCGAAGGGGATAATAGTTTGGGATTTGATAGTCATCCAGGAATAGGAAGCTAAGAATTCTTAGAATTTTCTATCCTTAGAAAATCTTAATTAATACAGGCTAATTGGAAGGAATACATATTTTAAAACTATTCATAGACCCATCTGCTGCTGTTGGTCAATCTATGAAATGGGGTATTTTATAAGGCCATAGAATACTTGTGTCAATTAAATGTTGTGCTTGTTTTTTTTTTTTAGAAGGCGATTAAACTTGTATGAGCTCTTAATGAGGTCCTTGGTAGATTTCTTGGCCCATTTCTTAATTAAAAAACAGTTAATTGGTAGCTGATGGCCGAGGACTATCCTCATCGTCTTCTTAGTGGTGGTCAATGGTCAATGTTTCTTTTCAGTGGTATGGGTTAACTGGTCTAATTTAATACAGATACATGAAATGGTTTGATTATAGGCATATAGAAAAGGTAGTGAATTTGTGTTTAAAATGAAAAATCTTTATTTATTCTTCTAAATCAATTCCAACCCTCTCAAAGTCAATCAGTCCTGGTATACCAACGTTTTCAATCTGTTTTAGGTACATCCATCAACCCCTTCTTCGATTCAACATTTATTTCTTTAAAACGCATTCCCCTACTCCTCGAAACACATACCCTGTATAGGTATTTTGAGATTTGGAAATAGGTAGGAATCGCTTGGAGTCAAATCATGCGAATACGGAAGTTGCGGGACGATTTTTTGAACTCAAGAAAAGGGGACAACCTATCGAACATCGAAATATTGCTCTTAGACCCCATAAAGTATATATATTCTGGGTCGTGGTGAAATTCTGAGTCGATGTGAGCATGTCCGTCCGTCCGTCCGTCTGTCGAAATCACGACTTGAAACTTGGCACAAGTAGTTGCTATTGATGTAGGTCGGATGGTATTGCAAATGAGCCATATCGGTCCACTTTTACGTATGCCCCCATATAAACCGATCCCCAAATTTGGCTTGCAAAGCCTTCCGGAGCAGCAAAATTCATCCGATCCGGTTGAAATTTGGTACGTGGTCTAAGTATACGGTCTCTAATAACCATGCAAAAATTGATCCATATCGGTCCATAATTATATATAGCCCCCATATAAACCGATCCCCAGATTTGACCTCCGGAGCCTCTTGGAGGGGCAAAATTCATCCGATCCGGTTGAAATTTGGTACCTGAGCCTCTTGGAGGGGCAAAATTCATCCGATCCGTTTGAAATTGGATACCTGATGTTAGTATACGGTCTCTAACAAGCATGCAAAAATTGGTCCATATCAGTCCATAATTATATATAGCTCCCATATAAACCGATCCCCAGATTTGAACTCTGGAGCCTCTTGGATGAGCAAAATTCATCCGATCCAATTGAAATTTAGTACGTGGTGTTAGTATATGGTCTCTAACAACCATGCAAAAATTGGTCCATATCGGTCCATAATTATATATAGCTCCCATATAAACCGATCCCCAGATTTGACCTCCGGAGCCTCTTGGAGGAGCAAAAGTCATCCGATGCGGTTGAAATTTGGTACATTTCGTTAGTATATGGCCTCTAACAGCCATGTAAAAATTGTCAAATTTTATTACTATAGAAAGTTTTGTCAAAATTTCATTTCTATAGAAAGTTTTGTAAAAAGTTTATTTCTATAGCAATGTTTGTCAACATTTTATTTCCATAGAAAATTTTGTCAAAATTTTATTTCTATGGAAAATTTTGTAAACAATTTATTTCTGTAGAAAATTTTGTCAACATTTTATTTCTATAGAAAATTTTGTCAACATTTTACTTCCATAGAAAATTTTGTCAACATTTTATTTCTATAGAAAATTTTGTCAAGTTTTTATTTCTATAGAAAATTTTGTCAAAATTTTATTTCTATAGAAAATTTTGTCAAACTGAATTATATACGTATTTAAACGGCCTTTTTTTTGTTTAATATATACCCCTTATGGACTAACTGACAATTTAGAAGACAGCGTTAAAAAGTTTTACGATACCTTGCCATCGGCAAGTGTTATCGCAACCCAAGTAATTCGATTGTGGATGACAGCCTTTAGTAGAAGTTCCTACGCAATCCATGGTGGAGGGTACATAAGATTCGGCCTGGCCGAACTTACGGCCGTATATACTTGTTTTGTTTAATATGTACCCCGTATGGCCTAACTTACAATTGAGAACACGGAGTAAAGAAGTTTTAAGATACCTTGCCATCGCCAAGTGCTACCGCAACCCAAGTAATTCGATTGTGGATGACAGTCTTTAGTACAAATTTCTATGCAATGCATGGTGGAGGGTACATAAAATTCGGCTTGGCCGAACTTACGGCCGTATATACTTGTTTCTCATTTTAAGCTAACATCATTAAAATAAGCAAACAATAAAATTAGAAAAACTCTCTTACATTTTGGCAGAAATTAACTATAAGTCAACAACTTTTCATGAACTATAAAAAATTTTGTAGACTTTTTTCTGACGGAAATTCCAAAATATCGATCATGAGGAATGAGCCGAAATATCGCAGAGCCAATTTTTTGCAGCCTGCGATGGCTTTGTCGGTCATAACTCATGCCAATTCAACCAAATCTCACATTTAAGACACAATTCTCTTGTAAATGTGAGTTTGCGTACTTGATTCTGGCACTGAAAAAAATATTTACATGATATTAAGGATTACGCAACGGAAATTTTCTTTAAAATAATGCAATTTTAATTAAAACAAAGTTAATAATCTTTGCTTCAAAAATTGTTTTCATTAAACACAAGGACACAAATTTTGTAAATTTGCATCCCTCAGTTAAAGTCGCATGTCTTTGAACTAAGGCTAATTGTCCTTAAAGTAAAGAAACACATTTTTGATGTAAAGAAATTGACCTTAAATTAACCGAAATATTGAAACTTTAGATTTAAGATAAAATTGCTTAAAATGTAGGCTAAAATTTATTTTGAGGATTTAGCGTCTTTAGATTAAAGTTTTTTGGAATTAAGAAAACATTTTTTACTTTGAAGCTTTATGTCAAATTTGAGTAAAATATTTTTATCATCAACTTGATTTATGAGGGTTCAAATCATTAGTCTAATACATGGACAATAGTATGGACTAGAATATGATGACTGGAATGATGAATTTTTTCATCTAGCCTAAAAAGTCACTGACTTTAAAATGTTCACCAAAAAGCAATGTGATAGAATAATAGTTGGACAAAATAAAGTCTTCTTTTGTTTTTTTTTTTCAATAAGATGCTCGTCTCAGCAAAATATAGTTAATATTTAGAAAAGTCACTCTCTTCGTCTATTTTTATGTATTTTTTTTCTGGACAAAGTCACAAATATTTTATGGTTGTTTTGTGAAGTTATGCCATATAACTTATTTAAGTGTCATGACCAAGAGAACCAGTGGTTTATCCAGATCTCTGTCACTGAAATTCTTCTAGACTACTTTGGGTCTATTACATTCATAAGGACACTTACATATCTAGACACTTATTTGGGCAAAACGAAAAGTATTCATGGCCGGTCCAGTATGGTAGTTGGGTACTTTTTGCCATTCTGCCTACTCAAAGAAAAATTATCACCAACTTTATTGGCCCATGTATGCCAGTGAGAAATATGGTAGAGAAGAAGAAGTTTCTTTCCAATGACTTTATTGTATTAGTTATTCATTAGCTTAAGAAGAGCTCATTCACATTTGTTGTTTCTTCATCATCTAGAGAATATGTTCATTTTGCCATTGCTTGTCATTGATGTTGGCGAAGTGTATTTCGTTTTATTAACGCGTTAATAAAGCAAATAAAAAAGTTCTTAATTCTTATTGAAAAACTGTTAATATTGTTAGTTATACTCTTACAAATATGAAGGGAGTTTTTGTGATCTAGACAAAGTTTTTGGTATTTTGCGTTTTTTTTTTGTGTTTCTTAAAAGATGGAGTTTGGGACATGTATGAAAAGTTTTTGTCTTTTTTTGGGAGAGTTTTTTATTGATATTGATTTTTCCCCTGTCATGACCGTATGTTGTAGTGTTGAGTGGGCCATTTTGTTTGCAGCCACATAACTTTGTTGGTAGAAGTTTGTAGAAAGAATTGGCTAACAATGAATGTGGAAAATTTCCTGATACACCTAAGATAAATATCTAGCTGACAAAAAGTGTAATATATTAAAATTAAAGAAAGTATTTAACTTTCAACTGAGTTAAATTTCAATACCTAAGGGTATCATTTTTAAATAATTTGAATTTATTGCCACTCTAAAAATATGTCATAGTTACCACAAGGATAACTCCATTCGAAATACTTTAAATGTTGGTAGACTACTATTGAATATATTATTCAATTGACAATAAAACCAAAAAAAAAAAAAAAAACAAGTATATACGGCCGTAAGTTCGGCCAGGCCGAAGCTTATGTACCCTCCATCATGGATTGCGTAGAAACTTCTTCTAAACACTGACCCCCACAATCGAATTACTTAAGTTGCGGTAACGCTTGCCGATGGCAAGGTATCTTAAAACCTCCTAACACCATCTTCTAAATTGTATGTAAGTCCATACGTGGTATATATTAAATCAAAAAAGATCGATCCACTACGTATATAATTCAGTTTGACAAAGTAGACATAAAATTTTGACAAAATTTTCTACAGAAATAAAATTTTAACAAAATTTTCTATAGAAATAAAATTTTCACAAAATTTTCTATAGAAATAAAAATTTTCACAAAATTTTCTATAGAAAGAAAATTTTGACAAAAATGTCTACAGAAATAAAATTTTAACAAAATTTTCTATAGAAATAAACTTTTGACAAAATTTTCTATAGAAATAAAATCTTGGTAGATTATTTTTGGCTCGAGTGGCAACCATGATTATGAACCAAATAAAATTTGAACAAAATTTTCTATAGAAATAAAATTTTGACAATGAGGAAAATTTTATTATGAACCGAATAAAATTTTAACAAAATTTTCTGTAGAAATAAAATTTTGACAAAATTTTCTATAGAAATAAAATTTTGGTAGATTATTTTTGGCTCTAGTGGCAACCATGATTATGAACGGATATGGACCAATTTTTGCGTGATTGGACCAATTTTGGTATGGTTGTTAGCGACCATATACTAACACCACGTTCCTAATTTGAGCCGGATCGGATGAATTTTGCTCCTCCAAGAGGCTCCGGAGGTCAAATCTGGAGAACGTTTTATATGTGCGCTATATATAATTATGGACCGATGTGGACCAATTTTTGCACGGTTGCTAGAGACCATATACCAATACCATGTACCAAATGTCAGCCGGATCGGATGCAATTTGCTTCTCTTTGAGGCTTCGCAAGCCAAATCTGGAGATCGGTTTATATGGGGGCTATATATAATTATGGACCGATATGGACCAATTTTTGCATGGTTGGTAGAGACCATATACCAATACCATGTACCAAATTTCAGCCGGATCGGGTGAAATATGCTTCTCTTAGAGGCTCCACAAACCAAATCTGGGGATCGGTTTATATGGGGGCTATATATAATTAACGACCGATGTGTACCAATTTTTGCATGGTTATTAGAGACCATATACCAACATCATGTACCAAATTTCAGCCGGATCGGATGAAATTTGCTTCTCTTTGAGGCTCCGCAAGCCAAATCGGGGGATCGGTTTATATGGGGGCTATATATAATTATGGACCGATGTCGATCAATTTTTGCATGATCGTTCGAGACCATACACTAACACCATGTACCAAATTTCAGACGGATCGGATTAAATATGCTTCTCTTAGAGGCTCCACAAGCCAAATCTGGGGATCGGTTTATATGGGGGCTATATATAATTATGGACCGATATGGACCAATTTTTGCATGGTTGTTAGAGACCATATACCAACACCATGTACCAAATTTCAACCGGATCGGATGAAATATGCTTCTGTTAGAGGCTCCACAAGCCAAATCTGAGGGTCCGTTTATATGGGGGCTATACGTAAAAGTGGACCGATATGGCCCATTTTCAATACCATCCGACCTACATCGATAACAACTACTTGTGCCAAGTTTCAAGTCGATAGCTTGTTTCGTTCGGAAGTTAACGTGATTTCAACAGACGGACGGACGGACATGCTTAGATCGACTCAGAATTTCACCACGACCCAGAATATATATACTTTATGGGGTCTTAGAGCAATATTTCGATGTGTTACAAACGGAATGACAAAGTTAATATACCCCCATCCTATGATGGAGGGTATAAAAAAACATGAACATAGCCCTTCGTAAATGTGAAATGGGTCATGTATCTGATGTCAGATACTCGTATTGCAAAGTGATTAACACTGAATCGAAATAACCAGTCACATTACCAGGAGAGCTTGATTTGTAAGATATGGATCTGACATTTTATATACTTTACTCTAGAGATGTGGAAGAGAATAAACTTTTACGTATATTTCAGAATGCAAAGTGTGTTAGCAACGTAGAGTAACATGAACTAAAATAAAATAAAGACTGAAAAAATGAAATCTCTACGAATTTGAAAAGTTTGAACTAAGATCAATCGAATGTTCTGAGAAGTATATTTTTAAGAAAGCTTATTATACATATTCTTATGTAGCAGTATGAACGAATTTCGAATGTCTTAGCGTCTTTGGACAAAATAAAAAAAGGGAACCCACCCTGACGGAAAATGTAGGATAATTTTAGAAAATTTTAATTGACCTGCATGCAAAAAACAATTTCGCTAATTGAAGCAGATTTTTACTATAATTCATTACAAGCATTTTCCCTTTTAGTTTATTTTTCGTATTTTCAACGAAATCTAACTACCCAAAAGAAAATTTACCAACTTTAAGTAACAATCGGTTAGTTCATGACCTAGAAAATACGATGGAAATTTTCTTAAAATTGCCTTTAAGTGGTAGCTAAAAATTCTTTTGTCGTATTATACAACTGCTTGCGAAATGTAAAGTATTTTCTAAAAATTTTGAAAACAATATAACAATTATTTAATTATTTAATTGCTTTGTAATGTGGGACGATGTATTTAAAAATACTTTATTCGTCAACATTTTAAGGAAACTGTGAAAATTTTATTATAGTTAAGTCAATCAATATAATACATACTTTTACCTTGGTGGAGTACCACGGTTGTCACAGTCATAAGCGTAGGAAGGCCTCTGGGGAGGGGGCTTAGACCCCCCCAGAAAAATTTTAGCCCCCCCCCAGAATTTGAAACTCTATTTATGATTTTCCATTTTTCAATAAATATCAATAGTTTTTTTAATTTTTATAAAAATTAAACAAGTATATACAATCGCACAAATTTCCGCTAAAGACTTTCATGAACAATCGAATTACTTGGGTTGTGGTAGCAGTTGCCGATGGCAATGTTTGAAGTCAGATATTTATGAAATAAAGCTGTGGTTGAACTTATGATTGATTTAGTTTAGTCAATTTAATTAAAAAAATAGTAATTGATATTAAAACTATTCTTTCTTAAATTAATATCTTAATAATGCTGCGAAAAAGCGTTGCCAAAAAAGTAGTGAAAATGTTCTTTTTGGGTCTAGAAGTGGTGCAAAATTGGCGGAGAAGCAATGAATGTAATATGAGCTTGTCATAGGACAAATGTCCACCGTTTCAACAGCCGTTGCAATGAATTTGCATCACTTCTTAAGGTGAGATCCGAATACAGTGTTTTGAATGTGAATTAAAAATTTTTTTCCCAAATAAATAATTTTTATATTGTTTTTATGATTTTTAATGCATTCTGACGTTTGTTTGAAACGTTTTTCCTGGAATAATTTCCAAAATTATCGATTTTTCTATAATGGCTTTAGCAGTTTTGTGGCAAAATTTGAATAATTTGTACCATTTTATTTATTCTTACTCTTTTTTTAAACTATTTGAAAAAAAGAAAACAAAAAATTACACATTAAAATAGGAAAAAAAATTAAGTAAAAAACTTCCTGTGTAGTTAAAATAATTGAGGACATTTTTGGAAGTACTTTTAAAGTTGTTCCTTTAGAACAACTCACAATTTTTTTGCTGGGAAAAGTGTGGAACTACTCTTAGTTGCTTTATTATAAATTGTTTGTTGAGTTATTTTGATGTCTAATTTTTTATTCAATTTTATGAAATAAAACATTAATTGAACCTATAAGTTCAGTCTATAAATTTTAGCTAGGGGGGCTATAGCCCCCCCTAGGAAAATTGTCTAGCTACGCTAATGGTCACAGTTGGTAGAATTCTACCAAAAATGGTAGATTTTTTATTGCATGGTAGACTGGTAGAATTCTCGATGTTTTGGTTTTGAAAAAGAGACATTTCACAAAATTTTAGTAGCAATAAAATTCAATAGTAATAAAATTTTGACAAAATTTTCTATAGAAATAAAATTTTACCAAAGTTTCTATAGAAATAAAATTTTGACAAAAATTTCTATAGAAGTAAAATAAAAAAATACAAAATTTTCTATAGAAATAAAATAAAAAAATGGACAAAATTTTCTATAGTAATAAAATTCAAAACTAAAATCTATAGAAATAAAATTTTGGGAAAATATTTTATAGAATTAAAATGTTGACAAAACTTTCTAAACCAATAAAATTTTTACAAAACTTTATAAACAAATAACATTTTTACAAAATTTTCTATAGAAATAAAATTTTGACAAATTTTTCTGTTGAAATAAAATTTTGACACAACTATCTATAGAAATAAAATTTTGACAAAATTTTCCATAGCAATAAAATTTTGACAAAATTTTCTATAGAAATAAAATTTTGACAAAATTTTCTATTGAAATTAAATTTTGACAAAATTTTCTATAGCAATAAAATTTTGACAAAATTTTCTATAGCAATAAAATTTTGACAAAATTTTCTATAGCAATAAAATTTTGACAAAATTTTCTATAGAAATAAGATCTTGACAAAATTTTGTATAATAATACAATTTTGACAAAATTTACTATAGAGATAAAATTTTGACAAAATTTTCTATAGAGATAAAATTTTGACAAAATTTTCTATAGTAATAAAATTTTGACAACATTTTATATAGAAATAAAATTTTGGTAGATTATTTTGGGGATCGGCTATATATAACTATAGACCGTTATGGACCAATTTTGGCATGATTGTTAGAGATCATCTACTAGCGCAATGTACAAAACTTCACCACGTACCAAATTTCAACCGGATCGGATGAATTTTGCTCCTCCAATAGCTCCGGAGGTCAAATCTGGGGATCGGTTTAAATGGGGGTTATATACAATTTATACCTGTATGGACCAATTTGTGCATGGTTGTAAGAGACCATATACTAACACCACGTACAAAATTTCAACCAGATCGGGTGAATTTTGCTCTTCCAAGGGGCTCCGGAGATCAAATCTGGGGATCGGTTTATATGGCAGCTACATATAATTATGGACCGATATGGGCCAATTCCTGGGGGCTATAGTTATATAATTATGGACGATGTGAACCAATTTTTGCAGGGTTGTTAGAGACCATATACTAGCACCATTTACCAAATTTCAGCCGGATCGGATTAAATTTGCTTCTCCTGGAGGCTCCGCAAGCCAAATCGGGGGATCGATTTATATGGAGGCTATATATAATTATAGACCGATGTAGACCGATTTTTGCATAGTTGTTAGAGACCATATACTAGCACCATGTACCAAATCTTAGCCCCGTCGGATTAAATTTGCTTCTCTTAGAGGCTCTGCAAGCCAAATCGGGGGATCAGTTCATATGGGGGCTATACGTAAAAGTGGTCCGATATGGCCTATTTGCAATACCATCCGACCTACATCAATAACAACTACTTAAGCCAAGTTTCAACTCGATAGCTTGTTTCGTTCGGAAGTTAGCGTGATTTCAACGGACGGACATGCTTAGATCGACTCACCACGACCCCGAATATATATACTTTACGGGGTCTTGGACCAATATTTCGATGTGTTACAAACGGAATGACAAAGTTAATATACCCCATCCTATGGTGGAGGGTATAAAAATGCCGGTTAAATACGTATATAATTCCGATTGACAAAATTTTCCATAGAAATAATATTTTGACAACATTTTCTATAGAAATAAAATTTTGAAAAAAATTTCTAAAGAAATAAAAGTTTGACAAAATTTTCTATAAAAAAAATGTTGACAAAATTTTCTATAGAAATAAAATTTTGTCAAAATTTTCTATAGAAGTAAAATATTGACGAAATTTTCCATAAAAATAAAATGTTGAAGAAATTCTCCATGAAAAATAAAAATTTTGACAAAATTTTATATAGAAATAAAAATTTTCTATAGAAATAAAATATTGACAAAATTTTCTATAGAAACAAAATTTAGACAAAATTTTCTATTAAAATAAAATTTTAAAAATTTTTCTATAAGAATAAAAAAAATATAAGAATAAAAAAATATAAGATTAAAAAAATATAAGAATAAAATAAAATAAAATTATTTGGGCATAAAGACAATAAAAAATCTAGTGAAATCTATTTAGAGAATGGTATTATCATTTTGAAAAATTTAAATAGGTTTGTAAGAGAAGATTCCGATGTGGACCAATTTTTTCATGGTTGTGAGAGACTATATACTAACACCATGTACTTAATTTCAACCGGATCGGATGAATTTTGCTCCGCCAAGAGGCTCCGTAAGCCAAATCTTAGCGTCGGTTTATATGATGGCTATACGTAAAAGTGGTCCGATATGGCCCATTTGCAATACCATCTGACCTACATCAATAACAACTACTTGTGAGCTATCTTACGCAAACTTCTGAATTTTACAAAAAAAAAAAAAAAAAATATTCTCCAAACATTACAATTTGAAGAATTTCAAGGGTCCACTCTGGCCTCTGGGGGCAATTAAATCTATATCGGACGAAAGATATATATGGATGCTAATCTAAATCTGAACCAACTTTGACCAAATCTAGCGTGAATTAGTTATGCTCACAAGACTGTAAATCGGGCGTAAGATATATATGGGACCTATATATAAATCTGTACCGATTTCAACCAAAATTGGTACCATTGACGACACTATTTTTACTTCTTATGCAAAATTTGAAGCAAATCAAGGCGAAACTCTGGCTTCTGTGCCCAATTCAAGCAATATTGGAAAATATACATGGATTTATATCTAAATCTGAACCAAATTTGGCATTCATTGTTCGAATTCTACTACATCTGCAAAAAATCGGAGTAAAGTTTTGACCTCTATGGTCATAGGATTATAAATCGGACAAAATATTTATATGAAAGCTTTATATAAATTGTACCGCAACAATTCCTTGCTTTATTTTTTACCACAAAAAGAAAATTCCACACTACGTCCATTGGTCTAAAATTTCCTTTGGGAGGAAAGAAGTTTTTTGAGTGTTTTGTCTTAGAAGCTTTGTGTAGTTATCTTTGGCTTTTCTCTCCCCCATTAACTAAAAAAAATCAAAAAAAAAAAACAAGTATATACGGCCGTAAGTTCGGCCAGGCCGAAGCTTATGTACCCTCCATCATGGATTGCGTAGAAACTTCTTCTAAACACTGCATTCCACAATCGAATTACTTAAGTTGCGGTAACGCTTGCCGATGGTATCTTAACACCTCCTAACACCATCTTCTAAATTGTATGTAAGTCCATACGTGGTATATATTAAATCAAAAAAGATCGATCCAATACGTATATAATTCAGTTTGACAAAGTAGACATAAAATTTTGACAAAATTTTCTACAGAAATAAAATTATATCAAAATTTTCTATAGAAATAAAATTTTCACAAAATTTTCTATAGAAATAATAATTTTCACAAAATTTTCTATAGAAAGAAAATTTTGACAAGAATTTCTACAGCAATAAAATTTTAACAAAATTTTCTATAGAAATAAACTTTTGATAAAATTTTCTATAGAAATAAAATCTTGGTAGATTATTTTTTGGCTCGAGTGGCAACCTGATTATGAACCGAATAAAATTTGAACAAAATTTTCTATAGAAATAAAATTTTGACAAAATTTTCTATAGAAATAAAATTTTAGCAATGATGAAAATTTTATTATGAACGGAATAAAATTTTAACAAAATTTTCTCTAGAAATAGAATTTTGACAAAATTTTCTATAGAAATAAAATTTTGGTAGATTATTTTTGGCTCTAGTGGCAACCATGATTATAAACCGATATGGACCAATTTTTGTGTGATTGGACCAATTTTGGTATGGTCCTTAGCGACCATATACTAACACTACGTTCCTAATTTGAACCGAATCGGATGAATTTTGCTCCTCCAAGAGGCTCCGGAGGTCAAATCTGGAGAACGTTTTATATGGGGCCTATATATAATTATGGACCGTTATGGACCAATTCTGGCACGGTTGTTAAAGATCATATACTAACACCATGTTCAAAATTACAACCGGACTGGATGAAATTTGCTTTTCTTGGAGACTTCGCAAGCCAAATCAGGGGATCGGTTTATATGGGGGACTATATATAATTATGGACCGATGTGGACCAATTTTTGCATGATTGTTAGAGACCATATACCAACACCATGTACCAAATTTCAGCCGGATCGGATGAAATATGCTTCTCTTAGAGGCTCCACAAGCCAAATCTGGGGATCGGTTTATATGGGGGCTATATATAATTGAGAACCGATATGGACCAATTTTGGCATGGTTGTTAGAGACCATATACCAACATCATGTACCAAATTTCAGCCGGATCGGATGAAATTTTCTTCCCTTTGTGGCTCCGCAAGCCAAATCTGGGGATCGGTTTATATGAGGGCTATATATAATTATGGACCGATGTGGACCAATTTTTGCATGGTTGTTAGAGACCATATACCAACACCTGGTACCAAATTTCAGCCGGATCGGATGAAATTTGCTTCTCTTTTAGGCTCCGCAAGCCAAATCTGGGGATCGGTTTATATGGGGGCTATATATAATTATGGACCGATGTGGACCAATTTTTGCATGGTTGTTAGAGACCATATACCAACACCATGTACCAAATTTCAGCCGGATCGGATGAAATATGCTTCTGTTAGAGGCTCCACAAGCCAAATCTGAGGGTCCCTTTATATGGGGGCTATACGTAAAAGTGGACCGATATGGCCCATTTTCAATACCATCCGACCTACATCGATAACAACTACTTGTGCCAAGTTTCAAGTCGATAGCTTGTTTCGTTCGGAAGTTAGCGTGATTTCAACAGACGGACGGACGGACGGACGGACATGCTTAGATCGACTCAGAATTTCACCACGACCCAGAATATATATACTTTATGGGGTCTTAGAGCAATATTTCGATGTGTTACAAACGGAATGACAAAGTTAATATACCCCCATCCTATGATGGAGGGTATAAAAAGATAAGAAGAAAACGAAATAGTGAAGTATTCAAAAGTGAGGTCAGTTGGTTAAGTATGAGCGTAAATAGAATGTCATTTGTCAAGAGTCAAATGTATGAGACACTCATAATGCATAACAATTTGTTTGTTCTCGTGTCGTTGTTGTTATTGTTGTTGCTTTTTTTCATTTTCCGTTAGTTTTTCTCATTTTTCTTTTTGAAAAATATATATAGCCACTACAGTACTGCGTTTCGGATTGGTGAAATTTTCACCCTTCGCTTTTCCCACATAAAAATGTTGGAGACAAACAAAAATATAATCGCTACAATAGTAAGTCCCCCCACATCAGGGAAATGATGAGGGAAACCTTTTAAAATCTCCTGAGAATACCAGTTAAAGTGTTTTTAAGGATTCTCTACCACATCTACTCCTTTCAACGTCTTATACAATGATTGGTTTGCCTTCAATCTTGAAGGCAAAAAAAATGAAAAACGTCAAAGGAACTAATCACTACATCGTTTGTAGAGGCCAGACAGGCTTGTTAACTATTGGTTTGTGGCAAACGTGAAATGAAAACAAATTTCTGGTGGGGGAAATCAAAACCCTAAATCAAAAATAGCGGTCTACAACAATGTCGGGGAAAGAGTAATGGAAAGGCCAAATTACTACATCATATGTGGATGAGAAAAAGAAATAAACAATGCATAAAAATTACAATAAATCAAAGCGAAATAAATTCTAATCTCAAAGGAAATGAATTATTTACAATTCCTTAATTACATAGATACGAAAAAATGTTTACCGTTATAAATGAGAAAACTATTTAAAATGAAAACAAATTTAGAATGGAAGCATCAGATTATTATAATCTACGCTAATATGTAAAAAAGTGCATACGGGAAATGGATTAATCCCAGGACCGATAGAGGACCAGCCTCTGGTGTGAATGGATCTCTCCACACAGAAAAAATATTACACACTGTAAATTGACTTATATTTACAGCCAAACATGTTTTGTTTGTTTGTTTTTTTATTTGTAAAGTTTTGTAAGAATTTTTTTATTTTTCCTATAACATAGTTTACTATTTTCCTGCGTAGAAAGTGGGGCATTTGGGGGATATGAATCGCAGACGGTGGGGCTGATACTTTGCACCTTTATATCTAAATCCGCATTAAAGAAAATTAACGGTACATATACAGGAAAAAAATGTCTTTAAAATGCGAATCCAAATTTTGCTTAGCATAGAAGATGCATTTCTTCGATATAAAGCTTTTTTCGTTGTTCAAAAGTCGATAAACTTTTCGATGAAGTCGTTTTGTCCTTAGTGGCTCGGCTTAAAAATTGCTATCTTTACATAAAGGATCATTATTTCTTTTTTTATACCCACCACCATAGAATGGTGACGGGGGTATAATAAGTTTGTCATTCCGTTTGTAACACATCGAAATATCGATTTCCGACTATATAAGGTATATATATTCTTGATCAGGGAGAAATTCTAAGACGATATAGCCATGTCCGTCTGTCTGTCTGTTGTAATCACGCTACAGTCTTCAATAATAAAGCAATCGTGCTGAAATTTCGCACAAACTCGTCTTTTGTCTGCAGGCAGGTCAAGTTCGAAGATGGGCTATATTGGTCCAAGTTTTGATATAGCACCCATATAAACCGACCTCCCGATTTGGGGTCTTGGGCTTAAAAAAACCTTAGTTTGCCTGAAATTGGAAATCTAGAGGTATTTTATGACCACAAAGAGGTGTGTCAAAAATGGTGAGTATCGGTCCATGTTTTGGTATAGCCACCATATAGACCGATCTCCCGCCTGAAATTGGAAATCTAGAGGTATTTTAGCACCATAAAGAGGTGTGCCAAAAATGGTGACTATCGGTTCATGTTTAGGTATAGCCCCCATATAGACCGATTTCCCGATCTTACTTCTTGGGCTTCTAGAATCCGTAGTTATTATCCAATTTGGTTGAAATTTTAAATCTAGAGGTATTTTAGGACCATAAAGAGGTGTGCTAAAAATGGTGAGTATCGGTTCAGGTTTTGGTATATCCCCCATATAGATCGATCTCCCAATATGGGGTCTTGGGCTTATAGAATCCGTAGTTTTTATCCAATTTGCCTGAAATTGGAAATCTAGAGGTATTTTAGAACAATAAAGAGATGTGCCGAAAATGGTGAGTATCGGTCCATGTTTTTATATAGCCCCCATATAGACCGATCTCCAGTTTTTACTTCTTGGGCGTCTAAAATATGTAGTTTTTATCCAATTTGCCTGAAATTAAAAATCAAGGGGTATTTTAAAACCCTAAAGAGGTGTGCTGAAAATTATGAGTATTATACCATGTTTTTATATAGCCCCCATATAGACCGATCTCCAGATTTTATTGTTGGGCTTATAGAAACTGTAGTTTTTATCCAACTTGCCTCAAATTGGAAATCTAGAGGTATTTTAGGATCATAACAAGTATATACGGTCGTAAGCGGCCAGGCCGAAGCTTATGTACCCTCCATCATAGATTGCGTAGAAACTTCTTCTAAACACTGCCATCCACAATCGCATTACTTAAGTTGCGGTAACGCTTGCCGATGGCAAGGTATCTTAAAACCTCCTAACACCATCTTCTAAATTGTATGTAAGTCCATACGTGGTATATATTAAATCAAAAAAGATCGATCCAATACGTATATAATTCAGTTTGACAAAGTAGACATAAAATTTTGACAAAATTTTCTACAGAAATAAAATTTTAACAAAATTTTCTATAGAAATAAAATTTTCACAAAATTTTCTATTGAAATAAAAATTTTGACAAAATTTTCTATAGAAAGAAAATTTTGACAAAAATTTCTACAGAAATAAAATTTTAACAAAATTTTCTATAGAAATAAACTTTTGACAAAATATTCTATAGAAATAAAATCGTGGTAGATTATTTTTGGCACGAGTGGCAACCATGATTATGAACCGAATAAAATTTGAAAAAAATTTTCTATAGAAATAAAATTTTGACAAAATTTTCTATAGAACGAAAATTTTGACAATGATGAAAATTTTATAATGAACCGAATAAAATTGTAACAAAATTTTCTCTAGAAATAAAATTTTGACAAAATTTTCTATAGAAATAAAATTTTGACAAAATTTTCTCTCTAAATAAAATTTTGGTAGATTATTTTTGGCTCTAGTTGCAATCATGATTATGAACCGATATGGACCAATTTTTGTGTGATTGGACCAATTTTGGTATGGTTGTTAGCGACCATTTACTAACACCACGTTCCTAATTTGAACTGGATCGGATGAATTTTGCTCCTCCAAGAGGCTCCGGAGGTCAAATCTGGAGAACGTTTTATATGGGCGCTATATATAATTATGGACCGATATGGACCAATTCTGGCACGGTTGTTAAAGATCATATACTAACACCATGTTCAAAATTACAACCGGACTGGATGAAATTTGCTTTTCTTGGAGACTTCGCAAGCCAAATCTGGGGAGCGGCTTATATGGGGGCTATATATAATTATGAACCGATGTGGACCAATTTTTGCATGGTTATTAGAGACCATATAACAATATCATGTACCAAATTTCAGGCGGATCGGATGAAATTTACTTCTCTTTGAGGCTCCGCAACCCAAATCTGGGGATCGGTTTATATGGGCGCTATATATAATTATGGACCGATGTGGACCAATTTTTGCATGGCTGTTAGAGACCATACATCAATACCATGTACCAAATTTCAGCCTGATCAGATGCAATTTCCTTCTCTTTGAGGCTTCGCAAGCCAAATCTGGAGATCGGTTTATATGGGGTCTATATATAATTATGGACCGATGTGGACCAATTTTTGCATGGTTGTTAGAGGCCATACATCAACATCATGTACCAAATTTCAGCCGGATCGGATGCAATTTGCTTCTCTTTGAGGCTCCACAAGCCAAATCTGGAGATCGGTTTATATGGGGTCTATATATAATTATGGACCGATGTGGACCAATTTTTGCATGGTTGTTAGAGAAAACACACCAACATCATGTACCAAATTTCAGCCGGATCGGATGCAATTTGCTTCTCTTTGAGGCTGCACAAGCCAAATCTGGAGATCGGTTTATATGGGGTCTATATATAATTATGGACCGATGTGGACCAATTTTTGCATGGTTATTAAAGACCATATACCAAAACCATGTACCAAATTTCAGGCGGATCGGATGAAATTTGCTTCTCTTTGAGGCTCCGCAACCCAAATCTGGGGATCAGTTTATATGGGGGCTATATATAATTATGGACCAATGTGGACCAATTTTTGCATGGTTGTTAGAGACCATATACCAAATTTCAGCCGGATCGGATGAAATATGCTTCTGTTAGAGGCTCCACAAGCCGAGGGTCCCTTTATATGGGGACTATACGTAAAAGTGGACCGATATGGCCCATTTTCAATACCATCCGACCTACATCGATAAGAACTACTTGTGCCAAGTTTCAAGTCGATAGCTTGTTTCGTTCGGAAGTTAGCGTGATTTCAACAGAGGGACGGACGGACGGACATGCTTAGGACTCAGAATTTCACCACGACCCAGAATATATATATACTTTATGGGGTCTTAGAGCAATATTTCGATGTGTTACAAACGGAATGACAAAGTTAATATACCCCCATCCTATGATGGAGGGTATAAAAAGGTATGCCGAAAATGGTTAGTCCATGTTTTGATATAGCCATCAGATAGACCGATCTCCCGATATTACTTTTTGGGCTTTTAGAAACCGTAATTGTTGTCCACTTTGCCTGAAATCGTAAATCTGGAGGTTTTTAGGAATATAAATAGCTGTGCAAGAAATGATTTTATTTTTTAAGCTTCTAGAATCCGTAGTTTTTATCTAATTTGCCTGAAATGAGAAATCTAGAGGTATTTTAGGACCTTAAATATGAGAGCCGAAAATGACGTGTAGTGGTCCATGTGTTGGTTTATCTCCCAAATAGACCGATCTCCCGATTTTACTTCTTGGGCTTTTAGAAACCATAGTTTTTTTTCAAATTTGCATGAAATTTTAAATCTAGAAGTATTTTAGGAACATAAAGAGGTGTGCCGCAAATAGTGAATATCGGTCCATGTCCATGCACTGAAAATGAAAATTGCTTGAAACTGAATTATAGTTTCCAGATTTTACTTCTGGTAATCGTTTAAATAATGGGGATAAAAATCTACAGATGTGCACACTTGCACACGATGTTTATGATTCCTCTAAAACTCAAACAAATATGGTTCTCATAAATCCAGAATCTGATCTAGTCTTCATAGGTAAAATCTTTGAATTTATCTTCGGGAAGTGTACTGGTTGAACTGATCTGCTTGTCATCAAATCCCCCTGGAATTTTCACAGGAAACTATAATATTTGATTCATGGTGGTGGGTATTTAAAATTCGGCCCGGCCGAACTTACTGCTTTATATACTTGTTTATACTAAAGTCAACTTGACTTTAAAAATTCAGAAAAACTCTTCAAAATCAATGAAATTGTCTTTACATTACAATCATATGGTCCCAAATTTTTACTCCGATTTACGTGAAATTGTGTACAGGGCGCAGAATTAACATTCTTACTTTATATGCCAAATTTGGTAAAAAAAAACTCTTATTTCGCCCGATTAAGATCCATAGGTTAAGATTTTTCTTCGATTTACATGAAATTTTGCACAGAGAGTAGAATTAACATTTCAGCAATGTGTGCTCGTGGTTGCCAATCGAGCCAAAAATAATTTTCCAAAATTTTTAGAAAATGTTACCAGAAAACTACCAAATAAAAAATCTTCTTTTTCAGTGTTTGATAAAATGTTTGTGGTAATTATAAAAAACCAAGTATATTCGGCCGTAAGTTCGGCCAGGCCGAAGCTTATGTACCCTCCACCATGGATTGCGTAGAAACTTCTATCAAAGACTGTCATCCACAATCGAATTACTTGGGTTGCGGTAACACTTACCGATGGCAAGGTATCTTAAAACTTCTTAATACCGTCTTCTCAATTGTAAGTTAGTCCATACGGGGTATATATTAAACAAAAAGGCCTATTAAATACGCAAATAATTCAGTTTAACAAAATTTTCTATAGAAATAAAATTTTAACAAAACTTGCTATAGAACTAAAATTTTGACAAAATTTTCTATAGCAATAAAATTTTGACAAAATTTTCTATAGAAATAAGATCTTGACAAAATTTTCTATTGTAATAAAATTTTGACAAAATTTCGTATAGTAATAAAATTTTGACAAAATTTTCTATAGAAATAAAATTTTGGTAGATTATTTTGGGGATCGGCTATATATAATTATAGACCGATAGGGACCAATTTTGGCATGATTGTTAACGGCCATACACTAGCGCAATGTATCAAATTTCACCACGTATCAAATTTCACCCGGATCGGATTAATTTTGCTCCTCCAATAGCTCCAGAGGTCAAATCTGGGGATCGGTTTAAATGGGGTTATATATAATTTGGACTTGTATGGACCAATTTGTGCATGGATGTAAGAGACCATACACTAACAGCACGTACCAAATTTCAACCGGATGGGGTGTATTTTGCTCTTTCAAGGGGCTACGGAGGTCAAATCTGGGGATCGGTTTATATGGGGGCTACATATAATTATGGACCGATGTGGACCAATTTTTGCATGGTTTGGAATTATAAATGAGTGTTATTAAAATGCGAGTTAGTTATATTAGTCGGAGTCGAGGTTGATGTAAAAATCTGGAGTCAGAGTCGGAGGCAAGCAAAATTGTCTCGACTCCACAGCCCTGGCTAGCAGACGATCGGTTTAGAAATTATAGCTGCCTGAAGTTAATGGCAACACATATCAGCCACCCCGTATATGGGAGATATATTTTCATCTGAGTCAATATTGTTGACATTGTGCAATTTTTGTTTTAATTCATCTTTTTATTTCAAATATGTTACTTATATATCGCTTAATAAATAACGGTAATATAGCTCAACTTCGGAATATGGGGCGATACATATATATGGGAACTATATATAAATCTAAGCCGATTTCAAATTTGATATGCATTGACCAGTAAAACAGCGGAATATTATCCCATATGTTGAAATCTGACGGTTTGATCGGAAATAATTAATTCACGAAATATGCAATTTTCACAGTTTTATGCACGGATCACTACAGTGGCATCACAATGGACTGAATTGCTAAGTGAGCAGGCTGCCACCATATCAAATCTAACTGAACCTAACCTTTGGGAACGGACGTTTACGATTTTATGAACGGAGTTCCATTATTTTATGAGTCTCGTGATGGTTTCAATTTATAAAATAAATAAAAACAAATTAATACACATTTTTATAAAAATAATTTACCTTGAACGCTGTTTATTGTGCGTTGTCAGGTTGAAAACTTTTCTTTTCCATTTGACACCCTATGTATACGTGAGCGGATCGTGCTAAAATGTCAACGCATATCTATGTGTGTAGACGTCCTATGTTAGATCTAAATATCAAAATGGACTGATTGTCTGAGTGTGCAAAAAAATGGGTCACATCAAACCATTCCGGCTTAATGTTACGGGTGTTGGTTTTTAAAGTAATTGTTCGGGATTAAAAATGAGTCAATTTTATAACATTCTTAAATAATTTTCTAAGCAAAAGAAGAAAGCTAATATATTTTTTTTTGGGACCAAGGTATCCTTTTAGATGGTCATATTATTTATGTCGTTTGGTGTGAATATAATCCACATAAAATAAAGGGAAGTAATTGACATTTTTATGAGATGGTCGGTCGTATTTTGTTTTTATGTCACCAACATAAAACAATATCAAATTTACAGGATTTGTTGTTTAAATAAAATCCTAAAGCAAATGCTTTTTGCTGTTGGACAAATTGACATCACCAGGCCTCTAAAGACACTGACATCCTTCCAATGGGTCAAGTCTGGAATATTAAATAACTTTTAAGTATATCATCAGTAAATCTTATCAGCACTAATTGAGGAGAGTCTTTTGAAATACACAAATCTAAAAATCTTTACTATCCTTTTTGGCCTATATGGGATTTTTTTTATGGCTTGTAGTTTTCTAAGAACTGAAATAAATCTTAGAATTAAATAAAAAAAAAAAGAAAAACAAATCATAAAAGGCTTTGCTCTGCTGTGAAACTTTGTATGATTGTGCAATAAATTTAGCAAATGTCGGTTATTTGTTCTTTGTAATAAGGGCTTTTAAAGTGATGAATTACATTGGGGCTGCAGTATTACATAGAATAGTTTTTATTTTTAAGTGGATAATAACATTTAAAGAAATAATTCCATGATCTATTTAAATAGTTTAGGAAACTTTTAATATCAAATGGTCATGATATATAAAAAAATATATATATATATACATATAATGATGGGAAATGATTGACACTGGGTGCTAATCTACTGCCCATCAACTTTACGGGGGTTCTCTACAATGTTGCCAGATATATTAAAGATTTTAAGGGTCAAATTGTGAAGGATGCTTGTTCCAAAAATGACAATGTTTCTGTTTATTTTTTTTATTAGAGATTTCAGCCTTTTTCAATGAAGTGTACAATTATTTCTTTCCGAAAGTCAGTGACTAACATCACGAATTTTTCAATAATATTGTACACAAAAAAAAAAAAAATTGTATCTAGATCTTTTAGAAATGCCGACATGACAAAAATTAATAATTATCTTTCGACAAATTCTAGAAAATCTATTAGAAATTATTTTTGTCACTTGTTTAAGAAAATTTTGTATTGGGAAAACAAATTATAGTTAGAAATTGGAAAAATGCCATTAACGCCGAACGAAGTTCATGATGAGCGCATTATTGGTAAATTTTAAAAATTTTAGGTAATAGGAAAATTTACAATTTAGGAAATAAGTGACAATACTAATTTAGTAAATATCCATACGAATTCAGTAAATACTCATTTGTGAATAAACAATTATTAAAGTAAAGAAAACTTTCGCATGTTGGGAAAACTAAACTAAAATATACCCTCATATTCCGAAATTCGTAATCGCAAAATATTCATTTGGCCATAATATCTTAACCCTAACCCTAAGTCTTATTAACTTAAAACTTGGTAGAATAGTTTCCTTTAATGAGAAGTACAATCTAAAATTGTACTAGAGTTCGAGAGTATCTCTAGTTTAAAAGAAAAATAAATTCTTGCGATTTGCAATTTTGAATATCGGAACATAATTTTTTTTAATAATTTGTATGAACCAGGGATCCGGAGCGGAGCGTGGAACGGAGCGGAGCAAGCCCTTTTTGCCGGAGCGGGAGCGGCATTTCTAAAATCCGGAGCGGAGCGGTTTCCAAATGAAAAACCGCTCCGCTCCGAATAAAATATTACTTGAATGAAATGTGTAACTTTGAAATTACACTGTGTAGGTAATTTCAAATATAGCTAGTACTTAGCGTAGTGTGAGTAAACGTTTAAAATGTACGATATGTATTTTTGTACGTACGTACATTGGGGAAAACACAACGTGTTTTTTTAGTAATTGTTTTCAAAAACGGCAAATGTCAAAACATATCTCTAGTATGTGTTGTAAAAGTAATAACAGTACTTTCGATCAATTTCATCCCGTATTACTACAAAGATGTTTGTAATGAACGTCAAATAAATGCAATTAAACGATCTTATTTATATTTAATTTTTTAGTTTTCTACACTGAAAAAAATATTGTCGTGAAGTCAAAGATTTCATGTCCTTAGAATAAGAATGCAAATTTTGCTTAACATGGAAGAAGCATTTCTCTAAAATAACGTTTTTTTCCTTGTCCAAAAGTCAATAAACTTTTGAATGAAGTTGTAATGTCCTTATAATTAAGTGATATTACTTAAAAATGTGTATCATAACATTAAAGATAAAATTTTTGAGGTAAGGTCGACGTGACTTTAATAATTAAGAAAAATTCTTTAAAATTAATAAAATTGTCTTTAAATTTGTTTCCTTTTTGCATCTTGCCTACAAAGCAAAAATCGTAAGACATGTTTTTCAACACTTTATTTTCAAGACGCTTTTTACTTGAAACATAGCATAATTTCTTCTGGAAGTCGAGTCTTAATATGGAAAATAAAATTGTCGTTAACTCGTTTTTAAAGGACTTTGATAACAACTGACGAAAAAAATCTAAAAAAATTAAAAATTGACATTTGCTTCCTAGAAGCAAGTAGATAACCCCCAAATTTAAAAGAGAATTGCGTCTTTAAAGTATCCTTACTTGTATTCTCCGCTTCTTTGCCTCGGAATTAACACCCAAACTGTTAAAGTAAAGACAAAATCTTTGGAAACGGGCATGCTTTTTGCAGTGTAAGGACATTCATATTTGCTTTACTATTGTACTATATCCTAGCATTCTCTTATTTCTGACATTAGTTCTCGAAAATTTAATTAAAATTATGGATAGTTTCAATTTTGGTTGAAAAATTTGGGCATATACATTTATTTTAATTTTTTCTCACATTGAAAACTAATGACTTGATTTGTATTATTGCATGTTATCTACTTTTTTGAGAACGAACATTTCTTAAAAACGCTGTTCGAAAATGTATTTTTACAATAAAGGGGAAAAAAGCGAAATTAGGTAACACTAGATCTGAGTAAGAATATTCGTAGGTATACCACGGACTGATTTCGATGGAGGTTGTTGCAAACATAAACATACGCACACACATTACAAATATAACAAAACCTCTTCTCTACGTCTGTTGCAAAACAAAAAAAAAAAACTTTCGGAGAGTAGTTCCTTCTACTCTGTGTATAGACTTTTAATTCCAATCAGCGTTGCCGTTTTGGTCCGATCGGACCAAAATTGGTCCAAAAGATTTCAAATTTTTAAATTTGGTCCGATGGTCGGACCAAACAGAATTTGGTCCATTGTGGACCATTTTCATAAATTTGGTTTTTATCACATATTAAATAGTAGATGGTGTCAGGAAGCCAAATATTTCACATGCTTAAAATACGAATACGAATTTTGCTTAGAATAGAAGACGTATTTCTCTGAAATAAAGTTTTTTCCTTGTCTAAAAGTATAATACAATGTCTGTACTATAATTTTCTCGAAGAGGAGCGGAGCGGTTTTTCTTTTCTCCGGAGCGGAGCGAAAAAAATGGACCGCTCCGGATCCCTGGTATGAACTAAAATAAAGTTACATTGGCTTTAGTGCCCACAGTTTTTGAGTGTGTATTTATTAGTATCCCATACCCACAATAAAAAGCTACGCCGGAAACATAACGACCGATAATATTTTTGCGGTGTAGTTAATACGACAAAAAGCAGAAATAATTAAATTCAAAAAAATGTTCTGACATTTGGGAAAACTGAACTACATTCAGCAAATTCAAGTAAAGTTAAATTTTCTTTTGAATTTTTTATTGAACCTTTTTTGAGGGCATTATGTTATATCTAATAGGATATCATATTTCAGAGTAGAGGTGTGCACGTGACACGAAATTGTCGTGACTCACGAAAATGTTCGTGATTCGTGCGTGAGTCACGCTCATGACAACAGCGTGAGTGTGCGTGATTAACAAACCAAAATGTCGTGCGTGAGTCACGAAAATAATATCTTCGTGAGTGTGCGTGAATAACGAATTACACTCACGACAATATTCCTGCTCACCAACATAAAACGCTTAAGAGTTAAATTCAATTACAATTCTAGTGACACCTGAGATGTTAAGAGTTTAATAACACTCTCGATTTTAATAATGATCATGTTTTCAGACACTTCGGTAAGGTAAATTAATTATAAAATTATTTGTGAGTCACGATATTTTTCGTGATTCCCGGTATTTTTCGTGAGTCACGGTATTTTTTGTGAGTCAAGACGTTTTCGTGCGTGAGTGTGCGTGAATACAAATTTTCTTTTCGTGAGTGTGCGTGAGCATGAGTCCTACCAAAAAATATCGTGCGTGAGTGTGCGTGAGCGTGAGTAAACTATTACTCACGTGCACACCTCTATTTCAGAGTAAACCCTTTGATATCGGCTCAAGGATAAATGTTTCTTCTTTCGATTGAACATTTTCTTCGGATTTCTACATATTTGTGAATCTATTATATGGCTTTCAGATCTTAAATAGACAAATAATATATTAATTTTGTAGAGTTAACTGAAAAACAGTTAAAAAAAAAAAAAAAAAAAAAAGTCAGTTTTTTTTTTTTTTTTTTTTTTTAACTGAAAAACATTTCGATTTAATATGTAATGCACGAATTTATTATTCAACAATACGTAACATTATAGGTTATCCTGCGGCAACTCTGTGCTGACCCAATTCCTTCACTTTGTATTCATTAGCATTAGATTTTTTTTGTGAGAGACAGTTGTTAATATATTTCATACGCCACAAGGCAGTGCGACTTTAAGAAAATGTATAGTTTTTTTATTCGTTTTTGTGGCTAATAATATGGAACGTGTATATTAAAGTGGGTTACATGCTTCGTCTTGTGAAATCTTGTGGAATGTATTAATTTTGTTATTTCTCATTATTATACCCTCCACCATAGGATGGGGGGTATATTAACTTTGTCATTCTGTTTGTAATACATCGAAGTATTGTTCTTAGAATATATATATATATATATATATATATATATATATATATATATATATATATATATATATATATATATATATATATATATATATATATATATATATATATATATATATATATATATATATATATATATATATATATATATATATATATATATATATATATATATATATATATATATATATATATATATATATATATATATATATATATACGTATACGTATAGCCCCCATATTTGGCTTGCGCTCAGATTTGGCTTGCGGATCCTCTTGGAGGAGCAAAATTCATCCGATCCGGTTGAAATTAGGTGTTAGTATATGGTCTCTAACAACCATGCAAAAATTTGTCCATGTCGGTCCATAATTGTTTATAGCCCCCATATAAACCGATTCCCAGATTTGGCTTGCGAAGCCTCTAAGAGAAGCAAATTTCATCCGATCCGGCTGAAATTTGGTACATGGTGTTAGTATATGGGCTCTAACAGCCATGCAAAAAATTGGTCTCCATCGGTCTACAATTGTATATAGCCCCCATATAAACTTATCCCCAGATTTGACCTCCGGAGCCTCATGGATGAGCAAAATTCATCCGATTCGGTTGAAATTTTGTACGTGGTGTTAGTATATGGTCTCTAACAACCATGCAGGAATTGGTCTATATCGGTCCATAATTATATGTAGCCCCCATATAAACCGATCCCTAGATTTGACCTCCGGAGCCCCTTGGGAGAGCAAAATTCACCCGATCTGGTTGAAATTTAGTACGTGGTGGTAGTATATGATATTTAACAACTAGTATATGATATTTAACAAAAAGTGGTCCATATCAGTCCATAATCATATATAGCCCCCATATAAACCGATCCAAAGATTTGGTTTGGGAGGCTCTTGGACGAGCAAATTTCATCCGAGTCAGTTGAAATTTGGTACATTGTGCTAGTGTATGGGCGTTAACAACCATGCCTAACTAGGTCCATATCGGTCTATAGTTATATATAGCCCTCAGATAAATCGATATCCAATCACACAGAAATTGGTCCTTATCAAGTTCATAATTGTATATAGCCCACATATAAGCGACCCCCATACTTCAATTCTGGCTCTCTACGTACCGTGCAAAAGTCCATATCGATTCGTAATTATTTGTAGACTTACCTATACATACCTTTTTTGTCTAATATATACCACGTATGGGCTAACTCACAATTTAAAAAACGATGTTAAGAAGTTTTAAGATACCACAACCCGATTAATTCGATTGTGGATGACAGACTTTAGTAGAAGTTTCTACGCAATCCATGGTGGAGGGCAGGGCTGTGGAACCGGCGTCGGAGTCGGAGTCTTGGAGTCGGAGTCTGAAGATTTTGCTGGAGTCGGAGTCGTAAAAATTTTGCTCGTCTCCGACTCCGGCTAAACCAAAATTTTTAAAACACTTCACATTTTTGTAACTAAGCAAGTTTTTACGCAAATTAGTTTTCATTGCGTTATTCATTCGATCAATGTACAGCATGATTGTAAATGAAAATCAACTTCCAGTTGCGGCTATCTTTTTATACCCTCCACCATAGGATGGGGGTATATTAACTTTGTCATTCCGTTTGTAACACATCGAAATATTGCTCTAAGACCCCATAAAGTATATATATTCTGGGTCGTGGTGAAATTCTGAGTCGATCTAAGCATGTCCGTCCGTCCGTCCGTCTGTCCGTCTGTCCGTCTGTCCGTCTGTCCGGCTGTCCGTCCGTCTGTGGAAATCACGCTAACTTCCGAACGAAACTAGCTATCGACTTGAAACTTGGCACAAGTAGTTGTTATTGATGTAGGTCGGATGGTATTGAAAATGGGTCATATCGGCCCACGTTTACGTATAGCCCCCATATAAACCGATCCCCAAATTTGGCTTGCGGAGCCTTCCGGAGCAGCAAAATTCATCCGATCCGGTTGAAATTTGGTACGTGGTCTAAGTATACGGTCTCTAACAACCATGCAAAAATTGGTCCATATCGGTCCATAATTATATATAGCCCCCATATAAACCGATCCCCAGATTTGAACTCCGGAGCCTCTTGGAGGGGCAAAATTCATCCGATCCGGTTGAAATTTGGTACCTGATGTTAGTATACGGTCTCTAACAACCATGCAAAAATTGGTCCATATCGGTCCATAAATATATATAGCTCCCATATAAACCGATCCCCAGATTTGACCTCCGGAGCCTCTTGGAGGAGCAAACTTCATCCTACCCGATTGAAATTTGGTACGTGGTGTTAGTATATGGTCTCTAACACCCATGCAAAAACTGGTCCATATCGGTCCATAATTATATATAGCTCCCATATAAACCGATCCCCAGATTTGACCTCCGGAGCCTCTGGGAGGGGCAAAATTCATCCGATCCGTTTGAAATTGGGTACCTGATGTTAGTATACGGTCTCTAACAAGCATGCAAAAAGTGGTCCATATCGGTCCATAATTATATATAGCTCCCATATAAACCGATCCCCAGATTTGAACTCTGGAGCCTCTTGGATGAGCAAAATTTATTCGATCCAATTGAAATTTAGTACGTGGTGTTAGTATATGGTCTCTAACAACCATGCAAAAATTGGTCCATATCGGTCCATAATTATATATAGCTCCCATATAAACCGATCCCCAGATTTGACCTCCGGAGCCTCTTGGAGGAGCAAAAGTCATCCGATGCGGTTGAAATTTGGTACATTTCGTTAGTATATGGCCTCTAACAGCCATGTAAAAATTGTCAAATTTTATTACTATAGAAAGTTTTGTCAAAATTTCATTTCTATAGAAAGTTTTGTAAAAAGTTTATTTCTATAGCAATGTTTGTCAACATTTTATTTCCATAGAAAATTTTGTCAAAATTTTATTTCTATAGAAAATTTTGTAAAAAATTTATTTCTGTAGAAAATTTTGTCAACATTTTATTTCTATAGACAATTTTGTCAACATTTTATTTCTATAGAACATTTTGTCAACATTTTATTTCTATAGAAAATTTTGTCAACATTTTATTTCTATAGAAAATTTTGTCAAAATTTTATTGCTATAGAAAATTTTGTCAACATTTTACTTCTATAGAAAATTTTGTCAACATTTTATTTCTATAGAAAATTTTGTCAAGTTTTTATTTCTATAGAAAATTTTGTCAAAATTTTATTTCTATAGAAAATTTTGTCAAACTGAATTATATACGTATTTAATCGGCCTTTTTTTTTGTTTAATATATACCCCTTATGGACTAACTTACAATTTAGCAGACAGTGTTAAAAAGTTTTACGATACCTTGCCATCGGCAAGTGTTATCGCAACCCAAGTAATTCGTTTGTGGATGACAACCTTTAGTAGAAGTTCCTACGCAATCCATGGTGGAGGGTACATAAGATTCGGCCTGGCCGAACTTACGGCCGTATATACTTGTTATATTTCTAGAATGTTAGACTAGCAGATGGGCTGGATCGATCCATTTTAATGCCCATATCAATTTATTTGAAATATTTCGAACAATCGATATTATTTTTATTTTAATTTTATTTTAAGGCCATATACATATGTGGAATATTGACAGAAAATTTTTTCAAACTTGCTTTTTATAGAAAATGTTGTCAAAATGTTATTTCTATAAAAATTGTTGTCCAAATTTTATTTCTATAGCAAATTTTATCAAAATTTAATTCTATAAAAAATTTATTCAAAATTTTGTTACTATAGAAATATTTTTTTCTATAGAAAATTTAGCCAAAATTTTATTTCTATAGAAAATTGAGTCAAAATTTTGTTTCTATAGAATATTTTGCAAAATTGTATTTCTATAGAAAATTTTGCAAAATTTTGTTTGTTATACAAAAATTTTTTCAAAATTTTATTTCTATTAATAATTTTATTTCTAAAAAAAATTTGAGTCAAAATTTTATTTCTATAGAAAATTTTGCCAAAATTTTATAGTAATAGATTTTTTTTATTAGAAAGTTTGGTCAAAATTTTATTTCTATAGAAAATTTTGTCAAAATTTTATTACCATAGAAAATTTAGTCAAAATTTTGTTTCTGTAGAATAATTTGCAGAATTTTATTTACTACACAAAAATTTTTCTAAAATTGTATTTTTATTGATAATTTTTTCAAAATTTTATTTCTATAAGAAAAAATGTCAAATTTTATTATTTTTATAGCAAATTTTCTCAATTTGGTCAAAATTCTCATATTTGGTCAAAATTTGATATCTATAGAAAATTTTGCCAAATTTTAATTTCTATAGAAAATTTTGTCAAAATTTTGTTTCTGTAGAAAATTTTCCAAAATTTTGCAAAATTGTATTTACTAGACAAATTTTTTTCCAAAATTGTATTCAGTGAGCATACAATTTTGGAAAAATTGCTGCTAAGTCGAAAACTTGTAGAAATGACTCAAATTTTCAATTTTTTCACTGAATGAATCATAAACGCATTTTTGCGAAATTGTCTAAACAATTATAAATATTTCCCAAATATTGCCCGAGTTTTGTAGAAGTCTGATTTGAGATTTTATCAAAATGTAGATCTAAATATAAAGTTGTGCAGAGTATATTATAATCGGCCCGCCCGACTTTAGACTTTCCTTGCATTTTTATTTTTCGTTAAAATTGTGTTACGTCCCATAACGTTAGATTTTAATTTTAAGTACATAGATTTTGTAGAAGTATATAAATAAATATAAACCTTTATATAGCTCCCAACAAATTTAAAGATTTGAGATAGTATCAATAATTTTGGTCCACAAATACATATACTGTTGGTATCTTCTCATATTATGATGGGTATTTATATCATTATTTTATTTATTAAACATTGCCCTAAATTTGAAATATAGAGTTCAATTGACATCTAATGTGAAATTAAGACCTTTTTTTGCACACATAAATAAATACGACAGTTTATATCGATCCACTTACGGTACCCCCACAATAGAACTACAAATTAGTGGTATTAAAATGAGATTTAGTTATATTACCCGGAGTCGACTCCGGAGTCGGAGTCGAGCAAAATTAGCTCGACTCCACAGCCCTGGTGGAGGATACATAAGATTCGGCCTGGCCGAACTTACGGCCGTATATACTTGTTTTGTTTAATAGATACCCCGTATGGACTAACTTACAATTCAGAAGACGGTGTTAAGAAGTTTTAAGATACCTTGTCATCGGCAAATGTTACCACAACCCAAGTAATTTGATTGTGAATGACAGTCTTTAGTACAAGTTTCTTTGCAATCCATGGTAGTGGGTACATAAGATTCAGCCTAGCCTAACTTACGGCCGTTTATACTTGTTTTTTATTAATTTTTTTTTTATCTGGTAAAACTACTATCGTTACAACAAATTATGTGAGCATTTCCAAGTCATGTGTATCACAAAATTGGCCAGATAAGCAGAGCTTTATAATCATTAAAATCGAATTAAAAGTAGTACCTTTTGCGTGAGAAGAACACACAGGTGGAAGAGAGATGATTCAGGAAATGATTCATAGACGAAGTATGTAAATTATGGGGATGTACGCAAAAATTTCTGATAGTCACAAGAGCTCCCTTTCGCATTTCTGTAGTGTTTCATTTAAAATGAAAATATTTTATTTTAAATTTTTTTCATTTCCTCTTCACTATATCTGCATACTTCCACATGATTTATTAAACCCTCAGCGCTTTCTCTTCTTTAACACAAAGAATGTAGAAGTAAATATGGTATTTAATAACTTTCTTTTAATTTTACTTTTTACCCGGACGGGGAAAAGACTGTGGGCCATACTATTAATTAAATAAAAACAGAAACAGGGTAGTTAATATGATAATATGAATTGCAACCAAGTTCAGGTTTCTAAACCGCTCGTCCGACAGCGAACAGATTTATTCCAATGACAGTTAATTTTTTTAAAGCATTTTGATCTATTGCATTGATAATAAAAATACTCTCGATGGAAATCAAAATGGAAAAACTGTATCAACATCAGAAATGATCCGGTAAATATTCAGCACACTTAAAAGTGGTTCTGAAAATCATAGAGAATCGATACCCAAATCGGAGAGCCGATTTATAAGGGACTATATCAAAACCTGGACCGATATACAATATATTCGACCCACCTATTTATGGTCACTAAAAAACCTGTAGATTTCCAATTTCAGGTAAATTGTATAAAAACTACGGCTTCCAGAAGCCCAAGATGTAAAATCGGGAGATCGGTCTATATGGGGGCTATACGAAAACATGCACCGATGCACACCATTTTCTGCACACCTATTTATGGTCCTAAAAACTTTTACATTTCCAATTTCAGGCAAATTGGATAAAAACTACGGTTTCTAGAGGCCCCAGGAGAAAAATCGGGAAAACATTGACCAATATCCACTATCTTCGGCATACTTCTTTACACATGAAAACATGCATTTTCGATTGGCCACCAGAATTGATGGTCCCTCTCCGCTCTTATTCAACGACCAAAAGCTTAAAACAAATGCGAAATATGTTAGTATCAGGAAAATATCCTAAACACACAAAAAAATTTTTTTCTGAATAAATCACGAAATTAATTGATCCAATTAATTATTTAATTGAAATGTCTTCAATCACAGAAATGATAGTATCAATTAAAAAATTAATTGACAGTCAATTAAAAAATTAATTGATCCAATTAAAAAATTAATTGATACTATTAATTTGTGTGATTGATTTTTATTTCAATTAAAAAAATTGTTGATTCAATTAAATTTTTAATTGAATATTTTTTAAAACTCAATTAAGATTTTAATTGGAAAAATTTTCGTGAAATTTTTTTCTGTGAAGACACTATTTAAGCCCTGAGCAGACCATGGACATTCCAAACGGGATTTAACGCCACCGCACTCAGCACGGGTCTACCAAGAATGGCAAAAAGGAGTTTCTTACTACCGCGCAAGGACCAACAAAATATCTGGATCCTATTCCGTTCGACTTTGCGCCTGGGGTATTTTGAAGAATTTTTGAACCCAAAATATCAAAGTGTTGTGTATCTCAATACGGCACTTCACTGAAGATAGACCAAAATACCATAGAGACATTGGGTGCAACGTGCACCCAAAAAAATGTTCTGATTCAATCACGAAATTAATTGATCCAATTAATTTTTTAATGAAATGTCTTCAATCTCAGAAATGATAATATCAATTAAAAAATTAATTGAAGGTCAATTAAAAAATGAATTGATGCAATTAAAAAATTAATTGATACTATTAATTGTTGTGATTGATTTTTGTTTCAATTGAAAAAATTGTTGATTTAATTAAATTTTTAATTGAATATTTTTTCAAACTCAATTAAAATTTTAATTGGAAAAATTTTCGTGAAATTCTTTTTCTGTGTGTGATGTTTTGTTCGGCCATAATTTGAATTACATATTAGCCACCCACACACACAGATGTTTGTTTTGTATTCAATCTCTTAATTAATTGATCCAATTAATTTTTAATTGAAATGTATCAATCATCAAAGACAATTAAAAATTTAATTGATCCAATTAAAAAATTAACTGATGCAATTAATTTTGTGATTGGCTTTGTTTCAATTAAAAAATTGTTGAATCAATTAAATTTTTAATTAAATATTTTGTAAAATACAATTAACAATTTAATTGGAAAAATTTTGATGATACGTTCCAAAATTTTTCTTTTTCGGCATTGCATAGCTATATATTCAATTTTTAATGGCGCAGAGCAGTCGTTGAGAAAGTCTAGGTTAGGTATAGGGCGAGTCCGATATTTCTGGCTCACTTAGACTATTCAGTCTGTTGGCGTTCCACATTGCGGTGAAACCACTTAGAAAAGCTTTGAAACACTCAGAAATGTCACCAGTATTATTGAGAGCGGATTCTTCACCGTTTTTTGGTATTTGGTTGAAACTGGGTTTAATACCACGACAGAACAACGCTTCAATATAGCAATAAGTATTGATTCACACAGTGAAAACATAACTGAACAGTGCGAACAATTCTCAATCGACCCTATTTTAGTGGTTAATTTTTAGTGATAAATTTCATTAATGGTGGCAGTGAAGATGAATAAAATCGAGGCTAAATAAAAATGCTTCATTTGTCATTCTATAATATATAACTTTTGATTTGATAACGAAATTTTTCACAAAATTAATTAACATTTCCATTGCCTTATTGTATGAAAAAATTACGTTGATCCAATTACAAATGAAATTTACTTTACCCATCTGTATGTATTTGAAAATGTGACTTTGATGATATGAACATGTATAACATATGAGTCCTTTTTCGTTTTGGAAGACACATGACAATGACTTGCTGCAAATTGCCACTGGGTATACCCATCATTCGGACGGACAGCATTCATCTATTTTTCTTTTTTTTTGTGTCATTTTTAGGGGAACATAAATGTTTATGTTCCGACTAAAAGAACCTTAAAACAAACAAAAAATAAACAAAACGAAACGAAAAGCCAACCCGAATTTATATTATTTATTAAAAACTATAGCATATTCAGTTCCTGCTGGGCTTTCCTTATGTTGTTTTATGGCCAAGAATAACAGCAAAAGCAGTAGGCAGACAAAGCAATATAAAGCCAACTAAAAACTACTTTATTATTTTTTCCAAGGGATAGTAGTGGGAGTTGTGAGTTCTCTGGAACCTCCTACAATCCGCTTTGGAGATTTTGACCTTTGATCCCATAGTTTCAAGTAAGAACATATCGCTGGCCAAAATAAATTGGAAGAAGGGGAGAGTCACAAAAAAAAAACACTGGCAAAAGGCGAAGTCATTTGTTTAGGCCATAATATAAACCACATGCAAATTTGTCAAATCTGAGATTGCGGATAAGCAAAAAAAAAAAAAAACAAAAAACTAAAGAGATCTGTAGAGCTATAAGTCAACGCTGGAACTACTGGCATCAAAGGTTTAGGTTTTGAGGCAAACCATCACCCTCTCATTTATAAACATGCATGACATTAGTAGCCTGCTGTTTGAATTTAGGGAGTTCCACACATTTTTATGAGACCTAGTGTGGTGTGGTAGAGGGTACATTTTATATTCCGTGATTAACATACCGTAAGGTTTGGGGTACATTTCCACCACGGAGACTTTAGGCCTACAATCCCATCACTGATATTTTCAAGCCTAAAGTTTCACCCGCCAACGGTTCTGCCATTGAGACCTAGGGGTCTACAGTCACATTACTGAGGTCTTCGAGTTTACAGTCTAACTACTGAAACCAACCAACCTACAGTTGCGCCATTGAATCCCAGGCCTAGAACCCCATTACTGCGGTTTTTGGTCCTACAATCCCACCGCTGAGACCTTCAGACATACTGGTCCGCTACTGAGACCTTCGAGCCTACAGTTCCACCACTGAGAGCTTCGGACTTACAGCCCCACCGCATATTCCTTCGAGCCTATAGTCCTACCATTGATATCTTCGGCTCTAAAGTTCCACTACTGAGACCTCCGGGCCTACAGTCGAACTGTTACTAAGTGCTTGAGACCTACAGTTCCACTACAGAGGACTTTCGGCCCGCAATCCCATCACTGACACCTTCGAGCTTAGAGCTGAGACTTTCGAGCCAACTGTTCTGCCATTGAGATCTAAGGGCCTATAGTTACACTACTGAGACCTTCGGGAATACAGTTCCACCACTGAGATATTCAAATAAGTTGCATGCTAACTAAAGCAAAAGAAACATCTCCTCCAGGAAAGTACTGAAGTTTTTCATTTTTCTAATTCTAAAGCAAACAAACATCAAATTTTAGAATCAGTATAGACCGATGAAGCCACCACACGCTGCAAGAAATTGGCTCTGCGGTATTTCGACTCATACCCGAAGTGACGTCTTGGGATAACCGAAACTTTGCGATAAGGTCCAACTGATTCAGCGAGGAACCTGACTTTTAAGCAAAAATTCCTGATTGACCGGTGCTGGGTTCATTGGTGCTGAGTCCTCTTGGAATGGGCATGGTGTGCAGCCGAAAAATTTGTCTATCCAGGGCTTCAATTTTGTCTTAAGGACAATTTCCTTATAATATTCGGCATTAATTTTGATCGATAATTACGAACACACCATTATCATCGGTGGTGATTGATTTGTAGAGAACATCAGTTTTCAATATGTGCCGCATCCGTTCTCGCAATATGTTCAGCTCATGGGTAGGTTTGCGTGGATTTCGATCAAATCTGGCCTTCAGTTTTAACGTGACGTAAGTTGGACTATCGCATATTATCAATCCAACCACATCATCCAAGATCCAACATGCTGAACAGCCAAGATCCAACATGCTGAACAGCTTAGTATCCGTCTCGCAATATGTTCAGCTCATGGGTAGGTTTGTGTGGATTACGATCAAATCTGACCTTCAGTTTTAACGTGACGTAGGTTGGACTGTCGCATATTATCAATCCAACCACATCATCCAAGATCCAACATGCTGAACAGCTTAGTAGTTGTTCGTTACTGCATAGGAGGGGTTTTTGGTGACAAAAATCAATTTCATGCAAGCAAAGACAATTCTCAGTCAGTTCATTACATGGAGTACTTATATTGTGGTCCTTTGCCAACCAAAAGCAGAATCGTATAGGCGACTGACAGAGATATTGGGCAAATAGCTACACATAACTATATACAAATATTGCAAATCGCTCTGCTCGATGTTTGGTGGTATGTTTTTTAAGGAATTTATTCCCAGACGCGAATTAAATAGTAAAACAAAGACCTTCGACATAACGTTCCATAACAGAGACGTTCGGGCCTACTGTTCAACCCCAAAGATTTTTGGGCCTACTGTTCCGCCATAGAAACTTTCGGGCCTACCAAAAAAACAAATACTACTGCCGACACCGTAGCTAACACCAAAACGATCAAGGGTAGCAACACATAATTTTATTCCCGTGTGTATCCCCACATGCAAGAACCACAAGGTTCTTGGTATGACCTTTGATAGCCTGTTCCTCTTTTGGATACATGCGGAAATGGTAGCTGAAAACGTTGGGAGTAGAAACAAAACCCTGAAGGCATTGGTTGTTGGCACCTGAAGGAATGATAAAGAGACGATACAAAAGACCTATTGAGTCTATTGGTCGTCCTCTTATCGATTGTGCGGCCCTCGTTTGGACTCCCAGTATTGGCGATACCAAATGGAGAAATCTTCTAACGGTGCAGAATACTGCGTTGCGGATTGCCACTGGATGTCGCTCCAAAACACCAGAGAAGGATCTGCAACAAGAGTCAAAAATGTTATCGGTGAGGCAACACTGCACCGTCCTCACCTACCAGCACCTGATAAAGTGCATTCAAACCATACCACATCCAGGAGGGTACCAACCGAAAGAGGTAAGCCCATTCGTTTTGATTTTAGGAAATATATTCAGTCAATAGACGATGGCAGTGATGAGGGAATAAAGACGGCATTGAGGGCGGCACACACGGCATCGGTTCAGAAGGCCATAGATTGCTATCAGTGCATCGTTGTGCTGGGGGGAAGACCTCCACCTGTTAGCGACGATGAGAGACTGATTCCTGGAGGGACCAGGTGGGTGCTATCTCAGCCAGTGTTGCCAGAAGAAGGGGATTCCCTACATGTAGGTTCTTTTCTAATATTTAGCGTCTTGTGGAGACGTAGGGGAACAACGTAGGGACCTTTTTCACTCAACACAATTCTTAATAATTTTCACATTTTGGTGGATCTAGAGGCGGAAATTAAAAGCTGGCTTGATCTTTAACAATGTGGGGTAACCACTGTTACCACTCATGGCAAAAAAAATCTACCAAAATATGAAGAATATCTTACCACAAATCTACCAAACAAATATTTCAAAACTTTATTCCTATAGAAAATTTTTTAAAAATTTTATTCCTATAGAAAATTGTGTCAACATTTTATTTCTATAGAATATTGTGTCAACATTTTATTTCTATAGACAATTTTGTCAAAATTTTATTTCTATAGAAAATGAGGTCAAAATTTAATTTATATAGATTTTTTTCTTCAAAATTTTATTACTAAAGAAAATTTTGTCAATTTTTATTTCTATAGAAATTTTTGTCAAAATTTTATTCTATAGAAATTTTGTCAAATTTTATTTCTATCGAAATTTTTGTTAAAATTTTATTTTTATAGAAATTTTTGTCAAAATATTTTTCCTATAGACAATTATGTCCAAATTTTATTTCTATAGAAAATGTCGTCAAAATTTTATTTATATAAAAATTTTTTTTCAAAATTTTATTACTATAGACAATTTTGTCAAAATTTCATTTCTATCGAAATTTTTGTTAAAATTTTATTTCTATAGAAAATTTTGTCAAATTTTATTTCTGTTGGAAAGTTTGTCATATTTATACCCTTCACCACTACTGTGGTACAGGGTATAATAAGTTTGTGCATTTGTATGTAACGCCAAGAAATAATTGTCATAGACCCATCTTTTAGTATACCGATCGGCTTAGAATTAAATTCTGAGTCGATTTAGCGATGTCCGTCTGTCTGTCTGTCTGTCTGTCTGTCTGTCCGTCTGTCTGTATATGTAATTTTGTGCACAAAGTACAGGTCGCAGTTTAAGTCCGATCGTCCTCAAATTTGACATAACGTCTTTCTTCGGGTAGAAGACAATCGCTATTGATTTTGGAAAAAATCGGTTCAGATTTAGATATAGCTGCCATATATAGTTATCACCGATTTGATCATATTTCACGTATTTATGAACCGACGTTCTTCAAATTTTGTACATCTGGATGTTTTTTTCAGTCCCGTAAAAACTGCAAAATATCAGCTAAATCGGTTCAGATTTATATATAGCTCCCATATATATCTTTCGTCCGATTTGGACTTATATGGCCCCAAAAGCGAGAGTTTTGCCCTGATTTGCTTCAAATTTTGCACAACGAGTACGTTTGATAATATCGTTAATTGTGCCAAATTTAGTTGAAATCGGTTCAGATTTAGATATATTCTATGGAATATATTCCATAGAATATATTCCATATATTCTATGGAATTTTTTCTCAAAATTTTATTTCTAAGGAATCTTTTCTCAAAATTTTATTTCTATAGAATAATTTATTTCTATAGTCAATTTTCTCAAAATGTTACTTCTATAGACAATTTTCTCATAATTTAGTTCCATTGAATTTTTTCTCAAAATTTTATTTCTAAGGAATCTTTTCTCAAAAATTTATTTCTAAGGAATCTTTTCTCAAAATTTTATTTCTAAGGAATCTTTTCTCAAAATTTTATTTCTATAGAAAAATTTCTAAAAAAAAAATACTATTTTTGGTAGATATTTTTGTTTTGTAAATTTTGTTTAAATTTAACGAAAAATATTGTAGGGGAAATTGTAGGGAAACTTTTTTGGGGAAAGTAGGGAACTTTTTGTGTCATTGTAGGGTAAACCGAAAATTTTCCCTGGCAACACTGATCTCAGCTAAGATCTAGCATCTCCAGGTACTTGAATAGTTACCTCTCCCTTCTGACCTTCGCAATTCAAGATGTTTGCCCGAATCGTGGACAGTCGTCTCACATCGCGAGACATCTCTTCGCGTGTCCTGCAAAGCCAACAGACCTTACACTCTGGACTTCATTTAGATGTGATAGCATTCTGAAGTTGGTTACAATACTTATTAGCCACTCTGGATGTTCGCTTTTAGAACTTCTTGGTTGACATCCCTAGTCACATCACTCCCCCCTATAATATTCTTAGTGAAATCACTCTATGGTGATTCTAATACATCGGCCATATGTGTTGTCCGATTCATATTCGCATTTCTCTTTTGCAAGCTTTTGTATTCATATTCATATGCTGCTAGAACACATTCTGAAGTATTAGAATATTCAAAAAAAAAAAAAAGTACAAAACAAAAACAAAACGACAACAACATGCATACCATGAAAAAACACAGATTTGATACTGAATGTCTGTGTCAGAGTCTGCAGTCTTTGACATCCATATGCTTCCGAGTGGTCTTTTTGACAATGACACTTGACACAATATGGTTTAGATTATGCCAACATTGGAGCAGAGCAGGACTGGGGTATGTAAATAAAACATTTCAATTCGTATTTGGAAATGAAGTACAATATACACATATGTGATATACTATTTTACCCACCATTCGCCACACACCAGCCAACCAAGAAAAAAAAACAAGAACAGAAATCCCAAAGATACATGTTATTTTTTGTTGTTTATATTTGCAATAACAAGAAACAATACAAATCGATTCAATAAAATATCCAATACATTCTATGGGAAATAGATTAAATTCTTTGTGGCAAGACAAATTCATTCATTCATTCGTTCTATCATTGGGGACCAAAAGTATTCTATGAAATATATTCGTATAAAATTGGATTGAAGAATCTCATTTTGACAATATTAAATTATCTTGATATAGTTTGTAACTCTACCAAAAGAAAAATCTATTTTTTTATGGTTTAAGCAAATAAATATGAGCTATGAAATTGTATTTTATTAAAATATTGAAGTAAATAGATATATATTAATACTGGTATTGCAATTTAATTTATTACATACAAATATTGTTATAGAAGGCTTTTGTAAATAGTTTTCATTCATATAAATCAACCATTTTACATAAATTTTTTCTCTTATAAAATATATACTCTAGATATAAGGCTGAGCCAAATCTGAGCAAATTTTAGTTGTTCATAAGTTGAAATTTTATGTTATAGAAATAAAATATTGTTTTAAATTAGTGAGTAAATTTTTTGAAGATTATTGAAAATCAAAATTACTTATTACATGTGAAAAAAGGTAACATTACATGGAAATTGCAAATAGTTTATTAATAAACTAGTAATTCAAGAACAGTTGATGCTGTTGATAATATAATAAAAATATTTAACATATTAATACAACAAGTCTTTTATTGAAGAAAATATGCGTCTATATAAATAAGTAAAACTGTATTTAAAAATTACAAAAAAAGTTCAATAAAATCGTTCGATATATGAATTAATTTCAGTTAAATTTTTAATTCAGCAGTATAGTGATACACGCAAAGAAAACAAACGTTTGGAAAACGTTTTTCTTTTGTTAGAGTTTTTATTACCAAAAAACTTTTATTACCAAAAAAAATCTTTTGTTACAAAATTTTTATTTTTTCAATAAAAAAAATTATTTTTGAGCCAAAAACACAGACCATTTCGTTTATATCAAGCACTGTTCTTTTCTGACTTTAAGTCTTTAATAAGCCAAATTTTGTAGTTTCGTAGTAAAAATTTAATGTAGTAATGTTGAACATCTTTTCGGAATCATCCGAACATATCTGGAATATATCGATCTCTCCATTCCAAAGTACGCTAAGTCTAAAAAGGAAATTTGACAGGAAACAAGTTCAAAGTTTTTATACCCTCCACCATAGGATGGGGGTATATTAACTTTGTCATTCCGTTCGTAACACATCGAAATATTGCTCTAAGACCCCATAAAGTATTATATATATATTCCAGGTTGTGGTGGAATTCTGAGTCGATCTGAGCATGTCCGTTCGTCCGTCCGTCTGTTGAAATCACGCTAACTTCCGAACGAAACAAGCTATCGACTTGAAACTTGACGCAAGTAGTTGTTATAGATGTAGGTCGGATGGTATTGCAAATAGGCCATATCGGTCCACTTTTACGTATAGCCCCCATATAAACCGGAGCCTCAAAGAGAAGCAAATTTCATCCGATCCGGCTGAAATTAGGTACATAGTGTTGGTATATGGTCTCTAACAACCATGCAAAATTGGTCCACATCGGTCCATAATTATATATAGCCCCCATATAAACCGATCCCCAGATTTGGCTTGCGGAGCCTCTAAGAGAAGCAAATTTCATCCGATACGGTTGAAATTTGGTACATGGTGTCAACATATGATGTCTAACAAATATGCCAAAAGTGGTCCATATCAGTCCATAATCATATATAGCCCCCATATAAATCGATCCCCCGATTTGGCGTGCGGAGCCTCAAAGAGCTGCAAATTTCATCCGATCCGGTTGAAATTTGGTACATGGTGTCAGCATATGATCTCTAACAACTCCAACAACCATGCAAAAATTGGGCCACATCGGTCCATAATTATATATAGCCCCAATATAAACCGATCCCCAGATTTGACCTCCGGAGCCCCTTGGAAGAGCAAATTTAATCCGAGTCAGTTGAAATTTGGTACATTGTCCTAGTATATGGCCGTTAACAACCATATCGGTCTATAGTTACATATAGCCCTCAGATAAATCGATCCCTAATCACACAAAAATTGGTCCATATCAAGTTCATAATAGTATATAACCCGCATATATAATTCAAGAACAGTCGATGCTGTTGATACTATAATAAATATATTTAACATATTAACAAAACACGTCTTTTATTGCAAAAATATGCGTGTATATAAATAAATAAAACTGTATTTCAAAATAACAAAAAAGTTCAATACACGCAAAGACCAAAAACATGTTTGAAAAACGTGTACCGAAGACTTTTTTCTTTTGTTAGTTGTTTTAATTTCTACGAAAATTTTATACTTTTATTAAAATTTTTTTTTTTTTCAATAAAAAAATAGTTTAGAGCCACAAACACAGTCCATTCACATTTTACAGTTTCATAGTAAAAATTTAATATAGTAATGTTAAACATCTTTTCGGAATCATCCAAATATTTCTGGAATATATGTAAAAAACAAAAAAAATTGTTTTGGTGTTCGGTCGAGATCGAACCCACGACCCTTGGTATGCAAGGCGGACGTATTAACCATTGATCCACGGTACCCAACTAAATGTATGTTTCTGTTAAATAAGGTTTGTTTAACCGGCTCGTTTGCCCGAAAACTATGCTAGATAAATTGCGTTTTGGCGTTATGTTAATTCTAAGAGAACTTATTCCGATTGGGGGTGTATTATTAACTTTGTCATTCCGTTTGTAACACATCGAAATATTGCTCTCAGACCCCATAAAGTATATATATTCTGGGTCGTGGTGAAATTCTGAGTCGATCTACTTCCGAACGAAACAAGTAGGTGTTATTGATGTAGGTCGGACGGTATTGCAAATGGACTATATCGGATCACTTTTACGTATAGCCCCCATATAAACGGACCCCCAGATTTGGCTTTCGGAGCCTCCAAGAGAAGCAAATTTCATCCGATCCGGCTGAAATTTGGTACATGGTGTTAGTATATGGTCCCTAACAACTATGCAAAAATTGGTCCACATCGGTCCATAATTATATATAGTCCCCATATAAAGCTATCCCCAGATTTGACCTCCGGTGCCTTTTGGAAAAGCAAAATTCATCCGATCTGGTTGAAATTTGGTACGAGGTGGTAGTAATAACCATGCCAAAAGTGGTCAATATCAGTCCATAATCATATATAGCCCCCATATAAACCGATTCCGAGATTTGATTTTGGAGCCTCTTGCAGGAGCAAATTTCATCCGAGTCAGTTGCAATTTGCTACATTGTTCTAGTATATGGCCGTTAACAACCATGCCTAACTAAGTCCATATCGGTCTATAGTTATATATAGCCCTCACATAAATCGATCCGCAATATCAATATATCAAAAACTGTACCGATACTCAATATATTCGGCACACCTCCTTAAGGTCCTAGAATACCTCTAGATTTCCGATTTGAGGCAAATTGGGTAAAAAATACAGATTCTAGAAGACCAAGAAATAAAATCGGGAGATCGGTCTATATGGGGGCTATACCAAAACATGGACCGATAGGCACCATTTTCGGTACGCTTCTTGATGGTCCTAAAATACCTCTAGATTTCCAATTTCAGGCAAATTGGATAAAAATCACAGTTTTTATAAGCCCAAGACCCCAAATCGGGAGGTCGGTTTATATGGGGACTATATCAGAACTTGGACCGATATAGCCCATCTTCGAGCTTGACCTGCCTGCAAACAAAAGACGAATCTGTGCCAAATTTCAGGACGATAGCGCCGTTATTGAAGGCTGTAGCGTGATTACAACAGATAGACAGACGTACATGCTTATATCGTATTAGAATTTCTCCCTGATCAAGAATATATATATACTTTACATAGTCGGAAATCGATATTTCGATGTGTTATAAACGGAATGACAAACTTATTATACCCCCGTCACCATTCTATGGTGGTGGGTATAAAAAAAAACAAAAAACAAACAAAAAACTTTTTGGTGTTCGGTCGGGATCGAACCCACGACCCTTGGTATGAAAGGCGGACGTATTAACTATTGCTCCACTGCGCCCAACTAAATGTATGTTTCTGTTAAATAAAGTTTTTTTTTAAACGGCTCTTGTGCGCCAAAAACTATGTTAGATAAATATTCAAGACACCAAAAAGTTTCTCAGCGGTGATTATCCTCTCTCAGTAATGCTGGTGATACTTTTACTAAGTGGTTTCACTGTAATGTGGAACGTATTTCGGAGTCGCCTATAAAACGGAGGTCCCTAGTCATTAAGCTTAACATATAATCGGGCAGCACTCAGTGATGAGAAGTTCACCACTGTGATATCACAATGACCTGAATAGTCTAAGTGAGCCTGAAATATCGGGCTGCCACTACACCTAACCTAGCATAACCTTGAAGAAAATGACATTTACATGTTGTTTTTCTACTATCTATGATTGAGTAAATACCACTCCCGAAATCATTACCATTACTGCCTTATATCGTTTAACCTTATTTGGGGAAAACTTTTTTCAAGTTTTAGCAATTTTCCCTCAAAACTTTCGAGATATTTTCTTAAAAAAGTTCAACCCAATTTCAACCCAACGAACATAGCTATTAAGTACCATTTATAAACATTCTATTTTGAACAAATTTTTCATTAATTGCGACATGGCAACATGAAACTTTTCTCCAAAGTTCTTACAATAACCACAAGATATCCCCGTTCTGTAAACCACTCAAGCAGTCATTGAAATGCTAAATTGCTGCTGCTGCTGTTGCTTTGGTAAGACGCTTTTCTCTCCAGTTCGTTACTGATAGAAGTTTTACTCATTTGTTATTCTGCACAATCTCCATGGGCCTTCATTCCACTGAATATCTCTGATAAAGGAGATATTAACCTCGACGTTCAATCAAAATCTCAGGCCAACAGGTTTTCGTGATGCCAACCATCGCCTCAGTCTATGCTGGCTTCATGCTCATCGGGCGTTGTGTGTGTAAACTTCATCACCACCATTGGACCCGGCTAAGGTTAACCGTGACGGGCGGAAGTGTTTGATTGCCTTGGTGAAAATTAAACTACACACACACAAAAGTTTTACACCAAGCAAATCGGCAAGGAGGGCAATTTTAACCTTCACAAACAAGCTCAAAATTATCAACTGACATAGTCACACTTCCTGTATATACATTCCGCTGCCTAGTCTCATACCAACAGCACTCATAAATATGTTGGTTCTCTATATAGACTTGGCCAAGTTGAAGCATAGCATGTAAGCGCTATTTCCTTCCCTAAACACATACTTTAACAAAACTAACGGCGGATACTTAAAGAAAACACCAATGCCCACCATCGACGTGTGTAGGTCATAAGAACGCATCATAGAATGCCAGCAAGGAGCATATGTTGGTGTTGGTTTCATGGTTTCGTATCCTGTAGGTTTGTGTATGCGAGTGTGTGGCCTTGTGTCGAGCATGACTTGATATATGTGAGGGTATATATTTCCTACAAGAGAGTCCTGCTACGAATATTGCGTAGGCATGTATGTGTTGACAAATTAACGTTACGTGCTCAAAACGGAACATTTACTAACATAACCTAACTGAAAGCCCCAAGCGTAAATATTAGGATAGATCTTTGAAGAGGACTTGAGAAAAAACGTAAACACAACTGACCTTTAACACGCAGCAAAAAAAAAAAATAATAATAATAATGTAGCCAAAAATGGAATGAAAATGTTTTTTATGGATCCGGAAATATTGTAAAATTTTATCAGGAATGAAGAACTTAGAGATAATGTATTTTACTCCAAATACAAATAGTTTTCCCTACCCAAGTAAAAACTACGAGATCTAGATTGATACGATTATTTCCCCAGACGTACTCAGAATGTTACCACAACCTTGATTATACATACTTTATGGGGTCTGAGACCAATAGTTCGATGTGTTACTAACGGAATGACAAAAATAGTATATTTCCCTTCCTATGATGGAGGGTATGAAAAGAAGTTTACTTAAGCTTTCTTTGGTCGATGGATACAGTTTAAATCATTATCTTGGAATTAATATTGAGTTTATTTTTCGATTTACCCTATTATTGCTGTTTCATTAGCATTGGTCTCTTTAAAATCTTCAAAACTTTAATTGCTTACTCCTGAACATCATTTCATAAGGAAAACCCTTAATTGTGTTTCATACACAACAGTCTTGAGCAATGGATGAACGACTCTTCAATATTATTAACTTCACTTTAATAAGAAGAAAATGTTTCGTATAACATAGAAAAGTATTTCAGATTTTGGTAGATTTTGCAAATATGTACTTCTTCATAAATGTTCTATTGAAAAAAGCTTTTTGTAAAATTTTCTATACAAATAAACTTCGGAAAAAATTTTCAACGGAAATAAAATTTTGATAAAATTTCCTATAGAAATAAATTGTGGACAAAATTTTATATAGAAATAAAATTTTGAAAAAATTTTCTATAGAAATAAAATTTTCAAAAATTTTTCTATAGAAATAAAATTTTCAAAATATTTTCTATAGAAATAAAATTTTGAAAAAAAATTCTATAGAAATAAAATTTTGATAAATTTTTCTATTGAAATAAAATTTTGACAAAATTTTCTATAGAAATGCAATTTTGTCAAAATTTTTATACAGAAATAAAAATTTGACAAATTTTTCTATAGAAATACAATTTTGTCAAAATTTTCTATTGAAATACAAGTTTGACAAAATTTTCTATAGAAATAAAATATTCAAAAAATTGTCTAAAGAAATAAAATTTTGACAAAATTTTCTATGGAAATAAAAATTTGACAAAATTTTCTATTGAAATAAAATTTTCAACAAAAATTCTATAGAAATAAATATTTGACAAGATTTTTTATAGAAATAAAATTTTGACAAAATTTGCTATAGAAATAAAATTTTGACAAAAATTTTTATGGAAATACAATTTTAACAAAAATTTTCTATAGAAATACACTTTTGTCAAAACTTTCTATAGAAATAAAATTTTGACAAAAGTTTCTATGGAAATAAAATTTGCAAAAAAAATTTCTATAGAAATAAAAATTTGAAAAAAATTTCTATACACTGAAAAAACAGTGAACCCAACAGGAAGGAAACTTTTGGTTAATTTTAGAAAATTTTGACAATTTTTAGAAAATTTTAACTAAACAGTATTACAAACGCTGGCATCTCGCCGATATCACAAAAATAAGTAAATAGTTTTCAACAAATTCAAGAAAATTTATTAGACATAATTAATTTTTTGCACTTGTTAAAGAAAATTTTGTAGTTTGAAGGACATAATTGCAAGAATATCTTAAGTGACATACGAAGTTCATGATTGACGCATTTGTAGTAAATGTTGCATATTTAAATAAATAATGAACTATTTTGTGAGAAATACGAATTTAGTAAATCTTTATGCTTAATTTGTGTATAATTTTTCCAGTTTTTTTTAGTTCATTTAATAAACGTATGCAAAAATAAATTATTAGAATAAAGGAAACTTTCTCTAAACATAATAATTCCATGAACTAAAATAAAGTTAAATTGGCTTTAGTGAAATAGAGTGTTCACTTGTTTTTTGAGTGTAGAAATAAAATCTTGGAAAATTTTCTATGGAAATAAGAATTTGACAAAATTTCCTATAGAAATAAAAATTCAAAAATTTTTCTATAGAATTCAAAATTTTTAAAATTTTCTATCGAAATAAAATTTTGACAAAATTTTCTATAGAAATACAATTTTATCAAAATTTTCTATAGAAATAAAATTTTGACAACATTTTCTATAGAAATAAAAATTGGACAAAATTTTCTATATAAATAAAATTTTGACAAAATTTTCTATAGAAAAGAAATTTTGTCAAAATTTTTGTATAGAAATAAAATTTTCAACAAAGTTCTATATAAATAAAAATTTCTATAGAAACACAATTTTGTCAAAATTTTCTATTGAAACACAATTTTGTCAAAATTTTCTGTTGAAATAAAATTTTGACAAAATTTTCTATGGAAATAAAATTTTGTCAAAATTTTCTCTATAAATAAAAATTTGATAAAATTTGCTATAAAAATATAATTTTATCAAAATTTTCTATAGAAATAAAATTTTGACAAAATTTTCTATAGAAAAAAAAATTTGACAAAATTTTCGATTGAAATAAAAATTGGACAAAATTTTCTATAGAAATAAAATTTTGATAAAATTTTCTATAGAAAAGCAATTTTGTAAAAATTTTTGTATAGAAATAAAATTTTCAACAAAGTTCTATAGAAATAAAAATTTGACAAAAATTTCTATAGAAATACAATTTTGTCAAAATTTTCTATTAAAATACAATTTTGTCAAAATTTTCTATAGAAATAAAATTTTGACAAAATTTTCTATTAAAATACAATTTTGACAAAATTTTGTATAGAAATAAAATTTTGTAAAAATTTTCTTTAGAAATAAAAATTTGACAAAATTTTCTATAGAAATAAAATTTTGTCAAAATTTTCTCTATAAATAAAAATTTGACAAAATTTTCTATAAAAATACAATATTATCAAATTTTTCTATAGAAATAAAATTTTGACAAAATTTTCTATACAAAAATTTTGTCAAAATTTTTGAATAGAAATAAAATTTTCAACAAAGTTCTATAGAAATAAAAATTTGACAAACATTTCTATAGAAATAAAAATTTGACAAAAATTTCTATAGAAATACAATTTTGTCAAAATTTTCTATAGAAATAAAACTTTGACAAAATTTTCTATAGAAATAAAATTTTGACAAAATTTTCTATAGAAATAAAATTTTCAAGAATTATTTTTAATAGTTTCGGCTATAGGTCGATTGGTTAAGCTATACTTGTAGTTTAGTCAATGTATGGTTTTAAGCTGAAATCAAAAAAACAACAACATAGATATGATGTTTTTCTTTTATTTTTTTTTTTCCAATATTTCGGTTGGCTTCGTCAAAACCGTTTTCATGGATTTGTTTTGGTGTGCATAGCTTCACACTCTGTTTTACACTTAAAAATAAATAAAAAGGCTAACGATAATCATCCAGAAATAGAAATAAAATTTTCAAAAAAAAAATTCTATAGAAATAAAAACTTGCAAAATTTTCTATGGAAATAAGATTTTGACAAAATTTCCTATATTTAGAAATGAAAATTCAAAAATTTTTCTATAGAAATCAACATTTTATAAAATTTTCTATAGAAATACAATTTTCAAAAAAAAATTTCTATAGAAATAAAAACTTGACAAGATTTTTATATATATAAAATTTTATCAAAATTTGCTATAGAAATAAAATTTTGACAAAAATTTCTATAGTAATAAAATCTTGCAAGATTTTCTATGAAAAAAAGATTTTGACAAAATTTCCCATAGAAATAAAAAATCAAAAATTTTTCTATAGAAATCAAAATTTTACAAAATTTTCTATAGATATTAAATTTTGACAAAATTTACTATAGAAATAAAATGTTGACAAAAATTTCTATAGAAATAAAATGTTGACATATATGCTGTAGAAATATTGGTCAAAATTTCATTTCTATAGAAAATTTTGTCAAAATTTTGATTTCTATATTTTCACAAATGTTTTTCGAAAAAATTTCTATAGAAATAAAATTGTGACAAAATTTTCTATAGAAAAAAAATTTGGAAAATAATTTTTTTTTTAGACAATCTAAAAAAAAAATTGTCCAAATCGGCCTAGAGATTAATATATATGATATTATGTAATGGTAGAACTTTTTGGCTTCGAAAAGTACATTTTTAATACAATTTTAGTACGTTTTCGTCAACGTCATATATCATCCCTGAATCAAAGTCTAAACCGCATCTTTTGTCCAATCGACTTGAAATTTTAGTACATATTACGGTTCAAACCATATCTCTGTATATTTGGTATACTTTAGATCCGTTATGTCCTTATATAGCTTTTAATACCAGAATTTTCACTTTAATTTGCTTAAAATTTAGAAAAAATAGTAGAATTGATTGTATCGTAAAGTGTGCCAAATCTGGTTTTAATCGCATCCTCTTTCCTTTCTGTCATTCGATACAGATGCGCCTACAACTTGGTGACCTCAAGTCCACCTCAATCATGAGTCGCACTTTATCGTTCTTTCCTTTTTACTCCTGGATCAAGATAGGTGCATAGGTGCATAGTCGTGTGTCGTACATTTAAATTCGCCTTTTGTAAAAATTTTGTGACTGTACTCAAAAAAGTGAACCCTATATGACACTAAAGCCAATTTAATTTTATTTTAGTTCATAGAATTATTATAAATAATTAAAATTAAAATTTGTAAAATTTACAAATAATGCGCCCATCTTGAACTTCGTATGTCACTAAAGACATTTCTACAATTTTGAACTACAATATTTTCCTCCTAAATATTATTTTATGAATTTCCTTTAACAAAAAATTTACTTATTTTCAGTAGCACACGAGCTTTTAAATATAAAGCATCTATGCTTCTGCTATTTTTCTGTGCTCGAATGCTGAATTTTTCCATACTCATTGGAACGCAATTTAAAGTGAAATCCTTTACAAGTTCTCTCCTTTACTCTTTGTGAGTGCCAAATTCTGTACACAACTATTAATCATAGTCTCGTATCGTTAATTAGCAATTAATAACAATTTTGAAAATGTAAAATTTATAGTCTGTCATTATGTAAAAGCATATTCTTGTGTACGCATTTAACCACCTACACACATGGAAAAATTAGTGTTATACATGTGTGTATGCAATGATATGCATAATCAAAGGTGTGTAGGTGTGAAATGTATATTTAAGAAATTTTCTCACTATTTCAATTTTATGGAATTAAATTGCGTAGTTCTCCTCAGTCTTAGTTCACAGACCAAGTAATTTGGTTTGTGGTATAGTTGCACTAATATTGAGAAACGTTCATGAATGAAATCAAATCAAGGGAAGTTTGAGTTCGTGCATATAAAAATCAAATATGTGCCATATTTGAGAACGATAGCTTCAGTATTCAGATGGTTGTAGCGTGATTACTACAGACATACAAAGAGACATCGTTGGATCCTCTTGAAAGATAACACTGACTAAGAATATAACTATTGAATATAAAGACGATTTTACTTGAAACATAGCATAACTTCTACTTGAAGTCGAGTCTGCTTTGGGAATTTAAGTTTTCATTAATACGTTTCTAAAGATCTTTGATAGGACACGAAGAAAAAAATTATATCATAAGAAAAAGCAGAAAAAACGAACAAATTAAAATTTGTTTCTAGTTTCAATTACGCGGAATCAATACCAAATAATTAATGCAAAGAACAAATCTCTGGAATCCGGCAAAGTTTTTTCAGTGTATCTGGCCACTTTCTTGCAAGCTACGCAACTCCTTGGCCCTTGCATATCAATGGCTAATTTTTCAATTTGTACTGCATCTGTCCACGCGCTATTTTCAGTTCATTAGCAAGTTTTCTACCATTGCGGCGTGAATTTCAATGAAATCTGGCCTTCGCTTTCAGAAAATTTGTGTTGTTACCGCTTGTTTCGTCAACTTTTTGGACGCAAGGCAATATTGCCAGTATCATGGTAACAAGAAGCCAATGCTTTATGTACATTTAAATGCTAAAAAGTTCTAACGCTAGCCACGTGTGGTTTTCCAACGAAATGTAAAGCAATCTCAATATCACGCTTGAACTTCACCATGAATTACTTTATTTCAGAATGCAATTCATCAAAATGTTGTCATAAGCTTGTAGACGATAAAATGAGTTGTCTCTGGAATAAAACTGTCAGCTCTCGGACAAGCGTTTTAGAAATGATAGCAGCATGAAGATGGTTGCTATACATATCAGTCACACTGTATACTCTACTCGAGAGAGAAAGTTTATCATGTTAAACAACCTTTTTCTTAATTTTAAACTCCTTCTGTACCTAAAGGCATGAAGTTCAACAAGCTTACTAAAAATTTGTTCATCATGAATTTTTAGCAATCGCATAAATCAACTTTCTGAATTCTCTAATACACTTTATGACAAGTAGTTCTTTGCTCCTAGCTAAATTCAAAAATTCGCAAATTCAATTTTGAGAAATTTGGAAAAAGTCGGGACACCAGCAAAAAAAGTGTTGCCAAAAAAGTAGTGAAAAAGTTCTTTATGTATCCGGAAGTGGTGTCAAATTGACGTAGAAGCGATGAATTTAACATGGGCTTGTCATAGAAAGGATGTCCACCATTTCACCAGAAGCTGCACTGAATTTGCATCACTTCTTAAGGTGTGAGGCGAATTTAGTGTTTTGGATGTGAATTAAGAAATTTTGTAATATTTTGGATTTGGATTCTAAGTATAATCCCAACTTGGAAAGTATTTTGCATAAAATTCTTAAAATTGATACGCAAAATTTTTTTTGAATCCACTAAAGCCAATAACTGACATGGGCAAAAAGTATACGACCACAGTTGGTACTTCATAATTTTTTTATTTCATTTTATATACTTCTATATTTTATTTTATTTTCTATAGAAATAAAAATTTGCTATTGATATAAAATTTTTAAAAAATTTCTATAGAAATAAAATTTTGATAAAATTTGCTTTAGAAATAATATTTTGACAAAATTTTCTATAGAAATAAAATTTTGACAAAATTGTCTATAGAAATAAATAAAAGTTTGATAACATTTTCTATAGAAATAAAATATTGAGAAAATTTTCTATAGAAATAAAATTATTGAGAAAATTTTCTATAGAAATAAATATTTGACAAAATTTTCTATAGAAATAAAATTTGAAAATTTTCTATAGAAATAAAATTTCTATAGAAATACATTTTTGACAAAATTTTCTATAGAAATAAAATTTTAAACAAATTTTCTATAAAAATAAAATTTTTATAAAATTTTCTATAGAAATAAAATTTTGACAAAATTTTCTATAGAAATAAAATTTTGAGAAAATTTTCTATAAAAATAAAATTTTGACAAAATTTTCTATAAAAATAAAATTTTGACAAAATTTTCTATAGAAATAAAATGTTAACACAATTTTGAAAATATTCTCTATAGAAACAAAATATTGAGAAAATTTCGAAAGAAGTAAAATGTTGACAATATTTTCTATAGATACAAATTTTGATAAAATCATCTATAGAAATAAAGTTTTGACAAATTAAAATAAAATTTCGACAAAATTTTTTATAGAAATAAAATTTTGTAGATTAAGATTTGTTTCGTTTGGTAGTATTTTGGAAAAATTTTCTTCAAATTTTGGTAGATAATTTTTGGCTCGAGTGACAATCGTGGTACATACCCAGCAAAACAAGCGTTTCGTAAAAGTCAATGAAAATGTTCTTTTTAGTACCGGAAGTTGTGCAAAAGTGGATCAGAAGCAATGAATCGTAAATGGGCTTGTCATAGGGAGGTAATGGGCTTGGTATATGGTGTTGGTATATGGTCTCTAACAACCATGCAAAAATTGGTCCACATCGGTCCGTAATAATATATAGCCCCCATATAAACCGATCCCCAGATTTGGGTTGCGGAGCCTAAAAGAGAAGTAAATTTCATCCGATCCGGTTGAAATTGGGTACACGGTGTTGGTATATGGTCTCTAACAACCATGAAACAATTGGTCCACATCGGTCCATAATTGTATATAGCCCCCATATAAACCGATCCCCAGATTTGGCTTGCGGAGCCTCAAAGAGAAGAAAATTTCATCCGATCCGGCTGAAAGTTTGTACATGATGTTGGTATATGGTCTCTAACAACCATGCAAAAATTGGTCCATATCGGTACTTAATTATATATAGCCCCCATATAAACCGATCCCCAGATTTAGCTTGTGGACCCTCTAAGAGAAGCATATTTCATCCGATCTGGCTGAAATTTGGTACATGGTGTTGGTATATGGTCTCTAACAATCATGCACAAATTGGTCCACATCGGTCCATAATTATATATAGCCCCCATATAAACCGATCCCCAGATTTGGCTTGCGGAGCCTCAAAGAGAAGCAAATTTCATCCGATGAGGCTGAAATTTGGTACATAATGTTGGTATATGGTCTCTAACTACCATGCAAAAGTTGGTCCACATCGGTCCATAATTATATATAGACCCATATAAACCGATCTCCAGATTTGGCTTGCGAAGCCTCAAAGAGAAGCAAATTGCATCCGATCCGGCTGAAATTTGGTACATGGTATTGGTATATGGGCTCTAACAACCGTGCAAAAATTGGTCCACATCGGTCCATAATTATATATAGCGCCCATATAAACCGATCCCCAGATTTTGGGTTGCGGAGCCTCAAAGAGAAGCAAATTTCATCCGACGAGGCTGAAATTTGGTACATAATGTTGGTATATGGTCTCTAACAACCATGCAAAAGTTGGTCCACATCGTTCCATAATTATATATAGACCCATATAAACCGATCTCCAGATTTGGCTTGCGAAGCCTCAAAGAGAAGCAAATTGCATCCGGTCCGGCTGAAATTTGGTACATGGTATTGGTATATGGGCTCTAACAACCGTGCAAAAATTGGTCCACATCGGTCCATAATTATATATAGCGCCCATATAAACCGATCCCCAGATTTGGGTTGCGGAGCCTCAAAGAGAAGCAAATTTCATCCGATCCGGCTGAAATTTGGTACATGATATTGGTATATGGTCTCTAACAACCATGCAAAAATTGGTCCACATCGGTTCATAATTATATATAGCGCCCATATAAACCGATTCCTAGATTTGGCTTGCGAAGTCTCCAAGAGAAGCAAATTTCATCCAATCCGGTTGTAATTTGGAACATGGTAATAGTATATGATCTTTAACAACCGTGCTAGAATTGGTCCATATCGGTCCATAATTATATATAGCCCCCATATAAAACGTTCTCCAGATTTGACCTCCGGAGCCTCTTGGAGGAGCAAAATTCATTCGATCCGGTTCAAATTAGGAACGTGGTGTTAGTATATGGTCGCTAACAACCATACCAAAATTGGTCCAATCACACAAAAATTGGTCCATATCGGTTCATGATCATGGGTGCCACTAGAGCCAAAAATAATCTACCAAAATTTTATTTCTATAGAAAATTTTGTCAAAATTTTATTTCTATAGAAAATTTTGTCAAAATTTTATTTCTATAGAAAATTTTGTCAAAATTTTATTTCTAGAGAAAATTTTGTTAAAATTTTATTCGGTTCATAATAAAATTTTAATCATTGTCAAAATTTTATTTCTATAGAAAATTTTGTTCAAATCTATAGAAAATTTTGTTCAAATTTTATTTGGTTCATAATCATGGTTGCCACTCAAGCCAAAAATAATCTACCAAGATTTTATTTCTATAGAAAATTTTGTCAAAAGTTTATTTCTATAGAAAATTTTGTCAAAATTTTATTTCTATAGAAAATTTTGTCAAAATTTTATTTCTATAGAAAATTTTGTCAAAATTTTATTTCTAGAGAAAATTTTGTTAAAATTTTATTCGGTTCATAATAAAATTTTAATCATTGTCAAAATTTTATTTCTATAGAAAATTTTGTTCAAATCTATAGAAAATTTTGTTCAAATTTTATTCGGTTCATAATCATGGTTGCCACTCAAGCCAAAAATAATCTACCAAGATTTTATTTCTATAGAAAATTTTGTCAAAATTTTATTTCTATAGAAAATTTTGTTAAAATTTTATTTCTGTAGAATTTTTTGTCGAAATTTTCTTTCTATAGAAAATTTTTATTTCTATAGAAAATTTTGTGAAAATTTTATTTCTATAGAAAATTTTGTTAAAATTTTATTTCTGTAGAAAATTTTGTCAAAATTTTATGTCTACTTTGTCAAACTGAATTATATACGTATTGGATCGATCTTTTTTGATTTAATATATCCACGTATGGACTTACATACAATTTAGAAGATGGTGTTAGGAGGTTTTAAGATACCTTGCGATCGGCAAGCGTTACCGCAACTTAAGTAATTCTATTGTGGATGGCAGTGTTTAGAAGAAGTTTCTACGCAATCCATGATGGAGGGTACATAATCTTCGGCCTGGCCGAACTTACGGCCGTATATACTTGTTTCTTAATTTTCTCGACTTTTATCTATACGTAAAGACGTTTCGTATAATACTCGGAAATCGGTACACTTTTCAAAAATTTGTACAAAATTTCTATTATTTAGGGATAGTATTTTTATACAAACAAAAATTCAGAAAATTTAAACTATTATTAAACTGTATAAAACGAAGAATTTTTATATTACCTCAAAATAACTTCTTGTGAAGTGAAAATTCCGTTTATCTCTAGAAGAGCACTTTTGCAGGGTATTTCTAAAGGTTCAAGGAATTTTCTATTACAAAATTCGCCTGGACTAGCCAGGCAATTGTCTAACATGGGAAAAGACAACTTTTCCTTCAGTGTAGTCATCACTTTCCTTTCAAAGACTTATTTCACTCTGGTAAATTGCCAGACATTATAACACACTAAAAGAATTCCACAATACAGAATAAATATTTAAAAATTCGCCTTAATATGTTATGTCTGTAAAATAACAATTTAAACACTTAAATGATCACCATGAATGTCAGTGTTACTTTGCCTTTGAGTTAAATCCGCCATCAAAAATGTTGGTTTCATTGCTTATATTACTACTCACCGGTATATTGTTTATCGTAAATCTTAATTCAGCTCTTGGTCGGGATGGTGGTGTACTACAGTTAGCACGCAATACATCACCCGGTTCGTATCGCGTATGCTCCGTAAATAGTTGAGGTCGTTTATCGGGAAATTCTGCAATGAGAAAAAAAGAACAACAAAAAAGGACCAAAAACAGGCCCCGGTAAAATAACAATAATAACCATAAATAAAGTTTATACATTTTTTATTTGAAAAAAATTAAGAAAAAGAATTATGATTTCCTGCTCCCATTTTTTTTGGTATTGCTCTTTTTTTTGTATTTTTGGCCCTCTGTGATAAACATGGCAATGGGTTTGTTTTTTTTTTCCTTTTCCTCCGTAGACCAGAGACCCTTAAAGGAAGTCTGGCGGAAAGTCAGGAATTACGCTTGTGATTGTAGTTCACAATGAAATTCATAGCCGTGGCATGTTTGATAACACATTCAACTCCGTTAAATGGTCTAAACCAAAATGAGCGAAAATTTATATCATAAGAAGCATGAAGGAAAAGGCAATGACAAGTCATTAGATTTTTAAAATTGTTGTTATTTATTGTTGGTGAGATTTTCTTTTTTTTCGTTTTGGTAGAGTTAATGGCTATAGAACGAAAATAAAACGTATAAGGCAATATTTTGTAATTTAACTGGAGATTTAGATCCCCCATAAAGAAATTTTAAATTAAATTGTATTCTTTACGATTGATAAATAATTTTGGTTTGGTTGTTTCGACTAAAATTCTCAGTTAGTTAGCTTCAGACTCCATCGATAGGAGAAACCTGTAAACCCCAGCCAAAGGTCGTCCACCCTTATCGATTTGAGTTTTCGATAGCTCACTTTGCATCTATTTATAGGAGAAAGTCTCAAACCGCGCTATCGATATCACTCTGCGTTCGCGATAGGCTAGTTTGGACTCCGTCAATAGGAAATAGGGGTGCATTACCATTTGGAGGGAGCCACCGTGATACAATGGTTAACATGCCCTACCAAACACTAACAATTTTCAGCGATGGTTTATTCCCTCTCAGTAATGCTGGTGACATTTCTGAGTGTTTCACCCCATCATATGGTGATGGGGGCAATACTAAATTTTTCATTCAGTTTGTAATGCATCGAAATATTGGTCTCAGAACTCCGTATAAAGCGATGACCTCCTGGAAAAGAAAATTTCATTCGATCCAGTTGGAATTTGGTACGTGATTTCAGTACGTTCTCTTTAATAATCGTGCAAAATTAACCTACGGGAAATTAGTACAAATTGTCGATGTCTCCAAATTCATTTCATTTCAAATTGAAAGTTCTTTAATCACAGAAATAAAATCACCAACGCTATTATAAATATAATTCTTACAATAAATTTTTAATTCAATTAAATATTTTAAAATTAATATGTAATTGATTTTTTAATGCAGTTAAAATTTTAATTGATTGAGCTTTTTCTATGTGATAATAAAATTTTATAGCAACTATAAATTTATAAATATAAAACTATTAGAATAATATATTTTTCAATATATTGCAATATTTTTTCTTTCGCATGCTCAACAATAAACGGATTCTTAACCCTTTGACTAAAGATGTCCAATACATAGGATAATCGAAAATGACACGAAACTTTAACTTCCCACCTAGTTTTGATTGATGATAAATAAATGAATGCTTTAATATAAATATGATATAGATATCATCCATTAACAATCAACAATACAAATTTTTGAGAACTATTGCTGATATTATTTCAAATTCCTTTGTATATTTTTTTTCTCACAATTCGACAGATGTTACAGGCTAAAACGCGCTTATTTTCGTAGAGCCATTTGGTCACAATTCAAGAATTAAATTTTCAGAACAAACTCATATAGCTTCTTAATATATAGCTCCATATAAACTGACGACCAGCTTTGAACTCTTAACCCTACGAGTAACAAGGAGTAACCGATCCAGTTGAGTGTTGGTACAGCACGGTCGAAAATTTGGCACAATTTTCTATAGAAATAAAATTTTGACAAAATTTTCTACAGAAATAAAATTGACAAAATTTTCTATAGAAATAAAATTTTGACAAAAATTTCCATAGACATCAAATTTTGACAAAAATTTCCATAGACATCAAATTTTGACAATATTTTCTATAGAAATAAAATTTTGACAAAATTTTCTATAGAAATAAAATTTTCACAAAATTTTCTATAGAAATAAAATTTTCACAAAATTTTCTACACAAATAAAATTTTCACAAAATTTTCTACAGAAATAAAATTGACAAAATTTCCATAGAAATAAAATTTGGACAATATTTTCTATAGAAATAAAATTTTGACAAAATTATCTATATAAATAAATTTGTTACAAAATTTTCTATAGAAATCAAATTTTGACAAAATTTTCTATAGAAATAAAATTTCGACAAAATTTTCTATAGACAAAATTTTCTATGGAAATAAAATGTTTATAAGATTTTCTATGGAAAAATATTTTCTAAAGAAATAAAATTTTGACAAAATTTTCTGTATAAGTACAATTTTGACAAAATATTCTATAGAAATAAAGTTTTGACAGAATTTTGTATGGAAATAAAATTTTGACAAAATCTTCTATAGAAATAAAATTTTGAAAAAAAATTCTATAGAAATAAAATTTTGACAAAATTTTCTGTAAAAATAAAATTTTGACAAAATTTTCTATAGAATTAAAATTTTGCAAAAAAATTTCTGTAGAAAAAAATTTTGATAAACTTTTCCATAGAAATAAAATATTCCAAAAATTTTCTATAGAAATTAAATTTTAACAAGATCTTCTATAGAAATACAATTTGAACCAAATTTTCTACAGAAATAAAATTTTCACAAACTTTTCTATAGAAATAAAATGTTTACAAGATTTTCTATAGTAATCAAATTTTGTCAAACATTTCTACAGAACTAAAATTTTGACAACATTTTCTATAGAAATAAAACTTTGTCAAAATTTTCGATAAAATAAAATTTTAACAAAATTTTCTTTAGGAATACAATTTTGACAAGATTTTGACGGTGGCAAAGGAAAAGAGAAATGTTTGTACAAAGATTTATTTAGGCAAAGGCCAACTATCGGTAACCTTTCTTCGGAGGGTTCGAGTGTGGTTCACTTTGGGTTTAGTGAACTTCCTACCACATAGTCCGTACGTGGTGTATATTAAACTAAAAAAGACCGATTAAATACGTATATAATCAAGTTTAAAGTTTCTATAGAAATAACATTTTGACAAAATAAAATTTTGACAACATTTTCTATAGAAATAACATTTGGATAAAATTTTCTATAGAAATAAAATTCTGACAAAATTTTCTATAGAAATATAATTCTGACAAAATTTTCTATAGAATTAAAATTTTGACAAAATTTTCTATAGAAGTAAAACATTTGACAAAATTTTCTACAGAAATAACATTTTGACAATGTTTTCTATAAAAATAAAATTTTGGTAGATTATTTTTGGCTCCAGTGGCAACCATGATTATGAACCGATAAGGACCAATTTTTGTGTGATTGGGGATCGCCTATATATAACTATAGACCGAAATCTGTGGATCGATTTATATGGGGGCTATATATAATTATAGACCGATATGGACCAATTCTTGCATGGTTGTTAGAGACCATATACTAACACCACGTACCCAATTTCAACCGGATCGGATTAATTTTGCTCCTCTAAGAGGCTCCAGAGGTCAAATCTGGGGATCGGCTTATACGGGGGCTATATATAATTATGCACCGATATGAACCAATTTTGACATGGTTGTTAGAGACAATACACTTACACCACGGACCAAATTTCAATCGGATCGGATGACTTTTGCTCCTCTAAGAGGCTCCGGAGGTCAAATCTGGGGATCGGTTTATATGGGGCTATATATGATTATGGGCCGATGTAGACCAATTTTTGCATGGTCATTAGAAAACATATACCAACACCATGTACCAAATTTCAGCCGGATCGGATGAAATTTGCTCTTCCTAGAGGCCTCGCAAACCAAATCGGGGGATCGGTTTATATGGGGGCTATATATAATTATGCACCGATGTGGACCAATTTTTGCATGGTTGTTAGAGACCATATACTAACTCAATGTACCAAATTTCAGCCAGATCGGATGAAATTTGCTTCTCTTATAGGCCTCGCAAGCCAAATCGGGGGATCGGTTTATATGGGGGCTATATATAATTATGGACCGATGTGGACCAATTTTTGCATGGTTGTTAGAGACCATATACTAACTCAATGTACCAAATTTCAGCCAGATCGGATGAAATTTGCTTCTCTTAGAGGCCTCGCAAGCCAAATTTGGGGGTCCGTTTATATGGGGGCTATATGTAAAAGTGGACCGACATGGCCCATTGGCAATACCATCCGACCTACATCAATAACAACTACTTGTGCCAAGTTTCAAGTCGATAGCTTGTTTCGTTCGGAAGTTAGCGTGATTTCAACAGACGGACGGACGGACATGTTCAGATCGACTCCGAATTTAACCACGACCCGGAATATATATATTTTATGGGGTCTTAGAGCAATATTTCGATGTGTTACAAACGGAATGACAAAGTTAATATACCCCCATCCTATGGTGGAGTGTATAAAAATTTGACAAAATTTCCGTTAGAAAAAAATTACAAAATTTGCATTAGAAATAAAATTTTGCCACGATTTTCTATAGAACTAAAATTTGACACAATTTTCTACAGAAATAAAATGTTGTTAACATTTTCTATAGAAATTAAATGTTGACAATATTTTCTATAGAAATAAAATTTTTGTTTTGTTATTGTTGGTTTATTCTTCAATCATTTTGTTATTTTTGATTTCACCTTAAAACCATGCATTGACTAAACTACAAGTGTAGATTAACCAACAGAGGAAAATAAATTTTGACAACATTTTCTATAGAAATAAAATTTTGGCAAAATTTTCTATAGAAATAAAATTTTGACAAAATTTTCTATAGAAATAAAATTTTGACAAAATTTTCTATAGAAATATAATTTTGACAAAATTTTCTACAGAAATAAAATTTTGACAAATTTTTCTATAAAAATATAATTTTGCCAAATTTTCTGTAGAAATATATTTTTGACAAATTTTTCTATAGAAATAAAGCTTTTAAGAAATTTTTTATAAAAAAAAATCAAAAATTTCTATAGAAATAAACTTAAAAAAACAAGTATGTACGGCCGTAAGTTCGGCCAGGCCGAAGCCTATGTATCCTCCACCATGGATTGCGTAGAAACTTCTTCTAAACACTGCCATCCACAATCGAATTACTTAAGTTGCGGTAACGCTTGCCGATGGCAAGGAATCTTAATACCTCCTAACACCGCCTTCTAAATTGTATGTAAGTCCATACGTGGTTATATAGTTCAGTTTGACAAAATTTTCTATAGAAATAAAATTTTAACATAATTTTCCTTAGAAATAAAATTTTGACAAAATTTTTTATAGAAATAAAGTTTAGACAACATTTTCAATAGAAATGAAATTCTAACAAAATTTTTTATAGAAATGAAATTTAAAAAAAATCTATAGCAATAAAATTGAAACAAAATTTTCCATAGAAATAAAATGTTGACAAAATTTTCTATAGAAATAAAATTTTAACAAAATTTTCTATAGAAATAAAATTTTCACAAAATTTTCTATAGAAATAAAATTTTAACAAACTTTTCTATAGAAATAAAATTTTAACAAAATTTTCTATAGAACTAAAATTTTGACAAAATTTTCTACAGAAATACAATTTTAACAAACTCTTCTATAGAAATAAAATTTTAACAAAATTTTCTATAGAAATAAAATTATGACAAGATTTTCTATAGAAATAAAATTTTAGCAAAAATTTTCTATAGAAACAAAATTTTGACAAAATTTTCTATAGATATAAAATTTTGACAAAATTTTCTATAGAAATACAATTTTAAAAAAATTTTCTATAGAAATAAAATTTTCACAAAATTTTCTGTAGAGAGAAAATTTTGAAAAAATTTTCTATAGAAATAAAATTTTGACAAAATTTTCAATAGAAATAAAATTTTGACAAGATTTTCTATAAAAATAAAATTGTAAAAAAAATTTTCTATAGAAATAAAGTTTTGACAACATTTTCTATAGAAGTAAAATTTGGAAAAAATTTTGACAAAATTTTCTTTAGAAATAAAATTTTGACAAAATTTTCTAAATAAAATTTTGGTAGATTATTTTTGGCTCGAGTGGCAACCATGATTATGAACCGATATCATATGCTGACACCACGTACCAAATTTCAACCGGATCGGATGAAATTTGGTTTTCTTAGAGGCTCCGCAAGCCAAATCGGGGGATCGGTTTATATGTGGGCTATATGTAATTATGGACCGATATTGACCAATTTCTGCATAGTTGTTAAAGACAATATACTAACACCATGTACCAAATTTCAGCCGGATCGGATGAAATTTTCTTCTCTTAGAGCAATCGCAAGGCAAATTTGGGGGTCCGTTTATATGGGGGCTATACGTAAAAGTGGACCGATATGGCACATTTGCAATACCATCCGACCTACATCAATAGCAACTACTTGTGCCAAGTTTCAAGTCGATAGCTTGTTTCGTTCGGAAGTTAGCGTGATTGCAAAAGACGGACGGACATGCTCAGATCGACTCAGAATTTCACCACGACCCAGAATATATATACTTTATGTGGTCTTAGAGCAATATTTCGATGTGTGACAAACGGAATGACAAAGTTAATATACCCCCATCCTATGGTGGAGGGTATAATAACAAAATATTCTCTACAGTCACTATTAAGCCAAGCCAAAATTTAAATTCTTGTTTTAGGTCATACTAGAAAAGTCCAGCATTGTTTTATTTGATCGATTTTTCGGTACAATTTTCTTCCAATTCTGGTAGATTAATTTTGGCTCGAGTGGCAACCGTGATAGGATGTCATTATATGCCCTCTAATTACCATGCACACAATGGTCCGATCAAAAGCTAAAGTGACTTTTATAGGTTTTTAATCTGCCTTTTTTATCTAACATAGACTTTGGTATTGCTTAGTTTACTGTTTCATTACATATCGTTTAAAATGTTTAAAAACACTCAGGGTCATTTGGTATATGGAAGAAAGTCTTCATTCAATTCTTGACCAAACCAGGTCACTGCACCTTTTCTTTAAGTTGTTTTTTTTTTTTTTTTTTGCCACCTATGTGAAAGTTTTTCCAACTCTTTCTCTTGTATATTCCTTTTACTGTCTCTAGACTATGAAAATCACATATTTTCCATATACTACAAGAGGAACGAACATATATCAGTATTTTGATGAATAGAGATAAACAAGTCGCACTTTGCAATCGTAGTATGCGTGTGACAGGAAGCCAGTACTTGAGATGGAAATGACTGTTTGCATGTGTGCTATGCGTGCACAAAGGACTTTTCCTCTTAATTTACCCACATGCACGTAGCATTATTTACAGGAAACGTATAAAGACGTGTTTGAAAAGACAACTTCATACAAGGATACTATATACCAGGACACTGATGATGAAGAAGACGAGAAGTAGAACCCATTCTTTTGGAGTGAATACGAATGAATATATTCTCATAAGATCATAGCCCGCTCCTTTGCCAAATCTCTTGTCCCAACCCTGGCATAAACATCAACCATACAGCAAAAACTCACAAAACAATATACACATTAAATCTTTAGAAATCGGTATGACAACGAGAATATGCTGCGATTAAGTGGGAGTTTTACTTGGCGCATTGTTATTGATGTCTGTTTTAAGGTTCCTCCTATTGTACTACACATACATAGTCCCATATCACTTCGGTAATGTTGCTGATGATGTACAACCAACAGACAATGAGTTACAGCATTACAACACTCATGAAACATTTTCATTTGGAACGTGAAACGTACGTTTTACTCTCTATTACATAGCACCAAACACCAGAAGAATGGAGAAGACATAAACCTTGTAAATGACAGTAATTTTCTGTTGATGTTTCTCCTCTTATTTTTTACATTGTTTAGCATGAAATTATTTAAATAGCTTAGAGAAAATTTAAGCTAGAAAAAATAGAATTAAGGAGCTTCCTTTTTTCAAAAGTAATTACAAAGCAAAAACCTTAAAGATGTAAAGAACGAAATATCAGAAGAAAAGGTTACAATGAATGAAGCAATGAAGATTTGATTTTTTTATTGAAAATGAAAAATGGCATTTTGTCTATAATTCAACTTTTGCATTAACTTTAAAATTTGAAAAATCATTTTAGTTGTTTTTTGTTTTCAAGAAAACCGTGAGCCGGTTTAACAAATGTCATAAAATATATACACCTACTTAAACTTAAATTCTCTTGAATTGTTGGATGCTGTTTATTTGAGCGCGTATTCTGTGATATATCTTTCATGTAACTTTAAAACAATGAATTCATGTTAACAAGAAGAAAAAAACGGTTACGTGTTCTATGAGCTAGTGCGTTTCGCATGCGAGAGATCTGGAAAAAGCAATTTTATTTAATACACGCTCAGGAAAAACATGTTTGCTTGGTACCAAAGATATTGTCCTTACACTAATGTTTTTTTATTGATTCCGAGCCAAAGGAGCTACGATTTGAAGTAAGGATACATTTAAGGTACAATTTTCTCTTAAATTTGAGTTTTTCGTATTTGAAACTAGCAAAAAAAATTTTAATTTATTCCTTTTTCCAGCTACACCCTCAAAAAAACAATCGCTCCTCTAACATATGTTCCAAACATATTTTGCAGGAAGCACATATATTATTGGATACTGCCGAAACATTAATATGTTTGTTTTATGTGAACATTTTGGGCCCAAAAATATTATATGCTTGGAAAAATTTTCCTCAAAGAAGATTGTGCTCATTCCCTCACACAATTTTCACTTCCACGAAATTGTTTAGTTCTTGGCTCCGTTTTCTGTAATATGTTACAAATAATGTTGAAGAAATTATTCAATTTTATAATTTTTTTTAAATTTTACCTTTCGTCTGGACGTAGAATCGAACCGATAACCATACAGTTTGTTAGCCAACACACTATCCACTGGGCTACGTAGCTGTTATAGTCACCAGTAGACAATTATCGTTACATTTATATAGCATAGTTTGCAGCGCCCACGAGCCCATGCAAACATAACATTATTTAACAGAAACATACATTTGTTGGCCATGTGGAGCAGTGGTTAGCATGTCTGCCTTGCATGCAAAGGGTAGTGGGTTAAATCCCTGCTCCGACCGAACACCATTTTGTTTTTTATACCCTCCACCATAGGATGGGGGTATATTAACTTTGTCATTCCGTTTGTAACACATCGAAATATTGCTCTAAGACCCCATAAAATATATATATTCTGGGTCGTGGTGAAATTCTGAGTCGATCTGAGCATGTCCGTCCGTCCGTCCGTCTGTTGAAATCACGCTAACTTCCATATAAACGTACTCCCAAATTTGGCTTGCGAGTCCTCTAAGCCAATGCAAAAATTGGTTTATATCGGTCCATAAATATATATTGCCACCATATAAATCGATCACCAGATTTAACCACCGGAGTTCTTTGAAGACCAAAATTCATCTGATTCAGCTGAAATTTGGTACGTGGTGTTAATATATGGCCTCAAACACCCATGCAAAAATTGGTTGAATCCGGTCCATAATTATATATAGGCCCAATATAAACCGATCCCCAGATTTGACCTCCGGAGCCCCTTGGAAAAGCAAATTTCATACGATTCGGTTGCAATTTGGTAGTATATGATAATTGTGTGGTATCACAATGGACTGAATAGTCTAAGTGAGCCTGATACATCGGGCTGCCACCTAACCTTATGTGGCAGGTTAACCTTATACTAGGTTAACCTAGTATATGGTATCCAACAACCATGCAGGAATCGGTTCATATCAGTCCATAATTATATATAGCCCCCATATAAACCGATCACCAGATTTGACCTCCGGTGCGTTTTGGAGAAGCAAAATTCATCCGATCTGGTTGAAATTTGGTACGAGGTGGTAGTATATGATATTTAACAACCATACCAAAAGTGGACCATATCAGTCCATAATCATATATAGCCCCCATATAAACCGATCCCGAGATTTGGTTTTGGAGCCTCTTGGAGGAGCAAATTTCATCCAAGTCCGTTGAAATTTGGTAGATTGTGCTAGTATATGACCGTTAACAACCATGCCTAACTAGGTCCATATCGGTCTATAGTTATATATAGCCCCCAGATAAATCGATCCCCAATCACACAAAAATTGGTCCATATCAAGTTCATAGTTGTATATAGCCCACATATAAGCGACCCCCATACTTCAATTCTGGATCTCTACGTACCGTGCAAAAGTCCATATCGATTCGTAATTATTTGTGGACTTACCTATACATAACTTTTTTGTCTAATATATACCAGGTATGGACAAACTCACAATTTAGAAAACGATGTTAAGAAGTTTTAAGATAACACATCCCAAGTAATTCGATTGTGGATGACAGTCTTTCGTAGAAATTTCTACACAATCCATGGTGTAGGGTACATAAGATTCGGCCTGGCCGAACTTAAGGCCGTATATACTTATTAATGGGTAATTTTAACTTTTTTTGTTTCAAATGGGTTAAAAACAGATTAAAAAAAGTTTGTCGAAAAAAATGCAAAATCCAATATATAAAAATTGCGAAATTTTGAAAATATTTGAGGTCAGAGGATTCAGACAAGCATTAGAATGCACTAAAATCATAAAAATTATAAGAAATAATTAATGTTGCAACATATTACTACATTTTTTAATTCACATCCAAAATACTGAATTCGAATCACACCTTATGAAGGATGCAAATTAAGTTCAACGGCTGTTGAAATATAAGACATCCGTACTATGACAAGCCCTTGTTAAATGCATCGCTTCTGTACCAATTTTTTGGCGACGCGTTTTTTGCTGGGGTGCTATCAATGTCCATAAAAAACTTGTTAGCGACAACTTAAATTTTCAAATTCCGCTCGCTGATGCTTTATTTCAAACATCTTTAAAATAAAGTGTAAAAAAATCCTCTATTTTTAAACGCTTTTTAGCTTTGTAGTTAAGATGCAAAAAGTCAACAAATTTAAAGACGATTTCATTAATTTTGAAGATTTTTCTCAGAAGTATTAAAGTCAAATAGTCACTTTGAATTTTCATATGAATCAGACCCCTCGCATTTCTATGGATGTTTTATGATAAGAAAGAAAAATATCTCAATATGGTGTCATGAAGGATAGGGTAGGGTGTGAGTTCTATTGTGTAAGAGTATCTATGATGCGTGAATGCTTATATGCTGGTGTGTGGTGTGGATATGGGGCGATGTGTATGTGTGTGAGTGTTTGTGTCTCTTTTTATTGTTGTTTTACACTTGATGGCGGTGGTGCTCCCATAAAAGAATGTATTTAATTTAAATTAGACAATGCTGATTGCATGGCATTTCTCATTTTAATGAAGTGTACTTGTTATAAGAATTTTACAAGGATAATAGGAAATTAAATTGCGGTTTTCAAAATAAAGTGATTTATTTTTTTTTTTTTTCATTTTACAACCACAGAAATAGCTTTTCACCAAATACACCCTCACAGCTGTGTTACAGAAATGGTATGTCAGATGTAAGTGGAGAATGTAAAAAATTTATAAATTCTTTAAAAAACTGTGTTAATGCGCTGAAGGTAAGCTAATGGAATTTTTATGGTCCATAATTTTCTTTTTCTACGGAAGACAATATGACGAAAATGTTTGTAAAGTGTCAGCATTACTAAATTTTTAACCTGAGGAGATAGGTTGATATGTCTATTTATTTATGTAGGGTAATTAACTAAAGGTTTGGAAAAATATGCAATAAATGTCATTTTATTAAGTTTTTTTGTGTGTTCTGCGAAAAGTACAAATTAAATTTCCTATATCAGTTAAAAAATCACGATTTCTAATAGTTTTCTTCCCAACCATATCGGTTCAAGTGTACGCTAACCGAAGGTAAATATAAAGCTTCTACGTATTGAGACTACATCATATTATGGATTTATAAGAAGAAGTTTTGGTTGAGCTTTAGAGAGATCTTAAACATAAATACGGTCTATATGGGTGCTATACAAAAACATCCATTGATACACACTCCTCTATTGTTTGAATTTCTTCCAAATAGGATAACATTTAGGGAATTTAGAAGCCCCTTAGGACAGTAAGGACCACTGCGGGCCAGTAGGGACTACAAGGTTGTAGGTATAAAAACTGCACAAAAATTTTGACAAAATTTGCTATAAAAATAAAATTTTGACAAAATTTTCTATAGAAATAAAATTTTGACGAAATTTTCCATAGAAATAAAATTTTGACGAAATTTTCCATAGAAATACAATTTTGACGAAATTTTCTATAAAAATAAAAATTTGACAAAATTTTATATAGAAATAAAATTTTGACAAAATTTTCTATAGAAATAAAATTTTGAAAAAAATTTTCTATAGAACTAAAATTTTGGCAAAATTTTCTATAGAAATAAAATTTTGACAAAATTTTCTATAAAAAAAAATTCTGACAAAATTTTCTATAGAAATAAAATTTTGACAAAATTTTCTATAGAAATAAAATTATGACAAAATTTTCTATAGGAACAAAAATTTTGACAAAATTTTCTATAGACACAAAATTTTAAAAAAAATTTTTATAGAAACAAAATTTTGACAAAATTTTCTATAGAAATAACATTTTGACAACATTTTCTTTAGAAAAAAATTTGACAAAATTTTCTATAGAAATAAACTTTTTACAAAATTTTCTATAGAAATAAAATATTGACACAATTTTCTATAGAAATAAAATTTTGACAAAATTTTCTGTGGAAATAAAACTTTGACAAAATTCTCTATAGAAATAATATAGAAATAAAATGTTGACAACATTTTGTTATAGAAATTAAATTTTGACAAAATTGCCGATAGAAATAAAATATTGACAAAATTTTCCGCAGAAATAAAATGTTGAAAAAAATTCCTATAGAAATAATTTTGACAAAATTTTCTATAGAAATAAAATTTTGACAAAATTTTCTGTGGAAATAAAACTTTGACAAAATTCTCCATAGAAATAATATAGAAATAAAATGTTGACAACATTTTTTATAGAAATTAAATTTTGACAAAATTCTCGATAGAAATAAAATTTTGACAAAGTTTTCTATAGAAAAAAAAATATTAGTAAAATTTAACAAATCTTCAATAGAATTTTGACAAAATTTTGTATAGAAATAGTAATTTTGACAAAATTTTCAATAGAAATAAAATTTTGACGAAATTTTCTATGGAAATCAAATGTTGAAAAAAATTTTTATAGAAACAAAATTTTGCAAAATTTTCTAAAGAAATAAAACTTATACAAAATTTTCTATAGAAATAAAATTTTAACAAAATTTTCTATAGAAATAAAATTTTGACAAAATTTTCAACAGAAATAAAATGTTGAAATTTTGACAAAATCCTCCATAGAAATAATATTTTGAAAAAAAATTCTATAGAAATAAAATTTTGACAAAACTTTCTAAAGAAATAAAATTCTGGTAAAATTTTACAAATCTTCAATCGAATTTTGACAAAATTTTGAAAAGAAATAAAATGTTGGCAAATTTTTCTATAGAAATAAAACTTTGACAAAATTTTCTATAGAAATAAAATTTTGACAATATTTTCTATAGAACTAAAATCCTGACAAAATTATCTATAGAAATAAAATTTTGACAAAATTTTCTATAGAAATAAAATTTTGACAAAATTTTTTATAGAAATAAAAAGTTGACAAAATTTTCTATAGAAATAAAATTTTGACAAAATTTTCTATAGAAATAAAATTTTGCCAAAATTTTCTATAGCAATAAAATTTTGACAAAATTTTCTATAGAAATCAAATACTGGTAAAATTTTACAAATCTTCAATAGAATTTGGACAAAATTTTCAAAAGAAATAAAATGTTGACAAAATTTTCTATAGAAATACAATTTTGACGAAATTTTCAAAAGAATAAAAAGAATAAAAAGTTGAAAAAATTTACTATAGCAATAAAATTTTGACAAAATTTACTATAATGTTGACAAAATTTTCTATAGAAGTAAAATTTTGACAAAATGTTCTACTGAAATAAAATTTTAACAAAATTTTCTATAGAAATAATTTTGACAAAATTTTCTATAGAAATAAAATGTTGAAAATTTTCTATGGGAATATAATTTTAACAAAATTTTCTATAGAAATAAAATTTTGACAAAATTGTCTATAGAAATAAAACTTTGACAAAATTTTGTATAGAAATAAAACTTTGACAAAATTTTCTATAGAAATAAAATTATGACAAAATTCTCCATAGAAATAAAATTTTGACAAAATTTTTTATAGAAATTAAATTTTGACAAAATTCTCCATAGAAATAAAATTTTGACAAAATTTTCTATAGAAATAAGATACTGGTAAAATTTGACAAATCTTCAATAGAATTTTGACAAAATTTTCTATAGAAATAATAATTTTGGCAAAATTTTCAATAGAAATAAAATTTTGACTAAGTTTTCTATAGAAATAAAATTTTGACGAAATTTTTTATAGAAATTAAATGTTGAAAAAAATAACTATAGAAATAAAATTTTGACAAAATTTTCTATAGAAATAAGATACTGGTAAAATTTGACAAATCTTCAATAGAATTTTGACAAAATTTTCTATAGAAATAATAATTTTGGCAAAATTTTCTATAGAAATAAAATTTTGACAAAATTTTCTATAGAAATAAAATTTTGAAAAAAATTTCTATGCAAATAAAATTTTGACAAAACTCTCCATAGAAATAAAATTTTGACAAAATTTTCTATAGAACTAAAATTTTGACAAAATTTTCTATAGAAATAAAATTTAGACAACATTTTCTATAGAAATAAAATGTTGAACAAATTCTCCATAGAAATAAAATTTTGACAAAATTTTCTATAGAAATAAAATTTTGACAAAGTTTCCTATAGAAATAAAATTTTTACAAAATTTTCTATAGAAATAAAATTTTGACAAATTTTCTATAGAAATAAAGATTTTACAAAATTTTCTATAGAAATAAAATTTTGACGAAATTATCTATAGAAATAAAAAGTTGACAAAATTTTCTATAGAAATAAAATTTTGACAAAGTTTACTATAGAAATAAAACTTTGACAAAATTTTCAATAGAATTTTAACAAAATTTTCCATAGAAATAAAATGTTGACATAGTTTTCTATAGAAATAAAATTTTGGCGACAATTGTTTTCTACAGAAGTATTTTTTTTTGTACGAAATTTTGTTTTTGGTCAAAGTCTTTCTATTTCTACCTTTTTGACATATTATCTTTCTCGTTTGGTATAAGCTCAAAATATTTAAACCTTCGAAACGCTTACAATTCAAGGGATATTTCATTTTTCAACCAAATAAATTGTCGCTTTTAGGAGTAATCATAAAATAATAAATAAATTGTAAAAACATTATTATATATGGTATTTATATATATATTTATTTGGTACTATTTTGGTAAAATGTTCTTCACCTTCATCTTGGTAGATTATTTTTGGCTCGAGTGGATGAGAAACGCTAATACTTCGATTGGTTCCTCTGTCATAATTTTTTCGAAATAAATGTTTAAACATTTTAAAAAATCCCGCATTTTAAATTTGCACTTCCAATGACTAATAAATATTAACCCTTTCACTACCAATGTCCACTTAGAAGGACATTCGACACCAAATTCTATTTTCCCACTTAGTTTCGAATTATTTCCCGATGTTATTTTAAAGTAGGGGCTTTAATCTAAATAAGCTATAAATATTTTCCATATTGGTGAGCATTAAAATACATTTTTATAAATTTCTTTAGCAATAAACGAAAAATACGAAAACTTGAGACAATTTTTCTACTGTATGTTTCTAGTAAATGGACATTTATAGAAAAACTATAGCTGATATTATACCGGTTCTTTTTTGTATTTTTTCTCACACTGTGAAAGATATTATAGACCATAAAGGGCTTATTTTCGTAAGGCCATTTGGTCACAATTTGGTCATATAGCTCTTGAAATAATTGATATAGGTTCTCAAAATGACAATTTCTGTTCTATATGCTGTTAGTACAAGTAAAAACAGAAGAAAATTTAAAGTTTTAAATATTAGGCTTATTTCGGTAGTGAAAGGGTTAAGTTGTTTTGCCAAAATTTATATTTTCATTGTTTCAAAAATTTTTTAAAATTTAGCACAGTATCAGAAAAGATTACTACCCAATTTCAAAGAAAATAGTGTTATCGGACGTTTTTGAGAAATTTTAATCTTTGCAATTTTCTCAGACCTGGCTTGTGCGCATAATGTTAGAAATGCGACAAAATTGTAATACAGCGACAATTTCTGTTGCGATGTACGTGCGAAGGATTATGCGATGTTGGCATTATTAAATATGATAAATCAATTCAACATTCTATGAAACGATGTCTTCTTATAAAAAAAAACTATTAAACTTATTTTTGTTTTTCCAAACTTCATCATATTGGGTCCTCTTCACATCACCACCATCAATTTTTATAAATCCTCTGTTATCTCTTCTCCTTAACTTTCAGCCATTAATTTTGGTAATATAATAAATTGCTTAAATTCACATACATAGGGAATGTAGTGGTTGCTATTGGAAGACGAGATGGAAAATGATTCAAGTAAATTCCCAAAACTAAATTGATTCCATACTACATAAATTAGAATAGCATATGAACACGTGAGACTCCCACAAAATTCAATGGCTTGCCTTCTACTAAAACGACTAAAGCTAGTCGATGAAATTCCGCAGGCGAAAAATATAACACTAGAGCAAAAGAATTGTTAAAGAACTAATTGGATTTTCTGGTAAGGAATGAGCAAAAGAAACGAAAACTACTCAAACAAACTAGTGTAATAGGAGGATTCAAGAAATTGTGAATATTTTGTGCATTCTATTGTGACACTCAAGGGGTTTAATGTCTGCAAGTGTCTCAAAACGATTTCCCCGGAAAGATCGCTTGCGTATTATGTTCCTGTTTTGAGATTCCCTTAACACGTCATTAAAATAACCAAAGTTTGTTGTCATTTCTCAAGTTTTAACCAACATTTATGAAATTCCTCTTGTACAAAGAGAAACTTGAAGAAAATTTAGAAAAAAATCATTGTATTCAAGGCGGGTATATTTTATATAATACCGATTATTTGGTCTAGTTAAGTAATTAACATTTGGTCTAGTTTAAGTAATTAACAAAACTTTTTTTTTTAAATTTCCCATATCGTTTTCTATTATACTCCTCAAAAATACAACATTTGTTATCGATCCACCCTTATACATATAAGTTTGTTTATTTATACAAATGTATGTATGTTCTACGCATACGTACATGTATGCATATCCTTATGCTATATGTACTCACCTGAAGGCATCATTTACCGCCCTCAAAGAATACATAGATGATGTACTCTTACCCTCTTCTTCTTCAATATCATGAAGTTGAAAAGTGTGACCAGAAAAAAGGATATGGATAAGAAAAGAAAGCACAGACAACAGAATGTTAGCCAGCGGTCATACATTTGTCGCATATACTTGTGGGTAAGAGTATTTGACTGATGTCAGAGGGACATTTATGGGGATGTTTATATATGGGGGCCTAGTTGAGGGCACATCAATCAGGTAAATCGTAGGAATTATATCCACAGCACTTCTAATTAGTAAGACCTCTAGTTAGAAATATTGTTGTGGTCTTCTTTCGTTTTTAGGACAAAAAGTTTAACGGGCCAAGTTTTATGTATACTCGACAATGGACTGTGTATACAATTTTCTAAGGACATTTTCCACAACCGATTTACTAATATTATGTAATAGTTACAGATGGCAACGTATCTTGAAACTTATCAACATTGTTCTCTAAATTTGAATGTTTATAAGTCTCGGACAATGGATCAATACCATGACCATATAGTTATGACTTGGCCGGATATATAGCTCATTTCGTAAGAAATTTGAACCGCCGGAGGCTCAAGATATCTAAATATAAATTTGGGCCTGGGTTATGTATAGTGGCAGCCCGTTTTTCAGTTTTAATTAGACTATTCAGTCCATAGTGATATCACAGTGTTGTGGAGTAGGGCTTTCTGATTCCCGTAACGGAGATTCTGGTCTTTATAATAGGCCATAGACATCTGAGTGACAACGGAATGGGCCAAACTGATAATCCTACGAAACCACTAAGTGATAGCCGTAGAGTTATATGACCAAACGTTCATCTCGGAAATTTTTGTAAAATTTTTATTTTGTTTTGTCGCCAACATCGAAAATATCGTAAACACCTCTAACAATCTTCTGTATTTGTTAATGACAAAGAACGGCGTTCCACATTGCAGTGAAACCACTTAGAGAAGCTTTGAAACCCTCAGAAATGTCACCAGCATTACTGAGGTGGGATAATCCACCGCTGAAAAGCTTTTTTGGTGTTCGGTCGAAGCAGGAATCGAACCCACAACCATGTGTATGCAAGGCGGGCATGCTAACCATTGCACCACGGTGGCAATAGTGTTATATTTCATGGACGCCAGTTCTTTGTTGCAAATTTAAGGACTTTGGCAATGAAGACGCAACTTTGGAGCCTATTTTTCATCACTTCGATGTTTTCACATTCGGTGTAGGTTTGTCGTTAACATTCGTTCTTGGTTTCGTTAACATAAGTTCACGATTTTTAAAAGTCGTAATGACAAAGAAGGTCCTGGAAACCGTCATCTTGAACATCCTTTAATGCCACCGGGTCTGTTGGTTGGTTATATTTCATGAACGACAGTTCTTTGCTGCATATTTAAATATTTTGATGATGACGCAACTTCGGAACATAGTTTTTTATCATTCTTTCATATTCGGTGTAGGTAAGTCACGAACGTTCGTTCTTGGTTTCATAAACATACGTTCACGATTTTGAAAAGTCGTATTTTTTTATATTAGGGTACACGTTGGTGTCGGACGAGTGGATCTCAATACACTTTTTCACAATATCAAGAACTAATCAATTCTTCAGGTATCTAAAAACGTTGACCTTTCATTTTATATTTAATGTACGGGAATAAAACGAAGTCATTTTGTAAACATATTATTTCTATAGAAAATTTTGTCAACATTTTATTTCTATAGAAAATTTTGTCAAAATTTTATTTCTATAGAAAATTTTGTCAAAATTTTATTTCTATAGAAAATTTTGTCAAAATTTTATTTCTTTAAAAAATTTTTTGAAAATTTTATTTCTATAGAAAATTTTGTCAAAATTTTATTTCTATAGAAAACTTTGTCAAAATTTTATTTCTATATATACAATTTTGTCAAAATTTTATTTCTATAGAAAATTTTTTCAAATTTTAATTTCTATAGAAAATTTTGTCAAAATTTTATTTCTTTATAAAATTTTGTCAAAATAATTTTTTTCTATATAAAATTTTGTCATAATTTTATTTTTATAGGAAATTTTGTCAAAAATTTATTTCTTTAGAAAATTTTGTCAAAATTTTATTTCTATAGAAAATTTTGTCAAAATTTTATTTCTATAGAAAATTTTGTCAAAATTTTATTTCTATAGAAAATTTTGTCAAAATTTTATTTCTTTAGAAAATGTTTTAAAAATTTTATTTCTATAGAAAATTTTGTCAAAATTTTATTTCTATAGAAAACTTTGTCAAAATTTTATTTCTATAGAAAATTTTGTCAAAATTTTATATCTATAGAAAATTTTGTCAAAATTTCATTTCTATAGAAATTTTTTTCAAATTTTAATTTCTATAGAAAATTTTGTCAAAATTTTATTTCTATAGAAAATGTTGCCAAATATTTTTATACTCTCCACCATAGGACGGGGGTATATTAACTTTGTCTTCCGTTTGTAACACATCGAAGTATTGCTCTAAGACCCCATAAAGTATATATATTCTGGGTCGTGGTGAAATTCTGAGTCTTTCTGAGCATGTCCGTCCGTCTGTTGAAATCACGCTAACTTCCGAACGAAATAAGCTGTCGACTTGAAACTTGGCACAAGTAGTTGTTATCGATGTAGGTCGGATGGTATTGCAAATGGGCCATATCGGTCCACTTTTACGTATAGCCCCCATATAAACGGACCCCCAAATTTGGCTTGCGATTGCTCTAAGAGAAGCAAGTTTCATCCGATCCGGATGAAATTTGGTATATGGTGTTGGTATATGTTCTCTAATGACCATGCAAAAATTGGTCCACATCGACCCATAATTATATATAGCCCCCATATAAGCCGATCCCCAGATTTGACCTCCGGAGCCTCTTAGAGGAGCAAAATACATCCGACCCGGTTGAAATTTGGTACGTGGTGTTAGTATATGGTCTCTAACAACCATGCAAGAATTGGTCCATATCGGTCCATAATTATAGCCCCCATATAAATCGATCCCCAGATTTGTCCTCCGGACCTTTTGGAGGAGCAAAATTCATCCGATCCGGTTGAAATTTGGAACATGGTGTTAGAATGTAGTCTCTAGCAAACACGCAAGAACTGGTCCATATCGGTCCATAATTATATATAGCCCCCATATAAACCGTTCCCCAGATTTGATCTCCGGAGCCTCTTGGAGGAGCAAAATTCATCCGCTCCGGTTGTAATTAGCAACGTGGTGTTAGTATAAGACCGCTAATAACCATGCCAAAATTGGTCCATATCAGTCTATAGTTATATATAGCCGATCCCCAATCACACAAAAATTGGTTCATATCGGTTCATAATCGTGGTTGCCACTCGAGCCAACAATAATCTACCAAAATTTTATTTTTATAGAAAACATTGTCAAAATGTTATTTCTATAGAAAATTTTGTCAAAATTTTATTTCTATAGAAAATTTTGACAAAATTTTATTTCTATAGAAAATTTTGTCAAAATTTTATTTCTTTAGAAAATTTTTTCAAAATTTTATTTCTATGGAAAATTTTGTCAAAATTTTATTTCTATAGAAAACTTTGTCAAAATTTTATTTCTATAGAAAACTTTGTCAATATTTTATATCTATAGAAAATTTTGTCAAAATTTCATTTCTATAGAAAATTTTTTCAAATTTTAATTTCTATAGAAAATTTTGTCAAAATTTTATTTCTATAGAAAATTTTGTCAAAATTTTATTTCTATAGAAAATTTTGACAAAATTTTATTTCTATAGAAAATTTTGTCAAAATTTTATTTCTATAAAAAATTTTGTCAAAACTTTATTCCTATAGAAAATTTTGTCAACATTTTACTTCTATAGAAAATGTTGTCAAAATTTTATTTCTATAGAAAATGTTGTCAACATTTTATTTCTATAGAAAATGTTGTCAAAATTTTATTTCTATAGAAACTTTAAACTTAATTATATACGTATTTAATCGGCCCTTTTGTAGTTTAATATATACCACGTATGGACTAAGTGGTATATATTACGTTGTTAGGAAGTTTTAAGATACCTTGCCATCGGCTTCAGTAGAAGTTTCTACGCAATCCCTGGTGGAGGGTACATAAGCTTCGTTTTATTTTTATAGTAAATTTGTCAATATTTTATTTTTTTCTTTAGAAAATTTTATAGAATTTTATTTCTATTGAAAATTTTGTCAAAATTTTATTTCTATAGATAATTTTGTCAAAATTTTATTTCTATAGAAAATTTTGCCGAAATTTAATTTCTATAGAAAATTTTGTCAAAAATGTTATTTCTAGAAAAAATTGAAGTGCCTCTTTGTTGTAGGTGAATATTTTAGGAAATCTACTAAAACATAAAGAATTTTATCAATCTAACAAACAGCAAAAAAATCTACCATTTTTGGTAGAATTCTACCAACTGTGGCAGATGACCCATCGCATCGATGATTTAAGTGCTCCATAGCGAAGTTATTTGAGCTGCATTGTCTTGGTGAACTCTAGTCTTCGGCGGTTGGTTTTCATGATTTCTTGAACGACAATTTTTAGCATAAACAAATGATTGTGCTCCACTCACGATTGCGTCATGGCCATGCAATGCAATGCAATATAATGTAATGATACATCCCTTGTACTTTTCACTTACGGGCTCATACGCGTAAATCGCGATGTCATAGACTTGTTTCGAAGATCCGCGATCGTACTTTTGAAGCCTTTCTTTCGACCACTAGCCTTTTTGAGCAATTGACAAATAGTATGGGATCCAACGCTAACAAATTATTTGGCAGTTCCTACACACAAAAAATTTTTTTTCTGATGCAATCACGAAATTAATTGATCCAATTAATTTTTAATTGAAATGTCTTCAATCACAGAAATGATAGTATCAATTAAAAAAATTATGGAAGGTCAATTAAAAAATTAATTGATCCAATTAAAAAATTAATTGATACTATTATTTTTATACCCTCCATCATAGGATGGGGGTATATTAACTTTGTCATTCCGTTTGTAACACATCGAAATATTGCTCTAAGACCCCATAAAGTATATATATTCTGGGTCGTGGTGAAATTCTGAGTCGATCTAAGCATGTCCGTCCGTCCGTCCGTCCGTCTGTTGAAATCACGCTAACTTCCGAACGAAACAAGCTATCGACTTGAAACTTGGCATAAGTAGTTGTTATCGATGTAGGTCGGTATTGAAAATGGGCCATATCGGTCCACTTTTACGTATAGCCCCCATATAAAGGGACCCTCAGATTTGGCTTGTGGAGCCTCTAACAGAAGCATATTTCATCCGATCCGGCTGAAATTTGGTATATGGTGTTAGTATATGGTCTCTAACAACCATGCACAAATTGGTCCACATCGGTCCATAATTATATATAGCCCCCATATAAACCGATCTCCAGATTTGGCTTGCGGAGCCTAAAAGAGGAGCAAATTTCATCCGATCCGGCTGAAATTTGGTACATGGTGTTGGTATATGGTCTCCAACAACCATGCAAAAATTGGTTCACATCGGTCCATAATTATATATAGCCCCTATATAAACCGATCCCCAGATTTGGCTTGCAGAGCCTCAAAGAGAAGAAAATTTCATCCGATCCGGCTGAAATTTGGTACATGATGTTGGTATATGGTCTCTAACAACCATGCAAAAATTGGTCCATATCGGTCCTTAATTATGTCTAGCCCCCATATAAACCGATCCCCAGATTTGGCTTGTGGAGCCTCTAAGAGAAGCATATTTCATCCGATCCGGCTGAAATTTGGCACATGGTGTTGGTATATGGTCTCTAACAACCATGCAAAAATTGGTCCACATCGGTCCATAATTATATATAGACCCCATATAAACCGATCTCCAGATTTGGTTTGCGAAGTCTCCAAGAGAAGCAAATTTCATCCAATCCGGTTGTAATTCGGAACATGGTGTTAGTATATGATCTTTAAGAACCGTGCCAGAATTGGTCCATATCGGTCCTTAATTATGTCTAGCCCCCATATAAACCGATCCCCAGATTTGACCTCCGGAGCCTCTTGGAGGAGCAAAATTCATCCGATCCGGTCGCTAACAACCATACCAAAATTGGTCCAATCACACAAAAATTGGTCCATATCGGTTCATAATCATGGTTGCCTCTAGAGCCAAAAATAATCTACCAAAATTTTATTTCTATAGAAAATTTTGTCAAAATTTTATTTCTAAAAAAAATTTTGTTAAAATTTTATTCGGTTCATAATAAAATGTTCATCATTGTCAAAATTAAATTTTAATTCGGAACATGGTGTTAGTATATGATCTTTAAGAACCGTGCCAGAATTGGTCCATATCGGTCCTTAATTATGTCTAGCCCCCATATAAACCGATCCCCAGATTTGGCTTGTGGAGCCTCTAAGAGAAGCATATTTCATCCGATCCGGCTGAAATTTGGCACATGGTGTTGGTATATGGTCTCTAACAACCATGCAAAAATTGGTCCACATCGGTCCATAATTATATATAGACCCCATATAAACCGATCTCCAGATTTGGTTTGCGAAGTCTCCAAGAGAAGCAAATTTCATCCAATCCGGTTGTAATTCGGAACATGGTGTTAGTATATGATCTTTAAGAACCGTGCCAGAATTGGTCCATATCGGTCCATAACTATATATAGCCCCCACATAAAACATTCTCCAGATTTGACCTCCGGAGCCTCTTGGAGGAGCAAAATTCATCCGATCCGGTCGCTAACAACCATACCAAAATTGGTCCAATCACACAAAAATTGGTCCATATCGGTTCATAATCATGGTTGCCTCTAGAGCCAAAAATAATCTACCAAAATTTTATTTCTATAGAAAATTTTGTCAAAATTTTATTTCTAAAAAAAATTTTGTTAAAATTTTATTCGGTTCATAATAAAATGTTCATCATTGTCAAAATTTTATTTCTATAGAAAATTTTGTCAAAATTTTATTTCTATAGAAAATTTTGTTAAAATTTTATTCTGTTCATAATCATGGTTGCCACTCGAGCCAAAAATAATCTACCAAGATTTTATTTCTATAGAAAATGTTGTCAAAATATTATTTCTATAGAAAATTTGGTAAAATTTTATTTCTGTAGAAATTTTTGTCAAAATTTTCTTTCTATAGAAAATTTTGTCAAAATTTTTATTTCTATAGAAAATTTTATGTCTACTTTGTTCGATCGATCCAATACGTATATAATTCAGTTTATATACGTATTGGATCGATCTTTTTTGATTTGATATATACCACGTATGGACTTACATACAATTTAGAAGATGGTGTTAGGAGGTTTTAAGATACCTTGCCATCGGCAAGCGTTACCGCAACTTAAGTAATTCGATTGTGGATGGCAGTGTTTAGATGAAGTTTCTACCCAATCCATGATGGAGGGTACATAAGCTTCGGCCTGGCCGAACTTACGGCCGTATATACTTGTTGTGATTGATTTTTGTTTCAATTAAAAAAATTGTTGAATCAATTAAATTTCTAATTGAATATTTTTTCAAACTCAATTAAAATTTTAATTGGAAAATTTTTCGAGAAATTTTTTGTGTGTACTAATACCTAAGACGATATTGCAATATCAGCTGACACACAGCATCTGTGCTACCTATAACTGATTTTGGACGACCTTCACGAAATTCGTCTAAATTAAGAACTACGATCTGGGTTGAATTCTCCGATAAAAACTGGTTCTTGATGGAACTTCATCGCTGAAAATTGAATTATGTTCATCGATGTACTATTGTTGTGTGAATCCATGTCGAAAGTTGTAAAACATAATCGCCTACTTGTTAGGACGCGATGAATCTTTTCAGTTTTAAGTTGCTGTAAAGTACACATATAAGTTGCTGTAAAGTACACATATGCTCGTATATACACGCAAAGAAAAAAAACGTTTGGAAAACGTGTACCGAAAACGTTATTCTTTTGTTAGAGTTTTTTGAATTGCTTCGAAAAGTATACACTTTTATCACCAAAAAAATTCATTTGGTACAAAATTTTTATTTTTTCAATAAAAAAAGTTATTTTTGAACCAAAAACACAGTCCATTTCGTTTATCTCAAACACTGTTCTTTTCTGACTTTAGGTCTTTAATAAGACACATTTTAAAGTTCATAGTAAAATTTAATATAGTAGAATGTAATGTTGAACATTTTTTCGGAATCTTTCGACCATCTCTGGAATATATGTAAAAAAAAAACAAAAAAAAACTTTGGTCGAAGCAGGGATCGAACCCACGACCCTTGGCATGCAAGTCGGACGTGGCAACCACTGCACCACGGTGCCCAACTAAATGTATTTTTCTGTTAAATAAACTTTGTTTAATCGGCTCGTGGGCGCCGCAAGCTATGCTATATAAATATAACTTATATGGGCAATTGTCTATTGATGACTATAACGGCTACATAGCTCAGTGGATAGTGTGTTGGCTTACAAATTGCTTGGTCCGCGGTTCGATTCTCCGTCCAGGCGAAAGGTAAAAAAAATTTAAAATTTATAAAATCGTATAATTTCTTCTACATTGCTTGTATTACAGAAAAAGGTGCTAAGAAATAAAAAACTTCGTGAAAGTGAGAAAGATGTGAGGGAAAATGCAATTAGCCAGAAAAAAAAATTTTTTTGAGTTAGTCTTTATGAAATTGTTATTACATCCTGGAAAAGAATAAACGTTTATCACAAAAAGAATATACTTTTCTTCCAAATACACTTCGTTTCAACGAAAAGCAAATGAGAAACGAACTTTGTTTGTCTAAAATTTCGTTTGGGAGGAAAGAATTATTTTTTTGCGTGTATATAATGCTCGTCAATACGCTCTGAGTACTTATGAGTATAATTTCAAAAATGTTCAGTTTTACGATAGAACTCCCAGTTCGTAGATTGCAATACTAGGGTTGTCCAATCCCGAAATATAAAAGGCAACGTTCGTATGAATATCTGAACATTTTTGTATTTTAGAAGGCCCTTCATACAACACTCATACAATTTAAAAATTTCACATAAAAATACGTTTTCATGTCTTTTCACCATTCTTATTTCAAAGGAATCGTGAAGCTGCAAAAAAAACTTCAATTCAGGAACAATCAGCATTGTCGCACAAGGTGCATTCCAATACAAAGGCAGAACAATGATGCAAACTTTTCAGACAGTGTTGAAAAAAAAAATAAAACAAAAAACACACCCACAAGCGTTTTTTGTCCCTTACCTTGAGAAAATGTCAACAATCTTATGACGGAATAGAAGCAACCAACTATGGCAAAGAAAGAAAAAAAAACTGAAGAATTGGTGGCTAGAAGTAGGAAATATATTATCCTTACACCTTTCTTAAGCTGCATAATAGGAGGTGCGAAAACAAGTCATATTGAGAGAAGACTTAAAAAGTGTAAAATGAAGGAAAATTTTTATTTCGAGGACACCTGAATGCATGCTATACTGGACATATTTGGAATCAACTTTTTCAAATTTTGTTATGTCTTTCGTAATTGTTTCAAAGACGCCTATTATTTTATCAATAAAAAAGAGATATTCTAAGAAGCTCGTTTCATATATCCATATATTTCGGATATCTTCAAGATTTACGCTTACTCCAATTGGTTACTTCCATTCTTTTACTTGCAGCATACTCTCTAGGTCTCTCTTTCTAAACACATATATGTTTATGGGATATTTCTAAATTAATATATGTTTGCATCCAAGCATATTATATTTACAAATATTGTATGTCACAAACATAATATGTTCTAACATATATGTCGCAAACATGTTATGGTAGTTTATGAACATTGTATGCTTGCACTTAAAAATATTGTGTTAAAAATTTTAGTTCCAAACATACAGTTTTTACATCCAAACATATGAAAAACAGTCTTTTTCCTCCGTGTGGGTGTCTTCACATGAGAGAAACTCTTGTTTGACTAAAGACAACGTGTCTTCAATAATTTTGAAAAAATTTCCAAAATCAATGATTGACCCTAGTGGGTCCACGGTCTGACTTTTAAGCGTATGAAACCCTACAAACAAGGAGAGTGTTAGTGGTGAATATATCTTATAGTTCGCGAGATATTTTTTGCAATATTTCAACAAAGTGGGATCAGTATTTTGGACCTAGAAGTTCCGTTTGTGGGTGAATCTTTTTTTTTGTTTTTTTTTTTCTTAACTGCATTCCCTCAAAAATTTACACATTGACATTTGTGTACCTACATATTTCAGATTAAAAGTTATAGACTCCACAATTTGCAATTTTAAACAAAAATTCCGTATTTTGCAAAACATTGCCGAAATAGGAACCTACGTTCTTTCTGTCATAACTTTATTTTTTTAGACTTCTACCAATTTTGGTTCTAGTAAATGACCCAGCAAAAAAGCGTCGCCAATTGGCACAGAATGATGATTTTAACTTGGGCTTGTCATAGGACGGACACCATTTCAACAGCCGTTACACTGAATATGCATCACTTCTTAAGGTGTGATGCGAATCCGGTGATTTGGATGTGAATAAAGAAATTTTGTGATATTTTGACGAATAAATAATTTTTAAACATTTTTGTGATTGTTAATGCATTATAACGCTTGTCTGGAACGATTTCAAAAATTCGCAATTTTTCTAGAAAAGATTTAAATTTGTTCGGCAAAATTTTAATAATTTGCACTATTTTATTAATTTTTAATCTATTTTTAACCCGTTTGAAACAATAAAATTTTAAATCTCCCATTAAAACTATGAAAAATGCGAGTTATAAAAAATTGACTCAAATTAACTTCCTGTGCAATTAAAATAAAGAACATCTTTGGGAGGCCTTTTTTGGTAGTGCTTTTAAGTTGTGCCTTAATAAGAATTTCCAATTTTTTTGCTGGGGAGTTCTTTCATCCCAAAATTTTTAAAAAGATTTCTTAATTCTTCATTTGGCACAGACTTCTAATTCGAGTCTTATATGTCTACTAGCTTTCTGTAAAAACTTTCAATATCCTACCGGTAAACAGCCGAAAAATATGCAAATTACCGAAAATGACACAATTTTACCATATGTGTCCACTCTCGGCATGTTTGGGGGTTTTTGATAAAAATTTTGGGAATCGTATATTCAGAAATGTTTCTTAAATTAATTTTTCCTGCAAAATCCAATAAAATTCATAATAACAATGTAATTAGTTAAAAGGTTATAAAGGTTATAATTCATATTCATAATTCCCAAAAAAATATTTTGTTTTAATTGTTCCTTGCCACAAAAAAAAGTCCTCTCAAATACTTTTCTATCGATGTATTATTTTTAGATCGCTGCTTAGTAAAATGCGGAGCCACCGTGGTGCAATGGTCAGCATGCCCGCCTTGCATACACAAGGTCGTGGGTTCGATTCCTGCTTCGACCGAACACCAAAAAGTTCAGCGGTGGATTATCCCACCTCATTAATGCTGGTGACATTTCTGAGGGTTTCAAAGCTTCTCTAAGTGGTTTCACTGCAATGTGGAACGCCGTTCGGACTCGGTTATAAAAAGGAGGTCCTTTATCATAGAGCTTAACCTGGAATCGGGCAGCACTCAGTAGTTAGAGAGAAGTTCACCAATGTGGTATCACAATGGACTGACCCAGCAAAAAATGGAGCACTATTTCAGCAGAATTGTAAGGGAGCCCAGAAAAAAATACTTCAGCAGTAAGTTTAGTTGCGCATTTTGGTATACAATAAAGTAGGCAGTGCATGCACACTGCATGAGTCGGGGGCAATAACAAGTAATCAAACTAGTTTATGATCATTCGTTTACGTTATTGCAACCAATTCATGAAGTATAGATGCATGAAAGGTAGTGCTGTTTTCCTTCACGCCAACAATGCTATACTCAAGATTATATATCACATCTGAGCAATATTACTATTAAAATGAGCAAGTATATCAGCGCTATGTAGAAACGCCAACAATGCTATACGCAAGATTATATATCACTTCTGAGCAATATTTCTATAAAAATGAGCAATTATATCAGCGCTATGTACACCCTCAAAAAAAATCGCTTCTTTAACATATGTTCCAAACATATTTTGCAGGAAGCACATATATTATTGGATACTGCCGAAACATTAATATGTTTGTTTTATGTGAACATATCATATGTTTGGAAGCATTTTGAGCCCAAAAATATTATATGCTTGGAAGAATTTTTCCCAAAGACGATTGTGCTCATTGCCTAACATACTCGTAATTTTCACTTCCTCGAAATATTTTAGTTCTTGGCACCGTTTTCTGTAATACAAATAATGTTGAAGAAATTATTCACTTTTATACATTTTTTAAATTTTACCTTTCGCCTGCACGGAGAATCGAACCGAGGACTATACAGTTTGTAAGCCAACAAACTACCCACTGGACTACGTAGCTGTTATAGTCACCAGTAGATAATTATCGTTATAAGTTACACTTATATAGCATAGTTTGCAGCGCCCACGAGCCCATGCAAACATAACATTATTTAACAGAAACATACATTTGTTTGCCACGTGGACTATCCCGTCAACTCTACCGGTTTCCATCTCTATTTCTTTCTCTATACTCTCTCTGTCGCTTTGAATAAAATATCACAACATATGTATGTTTAGTCGAAATTTGTAAATTTATATATGTTTGCATTCACACATATGATTTTTATGAAACATTCATACCCCAAACATAATATATTCTAACATATTAACATAGATGTCCCAAACATTTAGTGTTAGTTTAGGAACATACCTTGTTTGCACTTAACACATTTTGTTTATATCGGAACATATGAAAAACATATTTTTCTAAGAGTGTAGAAGCTGCTCTAAATCGGGACATCGCCCACAAAAATCAGCGATGATTCGGTTGTTTCTCCCTTACAATCCTGCTGAAATAGTGCTCCATTTTTTGCTGGGATAGAGGCAGTACCAACTTCTTACAAATTAACCGAATCAGCGCTGATGTTTGTGGGCTCATTTTATTATTGCTCATTTTAATAGAAATATTGCTTAAAACCGATATATAATCTTGAGTATAGCATTGTTGGCGTGAAAGAACAGCACTACTTTTCTTGCATCTATACTGCATGAATTGGTTGCAATACCGTAAACGAATGATCATAAACTACTTTGATTACTCGTTTACGTTATTGCCTCCGATTGATGCCGTGTGGATGCACTGCCTACTTTATTATATACCAAAAAGCGCAACTAAACTCTTACTGCTGAATTATTTTTTTTTTGCTGGGGAATAGTCTAAGTGAGCCTGATACATAAGGCTGCCACCTAAACTGACCTAGTAAAATGCGCCAAAATTTTTCACTAAGCCTCACTAACTCTGTAAATATACGATTACATCGGTCGAAATAGGTTAAAGTTGACGATTTTACATTTAAAACAAAATAGCATATATCCGAGGCGACCAGTTTTCAACACAAATTACCTCAGAAAAATTATGTTGATCTGTTCAAAAGTTGCCAAATTATTTCCCAAAAAACAAAACAATATATTATAAACTGTGCAGCATGGCTTCCTATGTAAAATCCTCTGAACATTTTTTTTTACTTTTGGTCGAAAATCGGATTGAATCCATGAACTTTGTGGCTGGTAGTGATATTTCTGAGTGTTTCAAAGCTCCACCGCAATATGGAACGCTATTCGGACCCGGCTATAAAAAGGAGGTCCCTTGTCATTGAGCTAAAAATAGAGTTGAATTCAGTGATAAGGGAAAAGTTCACCATTGCGGTATCACAAGTGACCAAGTGAGCCTCAAATATCGGACTGCAATTACATCTAACCTAACCTCACCATCTATGATCAGATTATTTTATTAGTTCTCACCATAAGCTGTAAGTCAAGGATCAAGAAATATCTTGTAGCACCTCTACAAGTCGATGTTACCAACCCTATCTCATCATATTGTCTACTTCTTGAATATTTTAACGTCATTTGCTTGCCTTCCATCATCTGGGCATAGGTTGTTTTGCTTAGTTCTGTTTCTTCTTTACATCTCCCCCGTCCTTTTCATGTCAGTTTTCAAAGGCTATTGTATCTGCAGATGGCAGAACAAACACCTTTGGCGTTATATTCCTCTCGCTTCTTTCGTTGTAGCGTTAATCTGACCCACTCTACCTACACCTCAGCCATCTTAGATTCCCCGGTAACTTTTATTTGCTAAGTACAGCGATTTTTCTTTGACGTAGTTCCTTTTTTTTCGTTCAGTTTGCGCTTTACTGAAAAGTCATGTACATGTAAGTTTTTTGTCTGATGATTTTCTTTATGTTGAAGTTGTTCTTTTTTAAGATTATTTTTATTTTGCCACCATTAGATTTTTACACCGCAGATTTTCATTGAGATAAATATGGAACCGGGTAGTATGCAGTGACAAGAGAAATGAACCTTTTGTGGTGTCACAATGGGCGAAATAGTTTAAATGAGTCTAAAATAACGGACTGCAACTCTACCTAACCTAAACCCTCTACTCGAATGAGTACGTGAAGTAAAAGTGGGAGATCAGCCTATATACATATTTCAAAATTAATTTAAATATCATTCACTTTTGAAATATCCCAAAATGGTATTCAGGCAAATCGGATTAAAATTGGGGCTTCAATGTCCTTAAGTAATCAAATCGGGTGACTGGGCCGTACCAAAACATGGTCCTTTACACATAATATTCGGCTCACCTATTTATGTACATAAAACACCCCTAGATTTTCGATTTCAGGCAACTTTAACGAACACTGCGGTGTCGAAAAGCCCAAGAATTCGGGAGTTGTGTCTTTATAGAGGCTATACCAAAACATGGACCGATACTCACAATATTCGGACCGATATAGCCAATATTCTCAATTTGTCCTACTTGAAGACAAAGAACGCAAAATTTCTGATTGATAGTTTCATTATTGAAGACGGTAGCGTGATTACAACAGACAGATGGACATCGTTAAGTCGTTGAATGTGTTACAAACGTCATGGGAAACTAATTATACCCCATCACCATTTTATGGTGGTGGGTATAAAAATTATTTACTTTTCTTGGTAACTAAGAAGCTTTCATTTTGAAATGGGGAACTATTGGGTTTAATCAATTCTACATGCAAAAATTAAAATAATTTTTCACGCCCAAATAAAATTTTGGACAAAACTCCATCATTTACATTTGTCTTTTCGCTGTAAAGAAGTTTGTTTGGAACGAAAGCATAAACTATTTCAGTTAAATGTTCACACTTTTCACAGGATATGAAAACAAATTTAATTTTCGTGAAAATTTTATTTCTATAGACAATTTTTGTCAAAATTTTATTTTTAAAGAAAATTTTGTCAAAATTTTATTTCTATGAAAAGTTTTGTCAAAATTTTATTTTTATAGAAAATTTTGTCAAAATTTTATGTTTATAGAAAATTTTGTCAAAATTTTATTTCTATAGAAAATTTTGACAAAATTTTATTTCTATAGAAAATTTTGTCAAAATGTTTTTTTATAGCAAATTTTGTCACAATTTTATTTCTATAGAAAAAAGTTATATATCTATGGAAAATGTTGTCAAAATTTGATTTCTATAAAAAAATTTTGTTAAAATTTTATTTCTATAGAAAATTTTGTTAAAATTTTATTTCTATAGAAAATTTTGTTAAAAAGTTATTTATAGAAAATTTTGTTGAAATTTTATTTCTATAAAAATTTTGTCAAATTTTTATTTCTATAGAAAATTTTGTCAAAATTTTATTTCTATAGAAAATTTTGTCAAAAATTTTATTTCTATCGAACATTTTGTCAAAAATTTTATTTCTATTCAAAATTTTGTCAAAATTGTATTTCCATACAAAATTTAATTTCTATAGAAATAAAGGAACATTTTGCAAAATTTACCGAAATATAAAGAATTCTACCAATCTTCCAAAGTGTAAATAATCTAAAAAATTTTGTCAAAATTTTATTTGTATAGACAATTTTGTCAAAACTTTATGTGTATTCTACCAATGTACCAAAGAGTAAATAATATAGAAAATTTTTGTCAAATTTTTATTTCTATAGAAAATTTTGTCAAAATTTTATTTCTATGGACAATATTGTCAAAATTTTATTTTTATAGAAAATTTTGTCAAAATTTTATTTCTATAGAAAATTTTGTCAAAATTTTATTTCTATAACAAATTTTGTCACAATTTTATTTCTGTAGAAAGTTTTGTCAAAATTTGATTTCTATAGAAAATTTTGTCAAAATTTGATTTCTATAGAAAATTTTGTCAACAATTTTATTTCTATCGAACATTTTGTCAAAAATTTTATTTCTATCGAACATTTTATTTCTACAGAAAATTTCGTCAAAATTTTATTTCTATAGAAAATTTTTGTTAAATTTTTGTTTCTATAAAAAATTTCGTCAAAATTTTATTTTTATCGAAAATTTTGTCAAAATTTTATTTCTGTAGAAAATTGTGTCAAAATTTTATTTCAATAGAAAATTTTGTCGAAATTTTATTTCTATCAAAAATTTTGTCAAATTTTTATTTCTATAGAAAATTTTGTCAAAATTTTATTTCTATAGAAAATTTTGTCAAAAATTTTATTTCTATCGAACATTTTGTCAAAAATTTTATTTAAAGTGGGAGATCAGCCTATATACATATTTCAAAATTAATTTAAATATCATTCACTTTTGAAATATCCCAAAATGGTATTCAGGCAAATCGGATTAAAATTGGGGCTTCAATGTCCTTAAGTAATCAAATCGGGTGACTGGGCCGTACCAAAACATGGTCCTTTACACATAATATTCGGCTCACCTATTTATGTACATAAAACACCCCTAGATTTTCGATTTCAGGCAACTTTAACGAACACTGCGGTGTCGAAAAGCCCAAGAATTCGGGAGTTGTGTCTTTATAGAGGCTATACCAAAACATGGACCGATACTCACAATATTCGGACCGATATAGCCAATATTCTCAATTTGTCCTACTTGAAGACAAAGAACGCAAAATTTCTGATTGATAGTTTCATTATTGAAGACGGTAGCGTGATTACAACAGACAGATGGACATCGTTAAGTCGTTGAATGTGTTACAAACGTCATGGGAAACTAATTATACCCCATCACCATTTTATGGTGGTGGGTATAAAAATTATTTACTTTTCTTGGTAACTAAGAAGCTTTCATTTTGAAATGGGGAACTATTGGGTTTAATCAATTCTACATGCAAAAATTAAAATAATTTTTCACGCCCAAATAAAATTTTGGACAAAACTCCATCATTTACATTTGTCTTTTCGCTGTAAAGAAGTTTGTTTGGAACGAAAGCATAAACTATTTCAGTTAAATGTTCACACTTTTCACAGGATATGAAAACAAATTTAATTTTCGTGAAAATTTTATTTCTATAGACAATTTTTGTCAAAATTTTATTTTTAAAGAAAATTTTGTCAAAATTTTATTTCTATGAAAAGTTTTGTCAAAATTTTATTTTTATAGAAAATTTTGTCAAAATTTTATTTTTATAGAAAATTTTGTCAAAATTTTATTTCTATAGAAAATTTTGTCAAAATTTTATTTCTATAGAAAATTTTGTCAAAATGTTTTTTTATAGCAAATTTTGTCACAATTTTATTTCTATAGAAAAAAGTTATATATCTATGGAAAATGTTGTCAAAATTTGATTTCTATAAAAAAATTTTGTTAAAATTTTATTTCTATAGAAAATTTTGTTAAAATTTTATTTCTATAGAAAATTTTGTTAAAAAGTTATTTATAGAAAATTTTGTTGAAATTTTATTTCTATAAAAATTTTGTCAAATTTTTATTTCTATAGAAAATTTTGTCAAAATTTTATTTCTATAGAAAATTTTGTCAAAAATTTTATTTCTATCGAACATTTTGTCAAAAATTTTATTTCTATTCAAAATTTTGTCAAAATTGTATTTCCATACAAAATTTAATTTCTATAGAAATAAAGGAACATTTTGCAAAATTTACCGAAATATAAAGAATTCTACCAATCTTCCAAAGTGTAAATAATCTAAAAAATTTTGTCAAAATTTTATTTGTATAGACAATTTTGTCAAAACTTTATGTGTATTCTACCAATGTACCAAAGAGTAAATAATATAGAAAATTTTTGTCAAATTTTTATTTCTATAGGAAATTTTGTCAAAATTTTATTTCTATGGACAATATTGTCAAAATTTTATTTTTATAGAAAATTTTGTCAAAATTTTATTTCTATAGAAAATTTTGTCAAAATTTTATTTCTATAACAAATTTTGTCACAATTTTATTTCTGTAGAAAGTTTTGTCAAAATTTGATTTCTATAGAAAATTTTGTCAAAATTTGATTTCTATAGAAAATTTTGTCAACAATTTTATTTCTATCGAACATTTTGTCAAAAATTTTATTTCTATCGAACATTTTATTTCTACAGAAAATTTCGTCAAAATTTTATTTCTATAGAAAATTTTTGTTAAATTTTTGTTTCTATAAAAAATTTCGTCAAAATTTTATTTTTATCGAAAATTTTGTCAAAATTTTATTTCTGTAGAAAATTGTGTCAAAATTTTATTTCAATAGAAAATTTTGTCGAAATTTTATTTCTATCAAAAATTTTGTCAAATTTTTATTTCTATAGAAAATTTTGTCAAAATTTTATTTCTATAGAAAATTTTGTCAAAAATTTTATTTCTATCGAACATTTTGTCAAAAATTTTATTTCTATTCAAAATTTTGTCAAAATTGTATTTCCATACAAAATTTAATTTCTATAGAAATAAAGAAACATTTTGCAAAATTTACCGAAATATCAAGAATTCTACCAATCTACCAAAAAATAAATAATCTAAAAAATTTTGTCAAAATTTTATTTGTATAGACAATTTTGTCAAAATTTTATGTGTATAGAGGATTTTTTCAACATTTTAATTCTATTCAAAGTAGAGGGTTTTGATAAGGAATGTCGTAATTCCATCCAATCATTTTGCAGCATACAATCATACTTTTCGTCTGTTGGTTAAGCTAATTCATAATTTACCTAAGTATCAAGAATTCTACCAATCTACAAAAAGTAGATAATTTAGATTTTTTTAAATTTTATTTATATCGAAGATTTTGTCAAAATTTTATTTCTATAGAAAATTTTGTCAACATTTTATTTCTATAGAAAATTTCGTCAAAATTTTATTTCTACAGAAAATTTTTGTCAAAATTTTATTTCTATAGAAAATTTTGTCAAAATTGTATTTCTATGGACAATTTTGTCAAAATTTTATTTTTATAGAAAACTTTGTCAAAATTTTATTTCTATAGAAAATTTTGTCAAAATTTTTTTTCTATAGCAAATTTTGACACAGTTTTATTTCCGTAGAAAATGTTGTCAAAGTTTTATATCTACACAGAAAAAAATATCACCAGAATATTTCCAATTAAAAAGTTAATTGAAGTTGAATGTTTTTTCAATTAATAAATTAATTAATACAATTAACTTTTTAATCAAGATAGAAACATTAGGTTAATTAAGTCAATGAATGAAAATTATAAAATTTTTAATTAAAAAATTAATTGATAGAATTAACTTTTTATTCAAATTCAGAAGACTAAGTCAGTTAAAAAATGTAATGAACATTTCTTAATCAAAATAAAAACTCTAAGCTAATTTAGAAAGTAGTTGAAAATAGTTACCTTTTAAATAAAAAATTAATTGGGGTTTGCATTCAAAATCAATTAAATTTTTAATTGAATCAATTAAAAAATTAGTTAAAAATTGCTAATGATATCAATTAATTTTTTAATCAAGGATTTTTTCTATGCCCAATTAAAACTGTGATTGATACTATCATTTTCGTGATTGAAGACATTTCAATTAAAAAATTAATTGGATCAATTAATTTCGTGATTGAATCAGAAAAATATTTTTTTGTGTGTATGGAAAATGTTGTCAAAATTTGATTTCTATAGAAAATTTTGTTAAAATTTTATTTCTATAGAAAATTTTGTTAAAAATTTATTTATAGAAAATTTTGTTGAAATTTTATTTCTATAAAAAATTTTGTCAAATTTTTATTTCTATAGAAAATTTTGTCAAAATGTTATTTCCATACAACATTTAATTTCTATAGAAATAAAGGGACATTTTGCAGGGACATTTAGAAAATTTTGTCAAAATTTTATTTGTATAGAAAATTTTGTAAAAATTTTATGTGTAAAGACAATTTTGTCAAAATTTTATTTCTATTCAAAGTAGAGGGTTCTGATAAGGAATGTCGTAATTCCGTCCAACCATCTTGCAGCATACAATCATATTTTTCGTCTGTTGGTTAAGCTAATTCTTAATTTACCGAAATATCAAGAATTCTACCAATCTACCAAAGAGTAGATAATCTAGAATTTTTTTTTTAAACTTTTATTTCTATAGAAAATTTTTTCAACATTTTATTGCTATAGAAAATTTCGTCAAAATTTTATTTCTATAGAAAATGTTTGTCAAAATTTTATTTCAATAGAAAATTTTGTCAAAATTTTATTTTTATAGAAAATTTTGTCAAAATTTTATTTTTTTAGAAAATTTTGCCAAAATTTTATTTCTATAGAAAATTTTGTCAAAATTGTATTTCTATAGAAAATTTTGTCAAAATTTTATTTCTATAGAAAATTTTGTCAAAATTTTATTTCTATAGAAAATTTTGTCAAAATATTACTTCTATAACAAATTTTGTCACAATTTTATTTCTATAGAAAATTTTGTCAAAATTTTATTTCTATAAAAAATTTTGTCAAATGTTTATTTCTATAGAAAATTTTTTCAAAATTTTATTTCTATAGAAAATTTTGCCAAAAATTTTATTTCTATAGAAAATTTTGTCGAAAATTTTATTTCTATTCAAAATTTTGTCAAAATTGTATTTCCATACAATTAATTAATTTCTTATAGAAATAAAGGGACATTTTGCAAAATTTACCGAAATATCAAGAATTCTACCAATCTACCAAAGAGTAAATAATCTAAAAAATTTTGTCCAAATTTTATGTGTATAGAAAATTTTGTCAAAATTTTATGTGTATGGGAAATTTGTTCAAAATTCTATGTGTATAGATATAGATAGATTTTGTCAAAATTTTACTTCTATTCATAGTAGAGGATTCTGATAAGGAATTTCGTAATTCCATCCAACCATCTTGCAGCATACAAGCATGCTTTTCGTCTGTTGGTTAAGCTAATCTTGTAGTTTAGTCAAAGCATGGTTTTAAACTGAAATTAAAACAACAAATTTAATTAAGACTAACTAAAAAAATATTTTTTTTCTCACTTCCACGTCCTCAGGACTTTTTTCTGTAATACAAATAATGACGAAGAAATTATTCAATTTTATAAAACATTTTACCAAAATATATCTTTTGTCCAAACGTAGACGATAGAGACTATGTTGGTGAACACACACAAGCTGATGAAAAGAAACTTTAGTTAAGGAAAACATACTCTTTAGTCGGTGCATTTCTTACAAACGATGTCCCAAAACAACTTTTGTAAATGGAAATAAAGTAATTTTACATATATTTATAAAAATTTCGTAAGATTTCGATTCGATTTTCGTCATGGTTTAGCACAATATAAAAAAAATGTGTCTTACTAAAGACATGAAGCCAGAAAATTGCAGTGATATTCAGTGATATATACCAAATGTTTTATTGTTTTGATATAAAACTATTTTTAATTGTAAAAAATAAACATTTTGTAACCATTTTTTTGCAGCCTAGTTGAAAATCTTTTCGTTATTGCCATATTGAATTGTGATACAGTTGCTCTTCATCGTTTGTTGGTCAAAAATATCGTTTCTGAGAAAACAAGTTATGAGTTTGCGCACACAAAAATTTATTGTTAATAAAGTGTTAGTAGTACGACTGTGGAAGATCTAAAAATAAACTATCAAAATTTGGACAAAATGTTACCAAAAACTACCAAACAAAAAAATCTTATATTGTATAATATTATTTCTATAGAAAATTTTGCCACCATTTTAATTCTATAGAAAATTATGTAAATTTTTTTCTATAGAAAATGTTGTCGAAATTTTATTTCTATAGAAAATTTTGTCAAAATTTTATTTCTAGAAAATTTTATTTTTATACAAAATTTTGTCAAAATTTTATTTCTATAGAAAATTTTGTCAAACATTTTATTTCTATTCCCAATTTTGTCAAAATTTTACTTCCATACAAAATGTTGTCAAAATTTCATTTCTATAGAAATAAAGGAATATTTTGCAAAATTTACCAAAATATCAAGAATTCCAACAATTTACCAAAAGTAAATAATCTAGAAAATTTTGTCAATTTTTTTTTTGTATGGAACATTTTCTTAAAATTTTATTTCTATAGCAAATTTAGTCAAAATATAGCAAATATTGTCAAAATTTTATTTCTATTCAAAATTTTGGCAAAGTTTCATTTATATTCAAAATTTTATTGCCATACAAATTTTTTTCAAATTTTATTTCTATAGAAAATTTTATCAAAATTTTATTTCTATAGAAAATTTTATCAAAATTTTATTTCTATTCAAACTTTTATAAAAATTTAATTTCTATACAAATAAAGGAATATTTTGCCAAATATACTTAAATGTCACGAATTATACCAATCTACCAGAGAGTAAATAATCTACCATTTTTGGTAGAATTCTCCCAACTGTGGCCCCCAGCCCCATACTTGCCCTGACATGCTTTTGAATGGTGAAAGTCCCTGACTCTAGGCCAAGAGACTAAATTTGTATCCTAACTATTTCGGCAAAATCTTAATCTCATTTATAAAATTTTTTACCCGCTCAATCAAAAATTTGTAATGAGATGTAATTGATATTTGCTCCTCCGCACGATAATTTCTTGTAGCTAAGAAACTTTAAAGTGTGTTCCAATTGAGTTTTTTTTTGTTATTTTCCAAAACTGGCATACTTAAGCCAATTAACACTAATAGCAAAAAAGGCTCACATACACACTTGTGTCAAGTAATCAACGAGCTATTTTTCTGCTAGAGGTTTCTAGAAAAACTTCACCTTTACCCAATTCCATTTAAGAATGAAAGTAACAATCTCCAAAGTATTTAAATTCAATTTTCATTTCTATTTGTTGCACGAAATAAAACAATTAAACGGAGTAGTACGTATGTAGGTGGGTGAACAATCTACAAAAGGTAGACAATGGTGAAATCTTCTAAATGTGTCACCAAAAATAGCTTTTTGTTAGTTTGTTTTTTTCTATCTCTTTCTCGTATTTTTTGGCCGTACAAAGTATTTCAATTAAAAGTTTCATTTTCTGCCTAAAATGTTGCCAAGCAATTGTGCGAGAGAAGTAAGTAAAGGTCTCTAGGGCTACTGGCAACTCCCTCTCTACAATATTTGGCACAAGGAATGTTCGTACAAAAATATTCTTTCTGGGCTTTCTGCCACACTAGGGTATCTAGGAATTGAACACTTTCTGCCACAAGGGAATACACATTCCCAACACACTCAGCTGTTAGCACCAGCTGCCCGAAAATGTAATCCCCTTTCATAACCATACACAACTAAAAATTCCCCACCGTGAATGGGCTGTAGTTGTGGGATTCAGCAGCATATGAATAGTTTTATAGGGGATTTCATTTAAATTGCAAACAAAAGCGATAGAACGAAAAGTTAAAAAATTCGTTTTCGAAATTTAATCATTATGAAATCTGGAAAATATAAGTGCTATAACCATAGTAAGATAACTCTCACATGGAACATTGGGTAACACATATAAGCCGATCTCTGGATTTGAACTCCGGAGCCTCTTAGAGGAGTTAATTTCATCTGATGTTAATATTTGCCTTCTAAACAACATATAAAATTTGGTCCGCATCGTTTCCTAATTGTAGATAGTCCTGATATATAATGACTTCCAGAGTTTGATTACGGAGAAAATTCCATTGTCTCATTATTCTTTGAGACAATGAAAACTCTCGTTAATAGAACGAAACGTTTCATTGTTTTACAGAAAGTGAGTTACAACAATGAAACACTTCGTTGTATTTACGAATTTGTTTCGTTGGCCCAATTTGAATAACACATATAACGAAACTTGTTCTACCAATATAGTGTAGGCACATTTTGACTTTTCAGTCCTTTGTAATACCACGCAAGGTGAACTTCTCCCTCAATCCATGAATGCTGCCCGAGTTTATGGTTGGCTCAATGACAGGGGACCTCCTATTTAGAGAAGCTTTGAAACGCTTAGAATTGTCACCAGCAAGGAAATAATCCAACGCTAAAAAACTTTTAGTTGTTTGGTCGAAACTGAGATCGAATCCATGACCCTTTGTATGCAAGACGGACATGCTAACCATTGTTCCACGATGGCTCCCTTAGCATACACACAAACAAATTCTGATTCAATCACGAAATTAATTGATCCTATTAATTTTTCAATTGAAATGTCTTCAATCACAGAAATGATAGTATCAATTAAAAAATGAATTGAAGGTCAATTAAAAATTAATTGATCCAATTATACAATTAATTGATACTATTAATTTTTGTGTATGATTTTTGTTTCAATTAAAAAAATTTGTTGCATCAATTAAATTTTTAATTGAATATTTTTTAAAACTCAATTAAAATTTTAATTGGAAAAAATTTTATGATTTTTTTTTCTGTGTAAAGACAATTTCTTTGCAATCTAGTAAGGTTTGTTCTCAGTGTAATTTAGCTACAGCCTGCAGTAATGATGCTATCATTGTGAAATCAAGCACAACTCCATTTTCTATTTGTGAAGAGGTCAAGTTGGAAGGTGGGCTTAACGCGACAGGTTTTCATAAAGCCTCCATATAAAACAAACGATAACGTCTTGTAACATGGCAATGATTAGGTTTTTGAGTGACAGCTGGTCAATTTCGAAGATGGGCAACATCGGTCCACCTTTTGATATAACCCCCATATAAATCTACCCCCGATTTTCCTTCTTGACCATCTAGACAAGAACGTTCTTCTCCAATCCAGAGGTATTTTGGAACTATTGTGTCAAATTTGGATTATATCAGAATTTATTTAGTTACGTCTTACATATGGACCGATTTCCTGATTGGACACCACAATTTTTATACAATTGTCCTGAAGTTGGAAATCTTGAGATATTTTAGGTTAAAAAATATGTAAAAGTTGGTTTATATCTGGGAGCGTTGAGACCAAAAAGACCTTGTCGAATTTGGCTTATAGTGTCCCATGCTTTGGTGCAGCCCCATATGGACCGATCTCCCAATTTGATTGCTTAAATTTCTAGGCATAACAATTTTTATTTGATTTACTCGAAAACGACTCTAAAAAAAATGAGAAAGTGAGACCAAAGATTTCATGTCCTTAAAGTAAGAATGCGTTTTTTGCTCAGCATAGAAGACTCATTTCTCTGATAAAAAGATTTTTTTCTTGTACCAAAGACGATAAAATTGTCTATAAAGTCGTTAATTTCCTTATAATTAAGTGATTCGACTAACAATCTTGAAATGAAAAAAAAAATTTGTTTGACTAAGGTGAACTTGTCTTTAATAATTGTGAAAACCTCTTCAAAATTAATAAAATTGTCTTTAAATTTGTTGTCTTTTTGCATCTTGACAACAAAATAAAAGAGCATCTAAAAATAGGACTTTATTTTAAAGGCGATTTTTACTTGAAACATAACATAATTTCTACTTGAAATCGAGTCTAAATTTGAAAATTCAATTGTACATGAAACAAAAAACAAAAAAAAAATTATTAAAATTTTCCACCTAGAATCAAGGAAAATGTTTTCCTAATTTCCAAAAAAAAACATTAAATCAAAAATGCAAAATCATCCAAATAAGTCTTAGCCTATACATGAAGCTTGTTTGTCTTTAATACAAAAATTCAATACCTCAGTTAATTTCAAGTATATTTCTTTAAATCCTTTTTATACCCTCCACCATAGGATGGGGGTATATTAACTTTGTCATTCCGTTTGTAACACATCGCAATATTGCTCTAATACCCCATAAAGTATATATATTCTGGGTCGTGGTGAAATTCGGAGTCGATCTGAGCATGTCCATCGGTCCGTCCGTCTGTTGAAATCACGTTAACTTCCGGACGAAACAAGCTATCGACTTCAAACTTGTCACAAGTAGTTGTTATTGATGTAGGTCGGATGCTATTGCAAATGGACCATATCGGACCACTTTTACGTATAGCCCCCATATAAACCGACGCTCAGAAATGGCTTGCGGAGCCTCTTGGAAGAGCAAAATTCATCCGATCCGGTTGATATTTGGTACATGGTGTTAGCATATGGTCTCTAACAATCACGCAAAAATTGGTCCACATCGGTCCATAATCATATATAGCGCCCATATAAACCGGTCCCCAGATTTTGCTTGCGGAGCCTCTAAGAGAAGCAAAATTCATCCGATCCGGTTGATATTTGGTACATGGTGTTAGTATATGGTCTCTTACAATTATGCAAAAGTTGGTCCACATCGGTCCATAATCATATATAGCCCCCATATAAACCCGTCCCCAGATGTTGCTTGTGGAGCCTCTAAGGGAAGCAAATTTCATTCGATCCTGCTGAAATTTGGTACATGGTGTAAATATATGGTCTCTAACAATCATGCAGAAATTGGTCCTCATCGGTTCATAATTATATAGCCCCCATATAAATCGACCTCCCGATTTGGCTCGCGGGTCCTCTAAGAGAAGAAAATTTCATCCCATGAGGCTGAAATTTGGTACATGGTGGTGGTATATGGTTTTTAACAACCATGCAAAAATTGGTCCACATCGGCCCATAATCATATATAGCCCCCATATAAACCGATCCCCAGATTTAGCTTTCGGAGTATATAAGAGAAGCAAATTTCATCCGATTCGGCTGAAATTTGGTATATCATGTAAGTATATGGTCTCTCACAACCATGCAAAAATTGGTCCACATCGGTCCATAATTATATATAGCACCCCTATAAACCGATCCCCAGATTTGACCTCCGGAGCCTCGTGGATGAGCAAAATTCATCCGATTCGGTTGAAATTTGGTACGTGGTGTTAGTATATGGTCTCTAATAACCATGCAGGAATTAGTCCATGTCGGCCCATAATTATATGTAGCCCCCATATAAACCGATCCCCAGATTTGACCTCCGGAGCTCTTGGAGGAGCAAAATTCATCCGATCCGTTTAAATTTGGTACATTGTGACATTTTGTACATCGCGCTAGTATATGGTCGCTAACAACCATGCCAAACTTGGTCCATATCGGTCTACAATTATATATAGCCGATCCCCAAAAAATCTACAAAAATTTTATTTCTATAGAAAATTTTGTCAAAATTGTATTGCTATAGAAAATTTTGTCAAAATTTTATTTCTACAGAAAATGTTAAACTGAATTACATTAATTAGAAAATTTTGTCAAAATTTTATTGCAATACAATTTTTTTCAAGATTTTATTTCTATAGAACATTTTGTTAAAATTTTATTTCTATAGAAAATTTGGCAAAATATGCAATCCATGGTGGAGCGTACATAAGATTCGGCCTTGCCGAACTTACGGCCGTATATACTTGTTTTATTTAAGTAAAGACATGCGACTTTAATAGGGGGCGCAAACTTGAAAGATTTGTTATATTTGACGAGAAAAGAATACCTTTGCGACAAAAATGCTACATGGTCGCTGTGAAAAAGTAACATGGTGCTCTTTAAACATGTTTGAGGTGATCATATTCCTTCTCTGGGTGTACAATATTCCCAATCAGGAAATGACCAGTTATCACAGACATGAGGAACGATCATTAACACATCTAGTACACAAAAAAAAAATTCTGATTCAATCACGAAATTAATTGATGCAATTAATTTTTTTTATTGAAATGTCTTCAATCGCGAAAATGTAGTATCAATCACAGTTTTAATTGGGCATAAAAATAATACTTGATTAAAAAGTTAATTGATTTCATTAGCAAATTTCCAATTAATTTTTTTAATTGATGCAAATAAAAAGTTTAATTGATGTTGATTGTGGAACTCAATCAATTTTTCATTAAAAACGTAACTATTTCCAATTACTTTCTTAACTCACTTAGTGCTTTTAGTTTAATAAAAAAAATAATTTTTTAAAAAAAAAAATTAGTTAAAAATTAAAAAAAAAATTCCATCACTTTTTCTAAATGACTTAGTCTTCCGGGTTTGATTAAAAAAATAATTGTATCAATTAATTTTTTAATTAAGAATTTAAAACTTTTCAATCATTGACTTAATTAACTAAATGTTTTCATCTTGATTAAAAATTTAATTGTATCAATTAATTTATTAATTGAGAAAGTTTCAACTTCAATCAACTTTTTAATTGGAAACATTTTTGTGATATTTTTTTCTGTGTATGCGAAGGCTTTTCTCCCGTAGCATGCTATGTATGAGGGATGCTAATGAAACTTCGATCACATTTTCGTTTTTTCCACTTCAATATAAAACTGTAGAATGTGACCTAAACACACTTGCCATTATTTTCCCAATTTATTATCATAATGGAATTTGAAAAACTATTCAATTAAAAAATTTATTGGGTTCATTTTGGAAACAAAATAAAAATTTAAATAACTGAATCATCAGCCATCGGTGATTGATGTTGTTTTTTACCGTGATTAAGGAAATTTCATTGAAATCAAGAAATATTAATTTTTTCTGTGTACATATAATATAAATTATATAATTATAATTATATAATATAAATTAAATATGTTTCTCTTAAATACAACTAATAGCTCTTACTGAATACCCCTTTAAAAGCCTCGTCCTCTGGCAATAAAACCGATGTGAACAGAAAAAAATGAAAGTTTTCCATTGTATAGCTGGCGGGCAAAACTTACCGACAACTTGCATCTGAGCATATGCTGTAGCTGTTGAAAATAATGGAGCATCGGCAGTAACTTCACAGGAAAAATTTCCAGATAAACCAAAGTTCACATTGCGTATAACAACTTGAGTGGCATTCGAAACACTCTCCTATGGAAGACAGAATAAAAAGAAAAGAACAAAGATTTAAAATGAGAAAAATATCAAGGGGGATTTATTTTCTTCTTTTTCAAACTAACACTTAATAGGTTTACTCAAATGGATTAGAAAATGTAGAAAGGTGAAAACATACATATATTTTTTTATTTATACCCTCCACAATAGGATGGGGGTATATTAACTTTGTCATTCCGTTTGTAACACATCGAAATATTGCTCTAAGACCCCATAAAGTATATATATTCTGGGTCGTGGTGAAATTCTGAGTCGATGTAAGCATGTCCGTCCGTCCGTCCGTCTGACGAAATCACGCTAACTTCCGAACGAAACAAGCTATCGACTTCAAACTTGGCACAAGTAGTTGTTATTGATGTAGGTCGGATGCTATTGCAAATGGGCCATATCGGTCCACTTTTACGTATAGCCCCCATATAAACGGACCCCCAGATTTGGCTTGCGGATCCTATAAGAGTAGCATATTTCATCCGATCTGTCTGACATTTGGTACATGGTGTAAGTAAATGGTCTCTAACAACCATGCAAATATTGGTCCATAATATTGGTTCATAAGTATATATAAACCGATCCCCAGATTTGTTCTCCGATCCGGTTGAAATTTGGTATGTGGCGTCAGTATATGGTCTCTAACAACCAAGCAAAAATTGGTCCATATCGGTCCATAATTATATATAGCCCCCATATAAACCGATCCCCAGATTTGGTTTGTGGATCCTCTAAGAGCAACAAATTTCATCCGATCCGTCTGAAATTTGGTACATGGTGTTAGTATATGGTCTCTAACAACCATGCAAGAATTGGTCCATATCGGTCCATATTTATATATAGCCCCCATGTAAACCGATCCCCAGATTCGACCTCCGGAGCCTCTTGCAGGAGCAAAATTTATCCAAACCGGTTGAAATTTGGTATGGGTGTTAGTATATGGTCTCTAAGAACCATGCAAAAATTGGTCCATATCGGTCCATAATTATATATAGCCCCATATAAACCGTTCCCCAGATTTGATCTCAGGAGCCTCTTGGAGAAGCTAAATTCATCAGATCCGGTTGAAATTTGCAACGTGGTGTTAGTATATGGCCGCTAATAACCATGCCAAAATTGGTCCATATAGGTCTATAGTTATATATAGCCGATCCCCAATCACACAAAAATTGTTCCATATCGGTTCATAATCATGGTTGCAACTCGAGCCAAAAATAATCTACCAAAATTTTATTTCTATAGAAAATTTTGTCAAAATTATATTTTTATGGAAAATTTTGTCAAATTTAATTTCTACAGAAAATTTTGGCAAAATTTTATTTCTATAGAAAATGTTGTCAAAATTTTAAATCTATAGAGAATGTTGTAAAAATTTTAATTCAATTGAAAATTTTGTCAAAATTTTATTTCTATTGAAAATTTTTTCAAAATGTTATTTCTATAGAAAATTTTGTCCAAATTTTACTTCTATAGAAAATGTTGTCAAAATTTTATTTCTATAGAAACTTTTATCAAAATTTTATTTCTATAGAAAATTTTGTAAAACCTAATTATGTTATATACATATTTAATCGGCCTTTTTTAGTCTAATATAGGCCACATATGGACTACCTTGCAGTTTAGAAGACGGTGTTAGGAAGTTTTAAGATACCTTGCCATCGGCAAGTGATACCGCAAGCCAAGTAATTCGATTGTGGATGACAGTCTTCAGTAGAAGTTTCTACGCAATCCATGGTGGAGGGTACATAAACTTCGGCCTGGCCGAACTTTCTGCCGTATATACTTGTTAAATTATATAGCTTATATAAGACTTGTAAATCACGCAAATATGTGTGAAAACACCTAAATTATATATTTATTTTAAATATTTTGTACAAGAGGAATGCCAATTTATTCGTCTGTCGGTGGAAATTATGTTAACTAACTAACGATAAAAAACAGATTCAAAATTCGGACATCGGACACATTTCATAGAAATACATTTTGACGAAATTTTCCATAGAAAAAAAATTGGCAAAATTTTCTATAGAAATAAAATTTTGACAAAATTTTCTATAGAAATAAAATGTTGACAAGATTTTCTATAGGAATAAAATTTTGAGAAAATTTGCTATAGAAATAAAGTTTTGAGAAAATTTTTTATAGAAATAAAGTTTTGAGAAAAATTGCTATAAAAAAAAAAATTGAGAAAATTTTCTATAGAAATAATTTTTTTCTTTATGTCTTTATTTGTAATCTAATAACAATACACAAATGTTAAGCAAATTGGTTGGATGAATTTACAATAAAAGACATCCCAGCAAAAAAAAATTGGAAGTTCTTCCAAAGGCACAACTTTAAAAGCACTTCCAATGATGTTCTTTATTTTAATTACAGAGGAAGTTATTTTAATTCAATTCTTCAATTCTTCTTGGTTTTTATACCCACCACCATAGAATGGTGACGGGGGTATAATAAGTTTGTCATTGCGTTTGTAACACATCGAAATATCGATTTCCGACTATATAAAGTATATATATTCTTGATCAGGGAGAAATTCTAAGACGATACAATGATGTCCGTCTGTCCGTCTGTCTGTTGTAATCACGCTACAGTCTTCAATAATGAAGCAATCGTGCTGAAATTTTGCACAAACTCGTCTTTTGTCTGCAGGCAGGTCAAGTTCGAAGATGGGCTATATCGGTCCAGGTTTTGATATAGTCCCATATAAACCGACCTCCCGATTTGGGGTCTTGGGCTTATAGACATCGAAGTTTTTATCCAAATTGCCTGAAATTTGAAATCTAGAGGTATTTTATGACCATAAAGAGGTGTGCCAAAAATGGTGAGTATCGGTCCATGTTTTGGTATAGCCCCCATATAGGCCGATCTCCCGATTTTACTTCTTGGGCTTATAGAAACCGCAGTTTTTATTCAATTTACCATAAATTGGAAATCTAGAGGTACTGTAAGACCACAAATACGTGTGCCAAAAATTGTGAGTATCGGTCCATGTTTTGGTATGGTCCCCATATAAACCGACCTCCCGATTTGGGGTCTTGGGCTTATAGAAATCGAAGTTTTTATCCAAGTTGCCTGAAATTTGAAATCTAGGGGTATTTTATGACCGTAAAGAGGTGTGCCAAAAATGGTGAGTATCGGTCCATGTTTTGGTATAGCCCCCATATAGGCCGATCTCCAGATTTTACTTCTTGGGCTTATAGAAACCGCAGTTTTTATTCAATTTACCTGAAATTGTAAATCTAGAGGTAATGTAAGACCGCAAATACGTGTGCCAAAAATTGTGAGTATCGGTCCATGTTTTGGTATGGTCCCCATATAAAACGACATCCCAATTTGGGGTCTTGGGCTTATAGAAACCGTAGTTTTTATCCAATTTGTCTGAAATTGGATATCTAGCGGTATTTTATGACCATAAAGAGGTGTGCCCAAAATGGTGAGTATCGGCCCATGTTTTAGTATAGCCCCCATATAGGCCGATCTCCCGATTTTACTTCTTGGACTTATAGAAACCGCAGTTTTTATTCAATTTACCTGAAATGGGAAATCTAAAGGTATTTTCGGGTCATACAGAGGTGTGCCGAAAACGGTGAGTATCGGTCCATATTTTAGTATAGCCCCCATAAGAACGATTTCCCGATTTAACTCCTTGGGTTTCTAGAAACCGTAGGTTTTATCTGATTTGCCTGAAATTGTAAATATTCTGGTATTTTAGGCTCACAAAAACGTGTATCGGATTAAGATTTTATCGGTCCATTTGGTAATGCCACCATATAGGCCGACTTCACTTCTTGAGAGTGTAAAAGGCGCACTGATCATGAAAATTGCTTGAAACTCAATGTAAAATTTTCAGATTTTTCTTCTACAGATTTAAGATTTAAAATCAAGACGTTATTTTATAATTTTCTTGCACACTTACAAGAGATGTTAATGATTCCTCTAAAACCTAAACAAAAATGGTTCTTATAAATCCAGAATCTGATATAGTCCTCATACGTGAAATCTTCAAATTTATCTTCGGGAAGTGTCCTCAAGTCCTCAAGCCCTCCTGAAAATTCAAAGGAAACCCTAATATTTGGTTCATGGTGGTGGGTATTTAAGATTCGGCCCGGCCGAACTTACTGCTGTATATACTTGTTTCATACTTTTAATGGGTATTTTAACTTTTTATACCCTGCGCCACATTGTGGAACAGGGTATTATAAGTTAGTGCATATGTTTGCAACACCCAGAAGGAGACGGGATAGACACATGGTGTCTTTGGCAAAAATGCTCAGGGTGAGCTCCTCAGTCGACATAGCCATGTCCGTCTGTCCGTGAACACATTTTTGTAATCAAAGTCTAGGTCGCAGTTTTAGTCCAATCGAGTTCAAATTTGGCACAAGTATGTGTTTTGGCTCAGCATAGAACCCTATTGATTTTGGAAGAAATCGGTTCAGATTTAGATATACCTCCCATATATATATTTCGCCCGATATGGACTTATATAGTCCCAAAAGCCAGAGTTTTACCCCAATTTGGTTGAAATTTTGCACAGGGAGTAGAATTAGCATTGTAGCTATGCGTACAAAATTTGGTTGAAATCGGTTGAGATTTAGATATAGCTCCCATATATATGTTATTCTGATTTCGACAAAAATGGTCAAAATACCAACATTTTCCTTGTAAAATCGCCACTGCTTAGTCGAAAATTTGTAATAATTACTCTAATTTTCCTAAACTTCTAACACATATATATCGAGCGATAAATCATAAATAAACTTTTGCGAAGTTTCCTTAAAATTGCTTCAGATTTAATTGTTTCCCATATTTTTTTACTAACTAGTGCATTAGCCGACTTAAATTTTGAGTCAATAGATTTTGTAGAAGTCTATCAAATTCTGTCCAGATCGAGTGATATTTAAATGTATGTATTTGGGACAAACCTTTATATATAGCCCCCAACACATTTGACGGATATGATATGGTATCGAAAATTTAGATCTACAAAGTGGTGCAGGGTATAATATAGTCGGCTCCGCTCGACTTTAGACTTTCCTTACTTGTTTTCTTTCAAATAGGTTAAAACCAGAGTTAGAATTCATATAATGGTACAAATTATTTAAATTTTTTCGCTAAATCCAATCTGAAAAAATTGTTAATTTTTGAAAATATTTGAGGTCAAACGTTTCAGGTAAGCGTTAGAGTCCATTAAAAATTATAAAAATTATTTATTCGACAAAATATAATAGAATTTTTTAATTTACATCCAAAACATTGAATTCGGATCATACCTAAAGAAGTGGAAGCAAATTCAGTGCAATAGTTGTTGAAATGGAGGACTTCCGTCTTATGACAAGCCCATGTTAAATTCATCACTTCTGCGTCAGTTTTGTACCACTTCCGGATCCAAAAAGAAAATTTTCATTACTTTTTTTGCGACGCTTTTTTGCTGGGATGTTATGTTAAGCTCTATTAAACTTAACTCATCAGATGAATTTGTTCAAAAACAAACATAACTTTTATACAATTAAATTTGAAGACTATATACATATATCATAAGTAATTTTGACTTAAGTTAAAAAGGGCAAGTGATTCCAACCCAGTGATTATTACAATACGATGAATTCGACTGAGAAACTTAAAAAAAAAAACATTGATTTTTATAAAGTTCGATTTTCCAATTAATTTAAGTTGACCACGAGGAATTGTTTAATATTTACCGATATCGGTTGGTTGACAAGCCATTACTCGAGTGCTGATGGCAATGGGACAACTGTTACCGATAGTAAAATATTCGTCATATAAAACTTTTTAATGTTTGCCACATACATCTTTTATTGCGAATTTTTCGCCTGCATATCGTTTCAATTGCAATTTAAAATGGTTTAATAGAAATTGTCTGATCTTTCCCAACATAAAATCCATTTCTGGTTATGTACAATAAAATACCGAGATTATATGTAAATCCCGGCTGAATCTCTTTTAAGTGAAACGACTGTAATCTGCCATCATCACCCATACCACTAGCAGACAATGCTGGATTTTTCACGATACAGTTATTTAAGCCCTATAGAATTTTCATTTTATTTTACTTACATCAACTTTTATGCCAGGATACGGAAAGACTTTTGTATTGGGATATTCATCGGGTGTATAACGAAAGAATTCCAATTGTCCACGATAGAATTTCACTGAATACAATGGAGCCCCCTCCAGAGAATATTGGCAGCGTAATGTGACCGATTGACTGCGTCGAACAGCAGGTGGTTCAATAAACAAATTGACATTTGTCAATGCTGCCTGCGAAGTATCTGCAATGATAATGAGAAAATCGAGATTATGGTTATTTTGTTTTGAGAATTAAATGAAAGCAAATTAAAATTTCATAAAAAAAGGTATCTTTTTTCAATTAAATTAAATAAAATTTTAATTGAAATTTAATTATAAATACGTTTGTATTTGTAGAAAATTCAGCATATATGTATTAAAAGATGAAATATTTATTTTAAGAATCTTATTTAATCATAAACCTTTATTGTGTTGACCATTATTCTTATATGTGTAGCGGTTGCAAATAAAAATGTGGCCAAATATGGCCTTCGGGAGATTTCCTTCAGCTACTGAATTGTGTGGAGTTTCTACAAGAGAAGGCCAGGAAATAGTTTTTTTATAAATATTTTCGTATGCCTTTATAAACCATGATGCGTTTCAAACCAAAGGATTTTAATTCTTGGATTATGTTCTTAAGCATTCCAAGCGATCGCTTGTGTCTGTGAATTTTTACAGAGTTGGTCTTCATATGTGCATGGTATTTTATCTTCATTTTTACGCCCTCTCCAGCAATCTCTGATGCTTGTTGAGGATATACAAAGCCAAATAAAATTCTTTTAGTTGGGTATGGTATGCTATCATTTTTTTAAATCATTTTGATTTAAATTTTGTCTTCTTTTATAGCAAATATTGGTTTTCTGTCCAAAGAGTATAAGTAAAAATGGGATACAATGGATTTCGAACGTAAATAATTCTTTCATAATTTGAAGATTAAAGAAAACGATTTGATTAGATAGCGAGCCACAATATTTATTTTAAGGCTATTTTAAGAAAAAAAAATTAATTTTAGTATTTATAGAAATAAAATTAGCATACACAACATCACTTAAATTTTTAATTGATTTAATTAGGAAAACTGAAATATAAAAGACGAATTTGGTAAATGTCGTGGTGCAATGGTTAGCATACCCGCCTTGCATACACAAGGTCGTGAGATCGATTCCTGCTACGACCGAATACCAAAAAGTTTTTCAGCGATGGATTATCCCACCTCAGTAATGCTGGTGACAAATTTCAACCGAAAGAATTTTTCTCCTCCAAGAGGCTCCGGAGGTCAAATCTGGGGATCGGTTTTTATGGGGGCTATTTATAATTATGGACCGATATGAACTATTCTTTGCATAGTTGTTAGATATTACATACTTACAGCTCGTACCAAATTTCAACCGGATCGGATGAATTTTGCTCCTCGAAGAGGCTCCGGAGGTCAAATCTGGGGATCGTTTTATATGGGGCTTTATAATTATGGACCGATATGGACCAATTTTTACACTGTTGTTAGAGACCATATACTAACAACACGTACTAAATTTCAACCGGATCGGATGAATTTTGCTCCTCGAAGAGGCTCCGGAGGTCAAATCTGGGGATCGTTTTATATGGGGGCTATATATAATTATGGACCGATATGGACCAATTTTTGCACAGTTGTTAGTGACCATATACTAATACCATATACCATATACGTACCAAATTTTAACCGGATCGGATGAAATTTGCTTCTCTAAGAGGCTCCGCCATTAAAATCTGGGGATCGGTTTATATAGGGGCTATATATAATTATAGACCGATATGGACCAATTTTTGCATGGTTGTTAGAGACCATATACTTACGCCACGTACTAAATTTCAACCGGATCGGATGAAATTTGCTTCTCTAAGATGCTCCGCAAATCAAATCTGGGGGTCGGTTTATATGCGGGCTATACGTAAAAGTGGTCCAATATGGCCCATTTTCAATATCATCCGACTTACATCAACAGCAACTATTTGTGCCAAGGTTTAAGTCGATAGTTTGTTTCGTTCGGAAGTTAACGTGATTTCAACAGACGGACGGACGGACATGCTTAGATCGACTCAGTATATCACCACGACCCAGAATATATATACTTTATGGGGTCTTAGAACAATATTTCGATGTGTTACAAACGGAATGACAAAGTTAATATACCCTCATCCTATGGTGGAGGATATAAAAATTAACAGCATTTTTGGAGCTATGGACATCACATACCAACCGGATCGGCAGCTATCCACACGGTTGAAAAAGACTGTTTTTCATATGTTTGGCTATAAACATTATATGTTTGGAACACAAATTTTTAAACACAATATTTTTGAGTGCAAGCATATAATGTTCATAAACTAGCATAACATGTTTGGGACATATATGTTAATATGTTAGAACATATTATGTTTGGGACATAAAATGTTTGTAAATATAATATGCTTGAATGCAAACATATATTAATTTAGAAATAGCCTATAAACATATATGTGTTTAGTAGCTTGGAGCGCTATTTAACAGGGAGCGATATTGAATTAAGTTGGTGGTTGTTGCTTGTTATTACAAAATTAACATTTTATTTTTCCTTGGGCAATTGATCAGCTACTTCTTTGATCCTTACAAACTGTGTGGTCCGCTGTTCGAGTCCCCGTCCGGCAAAAGGTAAAATTAAAATAAAAAAAATCATAAAATTGATTAATTTCTTCTACAATGTTTGTATTACAGAAAAAGGTGCTAAGAACTAAAAAATCTCGTGGAAGTGAGAAAGATGTGGGGGAATATACAATTGGGCAGAAACAAAATGTTGAGCATTCAGGTCGAAAACCTATGTTGTTAGCACCTATATTACCTGTTTATTTTCATAATTCATTATGATTGTAAATATATAAATAAATAAATAAAATTTTGAGCACAATATTGTTTTGGAGAATTTTTTTTAAGCATATAATATTTTTGGGTGCAAAATGCTTCCAAACATATTATATGGTCACATAATAACATATTGTTTTTTGGAAGACAACATTATTGAATTTGGATGCAAAAATACAAAATGTTTGGAACTTAGACTACCCAAACATATATTGTTTAGACCAATATGCTTTCAAACATATTATATATTGGAAGAGATCAAACATATAAATGTTTGGGCAATACCCAAAAATGTATATGCTTGAAGCAAAATATGTTTGGGAGTATATGTTACAGAAGCGATTTTTTGTGAGCGTGCAGTATTCTCAAAATGTCTACCCAACATCTGAATACGATTGGGGATTTAATTGATTTCTAAAACTGTAATAAACTAAATTTAGCATATACTAATTACTCTTTGAATTTTCTTTCGATTTAATCATTATATTACTACACCCTCAAAAAAAAATCGCTTCTTTAACATATGTTCCAAACATATTTTGCAGGAAGCACATATATTATTGCATACTGCCGAAACATTAATATGTTTGTTTTATGTGAACATATTATATGTTTGGAAGCATTTTGAGCCAAAAATATTATATGCTTGGAAGAATTTCCTAACATACTCGTAATTTTCACTTCCACGAATTTTTTTAGTTATTGGCACCTTTCACTTTTGTAAATTTTTTAAATTTTACCTTTCGCCTGCACGGAGAATCGAACCGAGGACCATACAGTTTGTAAGCCAACACACTATCCACTGGGCTACGTAGCTGTTATAGTCACCAGTAGATAATTATCGTTTTAAGTTACATTTATATAGCATAGTTTGCAGCGCCCACGAGCCTATGCAAACATAACATTATTTAACAGAAACATACATTTGTTTGCCACGTGGAGCAGTGGTTAGCATGTCTGCCTTGCATGCAAAGGGTCGTGGGTTCAATCCCTGCTCCGACCGAACATTTTTTTTTGTTTTTTTTTTTTAATTTACACATTTATATTTACACTATATTAATTTTTTTTAAATGAAACTTCGAAATGTGCGTTATTAAAGATTTATAGTCAGTAACAGCGCTTGATATAAACGAAATTGACTGATTTTTGGATAAAATATTATTTTTTATTGCAAAAATAACAATCTTGTAATAAAAAACTGTTTTTGTACAAAACTTTAAAATTTGGAAGGAATTCAAAAACTAACAAAAGAAGAACGTGGAGTCGAGTATAAACATACATACATAATTTTATAATATAAACATAAATTTATTTAGGAGTGAACAGTTTTTTACTAGCATTTAACACCATCGCTCTAAAATTCCTTTTATTTTTCTTTAATAATTCATTTTAAAGAAAATAAACTTTTTAAATTGTTTTAGCTGTAAAACTCGAACTTAATGCCCGCTTTTATATTTGATGGTGTCCGTCAACTCCTCGTGGACTACTTTTTAATAAAGAGGAACTAAAGTTTGTTTTTTACATTTTACTGTGTAATTTTTCACTATTTCCTCCTTATTTCATTTTACTGTCCCAACTCTAAAAAGAGTATAGTGCCCTTTCGTTATTTTTATGAAGACCCCTGATTTCTTTTAACGAACCAAGAAAAAAATTGTGCCCATAATGCCAAAATGATAAACAAAACACATGTCCACACATACATAAAATGCTGATCTCAAGGCGAAAACATAAGCTGTTTGTTTTTCAAATGTCTATTCTCTTGGTTCAGAATGTTTATTCTCTTTATTCAAATTAAATAATATTTAGACTTAAACATATCAAATTTTTGGCCTTATCATAAAACAGTTCTCCGAAACAAGATACAAGCGGTTTCACAGCAATTGTTCTCTTTTGACTCTTTTGCTGTGTTATATTGATATCTTTCGTCAACTCTCCCGGTTTCCATCTCTATTTCTCTCTATACTCTCTCTGTCGCTTTGAATAAAATATCACAACATATGTATGTTTAGTCGAAATTTGTAAATTTATATATGTTTGTATTCACACATATGATTTTTATGAAACATTCATGCCCCAAACATAATATATTCTAACATATTAACATAGATGTCCCAAACATTTAGTGTTAGTTCAGGAACATTACATGTTCGCACTTAAATATATTGTGGTTTAAAATCGTGCCCGAAACACATTTTGTTTATATCGGAACATATGAAAAACATATTTTTCTAACAGTGTAGTGAGGAGCACAGTATATACTTTAATAGTAGAAGCCATAAATACTGTGTACTCGTTCTCTTCCGAGAATCCTTGTGTTCTGAAAGCACACATAACACACATGACTTGTATGCTAAATAAACACTCCAACTTAACAACTTTTCATCATCATCATCAGTCATCATCATAAACATCAGAGTCATTGTCATTCATTCAACTTGCTCTATGTTATTTCATCATCTATGTTGCAACGAGAGAGAGAGATTTGCTTACACATGTTACATACTACATTGTACTGCAACTAGAAAATATGAGGTGCAACAAATATTTAAATGTAAATTTCTAGGGAAATTGTATAACATCGTTATGCATATTTTCTGAATTGTAGTAACAAGAAATTCCATGAAATTTATTTGCATTTGAGTTATGTGTTGATTTAAAGCTCTACACATATAATAAGTGGAATGTCTTGTAATTAGAGGACCAAGGGTAATGATTTATGTGGTATTATGATTTAAATCACATCATTACTAAAATTTTAATGGTTTATTTATCATTTAATAAATATTGCTCCAAGAAATCACAATTTTGGAAGAGTAAATTAAAAATGTTGGACTTTTTAGACATTTTGAGAATTTATTCCGAAAAAATTGTAACGGTCTCATATTTTTCAGAGAAGGTTGAAAACACACAGAAATGTCATTAGAATTACTAAGAGTGGAGAGTTATGTTATTCGACTTATAACTGGTTATCTTTATATCAAAGAACATTTTGTTTGACTAAGGCCAACTTGGAGTTAATACTTATGAAAAAATTTTCAAAATTAATTATTTCGATTTAAAAATTGTTGACTTCTTGTATCTTGACTACAAAGAAAAAATAGAAGAATTTGTACTTTAAGTCCTGTCTGAATTCCAAAATTTAAGTTGCCGTCAACACGTTTTTAAAGGACTTTGATAGAAAAAAGCTGATTAAATTTAAATTTGTTTCACATGATCATACAAGTGAACCCTATATGACACTAAAGATTATTTAATTATATTTTAGTTCATGGAATTGTTATGTTTTGAGAAAGATTACTTAACTTTAATAAATTTTGTGTACGTTAGATGAGTGAACTAAAAAAGGGGGAAATATAAATTCTTACAATTTATAAATTTAAATGGTTAGCATGCCCGTCTTGTATACACAAGGTCGTGGGTTCGATTCCTGATACGACCGAACACCAAAATGTTTTTCAACGGTGGATTATCCCACCTCAGTAATGCTGGCGACATTTCTGAGGGTTTCAAAGCTTCTCTAAGTGGTTTCACTGCAATGTGGAACGCCGTTCGGACTCGGCTATAAAAAGGAGGTCCCTTGTCATTGAGCTTAACATGGAATCGGGCAGTACTGAGTGATAAGAGAGAAGTTCACCACTGTGGTATCACAATGGATAGAATAGTCTAAGTGAGCCTGATACATCGGGCTGCCACCTAACCTAACCTACCACACACACGCACTTCCATAGATTTTGTCTTTACTTTAACAATTTTGGTATTGATTCCGAGCCAAAGAAGCGGAGAATACAAGTAAGGATACTTTTAAGACACAATTCTCTTTTAAATTTTGGTTTTGTGTACTTGCTTTTAGGAAGCAAATTTTAGTTTTTCGTTTTTTTCAGTTTTTTCTTCATATGCTATCAAAGTCCTTTAAAAACGAGTTAACGACAACATTATTTTCCAAATTAACACTCGACTTCCCGTAGAAATTATGCTATGTTTCAAGTAAAAAACGTCTTTAAAATAAAGTGCTAAAAAACATGTCATATTTTTAAACGATTTTTTGCTTTGTAGTCAAGATGCAAAAAGACAAAAAATTTAAAAACAATTTCATTAATTTTAAAGAATTTTTCTGGATTAATAAAGTCAACTTGATCCCAACAAGTTTTTCTTTCATGTTATGATACGCATTTTTAAGTCAAATTACTTAATTATAAGGACAATACGACTTCATTGAAAAGTTTATCGACTTTTTGACAAGGAAAAAAACGTTATATCAGAGAAATGTGTCTTCAATGCTAAGAAAAATTTGCATTCGTATTTTAATGACATGAAATCTTTAACCTCACAACAAAATTTTTTTCAGTGTAGACTACTAATTTATAAAAAAGCAACGATAAGTAGTTCCAGACTTTTTTCCAGCACAAAATTTCGGTGTTGTTCTAAAGGCACAACTTTGAAAGCACTTCCAAAAATGTCCTCACAAAGAAGTTAATTATTTTAACTATGCAGGAAGTTGTTTTAATTCAATGTTTTATAACTCGTTTTTTTCGTATTTTTAATGGGTAATTTGATTTTGGTTAATAGGTTAAAAAAGAGTAAGGGTTTATAAAATGGTACAAATTTTTCAAATTTTACCGCAAAAATGCTAAATTCATTCCAAAAAATTTTAATAATTAAATAATTTTTGAAAATATTGGAGGTGAAATGTTTCAGACAAGCGTTATAATGCATTAAAAATCATAAAACCTTATAAAAAATGTATTCGGGAAAATATCACAAAAATTTTTAATTCACCTTATGATAAAGAAACTAACTTACAAGTTCGAAGACAATGTTAGGAAATAAAACATGTAAGGAAAGTCTAAAGTCGGGCGGGGCCGACTATATTATAGCCTGCACCACTTTGTAGATCTAAATTTTCGATACCACATCACATCCGTCAAATGTGTTGGGTGCTATATATAAAGGTTTATCCCAAATACATACATTTAAATATCACTCGATATGGATAGGATTTGATAGACTTTTACAAAATCTATAGACTCAAAATTTAAGTTGGCTAATGCACTAGAGTGGAACACAATTTTAGTAAAAAAACAAGTATATAAAGCAGTAAGTTCGGCCGGGCCGAACCTTAAATACCCACCACCATGAACCAAATATTAGGGTTTCCTTTGAAATTTCAAGAGGGCTTGAGGACTTGGGGACACTTCCCGAAGATAAATTTAAAGATTTCACCTATGAGGACTATATCAGATTCTGGATTTATAAGAACCATTTTTGTTTGAGTTTTAGAGGAATCATTAACATCTCTTGTACGTGTGCAAGAAAATTATAAAATAACGTCTTGATTTGAAATCTTAAATCTGTAGATTTTCACCCGAGAAGTAAAATCTGGAAATTTTACATTGAGTTTCAAGCAATTTTCATGATCAGTGCGCCTTCTATACCCTCAAGAAGTGAAGTCGTTCTATATGGAGGCATTACCAAATGGACCGATAAAAACTTAATCCGATACACGTTTTTGTGAGTCTAAAATACCAGAATATTTACAATTTCAGGCAAATCGGATAAAAATTACGGTTTCTAGAAACCCAAGGAGTTAAATCGGGAGATCGTTCTTATGGGGGCTATACTAAAATATGGACCGATACTCACCGTTTTCTGCACACTTCTTTATGGGCCGAAAATACCTCTAGATTTCCAATTTCAGGCAAATTGGATAAAAACCTCAGATTCTAGAAGCCCAAGAAGTAAAATCGGGATATCGGTCTATATGGGGGTTATACCAAAACATGGACCGATACTCATCATTTGTGGCACACCTCTTTATGGTCCTAAAATACCTATAAATTTCCAATTTCAGGCAAATTGTATATAAAGTACGGATTCTAGAAGCCCAAGAAGTAAAATCGGGAAATCGGTCTATATGGGGGCTATACCAAAATATGGACCGATACTCACCATTTTCAGCACACCTCTTTATGGTGCTAAAATACCTCTAGATTTCCAATTTCAGACAAATTGGATAAAAACTACGGTTTCTATAAGCCCAAGACCCCAAATCGGGAGATCGTTTTATATGGGGACCATACCAAAACATGGGCCGATACTCACAATTTTTTGCACACGTATTTGTGGTCCTACAATACCTCTAGATTTCCAATTTCAAGTAAATTGAACAAAAACTGCGGTTTCTATAAGCCCAAGAAATAAAATCGGGAGATCGGTATATATGGGGACCATACCAAAACATGGGCCGATACTCACAATTTTTGGCACACGTATTTGTGGTCCTACAATACCTCTAGATTTCCAATTTCAGATAAATGTAATAAAAACTGCGGTTTCTATAAGCCCAAGAAGTAAAAACGGGAGATCGGTCTATACGGGGGCTATACCAAAACATGGACCGATACTCACCATTTTTGGCACACCTCTTTATGGTCATAAAATACCTCTAGATTTCAAATTTCGGGCAAATTGGATAAAAACTACGATTTCTATAAGCCCAAGACCCCAAATCAGGTGGTCGGTTTATATGGGGACTATATCAAAACCTGGACCGATATATCCCATCTTCGAACTTGACCTGCCTGCAGACAAACGACGAGTTTGTGCAAAATTTCAGCACGATTGCTTCATTATTGAAAACTGTAGCGTGATTACAACAGACAGACAGACAGACAGACGGACAGACGGACATCGTTATATCGTCTTAGAATTTCTCCCTGATCAAGAATATATATACTTTATATAGTGTTACAAACGGAATGACAAACTTATTATACCCCCGTCACCATTCTATGGTGGTGGGTATAAAAATATGGGAAACATTTAAATCTGAAGCAATTTTAAGGAAACTTCGCAAAAGTTTATTTATGAATTATCGCTCGATATATATGTATTAGAAGTTTAGGAAAATTAGAGTCATTTTTACAACTTTTCGACTAAGCAGTGGCCACTTAACAAGGAAAATTTTGGTATTTTGACCATTTTTGTCGAAATCAGAAAAAACAAGTAAGGAAAGTCTAAAGTAGGACGGGGCCGACTATATTATACCCTCCACCACTTTGTAGATCTAAATTTTCGATACCATATCACATCCGTCAAATGTGTTGGCGGCTATATATAAAGGTTTGTCCCTAATACATACATTTACAAAATGTATAGACTCAAAATTTAAGTCGGCTAATGTACTAGGGTGGAACACAATGTTAGCAAAAAAATATGGGAAACATTTAAATCTGCAGCAATTTTAAGGAAACTTCGCAAAAGTTTATTTATGATTTATCGCTCGATATATATGTATTAGAAGTTTAGGAAAATTAGAGTAATTTTTACAATCTTTTGACTAAGCAGTGATGATTTTACATGGAAAGTTTTAGTGTTTTGACCATTTTTGTCGAAATCAGAAAAACATATATATGGGAGCTATATCTAAATCTGAACCGATTGTACTCCTAGTGCAAAACTTCAACCAAATTGTAGTAAAACTCTGGCTTCTGGGACCCTATTAGTCAATATCGGGCGAAATATATATATGGGAGCTATATCTAAATCTGAACCGATTACTTCCAAAATCAATAGGGTTCTATTCTGAGCCAAAACACATACTTGTGTCAATCTTGAAGTCGATTGGACTAAAACTGCGACCTAGACTTTGATTACAAAAATGTGTGCACGGACAGACGGACATTGCTATATCGACTTAGGATACCACCCTGAGCGTTTTTGCCGAAGACACCATGTGTCTATCTCGTCTCCTTATAATACCCTTTTCCACAGTGTGGCGCAGTGTATAATTATATATTGCCCTCGGCAACTGCTACCGCAATGCAAAGTCATAAATAGGTTTTAAAATTCGGGGAGGGGCTAAAATTTTTCTTGGGGGTCTAAGCCCCCTCCCCAGAGGTCTTCCTTCGCTTATGATGGAGGCTATATCCAAATATGGATCGATACTCACCATTTTCGGCACACCTCTTTATGGTCCTAGAATACCTCCAGATTTCCAATTACAGGCAAATTGGGTAAAACCTACGGATTCTAGAAGCCCAAGAAGTAAAATCGGGAGATCGGCCTATATGGGGCTATATCAAAACATGGTCCGATTTTCGGCACATCTCTTTAGTTTCCTCGAATACCTCTAGATTTCCAATTTCAGGCAAATTGAATAAAAAACTACGATTTCTATAAGCCCAATACCCCAAATCGGGGGATCGGTTTATATATAGGGTAAGTGCAGCAAATGTGGTATAGGCTGGTAATGTGGTATAGTAGCTTTTTTCTCTATCTAACAACATACGAAGAACTAAACCAAGCTGAATAGATTTTGGCTGTCAGAAAATGAAGCTATCAAAGATCAATTTGATTTTTGCAACTCTTTCTTTGTGCCAGTTGAAAGAATTCACATTTACCCGTGCTCGAAGGTTTTTTTTTGGTGGTTCTTAATCATTTCGTTTTGTGTGAAGATATATTTTAAATTTATTAATTTTCGGATGTAAATAACTGAAGAGTACTAAATAAGCATAAATGTATGCAATTGCGATACACATATTGCATTTATTTTTTTTTTTACAAAAAAATCTACATTATGGTGTACCACATTACCTGCACATTTTATGAATACGTGCTTAATGTGTTTTTTAATAAATTCGCAAATATATCCGAAATTATGGGTTTCTAAGTTTTCGCTCATAGTTGCGTGGATGGCTAACACTAGTAAAATGAATGTGGTAAAATCTTAGCCTCGTCGAAGAAAAACAAAAACTTTGGCTTTCGAAAAACAAATGGGTATACCACATTTGCTGCACTTACCCTATCAAAACCTGGTCTGCGTGCAGACAAAACGCTATTCTGTGCCAAATTTCAGGACGATAGCTCCTTTATTGAAAACTGTAGCGTGATTACAACAGACAGACGGACGGCCATGCTTATATCGTCTTAGAATTTCTCACTGATCAAGAATATATATTTACTTTATATAGTCGGAAATCGATATTTTGATGTGCTACAAACGGAATGACATACTTATTATACCCCCAATCTTTATATTTATTAAAAAAGGTTGCATCCATTATTTAAGTATTCAAACGTTTTAAATAGATGCGAGCAATTTATCCTAAACCATCTTCTATTTCATACAGTACTTCTATTTCATTCAGTACTTATGAAATCTGAAATAGTTACCATCATTCTACATTGTAATCTCTTTCATATCACACTCATTTGTTCTTTCGTAGTACAATTTTATGCTCGAACATTTACAAATTATGATATATTACAGTACTTGAGAAAGCCAACAATTATCTACACCAATCATAATTTCAATTAAACTTTTCCATAATTTGTATAACAACATTTTCGAATTGACCAACCAACCACCACCACCTCCAGGCAAACCAAACAACACAAACGCCCAGTCCATTACTATTAATGTCCGTTAACATGCCATCCTCAATGGCATGAGTAACAGAAATAATGATGAGTTTTCCAACAGATTTACCACAGGATAGTTTTGTGCCCTCATCATACATGGGGGTATAATTAACATTATTTTCTTTAATATTTCTCCCTATCTAGTTCCCCTGATGCCTTGATTCGGCACTCCTTGCTGAGCTGGCACTCAGTTATGTGGTTTCAGTTGAGTTCAAAGTTCCAACTGATACAATGGCAACTGGCCACTGGAGTCAAATCAAGTGAAGTCAAGTAGAGTCGAGTGGAGTGGAGTTTAGTTTATTTTACTACTGCTACACTGTTAACCGCACCCCTATAATTATGTATATTGCGGTTAATATTTCAATTGATGTGTATGTTATGTATACACTGATAAAAATGAATTTAGAAATTTGGAAAATCGTTATGTTATTAGTTCTTGAAATATTTTTTTTGTGGATGTATGTTTTGTTTTATAGAAAGGATTTTTAAGAAGACTTCTACCATAAGGTGAGTGTAGCACCCCACGATTTTTCGAGTTTTCTACACCACTCTAAATAAGCAAGTAAGGAAAGTCTAAATTCGAGCAGCGCCGACTATTTTATACCCTGAATCACTTTGTGGATTCACATTTTCGATACCATCTCAAATACCTTCCAAGATGTTGGGTTCTATATATGAAGGTTTACATTCCCATTTACATTTTCCGTTTATATTTTAGACTTCTACAAATTCTCTTGGCTTTAAATTTAAATCGGCTAATTCCCTGGGGCGAAGTACAAAGTTAGCAAATTACAAGTATATACAGCAGTAAGTTCGGCCGGGCCGAATCTTAAATACCCACCACCATGTATCATATCATAATATTATAGTTTCCTTTGAAATTTCAGGGTGGTTTGATGACACATCAGTCAGAGCAGTTCAACCAGTACACTTCACGAAGATAAATTTAAAGATTTTACCTATGAAAACTATATCAGATTATGGATTTCTAAGAACCATTTTTGTTTGAGTTTTAGAGGAATCATTAACATTTATTGTAAGTGTGCAAGAAAATTATAAAATAACGTTTTGATTTGAAATCTTAAATCCGAGAAGTAAGATATGGAAATTTTACATTGAGTTTCAAACCATTTTCATGATCAATGCGCCTTCTATACCCTCAAGAAGTGAAATCGGTCTATATGGAGACCTTACCAAATGGACCGAAAAAAAACTCCAATATATGTTTTTGTGAGCCTAAAATACCAGAATATTTACAATTTGAGGCAAATCGGATAAAAACTACGGTTTCTACAAATAGGAGCAATGGGGGCAATACTTAAACATGGACCGATACTCATGGTTTTCGGATTTCCAATTTCAGGTAAATTGGTTAAAAACTGCGGATTCTAGAAGCCCAAGAAGAAAAATCGGGAGATCAGTTTTTTTGGGGGCTATACCAAAACATCGGCCGATAGGTTAGGTTAGGTTATGTGGCAGCCCGATGTATCAGGCTCACTTAGACTATTCAGTCCATTGTGATACCACAGTGGTGAACTTCTCTCTTATCACTGAGTGCTGCCCGATTCCATGTTAAGCTCAATGACAAGGGACCTCCTTTTTATAGCCGAGTCCGAACGGCGTTCCACATTCCAGTGAAACCACTTAGAGAAGCTTTGAAACCCTCAGAAATGTCACCAGCATTACTGAGGTGGGATAATCCACCGTTGAAAAACGTTTTGGTGTTCGGTCGTAGCAGGAATCGAAACCACGACCTTGTGTATGCAAGGCGGGCTTGCTAACCATTGCACCACGGTGGCTCCCTCGGCCGATACTCACCATTTTCGCCGCACCTCTTTATGGCCCGAAAATTCCTATAGGTTTCCAATCGCAGGCAAATTGAATAAAAACTACGGTTCCTATAAGCCCAAGAAGTAAAATCGGGAGATCGGTCTATATGGGGGCTATACCAAAACATGGGCAGATACTCAACATTTTTGGCGCACCTCTTTAGGGTCCGAAAATACCTCTTTAGGGTCACGCAAGTTGGATAAAAACTTCAGTTCCTATAAGCCCCTATATCAAAACATGGATCGATATAAGCCATCTTCGAACTTGACCTGCCTGCAGATAAAAGATAAGTTTGTGCAAAATTTCAACACGATTGCTTCATTATTGAAGACTGTAGAGTGATTACAACAGACAGAAATGGTTATATCGTCTTGGAATTTCTCCCTGATCAAGAATATATATAATTTATATAGTAGAGAATATATATACTTTAAAGCCCACCAGAATCCCCCATCGATTTTTGTTTTCAACTTCCGATGCAGTCCTTTTGGACAAGTCCACAAACATTTCTTCTAAAGCGCATCGTGGGATCCCCCAATGATTTTTTCCACTCCCGATGCAGTCCTCTTGGACAAGTCCACAATCATTTCTTCTAAAGCACATCTTGGGATCCCTCAATGATTTTTTTCTACTTCCGATGCAGTCCTTGTGGACAAGTATTAGAAAGTACGCAATCAGGCTATTTTAAGTGCAAATTTTGGACAAATAAATTTCACAAAAAGAAAATAGAAAATTAATAAAAAAGTAAAAAAATAATAATAAAAATAAATTCCATGCCCGCTGGGATTTGATTATCTAATTTTTACAATTTGAAAAACATTTTCGCTCCGACCAGGGATTGAACCTGGGTTTGCTGGCACCATAACAGAACGCCTTAGCACACTCAGCCACAAACGGCATTGAACATAAAGCGTCGAAAGGTCAATTCAAATTGTTTAAGTTCAAATTCGTATGGTCAAAATTTATTCGTTAGATGGGGACTTAAAATATTGTAAAATGATAATTTCCCCCTCGTTAGAAAATGTACCCTTAGCTCTGGATGCAGCTCTGTGCTTTCAGCACAATTCGTTACATTTTTCTAACGAGTCGCGCCATTACCGTCTTGTGGCGTCTAACTTTTGTTATTATTCGTTACTGGATTACGTCCGTCCAACGATTGTTTTGTAAAAGGTAAATTAATCTCCCAAAAAATTCAATAAAATTACGTTTTATTGAAACATTATTGAAAAGAAAAACTAAATCCTTGTGTTTTTATTTATTTTATTTCTCGGTGCTACGCAATCATTGGTCCAATCGAGCCGGATACTTGCTTACAGCAATTAATAAAGGGTTTTCTTTTTCTTTTCCAAAGGAAAGTGATCATCATTGTGAAGCAACAACAAAAAGCAGACACTTTGCAGCCATATTTGTGAAGGATTTATATTGAAAATTTATTTAAATAATTATTTATCAACACACAGGTGCGTATGTCAGTGTTTTATTAAAATAATTGAGCAAATCGCGAGTGTTTTAAATTTAAACCGCGGTCGTTTTACAACATTGATTCAATTATTTCGTTTTGCCGACGGCAAATTGCATTTCAAAAAACACACATTCGTTGCTACATACGTACGTACATTTCTTTCGTTTGTTTAATTTCGTTTTGTTAAATGATATTCAAGTGAAAGAATAATCAAAATAAAAAGTGAAAAATCTATTGTATATATTGGTGTTGTGTGGTGAATTTAAACGTTGACAGTGCTTATTTACTTCAAAACATTATTTGCAATTACGTTGCCTTTAACTTGAAGTAAATAAAACAATAACAAAATACACGCAGACTCCAAAGGCTCTGTTGGTCGTATTACTATTGTAAACAAACATCAATCGTCACTGCAGTCAACGTTTGAATTACATACCTACGTATGATCAGTGATACACACACGTATATACATACATATTTTTTTTGAGCTGTGTTTCTTTGGTTTATTTGTTAACCCTCACGGGGCCGCGAGTCGTAAATATTTTGAAGAAAATTATAAAAATTTTTGAAATTGAGTTTTTTGGGTTATCGTGTTGTATGACCCATTAGCGTTACGCGCATTAGTAAAAATTATCGTTTTGGTCACTGTGCACCCTACAGGCGGTCCGGTACGATCGTATAATTTTTATTTTATCGTATATATTACGTATATATATTTTTATTTCTATATTTTTTATTATTTGTGATTTTTAATTTTTTTTGGGGAGATTATTTGGCGTGGAAGTGTAGAGGTGTATTTTACAGTCCGTGCACCCTACATTTGGTCTTACAGACATTTTTTAAAATTTCTTATAAGTTGTTGAATTTTTTTGATTATTTGGTTTTCGTGTGTGAAATTTTGATACAAATTGGCGGCAGTCAGTATTCTTCGGTACACTGAGCGTAATTTTCGTAAATTCATTCTTACACTGAGAGAAATAGTTTGAAAATTTTAGTAGAATTTTGAGATTTTTTGAATTCAACTTGAATAATTTGCCCATTTTTTTGTACACGGGGAAAAATATTTTGTGATTCGGTACTCTGAACGAAAATTAATTGTCTCTACACTGAGAGAAAAATAGTCCAATAGTTTACAAATTGTTTGAAATTTTTGATTTTAAGTTTTGAAGTGGTTGTTTTACGAACAATTGTTTACACTTCAAGAAATTTTGTGGTAATTTCGGTGCAGTGTGAGAATTTGATACACTGAAAGAAAAATTTTGTAAATTTTTGTTTTTGCATTTTTGGGCATTTTGTGCAAATTTATTGATTTTTCGGCCAGTTTTCGCTGTCGATAAGTGCGTGTTCACATACTTTACGAGTTTTTGTGAATTTTTGTGACGCTAAATTATTTTCAATATGCCAGTTAATACATTCGCGCGATTCATTAGAGCCGCTGATGCGGTTGTGAAGTTTGGGACACGGGTTAGCTCTTTGAAGGAGGAGAATTTAGATGTTTATTCTCTAAGGGCTCAGGTCGAAGAGGCGAAATCACTCTGGGAGAAAGTGAAAGAGAGGTATGAGGAGTGTTTAGACGATCTTCAGGAGGATTCAGATAAGGGAAAGGTAGAATCTGCTGACGGCAAGTATGAGGCAACTTATGATGCCTATATTCGTATTGTTTCCTCTATCGAAAGGAAAATAGACGGTCTAAAAGCCGTTCCTAGGGCGTCAACTCCTATACAGCAGGCCGATGTGGCGGATATTTCTGCTCGTTCTGGTAATGTGGATGTATCGGGAAATTCTCTTTTGTTAGGTGTTGACCATGGTGCGGTCCATAGTTTGGCTTTACCACCATGCGATATTGAGGTTTTCGATGGTGACTTTCAGTCTTGGCCAACATTTAGGGATTTGTTTACTGCTGTTTATGTAAAAAATTCCCGTCTGAGTGATATTGAGCGCTTGTGTCATTTGCTCAAAAAGACTAGTGGCGACGCCCGTGAAGTTGTAAGAAGATTTCCTCTCACTGATAGGAGTTTCGAGTTAGCTTGGAGGACGTTAAAGGAAACTTATGACAACTTGAGAATTTTAGTCAGCAATCAGTTGAAACTACTTTTTGACCTTCCGGTCTTAGACACTGAGACAAGTTCTGGGTTGAAGAACTTGCAGCGTGGTATAAATGCATGTATTTCGGCGATGGCTGTGAATAACGTTCCTACGAACGATTGGGATCCGATTTTGATATATTTGTGTGTGCAACGTCTACCGAAGATTAGTGTTACTTTGTGGGAACAGGGTATAAGTGATAAGTCTGCGTTGTCGTCTTGGGTGGACATGGATCGTTTTCTTACGGAAAGGATTCAGACACTCACGTGTCTCCGCGATTTGAAGGGTATCGATGCTTCGAAGAAAACTGATGGCAGGAAACTGCGAACGCATTTTACGAATGCAGCTCCGAAATCTTCGCCATCTAGGTCGCGTAATTCGCAATACACTTCTCATTCTTCTAGAGATTCCGTCGATAAGATGTGTGTTCTTTGTCCACGACAAAGCCATCATCTTCGTGTTTGTCCGAGATTTAGGAATCTTTCTGTGAATGATCGGTTGACTGCTGTGAAACGGTACCGCTGTTGTTTCAATTGTCTATCTCGTAGACATGACGTTAACAACTGTGCTACATCTCGCAGTTGTGAGAAGTGTCAAGGAAGGCATCATACTTTGCTTCATCGAGATTCTTACCATTCTACGAATGTGGCGACTACGTCCTCGACAGTTTCGGCCGCTCGTCCTACGGATTCTAGTGGTTTGATTGACCCGCAGCCTTCCACTTCGTCTGGAATCGTGTCTGGTACTTCGGCCAGGCAAGTGTTTCATGTTTCCCAGAACAGGTCGGTACTATTAGGGACGGCTATGGTGAACATCGTTCATCAGGGTATGACGTACCCAGCTCGGGCTCTTATTGACCCAGCATCAGAAGCCTCCTTTATTACCGAAGATATGCAAAAGTTGCTTAGAATTTCGACAACGAGTGCGGTGTCTTCAATATCAGGCGTGAATCAATCGGTTTCGATAACTTCTCGCGGTATTTGCCCTCTGAGTATAGGGTCACCAATAGATGAATCGGTCTTGGTAGAGGCGACTGCGTTGGTCCTGCCTAAGATTTCTGGGAATTTACCGTCTTTCCAAGTGGGTCGGAATTATATGTCACGTTTGCCTAATTTACGTTTAGCTGATCCTAATCTGTTCGATAGTCGTCCGGTTGATCTATTGTTGGGGGCAGACGTGTATCCCAGAATTATATTACAGGGGGTTCGGTCTGGTATTTTAGGATCGTTGATTGCTCAACAGACAGTCTTCGGTTGGCTCATTACTGGTTCAATTCCCACTTCTAATGTGACGGTTTTTTCAACGACTGTTGAATTTATGGAAGAAGATGGTCTTGACAAGACTCTTCTTCGGTTTTGGGAATTAGAGGACTTACCAAGACGGGCAATTTGTTCTCCCGCAGATAAATTTTGTGAAGAAAATTTTAAGAATACCACATATAGGGATTCCGATGGAAGATACGTAGTGACTCTTCCGATAAAACCCGAATTAAAGGGACAAGTTTTGCTTGGACATTCGCGGACAAGTTGTTTGAAGCAGTTTATTCGTGGTGAGGCTTCGCTTTTACGAAAGCCTGAAACAAAATTAATGTATGACGGGGTGATTAAAGAATATTGGGACTTGCAACATATGAGACCAGTGTCGTCGACTTCTCCTGCAGATCAAACTGTGTGTTATTTGCCACACCACCCGGTAATCAATCCGGACAAATTGACGTCCAAACTTCGAGTTGTCTTTAATGCTTCGCATAAGACCTCAAATGGTAAAAGTCTGAACGACATTCTTTATGTGGGACCCACATTACAATTGGAATTGGTTCATTTGATTTTGAGGTGGAGATTTTTCAGATATGTTTTTAATTGCGACATCACACAGATGTACCGCCAAATTAGGGTAAATTCGGCCCATACTTCTCTGCAGCGAATTGTCTTTAGGGACTCCCCACAAAAAGATCTACAAGACTATGAGCTGCAGACCGTGACATTTGGAGTGAATTGTGCTCCCTATTTAGCCATACGGACGTTATTGCAATTGGCCGATGACTCCGAAGATGACTATCCCCACGCGGCACATATTCTACGAAGGTGCATGTACGTGGATGATGTTTTGACAGGGTACCATGACGTGGATACTGCTGTTGAATCTAGGGACCAATTGATTAGAGTACTATCATCGGCAAAGTTCGAACTGAGGAAGTGGACTTCTAATGAGCTAGCCATTTTAGAATCGCTTTCGGCTGACCATTTGGTTGACGCCAAATTACTGGAGTTTGTTGAAGCTAGTAGTTCGAAGCCGTTGGGTATTAGGTGGAATGCGCAGTTGGACTTATTTTATTTTGAGATGAAACCGATTGAGCGAAAATCTCGGTTTACGAAGAGAGAGGTTTTATCGGCTATAGCTAGGCTATTTGACCCTGTTGGCTGGCTGGGGCCAGTTATTATAGTGGCGAAGATAATTATGCAACAGGTTTGGTTGGATAAGATAGGATGGGACGAGTCTCTTCCGTTACAAACTGAGCGACAATGGCGAAAGTTTGTCGAGACCTATCAGGATGTGAATCACGTTCTTATTCCTCGATGGGTCAATTACTCCACAGACTGTGAGGTAGAATTACATGTTTTTTCCGACGCCTCGGAAAAAGCATACGCGGGGGTAGTATATGTTCGTGTGGTTACGCCGCAGGGACATATCTTCACCCATTTGCTATCTTGTAAGACTAAGGTAGCCCCCATCAAATCTATATCTTTGCCACGTTTGGAGCTTTGTGGGGCAGTTTTGGCCTCAGAACTTTACAAGTCTATAGCCAGGGAGTTAGATATTGAATTTCGACGTGTTTATTGTTGGACGGATTCTACGATCGTCCGCTCTTGGCTTCGAAAGACGCCATCTACGTGGTCTACTTTCGTTGCGAATCGCGTATGTAGGATTCAGGAGAATACTGGGGGACAGAATTGGTACCATGTTCGCTCTGAGGACAATCCGGCCGACTTGGGAAGTCGCGGAGTGTCGCCTGCAGAGTTGGCGGTTTCGTCGCTTTGGTGGCATGGACCAGAGTGGCTCTGCTCAGATAGTTCTCAGTGGGATATAAATGATTTCACCCCTCTTGAGACTGACGTTGAGGTACGGGCGGTCAGGACTCACGCATCATTTTTTACGAACTACGAGGACATTTTAGAGAGGTTTTCTTCGTTAGATAGGGCTCTACGAGTCATCGCATATATATTTAGGTTTTATCACAGGACCCATTATTCACATGCTAGTCGAAATGTGTATCACGGCACGACGTTGACGGCAACCGAATTAAAGGCAGTGAGATTACGTCTAGCTGTTCTTTCTCAAAGGGCTCATTATCCAGATGAGTACTATTGTTTGAGGGAAAAGAAACCGTTAGGTTCCAGGAGCTCGTTGTTGTCATTGAATCCATTCCTGGATGAGGAGGGGGTTATGAGGTTGAATGGTCGTTTGAGTAGGTGTCCTACCCTGTCGTATAGTGAGCGACATCCAATTATAGTGCCGTATAATAGTAGATTCGCTAGGTTACTAGTGAAATATGTTCACGACATATCTATTCACGGAGGGAACCAGTTGGTTCTACGTCTTATTCGGATTGAGTATTGGATTCCTCGTTTAACATCTTTGATTAGATCGACTATTAACCGGTGTAAACGGTGTCTGTTGGATAGGAAGAAGTCTTGTACGCAGATCATGGCGGCTCTCCCACCGGAGAGAACTGTACTTACCAGACCGTTTACTACGACTGGCGTTGATTTTGCGGGGCCTTTCGAAATTAAGTCATTTATAGGGCGCGCATGTAAGATAACAAAGGGTTATGTTTGCGTTTTTGTATGCTTTTCGACGAAGGCCATACACTTGGAAGCCACATCAGACTTGTCTACGACAACGTTTCTGGCCGCTTTTCACAGATTTATATCTCGACGCGGTTGTCCCAAGACCATTTTTTCGGATAATGGTACAAATTTTGTAGGCGCTTCACGCGAAATGGAAAAGGATTTGAGATGTGTTTTTAAAGAAGGACGTGATAAGGTGTGTTCCGCATACCAGTTTCAGCAGCTTTCCTGGCAGTTTATCCCTGCCGGGGCGCCACATATGGGTGGTCTTTGGGAAGCTGCTGTCAAAAGCTTCAAGACGCATTTTAGGAAGCATGCATCAGGATTCAAATTTACATTTGAAGAGTTTTCGACTGTTCTTTCGAGAATTGAGGCTTGTTTAAATTCTAGGCCGTTGTGCCCAATGAGTGAAAGTTCTCAAGAATTGGTAGCACTTACGCCTGGCCATTTTTTGGTAGGATCTCCGATCTTGGCGCCTCCTGAACAGTTAGAGGAGGAATCACCACTTCATTTGGTGCATCGATTTGGGAAAATGAAGGCGCTGTCGCAACAGTTCTGCTTACGGTGGAAAGATGAATATTTGAAAGGCTTACAGAAAAGGTATAAATGGAAATTTCCGCAGCGTGATATCGAAGTAGGGGACTTGGTAGTAATTCGTGATGAGCAATTGCCTCCTACATCGTGGAAATTAGGTCGTGTGGATGACGTCCACCCAGGATCTGACGGTCGCGTTAGAGTTGCAGACGTGAGAACGGCAAACGGTGTTGTAAGACGACCGGTGGTAAAATTGGTCATACTGACCGAATAGTTTTCGATCGTTCATATAGTAAGCGTCATCTTTCTTTTCGCAGTACAATGGAAGATATGAGGGAAATTATTAAGACTCTCCCTGATTACGAAGATGACGTCCCGATGTCCGATGAGGAAAGAGAGATTTTAGAAAATAATGTTGCACCGGTTCTTCGCGAGCCGTTACCAGCCATCGAGCAGGTCCCTGACGTCGGGATGACCCCAGTCGTCGCCTCTTCACAAGGGGTAGTACCGACGCAGAAAGTTGTCCCTCCGTCGGGGGCTGATACGGCTCCTGCTGACGTATCCGCAACCAACGTAGCCAAACCATCGTCATCCCCTACGGGGACTGCCCAAAAGAATTCAGGTGTGAATAAAAGAGGGCACTCGAATGTCTGTGTGTTGTGTATGCGAAGTCACAATCTACGGTCGTGTCGCAAATTTTTGAACATGCGTTTGGAGCAACGATTGCGCACTGTAGTGTTGCATCGGGTATGTTCAAACTGTCTGGGCAGGTCTCACATGCGATCGACCTGCAATAGTCGCGAGAGGTGCCGCGAATGTGGAGATAGCCACCATACGCTGCTACATTCATTTGACCAGCAACAACGTCCTTCCGCTCAAACCTTGTCGACGAGAAAGTCCAAGTCAAGTTCGTCCGTTAACTCGTCCGCGTACTGTATCACGAATACCGCTCCCATATCTGGTCCGATGTTGGTTCTACAACCAACCGTCACGCTTGGTCCCACTATAGTCCTCTTGCTTGTCTTGTCCGATCGTCGAATTCCTGTCCGAGCTGTCCTCGACCCGTGTGCGGGGTACAGTATGATTTGTAGAAGTTTAGCTCTCAGCCTACGGCTTGTCTCAGCGATGACGTCGCATGACGCATTTTGTCCGCTTGTTGCTGTCTCCCGACACAATGCAGAAAGTAAATTGGTTTTTTCTGCCCGGGTAACAGACCTGACCCGTGTTGTCACCCCATCGTCGTCGGCTCCAGATACGATACGGGAACATTTCGAGTGTCTCCAGCTGGCCGACCCAAGGTTTTACCGTCCTTCCGGGGTGGGGTTGGTTCTAGGGCCCGATGTCTACGCACGGGTTCTAAAGACACAAATATTTTCGAGTCCTGGATTCCCATTGGCGCAGCTAACGATGTTTGGCTGGATAGTGTCAGGTCAATGCCAACCATAAGTGTCGTAGGTCATCCTGGCCAATAACCCAGACACTGCAGACCCTCCGGGTCAACGGCTCTACGAGCATTTAGTTAAGAATTCATGAAGTTTGAAAAAATTTAAAGAACTAATAAAAAAAAAATTGCTCAATTTGAAAATGATACTGACAACGCATTTTATATTTATTTTGATATCAATATATTGTACATATGTAATATTCTATGAATTAATGAATTTCAATTACAACATAGCTGGATGTTGCAAGGCGGGCGGAATGTTTAAGTTCAAATTCGTATGGTCAAAATTTATTCGTTAGATGGGGACTTAAAATATTGTAAAATGATAATTTCCCCCTCGTTAGAAAATGTACCCTTAGCTCTGGATGCAGCTCTGTGCTTTCAGCACAATTCGTTACATTTTTCTAACGAGTCGCGCCATTACCGTCTTGTGGCGTCTAACTTTTGTTATTATTCGTTACTGGATTACGTCCGTCCAACGATTGTTTTGTAAAAGGTAAATTAATCTCCCAAAAAATTCAATAAAATTACGTTTTATTGAAACATTATTGAAAAGAAAAACTAAATCCTTGTGTTTTTATTTATTTTATTTCTCGGTGCTACGCATTCACAAATGTTTGTGATATAATCGTAATACGACACCAAGGAATGACATTCTAATTGCTTCTCGAGATGTTCTTTATTAGTATGAACGAAAAAATAAGAAACGCAGGTTCAAATATCACCAGCGGCAATTTTTTTATCAAATATTTTTCTAAAAAATATTTTTCTATGCTATGAATCGTTTTAATTTTTTATTTTCGGCATATATTTTCGTATAAATATAATTTTTCAATTAAAAATCAACAAAAAAAATTAAAAATTCTCGTAATTTGCAAAACCTTCTCAAAAGAACTTCCATGGAAGCGAAAAAGTCAAACGGCACATGTTCAAATCCCAGAGGGGATAAAACTTATTTTTATTATTATTTTTTTTACTTTTTTATTAATTTTCAATATTTTTTTTTTGTTAGTTTTCTATTATTTTGTAAAATTTAATTGTCCAAAATTTGCACTTAAAATAGCCCGATTGCGTTCTTTCTAATACTTGTCCGCAAGGACTGCATCGGAAGTAGAAAAAAATCATTGGGGGATCCCAAGATGCGCTTTAGAAGAAAAGGACTGCATCAGTCCTTTTGGACAAGTCCAAAAAGTTGGAAAAACTCGATGGGGGGTTCTGGGATGGGCTTTAAAAGAAATGTTTGTGGAACAACTTCCATTTTTTTTGCTGGGAAAATAATAGTGTAATAAAAAATATGGTTAAAAAAATATGAAATTGGTTGAAAAAAAAAATTTCGCGTTTTAAGTTTCTTCATTCAAATTAACTTCCAGGGCACAACTTCTAAAGCTATGCAAAGGATCCAAAAAGGGAGTACTTCTGTCCTATGACAAGCCCATGTAAAATTCATTGGAGATGATCCAAGTTTGCACTACTTCCGGATCACAGATTGGGGATCCAAACTTTTGGAAGCTCTTTTTTTGCTGGGCAGTTCCACAGTGTGGCGCAAGATATAACAAGTATATACGGCCGTAAGTTCGGCCAGGCCGAAGCTTATGTACCCTCCATCATGGATTGCGTAGAAACTTCTTCTAAACACTGCCATCCACAATCGAATTACTTAAGTTGCGGTAACGCTTGCCGATGGCAAGGTATCTTAAAACCTCCTAACACCATCTTCTAAATTGTATGTAAGTCCATACGTGGTATATATTAAATCAAAAAAGATCGATCCAATACGTTTATAATTCAGTTTGACATAGTAGACATACAATTTTGACAACATTTTCTACAGAAATAAAATTTTAACAAAATTTTCTATAGAAATAAAATTTTAACAAAATTTTCTATAGAAATAAAATTTTAACAAAATTTTCTATAGAAATAAAATTTTGACAATGATGAAAATTTTATTATGAAACGAATAAAATTTTAACAAAATTTTCTCTAGAAATAAAATGTTGACAAAATTTTCAATAGAAATAAAATGTTGACAACATTTTCTATAGAAATAAAATTTTGGTAGATTATTTTTGGCTACAACCATGATTATGAACCGATATGGACCAATTTTTGTGTGATTGGACCAATTTTGGTATGGTTGTTAGCGACCATATACTAACACCACGTTCCTAATTTGAACCGGATCGGATGAATTTTGCTCCTCCAAGATGCTCCGGAGGTCAAATCTGGATAACGTTTTATATGGGGGGTATATATAATTATGGACCGATATGGACCAATTGTGACACGGTTGTTAAAGATCATATACTAACACCATGTTCCAAATTACAACCAGATTGGATGAAATTTGCTTCTCTTGGAGACTTCGCAAGCCAAATCTGGGGATCGGTTTATATGGGGGCTATATATAATTATGAACCGATTTTGACCAATTTTTGCATGGTTGTTAGAGACCATATACCAATACCATGTACCAAATTTCAGCCGGATCAGATGCAATTTGCTTCTCTTTGAGGCTTCGCAAGCCAAATCTGGAGATCGGTTTATATGGGGTCTATATATAATTATAGACCGATGTGGACCAATTATTGCATGGTTGTTAGAGACCATATACCAACACCATGTACCAAATTTCAGACGGATCGGATGAAATTTGCTTCTCTTTTAGGCTCCGCAAGACAAATCTGGGGATCGGTTTATATGGGGGCTATATATAATTATGGACCGATGTGGACCAGTTTTTGCATGGTTGTTAGAGACCATATACAAACACCATGTACCAAATTTCAGCCGGATCTGATGAAATGTGCTTCTCTTTGAGGCTCCGCAAGCCAAATCTGGGGATCGGTTTATATGGGGGCTATATATAATTATGGACCGATGTGGACCAATTTTTGCATGATTGTTAGAGACCATATACTAACACCACGTACCAAATTTCAACCGGATCGGATGAAATATGCTTCTCTTAGAGGCTTCACAAGCCAAATCTGGGGATCGGTTTATATGGGGGCTATATATAATTATGAAACGATGTGGACCAATTTTTGCATGATTGTTAGAGACCATATACCAACACCATGTACCAAATTTCTGCCGGATCGGAAAAAATATGCTTCTCTTAGAGGCTTCACAACCCAAATCTGGGGATCGGTTTATATGGGGGCTATATATAATTATGGACCGATGTGGACCAATTTTGGCATGGTTGGTAGAGACCATATATCAATACCATGTACCAAATTTCAGCCGGATCGGATGCAATTTGCTTCTCTTTGAGGCTTCGCAAGCCAAATCTGGAGATCGGTTTATTTGGGGTCTAAATATAATTATGGACCGATGTGGACCAATTTTTGCATGGTTGTTAGAGACCATATACCAACACCATGTACCAAATTTCAGACGGATCGGATGAAATTTGCTTCTCTTTTAGGCTCCGCAAGACAAATCTGGGGATCGGTTTATATGGGGGCTATATATAATTATGGACCGATGTGGACCAATTTTTGCATGGCTGTTAGAGACCATATACAAACACCATATGCCAAATTTCAGCCGGATCGGATGAAAAATGCGTCTGTTAGAGGCTCCACAAGCCAAATCTGAGGGTCCCTTCATATGGGGGCTATACGTAAAAGTGGACCGATATAGCCCATTTTCAATACCATCTGACCTACATCGATAACAGCTACTTGTGTCAAATTTCAAGGCGATAGCTTGTTTCGTTCGGAAGTTACCGTGATTTCAACGGACAGACGGACGGACGGACATGCTTAGATCGACTCAGAATTTCACCACGACCCAGAATATATATACTTTATGGGGTCTTAGAGCAATATTTCGATGTGTTACAAATGGAATGACAAAGTTAATATACCCCCATCCTATGATGGAGGGTATAAAAATGGAAAAATATATACGAGCACAATTATATTTTTATTAAATCTTTCCAAAACTTTGATGCAAAAGTGTCAAAACATTTATTGTGGACTAATTCATCTAAACCACAAATTATACGGTAGAAAAGCGAACATAGTGCCCACCTATAAATAAGTATCAACAACTCAAACGTTGCCGGTATTCAACATTTTTATTTGAATTTAAATTGTTATTTGGAAATTAATGAAACACTGTTGGTATTGAGTTTCGAATATCAATTATTTTCAGAAGTTGTTCTTCAAGTTTCTTCAAAAATTTCTTGTTGAATTACAAAATAAAACATTGCAGTAGAAAAACCTACGAAATATTAAGTAACCAAAAAATACAATCTCTAAAAAAACTAAAAGCCTCCTGGTGAGCTAGTAGTGCAAATTACTATCTACAGATCGCAGCCAAGTGGCAGTTGCCAAATTACGAGGATGGGACCCGTAATCAAGACGGGAAATTGAGAGTGCGATATCGCAGCATTTGGGCAAAAATAAAACAACGTCAAAAATAAGTGACAAGTGATACAAAAATATCAAATAATATACAAATATATCAAATTACATATGTGATCATTTTTGAGATCTGATCAGCTCCAATTCCATAGTATTTAGATCTGACCAGATATAACCATTTTTGGGATCCGATCATATCTTGGCTCAGACCTAATAATATCAAATCAGATCCCCCAATTTTTACACGGAAATATTTTACTTTTATAAAAAGTTGTGCCAAATTTGATGTATATCCGTCTATGTTTTTATATACCCTGTTGCATGGAAGGCATTTTATTTGTCAGACATTTTTATATATTCATTATTAGACCTCGAAAAAATTAGTCATTATTCACATAATTCGGAGTATTCAATATATCGAAAGATGCCAGAAGATGACAAACATTTTGAAAATTGTTTTTCTTTCAATGTATTATTGGCAAACACATTTGTTGTTGCACCACTACAATAACCACCACACATTAAAGGAATAATTTCAAAGGATAACTGCCATAGAACTGTTTCCCATAGATATGTGAGGGTGTGCAGTTGGAATTGTGTTTTTTTTCTGGTTCGACCGTCTATCGTTCCCCCATTGAAGATGCACAACTAAATACCAATTGAAATTTGGAATTTAACAGCCGACTAGGAATGGCCATGACCATCATCATCATGATAATGGTAATGAGTATGCATGGAAAGGGCTAACTTTTCTTTTATGGTTTCCTTTTATTGTGCTCCTTTTTTGTCTCCTTTAAAATGAACGAGCTATTCTCCGCCGTCCCCACAATGAACAAACCCACAAAATGTCGAATGAGCGATAAACCAAAAAAAAAAGTAATTGATGACTACATGCAATCTCTCTTTATGTGTATGTGTGTCTCTAATACATGCATACATGACAACAAGGTTGGCATTTTAGTTTACCGATGCAAGAAAAAGGTGATTTCTCTTCCAGGAAATCATGACACAAAGAGCAATAATCGTAAATAATTGCTAACAACCTATGGTTAAGTTGTAATGGTGGAATTTTAAATACTAATTAGCGGAAATAAAATTAAAAAGTGATGGTTACAGTGATGGTATAGTCAACAATGCCATAAAACCCCACTTTTATTGTGTTGGAGAAATGTTAAATTTAGTTCATTTTTTGTGTCTTCTGAGTGGTGAAATAATATGAAATATTTTGGAAAAATAACAAAATTCGTCATTTTCTTTCAACGTCAATGATAATAAGATATTGTTTAAACGCCAATATGGTTTCCAAAAGGGGTGCGGACCAGAAGACAAATTAAACTGGTATATTCGTTAGTAAATACGACCAGATCGAATATTGAATTTCCACAACCATGGATCAAATATAATATATTCAATTTGTAAGGGGACAATTCCTAGATATTTTCTCCATTAGAAGTTAGCATAAAGGACCCAAAATTCAGTTATCTATTCCAGCCAGATCTATACTAAATGCTGTGGAAAGGTTCATTCGTTCGAACTCAAACAATTACAATCAGGCGTGTACAAATTTGTATCTGGTGTTTTCTTTTCAGTGACTCTCTTGATCAAGTTCCTTAATCTTCTCTGTCCATAAAGCTCGAACAATTAATCAAGAAAAAAAAATCATGCCTGTTTCTGTATCAGGCTAACATGAAACATAATAAACAACGAAGAACCCGTCGTATAAATAGAAAAGTAATACTACTAATGTACGCGTTAGAATTGTTCTTGTCTCCTTGAAACCAGTTTCTGAAGTTGTCACAAATTATTGTTGACTGAGGAAGTAGAAGCATTGTTAGATTGAATTCAGCAATAGCTTCTTAAAATAAATTTCGTGTGGTTTCATTACTGCAGTAACAAAACGAAATAAAAACAAGTAAGTAAAGTAGAAAGTCGGGCGGGGCCGACTATATCATACCCTAAACCACCATTACAGAATTAGTAATCATAAGCATTTGTGGGGTGCGTATAGGTCTGGGAGATAAACCGCAGTTGCATATTTAAGAAAATTAATATATACACAGTCTTCCACAAGTTTACATACCCCTGAGTTTTTAACCTTCTAACTATACATGTTTCTTGTTGTTGTTTATAAACCACGCAACAAAAAAAATCTTAAAAATTAACAAATACTTTGTTTTTAAAATTATTTTACAAAAATTAAAGGATGTATATGCATAGTTTATAATATTTTATTATTTAAAGAAAATACAAATTCTTTAATCGTATGTAAACTTGTGTGAGACTGTGTATATGGCAATATAGTCAATGTTGCCAGGGAAAATGTTCGGTTTACCCTACAAGGACAAAAAAAGTTCCCTACATTCCCATACATTCCCAAACAATTTTCCCTACTATATTTTTCGTTAAATTTAAAAAAAAAATTACAAAACAAAAATGGTTTTAAGTACTTTATTATCTTAAAACATGAATATGCAACGTATATAACTTAGAATATAAATTTGTATTACCACCACGGTTGCCACAGTTGGTAGAATTCTACCCAAATCAGTAATCTTTTTTGTTAAATCTCTATAAAAATAAAATTTTGGAAAAAGTTTCTATAAACAAATTTTTGTGAGAAATTTTTCTATAGAAATAAAATTTTGACAATAAATTCTATAGATATAAAATTTTGAGAAAAAATTCCACAGAAATAAAATTTTGAGAAAATTTTTTATAGAAATAATATTTTGAAAAAAATGTTCGATAGAAATAAAATGTTGACAAAATTTTCTACAGGAATAAAGTTTACCACACATTGTTAAAGATCAAGCCTTGCCGGCTTCTAATTTCCTCCTCTAGAGCCACCAAAATGTAAAAATTATTACAAATTGTGTTGAGTGAAAATGTCCTACATTGTGGCGCTACGTCCCTACAAGACGCTAAATATTAGAAAAACCCTACATATAAGGAATTTCCCCTACTTCTAGCAACACTGGCTGTGTTGATATTGCACCTACGGAGTTAGTATGCTACTAATATTGAGTCCATTATTAAAAAAGAGAAAATCGTTAAATTAGTGTGGGTAATAAATACAAATTTGTAAAAATCGAGCAATATTCTCATGGAAGAGCTACGTATAAGTACGATCGGCTAGTACATCAAAATCTGAAATTTGAGTAACATTGGTTAATAAATAAGAGTACTATGGCCATATTTGGGAAAATCGAGCGATGCATATATATGGAAGCTATATCTAAATCTGAACCAATTTGCATAATATTTTGCGGGTTTGATTAATACCACAAAAGGTTACCTTGTGCAAGATTTGAGTAAGATCAGTTACGAAATGAGGCCTGTATGGTCAAACATAAGGTTATAAGGGCGAATTTTTCAAAATCGGGCGATACATATATGGGAGCTATATCTAAATTTGAACCGATTTCGATGAAATTTTTCACATATGGTTAGTACTATAGAGGACTGGCTCTAGCCAATTTTTAGTAAGATCGGTTAATAAATAAGGGTTCTATGGCCAAATTTGTGAAAATCGGGGTATACATATATATGGGAGCTATATCTAAATCTGAACCGATTTCCATGATTTTTTGCACATATATTTAGTGCTATAGAAGACTACATATAGCCAAATTTGAGTAAGATCGGTTAATAAATAAGGATTTTATGGCCAAATTTAGAAAAATCGGGTGGTACATATATATGGGAACTATAGCTAAATTTGAACCGATTTCGATGATTTTTTGCACATATAGTTAGTGCTATAGAAGATTACATTTAGCCAACTTTGAGTAAGATCGGTTGATAAATGAAGGTTTGTGGCCAAATTTGGGAAAATCGGGCGATACACGCAAAGAAAAAAAGCGTTTGGAAAACGTGTACCGAAAACGTTTTTCTTTTGTTAGAGTTTTTTGAATTGCTTCGAAAATTGTAAACTTTTATCGCCAAAAAATTTCGTTTGTTACAAAATTTTTATTTTTTCAATAAAAAAAGTTATTTTTGAAACAACAACACAGTCCATTTCGTTTATATCAAACACTGTTCTTTTCTGACTTTAGGTCTTTAATAAGACACATTTTACAGTTCAAAATTTAATATACTACAATGTAATGTTGAACATTTTTTCGGAATCTTCCGAACATATCTGGAATATATGTAAAAAAAAACACAAAAAAAAACTTTGGTCCCAGCAGGGATCGAACCCACGACCCTTGGCATGCAAGTCGGACGTAGCAACCACTGCTCCACGGTGCCAAACTAACTGTTTGTTTCTGTTAAATAAACTTTGTTTATTCGGTTCGTGGGCGCCGCAAGCTATGCTATATAAATACAACTTATATAGATATTTATCTATTGATGACCATAACAGGTACATAGCTCAGTGGTTAGTGTGTTGGCTTACAAAGTGAATGGTCCGCGGTTCGATTCTCCGTCCAGGCGAAAGGTAAAAAAATTTTAAAAATGTATAAAATCGTATAATTTCTTAACACCTTTTCCTTCTTCTATTACAGGAAAAGGTGTTAAGAACTAAAAAATCTCGTGGATGTGAGAAACATGTGAGGGAAAATGCAATTAGCAAGAAAACAATGTTTTTTTTTTTTTTTTTTTTGTGTTTGTCTTTATGAAATTATTTTTACATCCTGGAAAAGAATAAACGTTTATCACAAAAAGTCTATACTTTTCTTACAAAAACACTTCCTTACAGCGAAAAGCAAATGAGAAACGAACTTTGTTTGTCTAAAATTTCGTTTGGGAGGAAAGAATTATTTTTTTGCGTGTACATATATATGAGAGCTATATCTAAATCTGAACCGATTTGGATGAAGTTTTGCAGACTTGAAGGGCGATGAAAAGAATTACCTTTTGCCAAATTTGGTGACGATCCGTTTGAAAAAAGCGCAACGTGACCCCATTTGTCGAAACCGGGCGATACATATATATGGGAGCTATATCTAAATTTGATCCGATTTCTTCCAAATTCAATAGCGTTTGTCCTTGTGCCCAAAAAAACTCCCTGTACCAAATTTCATCAAAATCGGTTAATAATTGCGACCGGAATCCTGTGAACAACAAATACATGGACAGACGAACGGACGGACACCAAGCGCTAGATCGACTCAGAAGGTGATTCTGAGTCGATCGGTATATATTTTATGGGGTTTAAAGCAATATTTCTGGTAGGCACATTTTTTGGCAGATCAAACTTATTATACCCTGGCCACTATATAGTTTAGGGTATAATAAGGGATTTAGAGCTATATGAAGACATGATGCATAGTGAAAGTGAAGATGATTCAATTTGTAAGAGGACAATTCCTATATGTTTTCTCCATCAGAAGTTATCATCTACACTAAGGGCTGTGGAGAAGTTCATTGACCTTTCCACAACTAGCGTGTATAGATTTGTATCTGGCGTCTTCTTTTCAATGACCCTAAATATTGGTCAAGTTCCTTAATCTTCTTTGTCCACACAGTTCGTACAATTAATTGTAAATTAAGGAAAATAATATAATAGATTCCTTTGAAAACACTTCGTCATAGCGTGTTATATAATTTCAGGTTATTTGATGAAACATACCACCAGTAGATCAAATCAAATGAAACTATTCCTGAAATTAAATTTAAAGTTTGTACATATGGAGACTACATAACATTGTGGATTTAGGAATACCATTTTTGTAAGAATTTTGGGGGACTCGTGAGTTTTTCGTTTAAACGTTCATGATTTCAAATCTAAATTCCGACAGACGGATTTACTTCTTTCTTTGTTCTTCAAATCAGTCCACTTTAGAAAATGCTGGTTATTTAACTTCCTATCCTTCAACACTTCACTTTCATCCCACTTCCCAGAAACGTTGGACAAGAAATTTAATTTGACTGATTTCAAAACATGAGCTCAAAGTCAAATCAGTATCGCCTTCGTAGAAACAACTGTTGCAATTCAAATGAAATCATGTGAAACGGGTCTAATAGAATTTCATCTAAAATAAATTCCAAACACTTTTGCATCCTTGCAGTTGCCCAAAGTTTTAGCACATTGCTAAACTGGCAATCATTGAGTGCTGAAAAAAGTACAATTCTTGTTGAGTAGCCATCATTTTGGAAGTCCATTCAGTTTCAACTGTAGTGAATTATGTAACTAAAGAAGCAATTTTGTTGAAGGACTCTTAATTTAGGCAAATTGTAATGCACAATTTACATACGTCAATATACAAGCGATTTTTTATATTTTTGTAAAGAAAACAGAAAACTTAAGCAGCAACGACATTGTGGTAGGCCGGAGCGAACCATCTTCCAGGAATAAACTTGAACGATTCCACTTTAGCCAAGTTTGTCTTACACAAATAGAATCCAACGTTAAAATTTTGTCAACGAGACTTAACTTAAGCAGTTTGTTAATGTTTTTGGAGCAATCTGGTTGGTTCCACAAAAGTAAATAATGGAGAAGGTTCAGTGGTTAAGACTAGAAGTGCCCATATGTAATAGGTACTTTTAGTTAAATGTGGTATCACAATGGACTGAATAGTCTAAGTGAGCCTGAAATTTAATCGGGCTGCCACTTTAACCTAACCTAACCTATTTCTATCGAAAATTTTGTCAAAATTTTATTTCTATAGAAAATTTTGTCAAAATTTTATTTCTATAGAAAATTATCTCGAAATTTTATTTCTATAGAAAATTATCTCGAAATTTTATTTCTATAGAAAATTTTGGCAAAATAGTTTTTCTATAGAAAATTTTGGTAAAATGTTATTTCTATAGAATATTTGTAACAAAAAAAAATATTTTATAGACAATTTTGTCAAAATTTTATTTTTATAGAAAATTTTGTCAACATTTTATTTTTATAGAAAATGTTGTCAAAATTTTATTTTTATAGAAAATTTTGCAAAATTTTATTTTTATAGAAAATTTAGTCAAAAATGTATTTCTATAGAAAATTTTGTCAAAAACTTATTCCTATAGACAATTTTGTCAAAATTTTATTTCAAAATTTTATTTCTGTAGAAAATTTTGTCAAAATTTTATTTCTATAGAACATTTTATCAACATTTTATTTCTATAATTAATTAATTTTGTAAAAATTTTATTTCTATAGTAAATTTTGGCAAAATATTTTTTCTATAGAAAACTTTGGTAAAATGTTATTTCTATAGAAAATTTTTAAAAAAGTATTTTATAGACAATTTTATCAAAATTTTATTTTTATAGAAAATTTTGTCAAAATTTTATTTTTATAGGAAATTTTGCAAAATTTTATTTTTATAGAAAATTTAGTCAAAAATTTATTTCTATAGAAAATTTTGTCAAAAACTTATTTCTATAGAAAGTTTTGTGAACATTTTATTTCTAAAGAAAATTTTGTCATAATTTTATTTCTATAGAAACTTTTGTCAAATAATTTTTTTTTATAGAAAATTTTGTAAAAATTTTATTTGTATAGAAAATTTTTTCAATTTTTTTTTTATAGAACATTTTGTCAATATTATATTTATATAGAAAATTTTGTCAAAATTTTATTTCTATAGAAAATTTTGCTAAAATATTATTTCTATAAGTAATTTTGTCAAAATTTTAGTTCTATAGAAAATTTGGTCAAAATTAATTTTTATAGAAAATTTTGCAAAATTTTATTTCTATAGAAAATTTTGCAAAATTTTATTTCTATAAAAAATTTTGTCAAAATTTTATTTTTATAGAAAATTTTATCAAAATTTTATTTCTATAGAAAATTTTGTCAAAAATTTATTTCTATAGAAAATTTTGTCAAAATTTTATTTCTATAGAAAATTTTGTTAAAATTTTTGTTTTTATGGAAAATTTGGTTAAAATTATTGTTTTTATAGAAAATGTTGTCAATTTTTTTGTTCTTATATAACATTTTCTCAAAAAATGTTATTTCTATATAAAATTTTGTCCAAATTTCTATAAAAAATTTTGGCAAAATTTTATTCCTGTAGAAAATTTTTTCAAAATTTTATTTCTATAGAAAATTATATCTATAGAAATTTTTTTGAAAATTTTATTTCTATAGAAAATTTTGTTAAAATTTTATTTTTATAGAAACTTTTGTCAAAATTTTATTCTAAAAATTTTGTCATAAATTTTTATTTCTATAGAAAATGTTGTCAAAATTTTATTTCTATTGAAAATGTTGTCAAAATTTTGTTTCTATGGAAAATTTTGTCAATATTTTATTTCTATAAAAAATTTTGTCAAAATTTTGTTTGCTAAAATTTTTTATTTCTAAGAAAATTTAGTCAAAATTTTATTTCTATCGAAAATTTTGTCGAAATTTTATTTTTATAGAAAACTAGCGTAACCCGGCCCGCTTCGCTGCGCCTTCCGAAGCGTGTTTGGAGGAACATTTTGCATTAACTTAGTCAACTATATCCTTCGTGCTGAAACCAAATTCGAAAAGATTTCAATTCTTTTAAACAAATCGGACTACTTGATTTTTCGTTTATAGGTACAAATACGGCGGGAGAGGGTGTACCTCCAAATTTTTTTAATAATGTTCTGTATTCAAGTAGTTGGACAATCTTCTATATTTCTTGTGAATTTTAAGTGGGGTTTGTCAAGAAAAGGTATCCTTCTCCTCAACATATCTGAAAATTAAGCACTATATTATAATAACATACAAAGAATTACTGTTTCCCATCCAACAAATCGGTAAAAGCAAAAGTAGTAAAAAATTTTACCACATTAACATTTGCTAAAATGTTGGAAAATGATGCACCCTCTACGTTGGCTGCCAATTTCATGTAAATTTAAGTTCTTTACTAAAAAGAAGTCTGGCAGAAGCCTGTACAAAAATCATAAAATTATGTACCGAGTTCCCATTTACGGACAACCCTCTACTTTCAACTTAAGAAAAAAACAACGGACAAAAGGGAACCCTCTCTTTACTAAAAAGAAGTCTAGCAGAAGCCTGTGCAAAAATCATAAAATTATGTACCGAGTTCCCATTTACGGACAACCCTCTACTTTCAATTTAAGAAAAAACGGACAAAAGGGAACCCTCTCCCCACCTTCGCTCCACTCCGACCTGATATCGGACTATCACGTACCCTATATTAATTTCGCAACTACTCAATGGTCCCTATAAATTCTATCGAAGTAAATCGATAAAGTTTATTTCAATTTTCCCCTTCCCCAACCAGATATCGAAAAATCATATAGTAATTTAAAAATTGTGTATAAATTTAATCACCTCCTGCCACGTCCCTGTAAATTTCAAGTAGATCGGAGATGTTTAAATTTTGCTCTATTGTTTTAAAGGGACGTCACTTTCCCCGATACAATATCGACACCCCTAACCTTCCCTGAAAATTATTGAAACTTTCCTTCAAGTGTGGGGCAAGGAAGGTTGCCTCTTCGTTCATAACCTTCCCCCACTGCCTTTGTAAATTTCAAGAAAACTTAAATTTTTTTTTGTAGTTTTAGAGGAGGACCTCCTCCCCGACCAAATATCGAAAAGTGATTTAGCGTATCTTTTGTAAACGTCCCAGAAAATGTCAAGCAAATTATAAGCCTAAAAGGGCGGCCTCTCTTCCGTCCAAATATCACAAAATCAGGTATCAACTATTACGGTTGACGGAGGTTACGATCTCTCCCCAGTCCTCTGTAAATTTCAAGTAACTCGGTAAAGTTTAATTGTTTCTCTGTATGTACTTAAGAGAAGCGGATGTCTCCCTATGTCCTTTTATTTTTATTAAAAAATCAGGAACCTGATATAAATTTCGTAACCCATTTTTTCTGTAAAATTTCAGTTGGCGGAGTTTAGTTTTGTTTGAACTTTCAAAAAAAAAAAATTTGGGCAAAGGGGTGGTCCCCCTCCCCGACCAAATATCGAAAAATAATGTAGCGGATTTTTGTCTACATGCCAACCCCAACATTCAATGAAAATTTCAAGCAAATCGCATAATTTTGTTCCAAGTTTCAAAAAGTAGGGCAAGGGGGAGGTCCCCCTCCCCATCCACATATGAAATCATCAGGTACCCCATATTAATTCCATAACCTCACCACATGTTCTCTGTAAATCTCAGATAATTTAGAGAATTTTAGTTTTTTCACTGTACTTTAAAAAAAGTCGAACAAAGGAGAGGCCCCCCTCGGCCACCAAATATCGAAATAAAAAGTAGCGGATCTTTGTCTAGATGCCAACCCCAATCTTCAACGAAAATTTCAACCAAATCGGTCAACTTTTGTCCAATTTTCAAAAAGTCCGACAAAGGGGAGGTCCCCCTCCGCGACCAGGTGTCAAAAAATGAGATACCCTATTTTCACCACATGAACGCCCCCTACGATCTCTGAAAGTTTCAAGTAAATCGGTTCAGCCGTTTCGGAGCCAACTCGGTACATACAAACAAACAAACAAACAAATAAACAAACATAGATTGAATTTTATATATATAGATGTTTTAAAAATTTTATTTTTATACAAAATTTTTGTTTTTATAGAAAATTTTTTAAAATTTTTTTGTTTAATAGAAAATTTTCTCAAAATTTTATTTCCATATACAAAATTTTTGTTTTTATAGAAAATTTTTTAAAATTTTTTTGTTTAATAGAAAATTTTCTCAAAATTTTATTTCCATAGATAATTTTGTCACATTTTTTGTTTTATAGAAAATTTTGTCAAAATTTGATTTCTATAAAAATTTTTGTCAAAATTTTATTTCTATAGAAAATTTTGACAAAATTTTCCATAAAAATAAAATTTTGTCAAAAATTTATTTTTATATAAAATTATTTCTATAAACGTTTGTTAAGTACCCCTCAGTTAGAATGGAATATTTTGCAAAATCTACCAAAACATCAAGAATTCTATCAAGCTAACAAACAGCAAAAAACAAAAAAAAAATTACCATTTTTGGTAGAATTTTACCAATTGTTGTAAATTTGTCTACAACCCAATTTTAGTACTTGGGTATTTAGAAGTAAATTTTCGCTCATAACATACGAAATCATACCAATTTGGGTTAAGAGAGTCATAAACAAAATACTGTCAACATTGCATGTAGGTTTTCTGATAGGTATTCCAAGAAATTTGGCACACGTTGCCAAAATATAAATTTTACTCTCTGTCCAAAATTTCAAAATTTTCGGAATAAAACTTTAACCTCAGTGGTCATATCAATCTAAATCGAGCAAAAGATATATATTAGAGCTATATTTAAATCTCGAGATTTCTTCCAAAATCAATAGGGTTCTATTCTTTCCAAAATAGATACTTGTGTCAAATTGATTGGACTGAAACGGCGATCTATACACCCAGAGAAGGAATATGATCACCTCAACCATGTTTCAAGAGCAAAATGTTATTTTTGAATGGTGACCATGTAACATGTTTGTCGCAACCATGTTATTTTCTCGGAGATTATGTGTCTGATTTCGGCAAGCATATTATTTTTGGCGAGAAAAGAACATTTTTGCCGTAAACATGTTACATGGTCAATATCCAAAAATAACATTTTGCTCTTGAAACATGGTTGAGGTGATCATATTCCTTCTCTGCGTGTACTCTGATTAGAAATATGTGTTCACGGACAGACGGACATGGCTAGATCGATTCAGTAGCTGACCCTGAGCAATATTGCCTAAGACACCATACATCTGTCTCCTCACCTTTTGGGTGTTGCAAACATATACTTATACTTATTATTATTATTAGTTTATTTAAAATCATAATAAATTATGAAGATAAATACAAAGAAATAAAGGTACTGACAACTAAGGTTTTCGATATAATATAATACGCTTTTCCACAGAGTGGTTCAAGGTATACACATTATTGATTCAATTTTATTGATAAATTGCGTTAACTTTTTTTATATCAGTATGGCGTCATTTCCCTCTTCATTGGAAACTGCTTTTTCCCTTCCCTCGTATTCTCAATCGGTAAATCCAATAATAAATTTACAGACAATTTATTTAACCACTCACATATTTCTTACATATCCTTGAACCACATAATTATACACAGTTCACTTCATTCCATGATTTTATTGAACCGGCTTCTTGCGAAATATGCACCTGTAAATGAGATCGAATTTCTAATCTGTCTGTCTGTCTGTCCAACACTTATTTATTTGGCTATATTAACCTTGCAAAAGCATTGTATAAGACCTCCTTTAGCTAATATTTGTGCGTGAAATCAGAGTTCATTAACATAAATTCTGCTACTGAAATTCGATAGTTATAGTTGTTGAACTCCGTTCCACAACTGTTCTTAGCTTATTATTAATTTTTTGAAAATTTTGAATAATGTTTGAATATTTGAATTTAACGAAAATAATTGAATTGCCAATACATAATATGAATTGTTGTTATCGATACTTGAATTCAATCTTTATGCGATAACCCTAAAGCTTTTACTCAAAATGAATTTAATTGTTGTAAATTCTAAATCATAATGTCTGACTGACACTTCGTTTGTTGTAAAAACTTCACTTGTGCTTCGTCATTGCCCTTGGTAAGCTGCCGTCATCCTGAATAAAGCCATACTTTTGAATTCTTAAACTTAAACTTTGCCTTTTGCTTTCTTCTCTTTTCGTTACAAAAAATCTTTACATTTCCGAGAGTTAATCTTTATCTACAGTCCACTAAAGGAAACATCTCACGGATTTGTTCATGATCCTTCGAACCGTCAAGGAACTGGGAAGAATCTTATAATCTTGGATTACGTCCACTGTCTTGGAAAAGCGTTTGCATTTAACTTGGGATTACGTCCTCCACATTACACAAACCGCAGACTTGCCTATCCATTTTTTCATATTCTCAAAATCATTATGGACAAAAGGTACGTGAAATTTATTATTGTGAACGTTTGAGAATATCAGTGTTTGGCTTATGATTTAGTGGCAACGCAACGGTAGAATAACTTTGTGATCTGAATAATTATTTTTTACATGACTTATGGTTCTGATCTCGAAACTTTAACCAGAAAGCACATAGTCAGAAATTCTTCTTACAAGTGATCGATGTTAATTGTAACACAGATTGTTGTTACAGAATGCAAATTTGAACTCTGTTAAATTCTTTGCAAAAGAAGCAAAAAGCTGTTTAACATTAGCCACTGTAAATTGTAAAAAGTTTGCTTTACGAGCAACTCTAACATAAATTCCCTTACATACTTACCCTTACATACTTACCCACGGTTTATGTTTACGACATTCGTGGATACTTACCTTCAACATATTTAACATTCGTACCAGAAATATTTGCAACATTTACAATTGTGTATATAGTTTACGAAACCGCAACATTTGTTTGCAACATTTTAAGATACTTACCTTGATATGCAAACCTAACATACTTACCTATGCTATCCACACTGCAGCCCTAACATACTTACCCATGTTATCCACACTCAACCACAAAACGCGTTAACAGCCATATTCAACAAAACATCCATCTTCAACGTTATATGTAATCTCAGTCACTCTCCGATATAATTTTCAACATTCATAGAAATTTTCTGTTTGTCCGCTGACAAACATCGAATTAGCATACATACAGCGATACATACACTACCATATGCTTTGATACATACTCTACACACATAAGTGAATTCTCTTAAGTTACCAGTTACAAAAATTCTCTCGAAAGCTGACTGCGCAGCCAAAATTAAAACGACAGTCAGAATATTAACATTACTCTCTTATTTTGAAGCACATTGCACATGCCACCAATCAATACGTCAGATGATTTGTCTTGTTCTCGGATTCATAGTTGCCACATACTTACCGATTTTTTGGCACAACTGGATGCTAATTGAGGCATAATATATTTATTCTTTATAAGCTAATTGTGTATAGAAGACAGCCAACATTTAAAAAATTAATTTTGAAAATTTAATTTTGCATTCGTCTAAAAATTGTTGGTGAATGTAAAATATTATAAATTAAAAGTTAATATCGAACTCATATTGCGATCCCGACTTCATAATACAAATCATAGAATGTGGCAAGCGATAGGGCATCTCTGCTTTCGTCGGAAAAGAAAATAGAGAGAGAGTTAGAGTGTCAAAGCCGGTAGAGTGTCATTTGAATAAGAATTTCTTGGAGTGAACAAGCAAAGTTGAAGAGCGAAAAAAAAAGAATTTAGTAAAAAGTCAAAAGTATAAACTGAGGATAAATATTTAAATGTTGTACTAACTTGAAAAATTGAGAAAGTTTGGAGACAAAATTAAGTATTGTATGTGGAAGAATTGCTTTGCTAATTTGGATTGCCTATTGATTGATGATTGGATGGTTGAATTGACTATGAATGTGGACGAAATTTCTATTGCCTGATATATTGGTGAAGAAGGTGGATGATTTGGTGTGGTTTTCTAACGGTGCTTGGGTGGCAAGAATATTCCTAATTGCTTGTGGGTTGATACATCATCGTGGCGGCAAGGGAACATCAATACGTACATTGGTGAGTGGATGTTGATATGTTGATACGTAGGTAGGGTTGCCAACAAGTTATCATAAATCAATAACACAAATGGAAAAACGCTTAAATGAAAATCTTGCAAAATTGTAAAGATTTTGAGACAACAATATTCTTTTGATACAAAGAATCAACCCAATGTAGTTACCATAATTAAAGTGGTTTATATTTTGGGAATATTAATTTTTAAAATTTTAATAATTTTTACTTGATAATACACAATTGAATTATACACGGAAAGAAATTGAAGATTATATGGAAAATTATATGAGCAATTGTACTAAAAATTTTATGGAAAATTATATGAAATTTATATGCAAATTATAACACTGAAAAAAAATTTCAAAAGAAAATTATATAGAAAACATAAAATTTTATTATATACTGAAAAATATATCTAAGAAAACTATTTGGAGTCTGGCTTTCAATTGATAGAGATTGGAGGCAAATATATATACATATGTATGTATATATATATACAGTTGGCTGAAATTTCCCTGGGATCCGGGAAAATTGCTCTACATACAAATTTTTTTCTAATTTTGTGTTTGTACACGGGGAATATTTGAAAACATTTTTCAATAATTTTACTAACGTTTGTACCAAAGGTCATCAGATAGGAGTATATCCTATCCGATTTCATATTGGCATATGCAATTTATACAGAGAATACTTACCTATGAGTGAAAATAGAAATTCGTAATACTTACCTTAAAGGAAAAATAACACTTACCTTTGAAATTTAGGACACTGGAAGAAAAAATACTTACCTACACTCGGAGAAAAAGTGACTTTATATTTCACTAAAACTTTATTTTAGTTCATGGAGTTTGTAAGAAGTTTCCTTTACTCTAAGTTTCCTTAACGTTCGTTAAATGAACTAAGAGACGTGAGAAAATTACACACAAATTAAGAATTACTTAATGCGTATTTCTCACAAAATAGTACATTATTTATTTGAGTTTGTAATTTTTACTGCAAATACGATCATCGTAAACTTCATGTGTCACTAAAGGCATTCTTGCAAGTTGCAATTATCAAATTTTTTCATTCGAGCTACAGAATTTTCTTCGAAAAGTGAAAATTGAATTTGTCGAAAAATATATACTTATTTGTGATATCGACAAGTTGCCAGCGTTTTATACTGTTTAGTAGGAATTTTCTAAAAATATTCAGAGTTTTCTGAAAGTAACCGAAAGTGTTCTTCTTGGTGGATTCATTGGGTTGTCAGTGTGTAAAGAAAATATATGCCTATAATACGAAATACCTACATATGAAAGTGAGAATATAGCACATCAAAATTGAGGCTACTTACTTGCCTGAAATTGCTATTCTTAATTTTAAGAATGAATTTTGTATTTCTTTGAATTCGGGTGTTGGTTTACACAGAAAGAAAAGTGAACTGGATTTTTCCTTATCGTGGCAATAAAGATTGGATAAAAGTAAAGATTAACATCATTGTTATTATCGTTACTATATTAACTACGCTGTAGTTTATACAATCCAAGAGAGGTGTACGAAATTTTTTCCAGCTTGAGTTAGCATTTTCTTTAATTGCACGTACGTTGATTTATGCCCACGTTTATTCAACAATTGTTGGACATACCTGGAATAAAGAATTTCATACATGAAATTTTGAGAATTGACTAATGCAACATTATTTTTTTTTACGATAAGGAGAAGTTCAGTTAGCACCAGTTTATCGACTTTTTTCTGCATATTGCAACCCTTGGAATTTATTGAGTATATTTTGGCAATTTTCATTTATTAAGTCAATTGGATATTTATTTACGAGTTTCGTACTTTGAATCTTTGGAATTGCCATTGGTCACTACAAGTTGACGTTACCAAATTTATTTGCAGCACAAAAGGAGGAAAGTTGTGCTCGATCTCCTTGGTATTTTTTGTATTTATTACTCATTTGAATAAGGCGAATGTTTGATCGCTATTGTCCAAGTTCGTGGATAAAACTGTCATAGCCCAAAAGCATTTGGAGGAGGTAATAGCTACGCGACGATACACATACACATTGTTGGATTTGGCGACATTTGGGAAAGTGGTTTGAGCTTTTGCACAAAGCTGTTAAGATACATTTTGAATTATATTTTGTGGAAGTCCACTTTCAATTGATTTTGGGCACAGTCTGAATTTACGAGTAAAAGTTTTAAAAGAAATCTTGATTATCTCACCTGATTGAAGCTTTCGTACAAACTTTTAATGGATTCTTATGATCACATTTGTGGTTAAAGTTGCTTTGAGGGAAAATACATATCAATACAAAGTTATATGCTGACTTCTAAGAGATTCTCTAGCGAGAAAATTCAACTTTGTTAGATTTCACTGTTCTTTTTTTCTTTTGGCTCTCTTTGTCGGCGTAAATCACTTGTGGATTTGATGTTCAACCCTCAACGAATTTTATTTATGAACTGACTCAATTGAGTTTGATGGAACTGTAGTATGCTTTTTGTTTATTGTGATCATAGCATATGATTGGAGAATTTGACATTACGATATATTTTTCACGATTTGCCACAACACTATATTACACTGTGAATATTTTCATGAATTCTATTCGACGCTCACAGTTTTCTGGATATTATATAGTTGATATTGAGGAAATTACTTGTGAAGTGGTTCACTGTTGGATTTTATACTGCTATCTTATTTGAAATTGCTCTTGTGGAGTTTAAACTTATATATGAATTAATTTATTTATCTGAAATTAAGTATTACTTATTCCTATATGCAAATTAACTTTGCGTGTGAAACTTTGATGGGTTTGCTGAATTTTTGATACAAGTTTACTTATACTGTATACTTATACTTTACTGGAAATTTTGTTAATATATTGCTCTCGTGGAGTTAAAAGTTTTTAATAGTACAATTACTCTGTCTTACCTCAATTTAACATTTTTAGAGGTAAATATCAAGTAAATTTCTTGTCGTTTAAATCCTTTTTTGGGTTATAAAACGCGGTTATTTCAAGCTACTGGCACATCTTTGGAATTGAGTCTGCACATTCATATTACATATTGACTTTGAGTCTTGGAACTTTGTTTTTTTTTTATTTACTGCAAAAATACTGAACCCCAATTACTTGTTTACGATTTGTAATGGCTTCACAAAAGTTCATATTTTTTTCGGACCAAGTCGTCACTTATTGCGCCAACTTCAGTGCTATTGATACTTCTGAGCACAGACTTTCAAGTCTGCAAGTTGATCTTGAAGACTTAGAACGGCGTTGGCAGACTCTCACTCAGGTATACGAGACAGAGATGGTTACTGATAGCGCTAAGGCGGAGAAAGAGTCAATACACGCGAAGTTTAATGAGTCTATAAGGGCTTATAAGAAATGCAAAGCTGATATGCTGGACTTGATTGAAATAGAAAAAAGAGCGATGGAGCGATCTGCGCGTCCTCAAGAAATACTTGGGACCACATCGCAGGAGGTGACTGGGTATTCTTTGAAAGTCCCTCCATGCGATACTGAAATGTTCGGTGGTGGATATGACAAATGGCCCAGTTTTCGAGACATGTTCTCAGCCATTTATGTCAATCACCCAAAATTGTCTCCGGCACAAAAGTTATTTCACTTAAGGGCAAAGACTCGTGGGGAGGCTAATCAGATTGTAAAACAATTCGCATTAACTGATGACAACTTTCACTTAGCTTGGGAATCCCTACGTCAACGTTACGAAAATAAGCGCATACTTATTAATCATCAGCTCAGGAAAATATTTGAAACTGAGCGCGTAACTTCGGAAAAAGGAAAAGCTCTACGAAACTTGCAGTACACTATAAACAATTGTCTTTCTATATTGAAAACTTACAATATATCGGTCATGTCGTGGGATCCATTCTTAGTTTTCTGGGTTTCATCAAAACTTCCGGATGAAACTTTGACAGCCTGGGAAAATTCGTTAAGCGATCACAAGGAAATGCCATCTTGGGAGCAATTGGACGACTTTATTTCAAAAAGATTAAATATGTTGGAATCTATTTCTGACATGAGGAAGCCTTCAAATAATACAAATGTGACTCAGAAAACTCAGACTTATCACACGAAAACTGATTCCAAAGTCCGATCTTGTAAAGCTTGCAAACTTAATCATTCTTTGAGAGCCTGTCTTAAATTCAAAACTTGGTCTCTTGCACAAAGGCGAAAGTTCGTCAGGGACAACAAAGTATGCATAAATTGTTTGTGTTACGGCCACACTGCGCAAAATTGTCAAAGCGAAAATGTTTGTCAGAAATGTCACCAGAAACATCATACACTTTTACATCCAGATTCTGTTCAAGAGCTACAAAGTAGTCCGCCACCTGAAGTCACGACATTTCATACGGAAACTGCATATGATAATCAACCTTCGACATCAGCTGCTGCTTATGGAAATTCAGTTTCACATGTTCAATCTAACTTTACTAGTTCTGCAGATTCTACTATTTTGCCAACGGCGTTAATCTATTTAGAACACTTAGGAACTAATTTAACAATACGGGCTTTTATTGATCAAGGATCCCAAGAATCTTTTATTTCAAGCAGACTTGTAAAGCGATACTTAATACCGACCAAGAAGTCATTTACTACCATTTCAGGATTAGGGGGTACTCTTCTTGAGAATTCTTCGAAACTTTGTCATCTGATTTTAAAATCTCGAAAATCTGATTTCAAAATTCGTACAACTGCGTTAGTTATTTCAAATATGAATCACTTAATGCCCTCTTACCCAACCCAGATCTCTAACTGGTCAGATTTGGAAAATATTGACTTAGCTGATCCCTACTTTTACAAACCCGCGCAAATAGACATGTTATTAGGTAGCGACATTCTTCCATTCATCTTGAAATCGGGTGTGCGAAGAAATATATCTGGAAGTCTTCTTGCACAAGAAACTGAATTTGGTTGGATTTTGAGTGGCCCTCCAAAAACTAGATCTACTCAAGTGTTTGCGAATTTTGTGACTTGTACTGATTCACTTAATAATGAAATTAGAAAATTTTGGGAACTTGAAGAAGTTCCAACTTCAAAGAATTTGTCTGAAACTGACATGTGGTGTGAAGATTTTTATCGGAAAACTACTGTTCGCCAATCTGACGGGAGATATCAAGTTAGATTACCCTTTCGTCAGGATCTACCCAAAGACTTAGCTCTAGGAACTTCAAGACGAGCTGCCCTCGGTCAATATCTTCATATGGAAAAGAACTTGAAAAAATCGCCTCAACTTGCTGCAGAATACACTGCTGTTTTATCTGAATATTTAACACTTGACCACATGGAGATAACGTCTTCCTCAGAAATCTGTCGTGACTCTGCATATTTTTCCTTTTATCTTCCTCATCACGCAGTCGTAAAACCTGAAAGGTCATCTACAAAAGTACGTGTGGTATTTAACGCCTCGAAGAAAACTTCGACGGGAGTCGCATTGAATGATATTCTGCATACTGGACCGATACTACAAAATGAACTGATGAATGTTGTACTACGCTGGCGTTTCTTCCGATACGTGTTTAATGGCGATATTCAGAAAATGTATCGCCAAATTTATGTTCATCAGGATGATAGACAATATCAGCGCATTTTATTCCGGGAAAATTCGACCGGAGGGATCAAAGACTTTTGCTTGAAGACTGTTACTTTTGGAGTAAACTGTGCTCCATACTTGGCTATTCGCACACTTTTACAACTAGCCGAAGAAGAAAAAACTACTCATCCCACAGCTTCACATATTTTACGAAACCAAACATATGTTGACGATATTCTTTCTGGGGGACATTCATTAACTGAGACCAAGGCTTACTTGTTAGAACTTATAGATTTACTTAATTCTGCTGGGTTTCCACTCAAAAAGCTTACGGCTAATCACCCACATATTCTTCGCAATGTGCCCCCGGAAGATCTTCTAAATGAAGATTTCTTGAAACTTGAAGATACCAGCGAAACAAAAACATTAGGCATTCGGTGGAATGCCATGTCAGATTCTTTTTTCTATGTCGTTTCAAATATTGCTCTTCCTACCTCACCGATGACGAAAAGGAAAATATTATCTATTGTGGCAAAGATATTCGATCCCGCTGGTTGGTTGGCGCCGATTATAGTTGTAGCAAAGATGCTTTTACAACAACTTTGGCTTGATGGAACTGATTGGGATGAGGAAGTCAAGCCTCACTCTTTTCAAAAATGGAATTCTTTCATTTCCAATTTTTCTGACATTGAGTATATCCGAATACCTCGTTGGATTTATTATGCACCCGACAGGCGTATTCAAATTCACGGATTTTGCGATGCTTCCGAAAAAGCATACTGCGCATGTATATATATCCGCATTATATCACCTGAGAACTGTATAACATCAAACTTACTTGTTTCAAAAACTAAGGTGGCACCTTTGAAAACAGTGAGCTTACCCAGGTTAGAATTGTGCGGCGCGGCACTACTGTCTAGACTTTTGAAATCAGTATCCCAAAATCTGACTTTTCCTGTTACCGGTGTTTATCTTTGGTGCGACTCAACTATTACTTTGGCTTGGTTAGATAAACCCCCTTTCCATTGGAAAACTTTTGTCGCAAATAAGATTTCAGAAATTTTGGATAATGTGGGAAATGTAACTTGGCGATATGTTCCAACTACTGAAAACCCAGCCGATATTGGAACGCGAGGCTGTACTGCGGCAGAACTGAAAAATAATCATCTCTGGTGGCATGGACCAAAGTGGTTGGTACAACACTCAGAATGTTGGCCAAAATCTAAAACATTTCAAGAGCCAGAACTTGAGCGCAAAACTGTTAACTTCCAAATTGAAACACATATGGAAGACGTACTTGAAAGATTCTCTTCCTTCAGCCGAGCTCTACGAGTTGTATGTTTCATGTACAGATTTATAAGGAAATGTCAAAAGCGGAATTCTGACTCATTTGGGGAACAACTTATTACTTCAGCGGAAATTAGAACGGTCAAATTTCAATTAATTAGGCTGGCGCAACTTAAATTTTTTCCTACGGAATATCATGCATTGAAGAACAATCAACCAATATCTTCTAAGAGCAAACTTCTAACTCTGAACCCTTTTTTAGATGAACGAGACTTACTTAGAGTAAATGGTCGCTTAGCGAATTCGGATCTTCCATACAACGAGAAGTATCCGATCATTCTGCCTGAACATTCTCACTTTTTTAAATTGCTTTTAACTTTTACCCACAAAATTCTTTTACATGCCGAACATCAAAGTATGTTACGGGCAATACGAGCTGAATTCTATGTGATACGTTTAAAGAACTCTGTCCGATCTTGTATTCGAAATTGCCGTACTTGCACCATATATAAACAGCGCATTCGAAATCAGATAATGGCTGCATTGCCTGAAGAGCGTTGTACTTTCTCACTGCCCTTTACCAACACGGGTTTGGATTTTGCCGGCCCATTCGATTTGAAAACTTCGAAATTACGAAACGCGAAACTTCATAAAGGTTATGCCGCTGTTTTCATTTGTTTATCAACTCGAGCTGTACATCTGGAGGCGTGCTCCGAGTTGACTACTGAAGCTTTCTTAGCCACATTTGATAGATTTGTAGGGAGACGTGGTTTACCTAATAAAGTATTCTCTGATAATGGAACCAATTTTGTTGGTGCCAGCAAAGCACTCTCTCGAGAATATCGAAACTTTATACAATCTTCTGAGAAAGGTCTAGTTGACAAATACAATATTCACGGGTTCACTTGGCACTTTATTCCACCACATGCACCACACATGGGTGGACTATGGGAAGCTGCTGTCAAAAGCATGAAATCCCACCTTCGAAAAGCCGCAGGCAATATTAAATTTACTTATGAGGAATTCTCTACTTTACTAGTTCGAATAGAAAGTGTACTGAATTCTAGGCCCTTGTCTCCTATAAGCGAAGACCCTTCGGAAATTACTGCTTTGACACCTGGACATTTTCTTAGAGGTTCCGCATTGATTGCTGCACCAGAACAATGTACTGATAACTTGACTTTAATAAATCGATGGCAAAGATTGAAAACGATACAATTTAATTTCGCAAAGAGATGGAAGAACGAGTACATCTCCAACTTGCAGAAAAGATATAAATGGAAGACAGAACAGCAAAATCTTAAAGAAGACGACTTAGTCATTATTAAAGACGATAACTTGCCGCCGACTGAATGGAGTTTGGGACGTGTTATTAAGGTATTTCGCGGTCCTGACTCAAAGGTCCGCGTTGCTGAGCTTAAGACACAATCTGGTACGCTTTTGCGTCCAATAGTTAAACTGTGTATTCTACCCGTTGCCAACTAAATTTCATAATTTTTATTCTCAAGTTCACAAGTTAATAAATTTACGTTACAGTACCTCATTTAGTCAGCCGAAATGCCGTATCTGCCATAACCGCCACATCTTAAAAGACTGCCCCGAATTTCAACGGATGGACGTTCTTGAACGGAGAAAGCATATGAAAGAACATCGCTTTTGCTTCAAATGTCTCTGCGCTTCCCACACACGCGAATGGTGCAGGTCCCGAAAAACTTGCGTGGTATGCAACTACAACCACCACACAATGCTCCATGTCGACGACCACATGAGAAGGAAGGGACGATCGAACAAAGCACACCATGACAGCGCCAGAAAAACCAATAGGAAAACCCCAAAGGCAACACACACTTCTTCTGTTAGTCGTTCCCCACCGCTGGTACGAGAAAGGCTGAGCCAAAGACCAAAGAGACACATCTTCCTGCCAACCGCTCTAGCTCGAGTTTTAACATCAAACGGCCCCGTAAAAGCACGTTTAATGTTAAACTCAGCCGGTTTAGAAACATGGATACTGAAGTCACTAGTCCAGCGTCTTCATCTACGTACAACCAGGAAAAACAACACCGAATTCTGCACACTGAATTTGCAGTCTTACTATGATCCAACCGTAAAAATTCAAATAACTGGCATAGTGAAGAACCAATTTAATATGGCACTACCGGAAGCGACGTCCGATAAGAAACTTCAGTCCGTCTACAACCATCTGCCTAACTTGGCAGATCCACATTTTTTTAAACCAACTGACATAGAACTTGTAGTTGGAAACGATCAGTTGTCAAAGATCTTGTTGGCTGGCCTCATTCAGACATCGTCCTCAATGCCCATCGCCCAAAGTTCTGTGTTTGGATGGATAATATCTGGAGCCTGTTCTTATTGAATTGCATTGCTGCAAGGGGGGCGGCATGTTGAACTCCGTTCCACAACTGTTCTTAGCTTATTATTAATTTTTTGAAAATTTTGAATAATGTTTGAATATTTGAATTTAACGAAAATAATTGAATTGCCAATACATAATATGAATTGTTGTTATCGATACTTGAATTCAATCTTTATGCGATAACCCTAAAGCTTTTACTCAAAATGAATTTAATTGTTGTAAATTCTAAATCATAATGTCTGACTGACACTTCGTTTGTTGTAAAAACTTCACTTGTGCTTCGTCATTGCCCTTGGTAAGCTGCCGTCATCCTGAATAAAGCCATACTTTTGAATTCTTAAACTTAAACTTTGCCTTTTGCTTTCTTCTCTTTTCGTTACAAAAAATCTTTACATTTCCGAGAGTTAATCTTTATCTACAGTCCACTAAAGGAAACATCTCACGGATTTGTTCAATAGTTATAGTCGTTTTCCCAGCATATCCCCTACATTTTCCTAGACAAATAAACACAAATAGTTTATTGTCCATATGGTGCTAATGGCTTTAACGTTGATTTTGGTTCCCTATTCTATTGGCACAGTAATTTGAAACATCATTAGTTTGGAAATACAGTAGAACCTTTAGTATGCTTTGGATGTTGGGATGTAATTTGGTCGTTTATTCAACACAATAAAATCAAATCGGAAGATAGCTTTATATGGGGGTTGCCATTTATATTTTAGGATTGGGCACCCTAGTTCTGCAATCAGAAGATTTTCACATACAAGTGCTAATTGTGTTTTTTTACAGCAACTTAAAATATTCAACTCTAAAAAATGGAATTATGTCGTGAATATTTTCGTGCAATTATTTCGACATGGATTAACTTTACAACTGTGCATCGATGGTCCGTCAAGGATCAGTGCTTATCGATAGTGAATTCAACCGAGGAGGTAGGCACGAATTTCGTACATATCGTCCTAAATCAGTTATTGTTCCAGAAAATATTGATGCTGTGCGCTAACTGACATAACAAGATCGCCATGTGACCTATCGTGAGATTTAGGCAACCTTGGGCATTATTGTGACCAGCATATATTTAATATTGCAAGAACATCCCGCACAATTTGTCAATCACTCAAAAAAGGCTGATGTCATCTGAAATTTTAAAAGTTCGCCTATTTTTGAACCATCGGAGCCATGTTTTTTATACCCACCACCATACACCGAAAGAATTCTCTTCGTTAATTTTACGAAGAATTCTTCATTAACTATTCTTCGTGAATTCTTCATTAAAATACCGAAATTTTCATTCATTTTCGTAAATTTTACGAAGAACACTTTACGAATATACGAAACTTATACGAAATATTCTACATTAACTTTTCTTCGTAAAAAGTTCCTACTTTTAACGAAACTTTCTTCAAATTTCATGAATTTTGTGAAGAAGTTTTTACGAATATTTTACGAAACATTCTGCGTTAAAATTTCTTCATAAAAAGTACGAAACATTTTCTTAGAAATAACGAAGAAGTTTCATTGAAGTTGTAAAATTTCCGTTCGCGGCATTAAATTGCCTTTTACAATGTGCTTGAGTGTATTCCTTTATTCTATTTTTTTATGCAAGCCTATGCTACTTCTCATTTGGGTGATAGCGCGTTATGAATTAAAGTGAAGCAATAAAACTAAAAATTATTCAAAAACTTAAGATGTAAAGTAGTGATGTCATTTTTCACATTTATAAATACAACCAAATGCACTTTCGAATATATTTTTTTTTAATAGTTCGCACATTTTTGAAAAAAAAGTACGAAAGTTTTTCATAAAAAGTACGAAAATTTTTCATAAAAACTACGAAAATTTTTCATAAAAAGTACGAAACATTTTCATAAAAAGAACGAAATTGTTTCATAAAAAGTACGAATATTTTTCATAAAAAGTAAGAAGATTCTTCATAAAAAGTACGAATTTTTTTCTTACAAACTACGAAAATTTTGGAAGAACTTTTCTTCTTAAAAAGTACGAATTATTTCGTACTTTTAATGAAAAGTTTCTTTGGTTGTAAAACAATGACAAATTTCGTACTTTTAACGAAAATTTTCGTTCTTTTTACGAAGAAAATTCTTTCGGTGTAGAGTGGTGATGGGGGTATAATAAGTTTGTCATTCCGTCTGTAACACATCGCAATATCGATTTCCGACTATATAATGTATATATATTCTTGATCAGGGAGAAATTGTAAGACGATATAAGCCTGTCCGTCTGTCTGTCTGTTGTAATCACGCTACAGCCTTCAATAGTGGCGCTATGGTCATGAAATTTGGCACAGATGCGTGTTTTGTTTGCAGGCCGGTCAAGTTCGAGATGGGCTATATCGGTCCATGTTTTGATGTAGTCCCGATATAGACCGATCTCCCGATTTTATTTCTTAGGCGTCTAGAAACTGTATTTACAACCCGATTTGCATGAAATCTAGAGTTGTTTTAGGACCATCAAAGAATGTGTCGAAAATGGTTCGTATCGAACCATGTTTTCGTACAGCCCCCATATAGACCGATCTCCAGATTTTATTTCTTGGGCTTCTAAAAACTGTATTTACTATCCGATTTGGCGGAAATTTGAAATTTAGAGGTATTTTAAGACCACAAGTAGGTGTGTCGAAAATGGGGAGTATCGTTCCAAGTTTTGTTATATCTCCCATATAAACCGATCCCCCGATTTGGGGTCTTGAGCTTCTAGAAACTGTAGTTTTTATTCGATTTGCCTAAAATTGGAAATCAAGATGTATTTTAGGACCACAAATAGGTGTGCAGAAAATAGGGTGTATCGGTCCATGTTTCGTTGTAGCCCCCACATAGACCGATCTCCCAAATTTACTTCTTGGACTTATAGAATCCGTAGTTTTTTCCCAATTTGCCAGAAATTAGAAATCTAGAGGTATTTTAGGACCATAAAGGGGAAAATGGTCCGTATCGGTCCATGTTTTGGTATAGCCCCCTAATAGACTGCTCGCCCGACTTTAGGTTTCGTAGTTTTTACCCAATTTGTCTCAAATTGGAATTCTAGAGGTATCTGTGGAACATTAAGAGGTGTGTCGAAAATTTTGAGTATTGCTCCATGTTTTGGTATAGCCCCCATATGGACCTACCTCCCGGATTTATTTCTTATACTCCTAGAATCTGTAGTTTTTATCCACTTTCCCTGAAAATGTAATGTTTTAGACCATCAAAAATTTGTATCGCATTTATTTCTACCGGTCCATTATTTAAGACATTGATCGATCGACTGATTTCATTTCTTGAGGGTATAGCAGGAGCACTGATCATAAAAATTGCTTTAAACTAAAAGTAAAATTTCCAGATTTTACTCCTCGTTATCATTTAAATAATGACGGTAAAAATCCTCGGATTTAAGATTTCAAATCGAGGCTTTTTTCATCATTTGCACGATATGTTTATGATTTCTCTAAAATTCAAACAAAATTGGTTCTTATAAATCCAGAATCTGATCTAGTCGATGGCAAAGTATCTTAAAACTTCCTAATACCGTAATATATACCACATATTTAGAACATACGTGGTATACATTAATCTAAAAAAGGCCGATTAAATACGTATACAATTAAGTTTAAAGTTTCTAACAAAATAAAATTTTGGCAAAATTTTCTATAGAAATAATATTTTGACAATGTTTTCTATTAAAATAAAACTTTGGTAGATTATTTTTGGCTCGATTGGCAACCATGATTATGAACCGATATGGACCAATTTTTGTGTGATTGGGGATCGGCTATATATAACTATAGACCGATATGGACCAATTTTGGCATGGTTATTAGCGGCCTTATACTAACACCACGTTGCAAATTTCAACCGGATCGGATGAATTTTGCTCCTCCAAGAGGCTCCGGAGATCAACTCTTGGGAAGGGTTTATATGGGGGCTATATATAATTATGGACCGATATGGACCAATTCTTGCATGGTTGTTAGAGACCATATACTAACACCACGTACCAAATTTCAATCGGATAGGATGAATTTTGCTCTTCCAAGGGGCTCCGGTGGTCAAATCTTGGGATCGGTTTATATGGAGTCTATATATAATTATGGACCGGATTCAACCAATTCTTGCATGGTTGTTAGAGACCATATACTAACACCACGTACCAAATTTCAATCGGATAGGATGACTTTTGCTCCTCTAAGAGGACCAATTTCAGCCGGATCGGATGAAATTTGGTTCTCTTAGAGGCTCCACAAGCCAAATCGGGGGATCCGTTTATATGGGGGCTATATGTAATTATGGACCGATATGAACCAATTTTTGCATGGCTGTTAGAGACCATATACTTACACCATGTACCAAATTTCAGCGGGATCGGATGAAATTTGCTTCTCTTAGAGCAATCGCAAGGCAAATTTGGGGGTCCGTTTATATGGGGGCTATACGTAAAAGTGGACCAATATAGCCCATTTGCAATACCGTCCGACCTACATCAATAACAACTACTTGTGCCAAGTTTCAAGTCGATAGCTTGTTTCGTTCGGAAGTTGGCGTGATTTCAACAGACGGACGGACGGACGGACATGCTCAGATCGACTCAGAATTTCACCACGACCCGGAATATATATTCTTTATGGGGTTTTTAGAGCAATATTTCGATGTGTTACAAACGGAATGACAAAGTTAATATACCCCCATCCTATGGTGGAGGGTATAAAAAGTGTTGTTCCACCAAGACAACGCACCGTGCCACAAGTCATTGAAAATGTTAGCAAACATTCATGAATTGGGCTTCGAATTGCTTCCCCACCCACCGTATTCTCCAGATCTGGCCCCCAGCGACTTTTTCTTGTTCTCAGACCTCAAAAGGATAATCGCAGAAAAAAATTTGGCTGCAATGAAGAGGTGATCGCCGAAACTTAGGCCTATTTTGAGGCAAACACGAAGGAGTACTACCAAAATGGTATCAAAAAATTAGAAGGTCGTTATAATCGTTGTATCGCTCTTGAAGGGAACTATGTTGAATAATAAAAACGAATTTTGACAAAAAAATGTGTTTTTCTTGTTATTTTAAGAGCAGACAAACCCCCATTTTCATGAAGCTCCGTTGGATCATAGTAAAACCTAAATTGGATATGCATTAACACCCAATGAAAATATACTTACATCTGGAAAAGTATTTCCTTTGATATCAGTTAAAACCGAATTTATGACAAATGATACAACGATTATCTTCAAACTATTCTATTAATTTTTAAAGAAATATTTTTAGCATCAAAAGAAATCTTCGCTTGTCTTAAATTTCGTTGCTCGGAAAAGAAAACTTTACTTTCAATGTAATTTAGTTTAAATTGTCTTTTTAAAAAATAATCAATTAACAAGTATATACGGCCGTAAGTTCGGCCAGGCCGAATCTTATGTACCCTCCACCATGGATTGCGTAGGAACTTCTACTAAAGGCTGTCATCCACAATCGAATTACTTGGGTTGCGATAACACTTGCCGATGGCAAGGTATCGTAAAACTTTTTAACACTGTCTTCTAAATTGTAAGTTAGCCCATACGGGGTATATATTAAACAAAAAAAGGCCGATTAAATACGTATATAATCTAGTTTGACAAAATTTTCTATAGAAATAAAATTTTGACAAAATTTTCTATAGAAATGAAACCTTGACAAAATTTTCTATAGAAATAAAATTTTGACAAAATTTTCTATAGAAATAAAAATTTGACAAAATTTTCTATAGAAATAAAAACTTGACAAAATTTTCTATAGAAATAAAATGTTGACAAAATTTTCTATGGAAGTAAAAAGTTGACAAAATTTTCTATAGCAATACAATTTTGACAAAAATTTCTATAGAAATAAAATGTTGACAAAATTTTGTATAGAAATTAAATTTTGACAAAATTTTGTATAGAAATAAAATGTTGACAAAATTTTCTACAGAAATACATTTTTTACAAAATTTTCTATAGAAATAAAATTTTGACAAACATTTCTATAGAAATAAACTTTTGATAAAACTTTCTATAGAAATGAAATTTTAACAAAACTTTCTATAGTAATAAAATTTGACAAAATTTTCTATGGAAATAAAGTTTTGGTAGATTGTTTTTGGCGATATGGATTAATTTTTGTGTAATAAGTCATCGGCTATATATAACTAAAGACCGATATGGACCAATTTTTACATGGCTGTTAGAGGCCATATATTGACAAAATGTACCAAATTTCAACCGTATCGGATGACTTTTGCTCCTCCAAGAGGTTCCGGACGTCAAATCTGGGGACGGTTTATATGGGAACTATATATAATTATGGACCGATAGGGACCAATTTTTGCATGGTTGTTAGAGACCATATACTAACACCATGTACCAAATTTCAACTGGATCGCATGAATTTTGCTCTTCCAAGAGGCTCCGGAGGTCAAATCTGGGAATCGGTTTATATGGGAGCTATATATAATTATGGACCGATATGGACCAATTTTTGCATGGTTGTTAGAGGCCGTATACTAACATCAGGTTCCAAATTTCAACCGGATCGGATGAATTTTGCCCCTCCAAAAGTCTCCGGAGGTCAAATCTGGGGATCGGTTTATATGGGGGCTATATATAATTATGGACCGATATGGACCAATTTTTGCATGGTTGTTAGAGACCATATACTAACATCAGGTACCAAATTTCAATCGCATCGGATGAATTTTGCCCCTCCAAGAGGCTCCGGAGGTCAAATCTGGGGATCGGTTTATATGGGGGCTATATGTATTTATGGACCGATATGGACCAATTTTTGCATGGTTATTAGAGACCGTATACTAAGACCACGTACCAAATTTCAACCGGGTCGGATGAATTTTGCTGCTCCGGGAGGCTCCCCAAGCCAAATTTGGGGATCGGTTTATATGGGGGCTATACGTAAACGTGGTCCGATATGGCCCATTTTCAATACCATCCGACCTACATCAATAACAACTACTTGTGCCAAGTTTCAAGTCGATAGCTTGTTTCGTTCGGAAGTTAGCGTGATTTCCACAGACGGACGGACAGCCGGACAGACGGACGGACGGACGGACATGCTTAGATCGACTCAGAATTTCACCACGACCCAGAATATATATACTTTATGGGGTCTTAGAGCAATATTTCGATGTGTTACAAACGGAATGACAAAGTTAATATACCCCCATCCTATGGTGGAGGGTATAAAAATAACCGACAAATATTTAATTTATTTTGTTACCCGACAATTATAGCCTAAGCTACATTAACGAGTGAAATGTTGACTATACTCTGCCAACATATTCTCACCTTACCTACTAATTCCCAAAAATTGCTTCAATTCTAGACTACCGTGAGTGAATTACAATCAACATAAAATTTACTTTGGGTTCATTTATTTGTGTTTTTGTAACACTGCTACACGCTCTTATTAACCTTTTTACACTCTGCCAATAAAACGGAATCGTTGATATAAAAATCAAATTATATTGGTTTTTCTTCACGCTATCGATTTTCCTCCTCGTCGTCGTCGCCGTTCTCCATCCAATTTGGTTCATCTTGTGCCATCATTCATTCCCAATGTATGTTTGTCTAAACGAATTTTAGTCGATCGTTTCGATAATGAGGTGAAGTGATTCTCCCTGATTACCTTCAATAGCTAATATAGTATGTGTGATATATCCATATCAATATTACTGAATCACATACTGAAGGAACAGTATTTTGTAAACGATGTGAATTTATTTGCATTTCTGCGTAATATACGAGAGGATATAAGGTAAATATTATGTGGGAATCATTATAGGTCATATAATAATATAATTTGAAGTAAATAATAATTGAAAAATTAAATGGAAACATTTTTTGCATGAAATTATGGCAATTTAAGATTCCAAATTTAACTTCGGAAACCGTAGCATTCGACCGGGTTATCTTTAGAGTGTGGTATGTTTCATCAAATTCACTTGAAATTCATTATATTAAATTTTGGTCTCGAAAGTCCATAACAAAGTACTTAAGTACAAACAACCCAGCAAAAAATGTCATTGCCCGGTAATCTTGTAGCTAATCCTAATCAAAAATAAATAACCACAAATAATGACTTCACAAAATATGGCAACTAATGCTGTAAGATGAACATTACTTGAGTAGGAAGGTATGTTATATTGTAGAAATAAAAAAATAACAGGTTGGCTGATAAGTCCCCGGTCTGACAAATAGATGGCCTTGCTAGTATAAATGCATGTTATTTTTATATAGTACCAACTTTCAAATGATTCCTGTCAAAATTTGACGTCTGTAAGTCAATTAGTTTGTGAGATAGAGCGTCTTTTGTGAAGCAACTTTTTTTTATTGTGAACAAAATGGAAAAAAAAGGAATTTCGTGTTTTGATAAAATACTGTTTTCTGAAGGGGAAAAATACGGTGGTAGCAAAAACTAGGCTTGATAATGAGTTTCCGGACTATGACCAGAGAAATCAACAATAATTGATTGGTATGCAAAATTCACGCGTGGTGAAATGAGCACGAAGGCGATGAACGCAGTGGACGCCTGAAAGAGGTGGTTACCGACGAAAACATCAAATCAAATCCACAAAATGATTTTGAATGACCGTAAAATGAAGTTGATCGAGATAGCAGAGGCCTTAAAGATATCAAAGGAACGTGTTCGTCATATCATTCATCAATATTTGAATATGCGGAAGCTCTGTGCAAAATGGGTGCCGTGCGAACTCACATTTGACCAAAAACAACAACGTTTTGATGATTCTGTTTGCAGCTGTTAACTCGTAATACACCCGAGTTTTTCCATCGATATGTGACAATGTATGAAACATGGCTCCATCACTACACTCCTGAGTCCAATCGACAGTCGGCTGCGTTGACAGCGACCGGTGAACAGTCTCCGAAGCGTGGAAAAACTCAAAAGTCCGCTGGCAAAGTAATGGCCTCTGTGTTTTGGGATGCGCATGGAATAATTTTTATCGATTATCTTGAGAAGGGAAAAACCATCAACAGTGACTATTATATGGCGGGATTGGAGCGTTTGAAGGTCGAAATCGCGGCAAAACGGCCCCATATGAAGAAGAAATAAGTGTTGTTCCACCAAGATAACGCACCGTGCCACAAGTCATTGAGAACGATGGCAAACATTCATGAATTGGACTTCGAATTGCTTCCCCACCTACCGTATTCTCCAGATCTGGCCCCAGCGACTTTTTCTTGTTCTCAGACCTCAAAAGGATGCTCGCAGGGAAAAATTTGGCTGCAATGAAGAGGTGATCGCCGAAACTGAGGCCTATTTTGAGGCAAAACTGAAGGAGTACTACCAAAATGGTATCAAAAAATTGGAAGGTCGTTATAATCGTTGTATCGCTCTTGAAGGGAACTATGTTGAATAATAAAAACGAATTTTGACAAAAAAAATGTATTTTTCTTTATTAGACCGGGGACTTATCAGCCAACCTATTATATAGAGCAGTAAGTTCGGTCGGGCTGAATCTTAAATACCCACCTCCATGAATCAAATATAATAGTTTCATGACAGATATTCTCCCCAGCAGATCAGTTGCACCAGTACGCTTCCCGAAGATAAATTTAAAGATTTTACCTACACTCAGAAAAAAGTGACCCCTTCTTTAAGTTAAAATGAACTCATTGTGAAGAAAGTTGAACTTCGTATAGCGCCAAAGACATTTTTATTTGTTTGAACGATGTGATTTTCGTAGAAATTAGATATAAGGCACTCCATATATTAGTTAACATTCTCCTTTATTTATGTACCACTATACTACAGAATGAAAAATTTAACTGATTTGAATTCATATATGGAATGATTTTATTGAAATTTTTTCATTCATTTGGACAAATCTTACATATTTGTGGTAAAACTTGTACTTCATAATTAGAACTGCTTACCTTCGTTTTTAAATACAATTTTATTTATTTATATAAGCAATTTTATCTTCAATAAAAGACATGTTTTATTAATTATTGAATATATTTATTAGTAATCAACAGCATCGACTGTCCTTGCAATATTAGTTTATTATTGCACTATTTCCAATTTCCATGTGATATTATCAACTGTAAAACGCACTTTTTCTTCTTCTTGTATTTTTCACTTTTAATAAGTTAACGATTTTGTCCTCCTTTTGCAATTTCAATACCTACAAATATAAAAAATCATAAACCATTTTTGTTACAAAAGGTTAGCGTCACTGAATATTACCTGATAATTGAAGATTCCGAAATGAAGACAAATGAAAGGGTTGTTATTCTGCTGGCGTTTTCTTTCTTTATACACCACCACGAACATTGATAGATTTGTTTTCAAAAAACGAAAATGTTTCTCACTAATTTAAAATAACAAATATTTTATATATTTTATTTGTTATTTATTATATTATTTTACCATATTATTTTTTTAACAATCTCTCCGTATACCACAACAACGCGATTCCAACTAAAAAAACAACCCACGCGCAAACATATCGATTACACCCACGCGCAAACGCATCGATTACGATGACAGGTATCGATTACAGGTAGACAATAGAAATATAGGAAAATTTCCTATATTCTAACAAGTGTGTTTCCTTAAGTTTTGAAAGGATTGCATACTTCTTAGTACGAATGAACTAAAATATTTTTCTATGCCAAGTGTTGTTCGTATGTATGAAAAACTTTCTATTACAAAGGAAGTCGCAATTATCATTTTATAAGAAATTTTACTAATTTTGAGGAAACTTGGTTTTAGTTCGGATTTTGTTTATTTTTACGAATGCTTTGTTATCGGTGAATAAAATTTTCTTGTTCAGTAGTAAATTCTTATACCCAGCGAAGAAAACTGTATGAGTAAAATTCCATGCCTTATTCTAGTTAATGAACTATTCCTAACTGCTTACAGTTTAGGATTTTTTTACTGAAACAAGTAAATTTTATTATTTCTCACAAAAATTTACCTTAATGGTAATAAAATGGATAAACCATATTGATGAACATTTTTTCCTTTAGTTTCGAAGGCAGTTTTTTCTGGGTGTATGAAGACTAGATCAGATTCTGGATTTATAAGAACCGTTTTTGTTTGAGTTTTAGAGGAATCATAAACATCTCTTGTAAGTGTGCAAGAAGTCTAATTGAAGGCTAATATCTGTAGATTTTTACCTCCATTATTAAATTAGTACGAGAAGTAAAATGTGGAAATTTTACATTCAGTCTCCAGCAATTGATCCTGATCGGCGCACTGATCCCTTAAGAAGTGAAATCGGTCTACAGGTTTTTGTGGGTCTAAAATACCAGTATATTTACAATTTCAGGCAAATCGGATAAAAACTATGGTTTCTAAAAACTCAAGGAGCTAAATCGTGAGATCGGTTCTATGGGGGCTATGCCAAAAACATGGGCAGATACACACAATATTCAGCACATCTAATTGTAGTTCTAGAACCTAGACCTCAAATCGGAGGGCCGGTTTATAAGGAGGCTATATAAACAATTTTACCGATACACAATATTTTCTGCACATCCAGATTTTCAATTTCGGGCAAATTCGACAAAAACTATGGTTTTTAGAAGCCCAAAAAGTAAAATCGGGAAATCGGTTGATATGGGGGCTATACTAAAACATAGACCGATACTCACCGTTTTCGGCGCACCACTTTATGGTCCTAAACTACTTCCAGATTTCTCATTTCAGGCAAATTGGATAAAAACTACGGCTTCTACATAGATCCGTCTATATGTGGGATATACCAAAACATGGACCGATACACGCCATTTTCGAAACACGACTTTGTGGTCATAATATACAATGAAAAAACAGAGAACCCACCATGAAGAAAAATTTCGGTTAATTTTAGAAAATTTTGAATATTTTTAGAAAATTTTAACTAAACAGTATAACAAACGCTGGCATCACGCCGATGTCATAAAAATAAGTAAATATTTTTCGACAAATTCAAGAAAATTTATTAGACATAATTAAGTTTTTTCACTTGTTAAAGAAAATTTTGTAGTTTGAAGGAAAAAATTGGAGTTCAAAATTGCAAGAACGTCTTTACACGCAAAAAAAAAAAAACGTTTGGAAAACGTGTACCGAAAACGTTTTTCTTTTGTTAGAGTTTTTTGAATTGCTTCGAAAATTTTAAACTTTTATCACCAAAAAAAATCGTTTGTTACAAAATTTTTATTTTTTCAATAAAAAAAGTTATTTTTGAAACAACAACACAGTCCATTTCGTGTATATCAAACACTGTTCTTTTCTGACTTTAGGTCTTTAATAAGACACATTTTACAGTTCAAAATTTAATATACTACAATGTAATGTTGAACATTTTTTCGGAATCTTCCGAACATATCTGGAATATGTGTAAAAAAAAAAACTTTGGCCGAAGCAGGGATCGAACCCACGACCCTTGGCATGCAAGTCGGACGTAGCAACCACTGCTCCACGGTCCCAAACTAAATGTTTGTTTCTGTTAAATAAACTTTGTTTATTCGGTTCGTGGGCGCCGCAAGCTATGCTATATAAATATAACTTATATGGATATTTATTTATTGATGACCATAACAGGTACATAGCTCAGTGGTTAGTGTGTTGGCTTACAAAGTGCATGGTCCGCGGTTCGATTCTCCGTCCAGGCGAAAGGTAAAAAAAATTTAAAAATATATAAAATCGTATAATTTCTTCTACATTGTTGGTATTACAGGAAAAGGTGTTAAGAACTAAAAAAACATCGTGGATGTGAGAAAGATGTGAGGGAAAATGTAATTAGCAAGAAAACAATGTTTTTATACCCTCCATCATAGGATGGGGGTATATTAACTTTGTCATTCCGTTTGTAACACATCGAAATATTGCTCTAAGACCCCATAAAGTATATATATTCTGGGTCGTGGTGAAATTCTGAGTCGATCTAAGCATGTCCGTCCGTCCGTCCGTCCGTCCGTCCGTCCGTCCGTCCGTCTGTTGAAATCACGCTAACTTCCGAACGAAACAAGCTATCGACTTGAAACTTGGCACAAGTAGTTGTTATCGATGTAGGTCGGATGGTATTGAAAATGGGCCATATCGGTCCACTTTTACGTATAGCCCCCATATAAAGGGACCCTCAGATTTGGCTTGTAGAGCCTCTAACAGAAGCATATTTCATCCGATCCGGCTGAAATTTGGTATATGGTGTTGGTATATGGTCTCTAACAACCATGCAAAAATTGGTCCATATCGGTCCACTTTTACGTATAGCCCCCATATAAACGGACCCCAAAATTTGGCTTGCGATTGCTCTAAGAGAAGCAAATTTCATCCGATCCGGCTGAAATTTGGTATATGGTGTTGGTATATGGTCTCTACCAACCATACAAAAATTGGTCCACATCGGTCCATAATTATATATAGCCCCCATATAAACCGATCCCCAGATTTGGCTTGCGGAGCCTAAAAGAGAAGCAACTTTCATCCGATCCGGCTGAAATGTGGTACATGATGTTGGTATATGGTCTCTAACAACCATGCAAAAATTGGTCCATATCGGTCCATAATTATATATAGCCCCCATATAAACCGATCCCCAGATTTGGCTTGTGGAGCCTCTAAGAGAAGCATATTTCGTCCGATCCGGCTGAAATTTGGTACATGGTGTTGGTATATGGTCTCTAACAACCGTGCAAAAATTGGTCCACATCGGTCCATAATGATATATAGCCCCCATATAAACCGATCCCCAGATTTGGCTTGCGGAGCCTAAAAGAGAAGCAAATTTCATCCGATCCGGCTGAAATTTGGTACATGATGTTGGTATATGGTCTCTAACAACCGTGCAAAAATTGGTCCATATCGGTCCATAATTATATATAGCCCCCATATAAACCGATCCCCAGATTTGGCTTGTGGAGCCTCTAAGAGAAGCATGTTTCATCCGATCCGGCTGAAATTTGGTACATGGTGTTGGTATATGGTCTCTAACAACCGTGCAAAAATTGGTCCACATCGGTCCATAATTATATATAGCCCCCATATAAACCGATCCCCAGATTTGGCTTGCGCAGCCTAAAAGAGAAGCAAATTTCATCCGATCCGGCTGAAATTTGGTACATAATGTTGGTATATGGTCTCTAACAACCATGCAAAAATTGGTCCACATCGGTTCATAATTATATATAGCCCCCATATAAACCGATCTCCAGATTTGGCTTGCAAAGCCTCAAAGAGAAGCAAATTGCATCCGATCCGGCTGAAATTTGGTACATGGTATTGGTAAATGGTTTCTAACAACCATGCAAAAATTGGTCCACATCGGTCCATAATTATATAAAGCGCCCATATAAACCGATCCCCAGATTTGGGTTGGGGAGCCTCAAAGAGAAGCAAATTTCATCCGATCCGCCTGAAATTTGGTACATGATATTGGTATATGGTCTCTAACAACCATGCAAAAATTGGTCCACATCGGTTCATAATTATATATAGCCCCCATATAAAACGATCCCCAGATTTGGCTTGCGAAGTCTCCAAGGGAAGCAAATTTCATCCAATCCGGTTGTAATTTGGAACATGGTGTTAGTATATGATCTTTAACAACCGTGCCAGAATTGGTCCATATCGGTCCATATCGGTCCATAATTATATATAGCCCCCATATAAAACGTTCTCCAGATTTGACCTCCGGAGCCTCTTGGAGGAGTAAAATTCATCCGATCTGGTTCAAATTAGGAACGTGGTGTTAGTATATGGTCGCTAAAAACCATATCAAAATTGGTCCAATCACACAAAACTTGGTCCATGTCGGTCCATAATCATGGTTGCCACTAGAGCCAAAAATAATCTACCAAAATTTTTTTCTATACAAAATTTTGTCAAAATTTTATTTCTATAGAAAATTTTATCAAAATTTTATTTCTAGAGAAAATTTTGTTAAAATATTATTCGGTTCATAATAAAATTTTCATCATTGTCAAAATTTTATTTCCATAGAAAATTTTGTTCAAATTTTATTCGGTTCATAATCATGGTTGCCACTCGAGCCAAAAATAATCTACCAAGATTTTATTTCTATAGAAATTTTTTCAAAAGTTTATTTCTATAGAAAATTTTGTTAAAATTTTATTTCTGTAGAAATTTTTGTCAAAATTTTCTTTCTATAGAAAATTTTGTCATACAATTTCGAAGATGGTGTTAGGAGGTTTTAAGATGCCTTGCCATCGGCAAGCGTTACCGCAACTTAAGTAATTCGATTGTGGATGGCAGTGTTTAGAAGAAGTTTCTACGCAATCCATGATGGAGGGTACATAAGCTTCGGCCTGGCCGAACTTACGGCCGTATATACTTGTTTTTTTTGAGTTTGTCTTTATGAAATTGTTTTTACATCCTGGAAAAGAATAAACGTTTATCACAAAAAGTATAAACTTTTCTTCCAAATACACTTCCTTACAGCGAAAAGCAAATGAGAAACGAACTTTGCTTGTCTAAAATTTCGTTTGGGAGGAAAGAATTATTTTTTTGCGTGTAGTGACATACGAAGTTCATGATGAACGCATTTGTAGTAAAATTTACAAATTTAAAGAAACATTGAACTATTTTGTGGAAGACACGAATTTAGTTAATCCTTATCCTTCATTTGCATATATTTTTTTCCTCGGTTTTAGTTAATTTAACTAACGTACACAAAAAACTATTAGAGTAGAGGAAACTTTCTCCAAACATAAAAATTCCGTGAACTAAACGACAGTTAAATTGGCTTTAGTGAAATAGAGAGTTCACTTTTTTTTGAGTGTACCTCTAGATTTCCAATTTCAGGCAAATTGAATAAAAACTGCGGATTATAGAAGCCCTAGAAATAAAATCGGGTCTGTAACATAACTTGGACCGATACTCACCATTTTCGGCACACCTCCTTATGGTCCTAAAATACCTCTAGATTTCTAATTTCAGGCACATTAGATAAAAACTACGGATTCTAGAAGCCCAAGAAATAAAATCGGGAGATCGGTCTATATGGGGACTATATCAAATTACAATGAGATTAATCGTACAACAAATCTTACAATCAAATTTACATTTCATTCAAATTTTCTGAGTTAATTTTTTGTAAAACTATTATAGAAACTTGATACTAATTGATTGTTGATGGGAAGTTCAAAATTTTGCCAAAAAATATAACAATTATTAATACATTTTTCTGATATAAATCAATATTTTTAATTAATTGGCGGCTAAATTTGAGTCGAGATGAGTTGACATTGTCGGCTGCGGGACTTGGCGGCTTCATTCTTTGATCGTGATTACAACAGACATCCGGACAGACAGGCGGATATCGCTACAACGTCGTAGAATTTCTCCCTGGTCAATAATATATACTGTTACGAATTTGATAATTATAGTTTAAGTTTATTTAAATTAGTTTCCGTTAATTTAAATTTCAGATTGTAACGATGAAATTTCGTTATAACTTGTTGGAATCATCTATTCATTTTCTAGCACTTTCCTGAATTTCTTTTATGTTCTTTTGTTTGCTTATTTTCATGTAAGTTCTCACTCTCTTTGATAACAACCCCTTTGTTTTGTTATTTTGCATTCTCATTTCATCTCATTGTATATTGTCATTGTTTTTGTTCTTGTAGTAATGCGAGCGCATATCTATGTGAGTGTGTATGTGTTTGGCAGCCACCAGATGAATGACTTAATGGTCGTAGATCCTTCTATCATTGTCTAAGAATGTTCTGGCGTTGCCAGAATATTGTAGTGCTACCAGAATGTTCTCGAATTGCCACACCGTCATATATAAAAGCGCTCGCATGCTGCTAACGAGTCAGTCTTAATTAAAGCGTCAAACGAATAACTCCAGTGTGAACGAATTGTAAAGTGTGAAGTCATAGTAAATAAATTGTAGATTGTCGTTATTTAAAAGAACTGTGTTTTAATTGTCGGGTAATTAAAAACGCCTAAATATAAAAACGTAACAATACTTTATATAGTCGGAAATCGATATTTCGATGTGTTACAAACGGAATGACAAACTTATTATACCCCCCATCACCATTCTATGGTGGTGGGTATAAAAAAAAAAAAAAAAAACAAACAAAAATATAGTTGTCTTAAATGAGACGTTCAAAATAAAACTGGATTAAAGACCGAGGGAATCTTGGCTATTTCCTTATATGGAGTGATTTCTTGCGATTTGCGATCCCGAATATCAGAATATTGGGGAATATATTCATCTAAGTAAGATTAACCGTATACTAAATACACGCTTAAAATAGAAATAACAAATGGTTGGGAATAATCATCAAAAATTACCGAGAAGTATTTATTATAGACATTATAAGTTAATCATTATAACTCACCGCAATGTAATGCAACGTGTAATGACACTTTCGCTACTGGTAATACAAATAGTAATGAGATGTGGTTACCTAGTTTTTGCTGGGAATCTACAGCAGATCCTTTATAAAGGGTGATTCTTTTGAGGTTAGGATTTTCATGCATTAGTATTTGACAGATCACGTGGGATTTCAGACATGGTGTCAAAGAGAAAGATGCTCAGTATGCTTTGACATTTCATCATGAATAGACTTACGATCTGCCACAACGTCGAATTTTCAGTGAATGGGCCCTAGAAAAGTTGGCAGAAAATCCGCTTTTTTATCGACAAATTTTGTTCAGCGATGAGGCTCATTTCTGGTTGAATGGCTACGTAAATAAGCAAAATTGCCGCATTTGGAGTGAAGAGCAACCAGAAGCCGTTCAAGAACTGCCCATGCATCCCGAAAAATGCACTGTTTGGTGTGGTTTGTACGCTGGTGGAATCATTGGACCGTATTTTTTCAAAGATGCTGTTGGACGCAACGTTACGGTGAATGGCGATCGCTATCGTTCGATGCTAACAAACTTTTTGTTGCCAAAAATGGAAGAACTGAACTTGGTTGACATGTGGTTTCAACAAGATGGCGCTACATGTCACACAGCTCGCGATTCTATGGCCATTTTGAGGGAAAACTTCGGAGAACAATTCATCTCAAGAAATGGACCGGTAAGTTGGCCACCAAGATCATGCGATTTGACGCCTTTAGACTATTTTTTGTGGGGCTACGTCAAGTCTAAAGTCTACAGAAATAAGCCAGCAACTATTCCAGCTTTGGAAGACAACATTTCCGAAGAAATTCGGGCTATTCCGGCCGAAATGCTCGAAAAAGTTGCCCAAAATTGGACTTTCCGAATGGACCACCTAAGACGCAGCCGCGGTCAACATTTAAATGAAATTATCTTCAAAAAGTAAATGTCATGGACCAATCTAACGTTTCAAATAAAGAACCGATGAGATTTTGCAAATTTTATGCGTTTTTTTTTTTTTAAAAAGTTATCAAGCTCTTAACAAATCACCCTTTATATCGAATTTCCACCATTTTTTGTCCACAACAAAACTTGGTGGTGGGTATTTATTAGGGCTGTCACACGGTATGTTTTTATACCCTGCGCCACACTGTGGAACAGGGTGTTAAAAGTTAGTGCATATGTTTGCAATTAGTAGTGTATTGAAGTGTGCCAAATTTTATTGAAATCGGATCAGATTTAGATATAGCACCCATAAATGTCGTTCGCCCGATTTACACTCATATGACCACAGAGGCCAATCTTTTACTCCGATATAATGGAAATTTTGCACAGGGAGTAGAATTAGCATTGTAGCTATGCGTGCCAAATTTTATTGAAATCGGTTCAGATTTAGATATAGATCCCATATATAACTTTCTCCCGATTTACACTTATAGGACCACAGAGGCCAATTTTTTACTCCGATTTAATTGAAATTTTGTACAGGGAGTAGAATTGGCATTGTTGCTATGCATGCCAAATTTGGTTGAAATCGGTTCAGATTTATATATAGGTCCCATATAAAGCCTTCGGCCGATTTGCACTCATATGACCACAGTGGCCAATCTTTTACGCCGATTTAATTGAAATTTTGCACAGGGAGTAGAATTAGCATTGTAGCTATGCGCGTCAAATTTGGTTGAAATCGGTTCAGATTTAGATATAGCTCCCATATATATCGTTCGCCCGATTTGCACTCACATGACCACAGTGTCCAATCTTTTACTCCGATTTAATTGAAATTTTGCACAGGGAGTAGAATTAGCATTGTTGCTATGCGTGCCAAATTTGGTTGAAAACGGTTCAGATTTATATATAACTCCCATATATAGCTTTCGGCCCATTTACACACATATGACCACAGAGGCCAATTTTTTGCTCAGATTTAGTTGAAATTTTTCACAGGGAGTCGAATTAGCATTGTAGCTATGCGTGCCAAATTTGGTTGAAATCGGTTTAGATTTAGATATAGCTCCCATATATAGCTTTCGCCCGATTTAAACCCATATGACCACAGAGGCCAATTTTTTGCTCGGATTTAATTGAAATTTTGCACAGGGAGTAAAATTTGCATTGTTGCTATGCGTGCCAAATTTGGTTGAAATTGGTTCAGATTTAGATATAGCTCCCATATATATCGTTCGCCCGATTTACACTCATATGACCACAGTGACCAATCTTTTACGCCGATTTAATTGAAATTTTGCACAGGTAGTAGAATTAGCATTGTTGCTATGCGTGCCAAATTTGGTTGAAATCGGTTCAGATTTATATATAGCTCCCATATATAGCCTTCGGCCGATTTACACACATATGACCACAGAGGCCAATTTTTACCTCCGATTTAGTTGAAATTTTGCACAGGGAGTATAATTAGCATTGTAGCTATGCGTGCCAAATTTGGTTGAAATCGGTTCAGATTTAGATATAGCTCCCATATATATGTTTTTCTGATTTCGACAAAAATGGTAAAAATACCAACATTTTCCTGGTAAATCGCCACTGCTTACTCGAAAAGTTGTAAAAATTACTCTAATTTTCCTAAACTTCTAATACATATATATTTCGAGCGATAAATCATAAATAAAATTTTGCGAAGTTTCTTTAAAATTGCTTCAGATTTAAATGTTTCCCATATTTATACCCTGCGCCACACTGTGGAACAGGTATTATAAGTTAGTGCATATGTTTGTAACACCCAGAAGGAGACGAGATAGACACATGGTGTCTTTGGCAATAATGCTCAGGGTGGGTCCATGAGTCGATATTACCATGTCCGTCTGTCCGTCCGTCTGTCTGTGAACACATTTTTGTGATCAAAGTCTAGGTCGCAATTTAAGCCCAATCGTCTTCAAATTTGGCATATGTTCCTAATTTGGGTCAGAATAGAACCCTATTGATTTTGGAAGAAATCGGTTCAGATTTAGATATAGCTCCCATATATATGTTTTTCTGATTTCGACAAAAATGGTAAAAATACCAACATTTTCCTGGTAAATCGCCACTGCTTACTCGAAAAGTTGTAAAAATTACTCTAATTTTCCTAAACTTCTAATACATATATATTTCGAGCGATAAATCATAAATAAACTTTTGCGAAGTTTCTTTAAAATTGCTTCAGATTTAAATGTTTCCCATATTTATACCCTGCGCCACACTGTGGAACAGGTATTATAAGTTAGTGCATATGTTTGTAACACCCAGAAGGAGACGAGATAGACACATGGTGTCTTTGGCAATAATGCTCAGGGTGGGTCCCAGAGTCGATATAACCATGTCCGTCCGTCCGTCTGTCTGTGAACACATTTTTGTGATCAAAGTCTAGGTCGCAATTTAAGTCCAATCGCCTTCAAATTTGGCATATGTTCCTAATTTGGGTCAGAATAGAACCCTATTGATTTTGGAAGAAATCGGTTCAGATTTAGATATAGCTCCCATATATATCTTTCGCCCGATATGGACTTATATGGCCCCGGAAGCCAGAGTTTTACCCTAATTTGCTTAAAATTTTGCACCTAGAGAGCAATTAGTACTATAACGTAGTTAGGTGTGCCAAATTTGGATGAAATCTGTTCAGATTTAGATATAGCTCCCATATATATGTTTTTCTAATTTCGACAAAAATGGTCAAAATACGAACATTTTCCTTGTAAAATCGTCACTGCTTAGTCGAAAAGTTGTAAAAAACTTCTAATACATATATATCGAGCGATAAATCATAAATAAACTTTTGCGAAGTTTCCTTAAAATTGCTTCAGATTTAAATGTTTCCCATATTTTTTACTAACATTGTGTTCCACCCTAGTGCATTAGCCGACTTAAATTTTGAGTCTATAGATTTTGTAGAAGTCTATCAAATTCTGTTCAGATCGAGTGATATTTAAATGTATGTATTTGGGACAAACCTTTATATATAGCCCCCAACACATTTGACGGATGTGATATGGTATCGAAAATTTAGATCTACAAAGTGGTACAGGCTATAATATAGTCGGCCCCGCCCGACTTTAGACTTTCCTTACTTGTTTTTATTTTGAATCCCAGGTTTTTACGGGATCCCAAAAAATCCCTGGACCCGGCCTTTTTATTTTGAGTCCTGGCGTTTTGCGGGATTGCGAAAAAAATAATTCCAATTTGATTGTTTATTAATCAATTGGAGTCTTCACTCAGTGTAAACGGCCGTTAGATTTCATACCCGACAAATTGAGTTAATAAACATTTATAGTACACCTTGAGTAAGAATTTATTATACATGAGGTATACTAATCAGCACAATTTCATCAACCATCGCGTTTATCTCACAAAAATTTGGGTACCTTGATATATTTACTTAAATCGAAGTAATTTAAAATTGATGCCAACAATTTTTTGGCGCTGTAGGTTATTATTACTTAAAATATTTAATGAATCCCGAAAATTTCGGGATCCCGAAAAAATCCCGGGATTCCATATTTTGAAATCTTGAACCCCGGGATTTTTCAAAATCGACCCCGAATGACAGCCCTAGTATTTATGATTCGGTCCCGGCGAATTTTTGGCCATATATACTTGTTAATCTTTATCAATGGCACAAAATTCAAAGGTTAATAAATTGACATGTAGCGCTATAGACAGCCACTGTATGTTTGAAATCATACTCTCGCAAACAATATTCCTTTGGATCTAAGAAATATATTTTTTTATTAAGAATAATTATATTACTATTTCTATCCACTAGCTATTACCATTCGTACCTTTTGTGCATTCTGTATACCACACTTTATTTTTAGCCATTAAACCGAAATGTATTTCCATCTTTACCAAGCATGGAAGAAATATAAAAACTATTGCTAAAGCTATGTCATACAACGATAAAATCAATATAGCTTGCAATTCAAAAAGATATTTATATTAATTTTACATTTGTATCTATGGTTTGCATTATCAGTATTTTGGCAACCAACATTTTATACAAAAAAAAAAAAACTCCTCTTCCTTATAAGATTTTTTTCTCCAAATTGTACAAAATTTCCATTATAAAAATAACTGTAATAACGAAGGAAATTTCTTCGCGTCCTTTTTTTATTTTGCAACGCCATCTATTTTATTGAACATCGTATTCGTTTTATGGTGGTTACAAAAGCAAAAGCTACTTCCTTAAACATGAAAAATACTCGTGGAGAAGAAATGTCCTTGCAATTGCAAGGCCAAATGAAATGAAAAGAAAAAAATGCAGAGTTCAAATACTTACAGGAAAACAGAATGCGTTTGAAGAAAATAAAGCAAAGACAGAGAAGTACATTTTTCCCATTTGCATAATTAGATACATTTGCATAGCAACGACATTGCTTTGAACAAAACTTAAAAACGAAGCACCGCTAAAACGAGGTGAGATTTAGGAAATTGGTTCGATTAGGTAATCAAGCTTTCAAATCAAGTGGAAGTTATATACGAAAATTAATCAATTTCAAAGAGTTTTTTTCTATCATGCACAGTGGATAAAAAGCTTTCAAAAATGTGATCACAAACTTATGATCCGGAAGTAGTAGTTACAATTTGAAAAACTTTTTCGTTCCCACTGTTAGTTGAACATTGGGACGTTGGCAGCATCAAAGAATGCCTTCTTTAGTCTAGAAACACATGATCCAACTTATATAAAAAATAAACTAATCAATAAGGGACTAGACTGTCTAGATGTAAAAATCCGAAAATCCGTTCCGAACTTCCGAACGAAACAAGCTATCGACTTGAAACTTGGCACAAGTAGTTGTTATTGATGTAGGTCGGATGGTATTGCAAATGGGCCATATCGGTCCACTTTTACGTATAGCCGCCATATAAACGGACCCCCAAATTTGGCATGCGAGGCCTCTACGAGAAGCAAACTTCATCCGATCTGAGCATGTCCGTCCGTCCGTCCGTCTGTTGAAATCACGCTAACTTCCGAATGAAACAAGCTATCGACTTGAAACTTGGCACAAGAAGTTGCTATTGATGTAGGTCGGACGGTATTGCAAATGGGCCATATCGGTCCACTTTTACGTATAGCCGCCATATAAATGGACCCCCAAATTTGGGTTGCGAGGCCTCTACGAGAAGCAAATTTCATCCGATCCGGCTGAAATTTGGTACATGGTGTTAGTATATGGTCTCTAACAACCATGCAAAAATTGGTCCACATCGGTCCATAATTATATATAGCCCCCATATAAACCGATCTCCCGATTTGGGTTGCGAGGCCTCCAAGAGAAGCAAATTTCATCCGATTCGGCTGAAATTTGGTACATGGTGTTAGTATACGATCTCTAACAACCCTGCAAAAATTGGTCCATATCGGTCCATAATTATATATAGCCCCCATATAAACCGATCCCCCGATTTGGCTTGCGAGGCCTCTAAGAGAAGCAAATTTCATCCGATTTGGCTGAAATTTGGTACATAGTCTAAGTATATGGTCTCTAACAACCATGCAAAAATTGGTTTACATCGGTTCATAATTATATATAGCCCCCATATAAACCGATCCCCCGGTTTGGCTTGCGAGGCTTCTAAGAGAAGCAAATTTCATCCGATCCGGCTGAAATTTGGTACATAATGTTAGTATATGGTCTTTAACAACCGTGCAAAAATTGGTCGACATCGGTCCCTAATTATATATAGCCCCCATATAAACCGATCACCAGATTTGACCTCCGGAGCCTCTTGGAAGACCAAAATTCATCTGATTCAGTTGAAATTTGGTACGTGGTGTTAATATATGGCCTCAAACTCCCATGCAAAACTTGGTCGAAATCGGTCCATAATTATATATAGGCCCCATATAAACCGATCCCCAGATTTGACCTCCAGAGCCCCTTGGAAGAGCAAAATTCTTCCCATTTGGTTGAAATTTGGTACGTGATGTTAGTATATGGTATCCAACAACCATGCAGGAATTGGTTCCTATCAGCCCATAATTATATATATATCCAATATAAACCGATCCCAAGATTTGACCTCCGGTGCCTTTTGGAGAAGCAAAATCCATCCGATCTGCTTGAAATTTGGTATGTGGTGATCGTATATGATATTTAACAACCATGCCAAAAGTGGTCTATGTCAGTAAATAATCATATATAGCCCCCATATAAACCGATCTCGAGATTTAGTTTTGGAGCCTCTTGGAGTAGCAAATTTCATTCGAGTCAGTTGAAAGTTGGTACATTGTGCTAGTATGTGGTCGTTAACAACCATGCCTAACTAGGTCCATATCGGTCTATAGTTATATATATCCCTCCAATCATATGACTTGGTCCATATCAAGTTCATAATTGTATATAGCCCCCATATAAGCGACCCCCATATTTCAATTCTGACTCTCTACGTACCGTGCAAAAAGTCCATATCGATTCGTAATTATTTGTAGGCTTAACTATACATAACTTTTTTGTCTAATATATACCACGTATGGACTAACTCACAATTTAGAAAACGATGTTAAGAAGTTTTAAGATACCACAACCCAAGTATTTCGATTGTGGATGACAGTCTTTCATAGAAGTTTCTACCAAAGGCCTGCACAAGCCTATTCGAAGTAATCGATGTTCTAGTGAAGGCAATACACTCCACGAATACTTCGAATACTTCGATTAATGAATAAAACAAAACCACTGTAAAGCGATTACAGTGTCAAGCATTGCAGAGCCATAACATTCAAAAGGAATCGTTTTACAGTTCTTTTCAATATTTTGGTTTTGAAGTAATCGTCACGATACGAGTAAATCAAAACATTTTTAGTGAAGATAGAATACTTTGCATTAGCAACGACGAAACTTCGTATGAGACACGAAGTAACTATCAAACAAAAGCCAAACACAATCGTCGATCAGTTGATTGGCAGAAGTCAATGAATGCAGGCTGTGAGCGGGTCTGTGCTTTTTATTGTATGTGCCAACAATAAACAAAATAGGAATGGTGTGTATGTGTGTGTAGCATACTATTATAGTTGAGAAAACGAAATAACTTCATCTACACAGAAATGGAAATTATAAAACGAATGCATTTGGAATTCCGATTACATTCGAATACTTCAAAACATTGTTGGTTGCTTGCTTTACTGGGTTCTATTTGTTTTGGTTCACAATGTGCAAGGTTTCTATTTCACTCGTTTGAGAAATGGACACTGAAGTTACTACTCGAATTGTGTGGCGTGTGCTTGAAGTATTCGCTTGTGTATTCGTTGCAGAGGTTTGGTTTCTACGCAATCCATGGTGGAGGGTACATAAGGTTCGGCCTGGCCGAACTTACGGCCGTATATACTTGTTTTTGGTTCATTTCTTCTTCTATGAGACGTTTTAATTTCGTGAGTTGTATTTAAAAATTACATTAGGGCATTAAAATTTCCTGGTTTTTCCAACGATTTGTGGAAATAGCAAAATGTGGAGTATAATTTAGTTTAATTTTCGCACGACGTAATTAATTCTTGTTACGAAACATTTTACTTTTTTCTGTGTGCGATTGCTCAATATTAAAATCAGGATTTGCGGAATGGGAAACTTGTTATAATACTACCACTTTCCCTGATTTACCAAAAATTCTCTTACAGTCCCTCCTAAGCCTATCTGCATCAAATGCAGCGCGACGTGACAAATACCAGAAGAAAACGAAAGAAACAAAAGTAGAAGAAAGAAAAAACACAGAAATGTGCGGCTTGTTGTGGCACTTACCAAAAGTACATTTAAGTGAATTGCTTGGCCAACACAGGATCTCTAGACTCGGAACTAACCTCGACGACATAGGGGAAGTAGTACTAGCGAAGAGGGTGTTTTCGGTATTGTAATATATGAAAAAATTATGAAAATTAAGCCAACATATTCATACACACATACACTCATGTATAGTCCACACATACATATATGAATGTTATATGACTATGTGTGTGAATATAGGAGAGTGTTTGCATCTATTGTATACAGCTCCATAGGACATAGGGGAACTACAAGGACACAAACAATAGGAATTTTCCCAATGTTATAAAAATAAACCCAAAATAAACTAAAAGGGAGCAAATATATATGAAATTAAATTTATATTTCTATTATTCCGGTAGGATTTTCCTTTTCCCATGTAACACTATTGCATTCTTGTTGAATAGAAGTCGGGGAGTGCATATATTAAAAGAACTCTCATGTTGCCTTATATCCGTAAGGGGTTTATTGAAATTGAAACATATTGCCTATGGTATTTAAGTTGTATACATTTTTTTTTTGGAAAATATTTAACCCACAGTTAAAATGAAATTTTAGTTGTTTAAAAAAATCCCATGTGGTTTTGTGATTTTAATAAACTTAATACGATTACAGAAAGTGCTTTAATGCTTTAGTATTTTTCGTTAGTATATTGTTTATGCCAACGGCAATATACTGGAGGGATATGATTTGCAAACAAAAATGTTTCTATTTTATTCATTTTTTGTGTCGCGTTGGATTTTTTTTAAACCCGAACTATATGATGATTATCTATTCCAGTATTGTCTAATAATTGGAATCAATACATTATTCAATAAGCAGTTTTGATGGAATTTATAGTTTTTCCATATAATAGACATCCCGCAAACATAAAAGCGTCGCCAAAAAAAGTGAAAATATTCTTTTTATGTTATACCCTTCACCATAGGATGTGGGTGAAGGGTATGTGACAAGTTTCAAGTCGATAGCTTGTTTCGTTCGGAAGTAAGCGGGATTTCAACAGACGGACGGACGGCACATGGTATTAGTATATGGTCGCTAACAACCAAGCACAAATTGGTCCACATCGGTCCATAATTATATATAGCCCCCATATAGCCGATCCCCAGATTTGGCTTGCGGAGCCCCTAAGAGAAGCAAATATCATCCGATCCAGCTGAAACTCGGTACATGTTGTAAATATATGGTATCTAACAACTAAGCAAAAATTGGTCCACATCAGCCAATAATTATATATAGCCCCCATATAAACCGATCCCCCGATTTGGCTTGCGGAGCCTCTAAGAAAAGCAAGTTTCATCCGATCCGGCTGAAATTTGGTACTGGTGTTAGTATATGGTCTTTAACAACTAAGCAAAAATTGGTCCACATCGGCCAATAATTATATATAGCCCCCATATAAACCGATCCCCCGATTTGGCTTGCGGAGCCTCTAAGAAAAGCAAGTTTCATCCGATCCGGCTGCAATTTGGTACTGGTGTTAGTATATGGTCTCTAACAACCATGCAAAAATTGGTCCACATCGGTCCATAATTATATATAGTCCGCATATAAACCGATCCCCAGATTTGACCTCCGGAGCTTCATGGATGAGAAAAATTCGTCCGATTTGGTTGAAATTTGGTACGTGGTGTTAGTATATGGTCTCTAACAACCATGCAGGAATTGGTCGATATCGGTCCATAATTATATGTAGGCTCCATATAAACCGTTCCCCAGATTTGACCTCCGGACCCCTTTGGAAGAGCAAAATTCACCCGATCCGGTTGAAATTTGGTACGTGGTGTTAGCATATGGTGTCTAACAACCATGCAAAAATTGGCCCATACCGGTCTTAAGTATATATAACCCCCATTTAAACCGATCCCCAGATTTGACCTCGGGAGCTCTTAGAGCAGCAAAATTTATCCGATACGGTTGAAACTTGGTACGTGGTGAAATTTGGTACATTACGCTAGTACATGGCCGCTAACAACCATGCCAAAATTGGTCCATAGTTGGTCTATAGTTATATATAGCCGATCCCCAAAAATAATCTACCAAAATTTTATTTCTATAGAAAATTTTGTCAAAATTTTATATCTATAGAAATTTTTTTAAAAATTTTATTACTATACAAAATTTTGTCAAGAGTTTGTTGCTATAGAAAATTTTGTCAAAATTTTATTTCTATAGAAAATTGTGTCCAAACTTTATTTCTATAGAAAATTGTGTTCAAATTTTATTGCTATAGAAAATTTTGTCAAAGATTTATTACTATAGAAAATTTTGTCAAAATGTTATTTCTATAGAAAATTTTGTCAAACTGAATTATATACGTATTTAATCGACCTTTTTTGTTTAATATATACCCCGTATGGACTAACTTACAATTAAGAAGACGGTGTTAAGAACCCAGCAAAAAGAGCGTCGCCAAAAAAGTAATGAAAATGTTCTTTTTGGATCCGGAAGTGGTGCAAAATTGACGCAGAAGCGATGAATTTAACATGGGCTTGTCATAGGATGGATGTCCACCATTTCAACAGCCGTTGCACTGAATTTGCAAGAAGTGCTTACTCTGTGATTCAAATTCAGTGTTTTGGATGTGAATTAAAAAATGTTGTCATATTTTGACAAATAAATAATTTTTATAATTTTTAATGCATTCTAACGCTTGTCCGAAACGTTTGAATTAAAATATTTTGAAAAATTCGCAATATTACTTGAATGGATTTTGAATTTTTTTTTCGACAAAATTTTAATAATTTGTACCATTTTATTAAAGCTTAATTTGTTTTTAAACTTTTTGAAACACAAAAAAAAATTACATTTAGCCATTAAAAATAAGAAAAAAGCGAGTTATAAATAATTGAATGAAAAGAACTTCCTGTGTAGTTGAAATAAAGAATATCTTTGGGAGTACATCTGTTGGAAGTGCTTTTAAAGTTCTGTTTTTGGAAGAACTTCCAAATTTTTTTGCTGGGTAGATCTGAACCGATTTGAATGATTTATTGCAAATTTAAAGAATATTGAAAGGGTAAGTAAATATGATCTTGGACGCATCTAATTTCCCCATTGTCTTTGTTCCACAAAGAAAAGCACTAACACAAAACTCATATGCCATCAAAATAATGTGATATGATCACATTTTTTTTAAATTGGGCGATACATATATATGGGGACTATATCTAAATTTTATCCGATTTTTTCAAATTCAATAGCGTTTGTCTTTGTGCCAAAAAAAAAATTGTGTCAAATTTCATCAAAATTGGTTAATAATTGCGACCGAAATCTTTCGACGTCGGAGGACAAGCTCTACTCAGGAGGTGATTCTGAGTCGATTGGTATATATTTTAGTATTTCTGGTAGACACGTGTTTTTTTTATATTAAGTGGTTTAGGGTATAAAATATATTCGAAAATCGGGGCGATGCATTTCGGACAAGATTTGTGTGTTGTACTTAAATCTCGCAAGATGGGTGCCTCTTGATAATATATTCCAAATAATATTGCACTCATCAATTATTCCTTTATATGGACTAAAAAGTTTTTTTTTTTATTCTTTTATTTCCTCGCATATAAGGCCCAATGATTTCATTTCATTCGAAATTAATTCTTATAAACGAACTGTGATGATTTCGATAAAAAAAAAAACAAGTAAGTAAAGTAGAAAGTCGGGCGGGGCCGACTATATCATACCCTAAACCACCATTACAGAATTAGTAATCATAAACATTTGTGGGGTAACATATAGATCTGGGAGATAAACCGCAGTTGCATATTTAAGAAAATTAAGGGGTACATGTCTGTGGGTGCTTTGTGTCAATCTGACTATAGCTCATAGTCAATGTTTCCAAGGAAAATGTTCGGTTTACCCTACAAGGACAAAAAAGTTCCCTACTTTCCCAAACATCCCAAACAATTTTCCCTACTATATTTTTCGCTAAATTTAAAAAAAATTTACAAAACAAAAGTGGTTCTAAGTACTTTATTATCTTAAAATATGAATATGCAACGTATATAACTTAGAATATAAATTTGTATTTCCACCACCGTTGCCACAGTTGGTAGAATTCTACCCAAATTAGTAATCTTTTTTGTTAAATCTCTATAAAAATAAAATTTTGGAAAAAGTTTCTATAAACAAATTTATGTGAGAAATTTTTCTATAGAAATACAATTTTGAGAAAAAATTCCACAGAAATAAAATTTTGAGAAAATTTTTTATAGAAATAATATTTTGAAAAAAATTTCTATAGAAATACAATTTTGACAAAATGTTTTATAGAAATAAAATGTTGACAACATTTTCTACAGGATTAAAGTTTACCACACATTGTTAAAGATCAAGCCTTGCCGGCTTCTAATTTCCTCCTCTAGAGCCACCAAAATGTAAAAATTATTACAAATTGTGTTGAGTGAAAATGTCCTACATTGTGGCGCTACGTCCCTACAAGACGCTAAATATTAGAAAAACCCTACATATAAGGAATTTCCCCTACTTCTAGCAACACTGGCTGTGTTGATATTGCACCTACGGAGTTAGTATGCTACTAATATTGAGTCCATTATTAAAAAAGAGAAAATCGTTAAATTAGTGTGGGTAATAAATACAAATTTGTAAAAATCGAGCAATATTCTCATGGAAGAGCTACGTATAAGTACGATCGGCTAGTACATCAAAATCTGAAATTTGAGTAACATTGGTTAATAAATAAGAGTACTATGGCCATATTTGGGAAAATCGAGCGATGCATATATATGGAAGCTATATCTAAATCTGAACCAATTTGCATAATATTTTGCGGGTTTGATTAATACCACAAAAGGTTACCTTGTGCAAGATTTGAGTAAGATCAGTTACGAAATGAGGCCTGTATGGTCAAACATAAGGTTATAAGGGCGAATTTTTCAAAATCGGGCGATACATATATGGGAGCTATATCTAAATTTGAACCGATTTCGATGAAATTTTTCACATATGGTTAGTACTATAGAGGACTGGCTCTAGCCAATTTTTAGTAAGATCGGTTAATAAATAAGGGTTCTATGACCAAATTTGGGAAAATCGGGCTATACATATATATGGGAGCTATATCTAAATCTGAACCGACTTCGATGATTTTTTGCACATATAGTTAGTGCTATAGAAAACTACATTTACCCAAATTTGAGTAACATCGGTTGATAAATAAGGGTTTTATGGCCAAATTTAGAAAAATCGGGCGGTACATATATATGGGAGCTATAGCTAAATCTGAACCGATTTCGATGATTTTTTGCACATATAGTTAGTGCTATAGAATATTATATTTAACCAACTTTGAGTAAGATCGATTGATAAATAAAGGTTTTGTGGCCAAATTTGGGAAAATCGGGCGATACATATATATGAGAGCTATATCTAAATCTGAACCGATTTGGATGAAATGTTGCAGACTTAAAGGGCGATGGAAAAGATTATCTTTTGCCAAATTTGGTGACGATCCGTTTGAAAAAAAAGCAACGTGACCCCATTTGTCGAAATCGGGCGATACATATATATGGGAGTTATATCTAAATTTGATCCGATTTCTTCCAAATTCAATAGCGTTCGTCCTTGTGCCCAAAAAACTCGCTGTACAAAATTTCATCAAAATCGGTTAATAATTGCGACCGGAATCCTGTGAACAACAAATTTATGGACAGACGGACGGACGGACGGACACCAAGCGCTAGATCGACTCAGTAGGTGATTCTGAGTCGATCGGTATATATTTTATGGGGTCTAAAATCAATATTTCCGGTAGGCACATTTTTTGGCCGATCAAACTTATTATACCCTGACCACTATGTGGTTTAGGGTATAAATATGAGTATTGTTTTGCCGACAGCTGCTCACCTTTAAATTATCTTTATTTTCTACATAAACATTTGGGAGCCACTGTGGTGCAATGGTTAGCATGCCCGCCTTGCATACACAAGGTCATGGGTTCGAGTCCTGCTTCGACCGAACACCAAAAAGTTTTTCAGCGATGGATTATCCCACCTCAGTAATGCTGGTGACATTTCTGAGGGTTTCAAAGCTTCTCTAAGTGGTTTCACTGCAATGTGGAACGCCGTTCGGACTCGGCTATAAAAAGGAGGTCCCTTGTCATTGAGCTTAACATGGAATCGGGCAGCACTCAGTGATAAGAGAGAAGTTCACCAATGTGGTATCACAATGGACTGAATAGTCTAAGTGAGCCTGATACATCGGGCTGCCACCTAACCTAACCTAACCTACATAAACATTTCGATTGGTATTTAATAACCCTCCATATAGCCATAATTATTTCACTATATTACAGCAAACTTAATAAACCTCAATTAAGTATATTTTTATCGAAATGAGTGTAGAGAATCCTTCGTTTTCAATCCTCAAGGACGTTCTAATGAAATATAAAACATGCGTATATATGTGTGTGTGTGTCGACACACAACAAGTTGCTATTTGCTAACGATGATAAATAATGAAATTTAATATTTGCTAGACAGACGATGGACGGACTAACGGACGGACGCAAAATTCGATAAACCCGAGTCAAACATTAGTACAAAAACCATATGGGAATATAGGAATAGTCCATTGTGGTATAGCATATGGAATAACATCATAAATATAAGCTCCACACAAAAAAGGCAAATATTTTCACATGACTTAAGTATCCATAATGTGATATTTTGATGACATATGAGTTTTGTGTTAGTGTTTTTTTTTTTTTTTTTTTTTTTTTTTTTTTTTTGTGGAACAAAGACAATGGGGAAATTAGATGCGTCCAAGATCAAGCATTAGCAATATATCATCATTCACCATTACTAATGTGCTCTATGATTCATTGACTTTTCTCATTGACATTGATGCAAAACATTAACCGCAGAATAATAGTAACATGTCTGCTAATTAGTATGCGACAGAGTGTTTTACAGATTATCAAGATTCAGACACTATATTACTTAAATTTGCTTAGAAGATGTTAAACTTAATTTTTAGGCGCACGTAGAAAAACGTATTGGCCAACCGCAGTATAGAGTAAACTTTCAAATATTGTAGTGAAGAAAACTCAGGAGTAGTTTGTGAATGTAACACTTACGACTCAGGTCCCTGCTTGTTACAATATAATTGGGCTACGGACTTAAGCACAGTGCTTCGATTCCATATAACGAAGACAGAAGACATGATATGTTAGGAAGGCGAAAAATGGCACAGTTTGGTTCCGATTGGCCCACTCCTTCAGGTACCTCTAACACAAAGGGAACATATTGCTATTTGCTTAGATGGGTAATATAAAACAAACAAGTATATACAGCAGTAAGTTCGGCCGGGCCGAATCTTAAATACCCACCACCATGAATCAAATATTAGGGTTTCCTCTGAAATCTAATGGGGTTTGAGGACAGATCAAGCAGAGCAGTGCAACCAGTACACTTCCCGAAGATACATTTAAAGATTTTACCTATGAACACTATATCAGATTCTGGATTTATAAGAACCATTTTTGTTTGATTATTATAGGAATCATTAACATTTCTTGTAAGTGTGCAAGAAAATTATAAAACAAGTATATACAGCAGTAAGTTCGGCCGCGCCGAATCTTAAATACCCACCACCATGAACCAAATATTAGGGTTTCCTTTGAAATTTCAGGAGGTCTTGAGGACACTTCCCGAAGACAAATTTAAAGATTTCAGCTATGAGGACTATATCAGATTCTGGATTTATAAGAACCATTTTTGTTTGAGTTTTAGAGGAATCATTGTCATTTGGGAAGCCACCGTGGTACAATGGTTAGCATGCCCGTCTTGCATACACAAGGTCGTGGGTTCGATTCCTGCTTCGACCGAACACCAAAAAGTTTTTCAGCGGTGGATTATCCCACCTCAGTAATGCTGGTGACATTTCTGAGGGTTTGAAAACTTCTCTAAGTGGTTTCACTGCAATGTGGAACAACGTTCGGACTCGGCTATAAAAAGGAGGTCCCTTGTCATTGAGCTTAACATGGAATCGGGCAGCACTCAGTGATAAGAGAGAAGTTCACCAATGTGGTATCACAATGAACTGAATAGTCTAAGTGAGCCTGATACATCGGGCTGCCACCTAACCTAACCTAACCTATCCTAACCTAGAGGAATCATTAACATTTCTTGTAAGTGTGCAAGAAAATTATAAAATAACGTCTTGACTTGAAATCTTAAATGTGTAGATTTTCACCCGAGAAGTAAAATCTGAAAATTTTACATTGAGTTTCAAGCAATTTTCATGATCAGTGCGCCTTCTACACCCTCAAGAAGTGAAGTCGGTCTATATGGAGGCATTACCAAATGGGCCGATAAAAACTTAATCCGATACACGTTTTTGTGAGCCTAAAATACCAGAATATTTACAATTTCAGGCAAATCGGATAAAAACTACGGTTTCTAGAAACCCAAGGAGTTAAATCGTGAGATCGTTCTTATGGGGGCTATACTAAAATATGGACCGATAATCACCGTTTTCGGGACCCCTCTTCATGGCCCGAAAATACTTCTAGGTATCCAATTTCAGACAAATTGGATAAAAACTACGGTTTCTATAAGCCCAAGACCCCAAATCGGAAGATCGTTTCATATGGGGACCATACCAAAACATGGACCGATACTCACAATTTTTGGCACACGTATTTGTGGTCCTACAATACCTCTAGATTTCCAATTTTAGGTAAATTGAATAAAAACTGCGGTTTCTATAAGCCCAAGAAGTAAAATCGGGAGATCGGTCTATATGGGGGCTATACCAAAATATGGACCGATACTCACATTTTTGGCACACGTATTTGTGGTCCTACAATACATCTAGATTTCCAATTTCAGGTAAATTGGATAAAAACTTCGGATTCTAGAAGCCCAAGAAGTAAAATCGGGAAATCGGTCTTGGGGGCTAAACCAAAACATGGACTGATACTCACCATTTTCGGAACACCTCTTTTTGGTTCTAAACTCTAGATTTCCAATTTCAGGCAAATATACCTCTAGATTTCAAATTTCAGGCACATTGGATAAAAACTACGATTTCTATAAGACCAAGACCCTAAATCGGGAGGTCGTTTTATATGGGGACTATATCAAAACCTGGACCGATATAGCCCATCTTCGAACTTGACCTGCCTGCAGACAAAAGACGAGTCTGTGCTCAATTTCAGCACGATTGCTTCATTATTGAAGACTGTAGCGTGATTACGACAGACAGACGGACAGACGGACATGGTTATATCGTCTTAGAATTTCTCCCTGATCAAGAATATATATATACTTTATATAGACGGAAATCGTATAAACACGAAATGACCGGTAAATGTCACTCTTTGAAAATATGTTTAACTAGATCCTAGATATTCACCAATTGATTTGACGACATTTTGAGGCAATAGTTAGAAACAAACCCTATTGACAGAATCACCCAGGCCTGCGAAACTTTCATCAGCCTTTCTTGTAATGATTTGGCAATTTGGAAAATCTAAATTAACAGAGAACTCGAAACAAAACAAGTATATACGGCCCTAAGTTCGGCCAGGCCGAATCTTAGGTACCCTCCACAAAGGATTCCGTAGATACTTCTACGAAAGACTGTCATCCACAATCGAATTACTTGGGTTGTGGTAATACTTAGCGATGGAAAGGTATCTTAAAACTTCTTAACATCGTCTTCTAAGTTGTAAGTTAGTCCATACGTGGTATATATAATGGGGGCTTTATATAATTATGGACCGATATGGACCAATTTTTGCATGGTTGTTGGAGACCATATACTAACACCAATTACCAAGTTTCAACCGGATCGGATGAAATTTGCTTCACTAAGAGGGAGCCTCTTAGGTTAAATTTAGGGATCGGTTTATATGGGGACTATATATAATTATGGACCGATATGGTCCAAATGTTGCATTGTTCTTAGAGACCATATACTAACACCATGTACCAAATTTTAACCGGATCGGATGAATTTTGCTTCTCCAAAAGGCTCCGAAGGTCAAATCTGGGGACCGTTTTATATGGGTGCTATATATAATTATGGACCGATATAGACCAATTTTTGCATGATTGTTAGAGACCAAATACTCACACCACTTACCAAATTTCAACCGGATCGGATGAAATTTGCTTCACAAAGAGGGAGCCTCTTAGGTTAGGTGGCAGCCCGATGTATCAAGCTCACTTAGACTATTCAGTCCATTGTGATACCGCATTGGTGAACTTCTCTACTATCACTGAGTGCTGCCCGATTCAATGTTAAGCTCAATGACAAGGGACCTCCTTTTTATAGCCGAGTCCGAACGGCGTTCCACATTGCAGTGAAACCACTTAGAGAAGCTTTGAAACCCTTAGAAATGTCACCAGCATTACTGAGGTGGGATAATCCACCGCTGAAAATTGTTTGGCGTTCGGTCGAAGCAGGAATCGAACCCACGACCTTGTGTATGCAAGGCGGTCATGCTAACCATTGCACCACGGTGGCTCCCTGAACCGATTTCGATGTTATTTCCCAGATTTGGTTGATACCACAGAAGGTTACCTTGTGCTAAATTAGAGTAAGATCGAGTACTAAATAAGGCTATTATGGTCAGAAATAAAGTTATAGGGGGTAATTTTTTTCAAAAACGGGCGATATATAGATATGGGAGCTATATCCAAATCTGAACCGATTTGGATGCACATATAGTCAGTACGATAGAACATTATAGTAAGCCAAATTTGAGTAAGATCGGTTGATAAATAAGGGTTTTATGGCCAAATTTCTGAAAATCGGGAGCTATAGCTAAATCTGAACCGATTTCGATGATTTTTTGCACATACAGTAAGTACTATAGAAAATTATATTTGGCCAACTTTGAGTCAGATCGGTTGATAAATAAGGGACTTATGGCCAAATTTGGGAGAATCAGGCGATACATATAAAGGGTGGTTAAATTGTAAGGGCCGATGTTGAATGTGAACAACACCTAAACGCCAAGTTTTTTTTCCGAATTTTATTTGACATTTCTCTATTTCAGACTTACTCAATTTGAACCATGGACGTCGTGAATGGGCAGAATGGTTCCAAGAAATGGCAACAGTGGATGATCAATTTTCGAAGAAAATCATCTTCAGTGATGAGGCACATTTGCACCTCAGTGGATTCGTCAATAAACAGAATTGCCGCATTCGGGCGAATGAGAATCCAAGAGTGAATATCGAAAAACCAATGCACCCACAAAGAGTGACTGTTTGGTGCGGTTTATGGGCTGGCGGCATCATCGGGCCGTATTTTTTCCAAAATGAGGCCGGTCAGGCAGTTACTGTGAATGGTGTTCGCTATCGTGAGATGATAACGAACTTTTTATGGCCCGAATTGGAAGATATGGATGTGGACGATATGTGGTTTCAGCAGGACGGTATCACTTGCCACACAGCTAACGAAACAATGGCTCTTTTGCACAACAAATTCAATGGCCGTGTTATCTCACGTAATGACGATGTCAATTGGCCGCCAAGATCATGTGATTTGACACCGTTGGACTTTTTTCTTTGGGGTTATTTGAAAGAAAAGGTGTACGTCGATAAGCCAGCAACAATTCAAGAGCTAAAGGGTGAGATAATTCGCCATATTAACGGAATAGAAACTCCATTATACCTCAGCGTCATCGAACATTTGGACCAACGGATGAAGGTGTGCCACCAAGGTCGCGGCGCCCATTTGGCCGATATTTTGTTCCACACATAATTGAGTAATACAAATATATCATAATAAAATAAAATTAAAATAATTTCCTAAATAGTTTGTGTTTGATTCAAAATCAACATCGGCCCTTGAAAGTTTGACCACCCTTTGAGAGCTATATCTAATTATGAACCGATTTCGATGAAATTTGGCACACTTAAAGGTTAAAGTTACTTTGTGGCAAATTTGACGCCGATCGGTTAGTAAATGAACGCAACCTGAACCCATTTATCGAAATCGGGCGATACATATACATGGGAGCTATACTAAGTTTGATCAGTTTTTTTTCCAAATTCAATAGCGTTCGTCCTCGTACAAAAGAAAAAACGCCACATACCAAATTTTATCAAAATCGGTTAATAAGTGCGACCGGAATCCTGCGAACAACAAATACATGGACGGACGGGCGGACGGACCAGAAAAAATCATTTTCTGGTTTAACAAAAATATTTCCTAATTTTTGTATAACAAATCTATTTTTCTAAAATATTGTTATTAATTGAGTAACATTTTTATTTAAAAATTAAATATTTTGAAACTAAAGAAAAAGTCCTGTTTCCAAAAACAAGTGATTTTTTATGGTGTTTCCGATAGATATGTCTATATGTCGTTCTTTTTTATACTTTACTAGAATTTTATCATAATTAGTAAAAGTATCTATTGCACATTCTGAGTAAATCATTATCAATTTAGATATTAAAACAACTTGAGTTATTTTGCTTAAAAATGTCTACGTTTGCTGTGGAGTTTGGAAGAATCATGATTATTTGTCCGAATTTTGACAAAACTCGAATAGCCAAAGTACTTCACGTTTTGTCTCCGAATTTTTCCCAAAATTGTTCAAATTTATTTGAATATTTTAAAAAATTTTGTTCAAAATGTAAAAACTTTAACTCCCTAAACTATATGCCTGAAGAACGTAGTTAATATCGTTAAAATCGGGAAAAAAATCGGAATTGTCCCTTTTGTGAGTAAAAAATCGTCAAAATGCCGATAAATCGGCAAAATTGGCTGCCCTGATCATGGGGGAAGTACTCCTTTCTCCAGATCCTAATAATTTTACTTGACAAAAAAATGCTTCTTTCATTGTATATTTCGAAAATTGTCATCTAATTTGGATAAGCCCTTTTCTTCAAGATCAATTTTTAGATTTCGTCTACTACATAAAATTCATCTATACAATATCCAAAATGGGTCCAACATTTATCAAAATTTCCTATAGTTTTCTACGTTTTATGCTTTCGTACTTTAAGAATTCCTTCTTTGTCCCATATTTGCTGCTTTCTCCATTTATATCAAAGTTGACGGAATAGTAGTGGGTGGAAGATTTGCTTTGTTCCTCATATTTGCCATGACCATTGGTTAGTTGGTTGCTCATCCGTGTCTGGATGTTTTGTTGATATAGCAAAAATTGTGGGAGGGTAAAGGAGTTGCTTCAATGTTTTCATGTTATACGATACTTTGTTGAAAAACATTTCTTTGATCCGTTTTGTTTTTTTTTTTTGTTGTTCTGTTTTTGCAGTTTATCTTTGATTGAAGTTGTTTTGACGTTTTTGCATTTTTCTACTGTCAATAGCAACATCAAGTGCAGTTCGTTTAAGTCGCAGTTTTTGCTCGTCACGTTGATTTAATGGAAGGTTTAGCTACTATGCAGGATACTTCAAATTAATCTCAATAGAAATTTGATTGAAAGATTTAAAAGTGTGTTGCCTTTTGTGTAAAAAAAACGCCAGAACTGATTTGATTGAGATATAACTTTAAAGGGGAAGTTGTTAAAAGGGTTTTCTGTATTAAGAAACTATGTGTGTATACTATTAAAGAAGGGGGAAAAATCTTTATATTTATTTGTAAAGCGTCTTAAAAGGGTATTTTGTCTCTTCTCTGATATAGGTTATATGGTTTTAAGTAAAGACAATAAACTTTAGGAAGATAGGAAATTGGCTACTGAGGAGATCAAACCATTTACGGTGTTAGGTTAGGTTAGGTTATGTGACAGCCCGATGTATCAGGCTCACTTAGACTACTCAGTCCATTGTGATACCACAGTGGTGAACTTCTCTCTTATCACTGAGTGCTGCCCGATTCCATGTTAAGCCGAACGGCGTTCCACATTCCAGTGAAACCACTTAGAGAACCCTCAGAAATATCACCAGCATTACTGAGGTGGGATAATCTACCGATGAAAAACTTTTTGGTGTTCGGTCGTAGCAGGAATCGAAACCACGACCTTGTGTATGCAAGGCGGGCATGCTAACCATTTCACCACGGTGGCTCCCAATTTACGGTGCTAGTTTCATACTATTCGTTTATCGAACGTTTATGGAACTACGTAACATGGTAAATGCAACATTTAGTATGACGCAAGCCAATTTCCTATCTTCCTAAAGTTTATTGTCTTTGCTTTTAAGCCTCAGTAGATAATTTATAGGTCAGGCTTTACATTTTATAATCGCATGTCTGTTTTCGAACTTTTACCTCTCGCTACCAATCACGCGCCCATCTTGAATCGTACGGCACTAAGGAAGGGGGGTATATTAACTTTGTCATTCCGTTTGTAACACATCGAAATACTGCTCTAAGACCCCATAAAATATATATATTCTGGGTCGTGGTGAAATTCTGAATCGATTTAAGCATGTCCGTCCGTCTGTTGAAATCACGTTAACTTCCGAACGAAACAAGAACTCAACTTGAAACTTGGCACAAGTAGTTGTTATTGAGGTAGGTCGGATGTTATTGCAATTGGGCCATGTCGAACCACTTTTACGTACAGCCCCCATATAAACCGACGCTCAGATTTGGCTTGCGGTGCATCTTGGAGGAGCAAAATTCATCCAATCCTGTAGAAATTTGGTACATGGTGTTAGTATATTGTCTGCAACAATCATGCAAAATTTGGTCGATATCGGTCCATAATTATGTATAGCTCCCATATAAACCGATCCCTCGATTTGGCTTGCGGAGCCTCTAAGAGATGCAAATTTCATCCGGAAAAAATTTGGTACATGGTGTAAGTATGTGGCTTCTAACAACTACGCAAAAATTAGTCCACATCGGTCCATAATTATATATAGCCCCCGATTAGGCTTGCCATATAAACCGATCCCCCATATAAACCGATCCCCACGTTTGACCTCCAGAGCTTCATGGGTGAGCAAAATTCGTCCGATTCGGTTGAAATTTGGTACGCGGTGGTAGTATATGGTCTCTAACAACCATGCAGGAATTGATCCAATCGGTCCATAATTATATATAACCCCCATTTAAACCGATCCCCAGATTTGACCTCCGGAGCACTTGGAGGAGCAAAAGTTGGTACGTGGTGTTAGTATATGGTATCTAACAACCATGCAAAATTTGATCCATACCGGTCTTAAATTTTCTATAGAAATAAAGTTTTACAAAATTTTCTATAGAAATAAAATTTTGACAACATTTTCTATAGATATAAAATCTTGACAAAATGTTCTAAAAATAAAATGTTGACAAAATTTTCTATAAAAATAAAATTTTGACAATCATTTCTATAGAAATAATATTTTGACAGTTTTGACAAAATTTTCTATAGAAATAAAACTTTGAAAAAATTTTCTACATAAGTAAAATTTTGACATAATTTTGTATAGAAATAACATCTCGACAAAATTTTCTATAAAAGTAAAATTTTGACAAAATTTTCTATAGAAATAAAATTTTGACAAAATTTTCTACAGAAATAAAATTTTGACAAAATTTTCAATAGAAATAAAATGTTGACAAAATTTTCTACAGAAATAAAATTGTGACAAAATTTTCTATAGAAATAAAATTTTGACAACATTTTTAATAGAAATAAAATTTTGAAAACATTTTCTATAGAAATAAAATTTTGACAAAATTTTCTATAGAAATAAAATTTTGACAAAATTTTCTACAGAAATAAAATTTTGACAAAATTTTCTACAGAAATAAAATTTTCACAAAATTTTCTACAGAAATATAATTTTGACAAAATTTTCTATACAAATAAAATTTTGAAAACATTTTTAATAGAAATAAAATTTTCATAAGATTTTACTATAGAAAATTTTTTACTATAGAAAAAATTACTATAGAATTAAAATTTTGAAAAAAAAAATTTCTATAGAAATAAAATTTTGAAAAAAAATTTCTATAGAAATAAAATTTTGACAAAATTTTTCATGTCAGCCTGATACCGAAACAGGCAATTAACGTCCAAATGCATTATATCTAATTTTTTACAATTATTAATCGAGCTTTTTGGACAGTTGTGAAAAATTAGATTTTGACAAAATTTTCTATAGAAATAAATTTTTACAAAATTTTCTATAGAAATAAAATTTTGGCAAAATTTTTAATAGAAATAAAATTTTGACAACATTTTCCATAGAAATAAAATTTTGACAAAATTTTCTATAGAAATAAAATTTTGAAAAAATTTTTAATAGAAATAAAGTTTTGACAACATTTTCTATAGAAATAAAATTTGGACAAATTTTTCTATAGAAATAAAATTTTGACAAAATTTTCTAAGTAATAAAATTTTGTCAACATTTTCTATACAAATAAAATTTTGACAACATTTTAATAGAAATAAAATGTTGACAACATTTTTAATAGAAATAAAATATTCACAAAATTTTCTATAGAAATAAAATTTTTCACAACAATTTCTATTAATATAAAATTGTGATAAAATTTTCTATAGAAAAAAAATTTACAAAATTTTCTATAGAAATAAAATTTTGAGAAAATTTTCTATAGAAATAAAATTTTAAGAAAATTTTCTATACAAATAGCATTTTTGACATAATTAAATAGATTATTTGTACATCCAGAGAAGGAATATGATCACCTCAAACATGTTTTAAGAGCAAAATGTTATTTTTGGGTGGGTAACATGGTTTTCGCAACCATGTTATTTTCTCGGAAATCATGTATCTGGTTTCGGCAAGCAGGTTATATTTGACGAGAAAATAACATTTTAGTGGCAAACATGTTACATGGTCACCATACAAAAATAACATTTTGCTCTTGAAACATGTTTGAGGTGATCATATTCCTTCTCTGCGTGTATGTAGTTGGAATGCGATGCTCAATTTTTCGGTGTGTTGGGGATAATTTTTCCTCTCGTAGACAAACCACGCTTGGAATTGATGTGGAGATTGGTTTAACTCCTTGAATAGAGAATACAGTTTCCACTATATTTCGTTAAGGTGGGCCATTTCATTCCTGCATATTCACCATATTTCTGTACACAAACGAAAGTTGTCCGTTGGTCATTGTGTGAAAAAGGAATACTTCAAATTTGTACTAGTAAGTGTATCTCTCCTGGCCCTACTCTTTAAAAGAGTTCAAATCCTTTTGAATTTTTTTCAGAAGGATCAATATATTCTGTGAAGGATATGGAAGTTTTCCTAAAGACACAACCTTAAAAGCGCGTCCACAAATTTCCTTTATTTTCACTACACATCATTATCACAATGGACTGAATAGTCTAAGTGAGCCTGAATCTTAATCGAACTGCCACTTTAACCTTTAACCTTCACTACACAGGAAGTTCTTGTTATTCAATTTTTTAAAACTCGTTTTTTTCATATTTTTAATGGTTAATTTTAACCCATTTGTTTCAAGAGTAAGTATTAATAAAATGGTGCCAGATATTAAAATTGTGTCGAAACGAGATGCTATTTTTGGAAATATTCGAGGTCAAACATTTCAGACTAACGCTTGTCTGAATGCATTAAAAATCATGAAAAAAATATAAAAAAATATTTATTTATCAAAATATCACACAATTTGTTGTAATTTACATCCAAAACACTGAATTCGGACCACATCTTAAGAAGTGATGCAAATTCATTTAAATGGTGGACATTCGTACTATGAGAAGCCCATGTTAAATTAATCGATTCTGCTTCAATTTCGCACCACTTCTGGATCTCAAAAAGAACTTTTTCACTAATTTTTTGGCCATGCTTTTTTTGCTGGGAATTTAACGAAAAATATTCCTCAAAAATATGAAATTTGAAATCGATGGCTATGTCTTGACGAGTATTTTTGAACGATTTTGGGAAGACTTTGACACGATAACTCTTCGATTATAGCCTCCAATTCGGCATCTAAAACTTAGATACTTTTGATTCAATAAAATATATATCCACACAAATAATTGTGCTGGTTTCAGTTGGAAACACTTCGTGCCAGCTACCTTGTGCAATACATTGGATTTAATTAAGCGGTTTGAGGGTTGACGTACAAATATCCCTTGTTTTCTGGGGTAAGAGTATCCACTCAGTTTAGCCTTAAGAATTTGTATAATTTTTATATTTTTAATTTTATCTATCATTTAAACTTCACCGTCATTTACAAAATTCAATTGCAAAAAAAACATACATTAAAGAATAAAATTAATTAACACTTACCGCACATTGCCAAGAATATCAATATAATGGCTAACTTGAAGAGACCAGTTAAAGTGTTGTTGCTGATGTGAGAAAATGTCATCCATGGGAAACTGTTGCATGTATTGGTCGAAGAACCACTTCCGTTGCCTGTCAAACCCATGTTTAGCTCTCTTCTATTGTTACATATTGTGTTGGCGACATTATAAACACTGGTATTGTTGCATCTGCTTGTTGTATCATCATCAGCATCAGCATCGGGCTCTAATGTTGAATCCATGGCTGATGCCATTGTGGCTGATGATGATGTGATGGTGTTGTTGGAGATTGTGATGCATGTATTTCTACAATTTGCACTTTGCATATAATTAGAGATGTCCTGGCTGGACGACGACGACAACGCCGACATATGGAGTAAAGGACAGGGTGTCGGCGAGTCGGAGGTGATAGCTTTTGATGGCAACATTAGACTAGAAGAACAATTTGAATGACGACAGTGAAGACAACAACAACAGCCTATGGCTGAAATGGAAGAACTCGGGCAGGCAATGGACTTCAAACAGCTGGAGTCTGACATACACCCACTACTACTGCTAGAGCTATTATTACAAGAAATGCCTGTGTAATTGCTGTTGTTGTCACACTCAACGACCATGGTATCGATATTGCTGTTGTTGTTATTACTACTGCTGATGTTTTGGTTATTATTGTAAGTTTTAAGAGTGTTAAACGCGAACAACATGTTGCACTTTTTATTTGTTTTCTCTGTTCGGTATTATTCGCATGTGATAATGATGATGCCAGCAAAGTCTAATGAAGTCGGTAATGGTAAGGTTGAGTTGGTCTATGTTTATGTCTACTTTAGTGACACTTTAAAATTTGCATAGAATATTTCATGTGTTTCGGTTTTATTTATTTTTAAATTTTCACTCTTTGTTGTGGTTCCACACTCTCTATGTATTTTTAGTTGTATTTTATATTTTTCTTTAAAACGAATCCACACATATCACGTCTGCTGATTTTTTTTCTCGAGCTGTCCTTCAAGTTGCATAATAAAATAATTGCTGCTCGGTGTGATGTGATGGATGACTACTTGACACTAATTGAGTGAAGAAAATCGTATACGTATATGGCATTCATCATTCCGCAAAAGAAACTGAAAAACAAGAATAATGCCATTTATGGAGAGGTGTTTAATTTTAGAGCACAAAACAATGAGGAAACCGGTAAAGAAAGGCGAAAATTAGAAGGTGTTGACTGTATTATACCCTACACAAATGTCGATGACTACACAGAAAAAACATCCGTAGATAAAATAGAGATCAAGTTAATTTATTTTTATTCTAAAAAAAAAGATTTGTTTGTTGTTAGATTTTACTAATTTTATCGAAATTTTCTACAGCTTAATGAAATCTTACGTTTTTAACGTATGACTCAAACATTTTATGAACTAAACGCAAGTTCAATATAAACTAAAGGAAACAAAAAATAGTAAGAATGGACTACTGTATGTTTTCTATAGAGAAGTAAAATTTTAACAAAATTTTCTACAGAAATAAAATTTTTAACAAAATTTTCTTTAGAAATAAAATTTTGACAAAATTTTCTTTATAGAAATAAATTTTTGATATAGAAATAAAAATTGGAAAACAATTTCTATATACATAAAATTTTGACAAAATTTTCTATACAAATAAAATTTTTGTTTGTTATTGTTGGCTTCTCTTCAATCGTTATTGTTGTTTTTGATCTCAGCTTAAAGCCATGCATTGACTAAACTACAAGTGTAGCTTAACCAACAGAGGAAAAGTATGCCTGTCAAATTTATTTGGGCAAAGCCCTATAGACTGCAACAATAACAAACAAAACGAATGAAGATAGAGGAAGCACGCTCAAAAACAAACCCAGCCAAATACATTCAAATCGATGATTTGCGTTTGGCAAAGGAAAAGAGATATGCTGGCAAATTTGTTTAGGCAGTAGCCGACTATCAAACCCTTTTTCGGGAGGTTCAAGTGTAGTTCACTTTGGGTTGAGTGAATTACCCGAATTTATTCTGATAATTGGTTGATAGTTTTGCTGCAAGTAGAGGATGCTGATGAGGAATGTGGTAATTCCGAAACAGCTGTACATCCAACCATCTTGCAGTATATAGGGCTTTGCCCAAATAAATTTGACAAGCATACTTTTCCTCTGTTGGTTAAGCTACACTTGTAGTTTAGTCAATGCATGGCTTTAAGCTGAGATCAAAAAAAGAAACAACAATAACGATTGAAGAGAAGCCAACAATAACAAACAAAACGAGTAAATTAAATTTTGACAAAATTTTCTATATAAATAAAATTTTGGAAAAATTTCTATGGAAATAACATTTTGACAAAATTTTCTATAGAAATAAAATTTTGACAAAATTTTGTATAGAAATAAAATTTTGACAAAATTTTGTATAGAAATAAAATTTTGACAAAATTTTCTATAGAAGTAAAATTTTTAACAAAATTTTCTTTAGAAATAAAATTTTGACAAAATTTTTTGTAGAGAAGTAAAATTTGGCAAAATTTTCTACGGAAATAAAATTTTGACAAAATTTTCTATGGAAATAAAAGTTTGACCAAATTTTTCTATGGAAATAAAATTTAGACAAAATTTTCTATAGAGAAGTAAAATTTTGACAAAATTATCTATAGGAATAAAATTTTGACAAAATTTTCTATAGAAATAAAATTTTGACAACATTTTCTATAGAGAAGTAAAATTTTAACAAAATTTTCTTTAGAAATAAAATTTTGACAAAATTTTCTATAGAAATAAAATTTTGACAAAATTTTCTGTATAGAAATAAAATTTTGATAAAACTTTTTATATAGAAATAAATTTTTGTTAAAAAAGTTTCAACCGATTTCTCGAAAAAATCCCCACAAAATCCCCAAATTTATGGAAATTTCCCACCAAATCCCCAAGTCCCCAACTTAGAAATTTCGTTCCCACTCACGGAAAAATATCCCCAATACTAGCAACCCTGGTTCCAACCATATGCGCTTACTTATGATACTCTATTTCACATTGTTATACACCGAAAAAAAGTAAACTCTTTTATAGAAACAATGAACTAACTCGTGCGAAAATTTAACTAAATTGTACTCCACATTTTGAAATTTCCACAAAGCGTTGTTAAAGCCAGGAAAATGTAATGCCCTATGGAACTTTTTAACTGCTGTTCACGAAATTACATCCTCTAAACTAAAAGTAAAGAAGAAAATCATCATTTATGATTTGGCATAAATATAGAAAATTTGGCAAAATTTTATTTCTATAGAAAATTTTGACAAAATTTTATTTCTATACAAAATTTTGTCTAAATTTTATTTCTATAGAAAATTTTGACAAAATTTTATTTCCATAGAAAATTTTGTCAAAATTTTACTTCTCGATAGAAAATTTTTTCAAAATTTTATTTTTATACAAAATTTTGTCAAAATTTCATTTCTATTGAAAATTTTGTCAAAATTTTATTTCTTTAGAAAATTTTGTGAAAATTTTATTCCTATAGAAAATTTTGTCAAAATTTTATTTCTATAGAAAATTTTGTCAAAATTTTATTTTGTATAGAAAATTTTGTCAACATTTTATGTATATAGAAATTGTTTTCAAAATTTTATTTCTATAGAAAATTTTGCCAAAATTTTATTTCTATTGGAAATTTTGTCAAAAATTTATTTCTATAAAGAAAATTTTGTCAAAATTTTATTTCTAAAGAAAATTTTGTTAAAAATTTTATTTCTGTAGAAAATTTTGTCTCTATAGAAAAATTTTGTCAATATTTTATATCTATACAAAATTTTGTCTAAATTTTATTTCTATAGAAAATTTTGTCTAAATTTTATTTCTATAGAAAATTTTGTCAAAATTTTATTTCCATAGAAAATTTTGTTGAAATTTTAATTCTCTATAGAAAATTTTGTCAAAATTTTATTTCTATAGAAAATTTATGAAGTACCTCGTTGCAAAATCTACCAAAACATCAAAAATTCTATCAATCTACTTAACCTGGTAGAATTGTACCAACTTTTGCAACGTGTCTACCACCCAATTTTACTACTTGAATATTTGAAATTTTGTCAACATTTTATGTATATAGAAATTGCTTTCAAAATTTTATTTCTATAGAAAATTTTGCCAAAATTTTATTTCTATTGGAAATTTTGTCAAAAATTTATTTCTATAAAGAAAATTTTGTCAAAATTTTATTTCTAAAGAAAATTTTGTTAAAAATTTTATTTCTGTAGAAAATTTTGTCTCTATAGAAAAATTTTGTCAATATTTTATATCTATACAAAATTTTGTCAAAATTTTATTTCTATACAAAATTTTGTCTAAATTTTATTTCTATAGAAAATTTTGTCAAAATTTTATTTCCATAGAAAATTTTGTTGAAATTTTAATTCTCTATAGAAAATTTTGTCAAAATTTTATTTCTATAGAAAATTTATGAAGTACCTCGTTGCAAAATCTACCAAAACATCAAAAATTCTATCAATCTACTTAACCTGGTAGAATTGTACCAACTTTTGCAACGTGTCTACCACCCAATTTTACTACTTGAATATTTAAACGTAAATTTTCGTACATAAATACAAGGTGACCGAACTCCCATTTTCATATCACCAGCATTTGGAAGATGATCACATACCAGTCTCTTTGTGTTGTGGTTCGAAATCTTGATCTTATTGCAGCTTGTTGCATGTGACAAAATTTTAATTTTTAAATTATTACTGATTTTGTACACCAAACAAGTATTGGGGATTTTTGTGAGGAATTTAAATTTAAATTGGGGATATTTGGGGACGAAAACATCATAATTTGGGGACAAGAGCCAGAAAAATACTGGTAACACTGGTAGCAACTTCCAGAAGGAGACGAAAACGACACATGGTGTCTTTGGCAATAATGCTCAGGATGGCACTTGAGTCGATCTAACCATATCCGTCTGTCCGTCTGTGCGTGAAAACATTTTTGTGATCTAAGTCTTGGTCCCAGTTTCAGTCTACTTAAAATTTAGCACAAGTATGTGTGGATCAGGAAAGAACCCCCTTGATTTTAGAAGAACTCGGTTCAGATTTGTCTTTCGGCCGATAAGCACTTATATTCTTTAAAATTTGCACAGGATTTATTTCATCTTGCGAGAAATAAATCGGTACCCTTTTCAAATAGGTTTTAGAATTTTCTATTATTTTATTTGTCCTTACAGTGTTTTTATGCACAGTAAGGTTCAGAAAATTTAAATATATTGCAAAAATAAATGACTTTTTATATCCTTCACCAAAGAGTATACCCCCATCTTAATTTGTAACACATCGAAATATTGATCACAGCCACCATAAAAAGTACATATATTCTGTACCATGACGCTTTGTATTAAAGGAGAGATGCTTGCCATTCTATTATAGTGCCTCTTTTTTCCTTAGAACTATATTTTTACAGCACACAAATTTTGGAAATTTTCGTCCCTCCGTTAAAGTCGTGTATTTTTGAACTAAGGCAAATTCCCTTCAAAAAAAAAAAAAAAATATCACCAAAATATTTCCAATTAAAAAGTTGTTTGGTTAAAAAATTAATTTATATAACTTTTTAATCAAACTCGTAAGACTAAGTCAATTAAAAACGTGTTGGACATGTTTTTTTTTTTTTTTTTAATTTTTACTAATAATTTATTTCAAAAAATCAATCTTTTAATCAAACTAAAAACTCTAAATAAGTTAAGGACGTAATTGAAAATAGTTGCGTTTTTAATGACAAATTTAATTGAGTTTTGCAATCAACATCAATTAAATTTTTAATTGAATCAATTAAAAAATTAATTGAAATTTGCTAATAAAATCATTTAATTTTTTATCAAGTATTTTTTTGATGTCCATATAAAACTGTGATTTATACTGTGATTGACGACATTTCAATTAAAAAATTAATTGGATCAATAAATTTCGTGATTGAGTCAGATTTGTTTTTTGTGTTATAGTAAAGAAACACATTTTTGAAAAGAAATCGTCCTTAAATTAACTTCAAACATAGACTAAGACTTATTTTGTGGATTTAGCATCTTTGGTTTAAAGCTTTTTTGGAATTAATTCCAAAATATTTTTATACCCACCACCATAGAATGATGATGGGGTTATGATACGTTTGTCATTCCGTTTGTAACACATCGAAATATCGACTTCTGACTTTATAAAGTATATATATTCTTGATCAAGGAGAAATTCTCAGACGATACAACAGGTTGGCTGATAAGTCCCTGGTCTGACACATAGATGGCGTCGCTAGTATTAAATGCATATTATTTTTATGTAAGACCAACCTTCAAATGATTCGTGTCAAAATTTGACGTCTGTAAGTCTATTCGTTTGTGAGATGGAGCGTCTTTTGTGAATCAACTTTTGTTACTGTGAAAAAATGGAAAAAAAGGAATTTCGTGTTTTGATAAAATACTGTTTTCTGAAGGGCAAAAATACGGTGGAAGCAAAAACTTGGCTTGATAATGAGTTTCCGGACTCTGCCCCAAGGGAAATCAACAATAAGTGATTGGTATGCAAAATTCAAGCGTGGTGAAATGAGGACGGTGAACGCAGTGGACGCCCGTAAGAGGTGGTTACCGACGAAAATATCAATAAAATCCACAAAATGATTTTAAATGACCGTAAAATAAAGTTGATCGAGATAGCAGAGGCCTTAAAGATATCAAAGGAACGTGTTGGTCACATCATTCATCAATATTTGGATATGCGGAAGCTCTGTGCAAAATGGGTGCCGCGCGAGCTCACATTTGGCCAAAAACAACAACGTGTTGATGATTTGCAGCTGTTAACTCGTAATACACCTGAGTTTTTCCATCGATATGTGACAATGGATGAAACATGGCTCCATCACTACAATCCTGAGTCCAATCGACAGTCGGCTGAGTGGACAGCGACCGGTGAACCGTCTCCGAAGCGTGGAAAGACTCAAAAGTCCGCTGGCAACGTAATGACCTTTGTTTTTTGGGATGCGCATGGAATAATTTTTATCGATTATCGTGAGAAGGGAAAACCATCAATCGCGGCAAAACGGCACCATATGAAGAAGAAAAAAGTGTTGTTCCACCAAGACAACGCACCGTGCTACAAGTCATTGAGAACGATGGCAAAAATTCATGAATTGGGCTTCGAATTGCTTCCCCATCCACCGTATTCTCCAGATCTGGCCCCCAGCGACTTTTTCTTGTTCTCAGACCTCAAAAGGATGCTCGCAGGGAAAAAATTTGGCTGCAATGAAGAGGTGATCGCCGAAACTGAGGCCTATTTTGAGGCAAAACCGAAGGAGTACTAACAAAATGGTATCAAAAAATTGGAAGGTCATTATAATCGTTACATCGCTCTTGAAGGGAACTATGTTGAATAATAAAAACGAATTTTGACAAAAAAAAGCTGTTAAGCATGTCCGTCTGTCTGTCTGCTGTTATCACGATACAACCTTTAATAATGGCGCTATCGTCCTGAAATTTGGTACAGATTCGTTTTTTGTTTGCATACAGTTCGCAGATGGGCTCCCGATTTGGGATCTTGAGCCTATAAAAACCGTCGTTTTCATCCAATTTGCAAATCTGGAGGTATTTTAGGACCATCAAAAGGTGTACCGCAAATGGTGCCTATCGGTCCATGTTTTGGTATAGCCCCCATATAGACCGATTTCCCGATATTTACAATTCGATTTGCCTGCAATTTGAAATCTAAAGGTATTTTATGACCACAAATAGGTGTGCTGAAAATGGGGTGTAAAGGTCGATGTTTTGGTGTAGCCCCCATATAGACCGATGTACCAAATTTACTTCTTGGATTTCTAGAATCCGTAGTTTTTATCCAATTTGCCGGAAATTATAAATCTAGAGGTATTTTATAACCATAGTTTGGTATAGCCCCATACAGACTGATCTCCCGATTTTACTTCTTGGGCTTCTAGAATTCGTAGTTTTTACCCAATTTGTCTGAAATTGGAATTCTACAGGTATTTGAGGACCAGACTACATGTATTTGAGGAACAGGACTAGAAGTGCCCATATTTAATAGGTACTTTTAGTTAATATGGTATCACAATGGAGTGAATAGTCTAAGTGAGTCTGAATCTTAATCGGCTGCCACTTTAACCTAACCTAACCTAACCTAACCTAACCTATTTGAGGACCATTAAAAGTTGTGTCCAAAATGGTGAGTATTGGTCAATGTTTTGGTATAGCCTCCATATAGACCTACCTCCCGAATTTATTTCTGGGGCTGCAATAATCTGTAGTTTTTATCCACTTTGCCTGAAATTGGATACCTAGAGATATTTTAGGACCACAAATATGTCAGCCGAATATAGTATGTGTCGAGCCATGTGTTGGTATAGCCCCCTCTTTTAGAAACCGTATGATTTGCCAGAAAATGTAAATATATTCATTTTTACCCGTCCATTTGGTAAGGCATCGATATAGACCGATTTCACTTCTTGAAGGTATAGCAGGTGCACTGATCATAAAAATTGCTTGAAACTGAAAGTAAAATTTCCAGATTTTACTCCTCATAATCATTTAAATAATGGCGGTAAAAATTTACAAATTTAAAATTTCAAATCAAGACTTTATTTCATCAATTTATACAATATGTTTATGATTTCAGTAAAACTCAAACCAAATTGGTTCCTATAAATCCAGAATCTGATCTAGACTTCATAGGTAGAATCTTTAAATTTATCTTCGGGAAGCGCATTGGTTGAACCTATCTGCTTGGGAAAATATCTGTCATCAAACCCCCTGAAATTCTATATATATTATCAAGTAACCCGCCACGACGAAGAGTTTTCAAAGTAAACTATTATTTGATTAATGGTGGTGGATATTTAAGATACGGAATGGCCGAACTTACTACTGTACAGTAATCCTTCGATTTACGTCATCTCGGTTTACGTTGTTTCGATTTACGTTGTAAAATTTTTTGTTCCATCACACTTCGATTTACGTCGCCATTCGATTTACGCCGTCGATTTTTTTGCCCACTTTATCAGAAACGCCTTCCGTAAGTAGAATAAGTATCAACGATGATGACATCGAAACATTTTTTCTGAAATTCTTACCGAAATTGCTGAATTACCTTTATTTTTTAAGTTTTTTTACACATACAACATAAATGGACTTAGGAGTAGGTTAGGTTAGGTTAGGTGGCAGCTCGATTTATCAGGCTCACTTATGTTAGACTGTTCAGTCCATTGTGATACCACATTGGTGAACTTCTCTCTTATCACTGAGTGCTGCCCGATTCCATGTTAAGCTCTATGACAAGGGACCTCCTTTTTACAGCCGAAAGGCGTTCCACATTGCAGTGAAACCACTTAGGGCGTTTTCGTTTCGCAAAAAATATGTTGCCTTGGTGTTACACTACTTTTTTCGTCATTGTATTTTCACTCAAATGTCATTCCAAAATTATTGTTAATTCATAATATTGTGAGGGATACAGGACCCAAAAGCTATAACAGTGTCCTTCATATTTTGCAAACAATTTCGAGAATGTTGCACCTTTTTTACCAATCGAAATCGCCATTAGAGAAGCTTTGAAACCCTCAGAAATGTCACCAGAATTACGGAGGTGGGATAATCGACCGCTGAAAAATTTTTGGTGTTCGGTCGAAGCAGGAATCGAACCCACGACCTTGTGTATGCAAGGCGGGCATGGTAACCATTGCACCACGGTGGCTCCCAACTTAGGAGTAAGTATGAGCAATTTTTAATTCGGTTTACGTCGTCAAATTCCGGAACCAATCACGACGTAAATCGAGGGATTACTGTAACAGGTTGGCAGATAAGTCCCCGGTCTAACAAAGAAAAACACATTTTTTGTCAAAATTCGTTTTTATTATTCAACATAGTTCCCTTCAAGAGCGATACAACGATTATAACGACCTTCCAATTTTTCGATACCATTTTGGCAGTACTCCTTCAGTTTTGCCTCAAAATAGGCCTCAGTTTCGGCGATCACCTATTCATTGCAACCAAATTTTTTCCCAGCGAGCATCCTTTTGAGGTCTGAGAACAAGAAAAGTCGCTGGGGGCCAGATCTGGAGAATACGGTGGGTGGGGAAGCAATTCGAAGCCCAATTCATGAATTTTTGTCATCATGAATTTTTGCCAACAATTTTTTCTTCTTCATATGGGGCCGTTTTGCCGCGATTTCGACCTTCAAACGCTCCAATAACGCCATATAATAGTCACTGTTGATGGTTTTTCCCTTCTCAAGATAATCGATAAAAATTATTCCATGCGCATCCCAAAAAAAAAACAGAGGCCATTACTTTGCCAGCGGACTTTTGAGTCTTTCCACGCTTCGGAGACGATTCACCGGTCGCTGTCCACTCAGCCGACTGTCGATTGGACTCAGGAGTGTAGTGATGGAGCCATGTTTCATCCATTGTCACATATCGACGGAAAAACTCGGTTGTACTACGAATTAACAGCTGCAAACACCGCTCAGAATCATCAACACGTTGTTGTTTTTGGTCAAATGTGAGCTCGCGCGGCATCCATTTTGCACAGAGCTTCCGCATATCCAAATATTGATGAATGATATGACCAACACGTTCCTTTGATATCTTTAAGGCCTCCGCTATCTCGATCAACTTCATTTTACGGTCATTCAAAATCATTTTGTGGATTTTTTGATGTTTTCGTCGGTAACCACCTCTTTCGGGCGTCCACTGCGTTCACCGTCCTCCGTGCTCATTTCGCCACGCTTGAATTTTTGCATATCAATCAATTATTGTTGATTTCCCAGGGGCAAAGTCCGGAAACTCATTATCAAGCCAAGTTTTTGCTTCCACCGTATTTTTTCCCTTCAGAAAACAGTATTTTATCAAAACACGAATTTCCTTTTTTTCCATTTTTTCACAATAACAAAAGTTGCTTCACAAAAGACGCTCTATCTCACAAACTAATTGACTTACAGGCGTCAAATTTTGACATGAATCATTTGAAGGTTGGTACTATATAAAAATAATATGTATTTAATACCAGCGACGCCATCTATGTGTCAGACCGGGGACTTATCAGCCAACCTGTTATATACTTGTTTACTTTAAAGTATCCGTTATAATTAGGTTTTAAAACTCGTATTTGTTTGTACGTGAACAGCTTTATTAATATACCGCGAAAAGAGAATGAACATTTGATAAATAATTTTATTGATGCTAGACTTAAAGCCAGATAGGTCGCTAAAAATTTCTTTCTTTTTAAAGAAGCTGCATCTTTGGCTTGGAATAACTAGCAAAATTCCTATGGGAAGGTCAAAATCTTTGGATCCAAGTAAACTTTTTGGTTGAGTGTATGTGTATTTTCTCCGAGATAATGTCAAAATGTTCTTGGGTGTTGTTAAGTAAACGTCTAACGTATTTATAGATTATTGTTGCCATGAAAATAAATAAGCTTGTTGTTAAAAATCATCATAGTTCATATCATTATGCTCTCCTAATTTATTAGGCACAAAAAGTTTTGCAAAATAGAGGAAACTTTTGATTATATTTTTTCGAATTCTGCACTATATGTTGCGTAGACATCCATCACACTCTTGCATAAATATTCACAAAACAAATATTTTTGTTTTTATTTTTATAAGTTTCCAACAGATTAAACTCACTTTAATTTATAACACCATTATATGAATTTAATTTAGTATTTATAATTTTGGTAGGATTACTTAATTCACTATTTTTATTTTTTTATTCTTTTCAATATATATATCTTTTTTTTAATTTTTCAATTTTAGAAAATCTTACTCTGTTTTGCATATCTATTTTACGCATTTTCTGTGTGTTTGTTTTTTTTTATTTTCTATTTTATTTTCTTGTTCACTTCCGCTTTATGTTCTCGTCCCGGAACCGTCACATATACTACTAAATTGGGGGAGCACTAGGAAACTTAAGTCCCCCTGTTACACAAGCACATGATACACGGTGGTGGCGGTATAAAAGACACATTTCATGCCTATAGGCCTAGACATAAAGCTAGAGTACGTTATCAACAACGACAACGATGATATGGATATTTTGTTGTTGATGTTCTTTGGCTATTTTGCTCATATTCCCCTCACGCAAAAGACAACACTCAGAACAGGCACTCACCACACTCCATTCACTAGCAGCAAAAGGTAATTTTCTTATTGGAATGTTGATAAGCACAACAAAAAACAAACCCTCAAGCAACATTGTTGATGAAGTAAATCAAGTTGAGATGTTTACTGGAAAGTAAACATTGTCAACATGTTGCTAATGTTTTAGTAGAATAGTAATGAGTTGTTGTGTTGTTTTTGTTTTGTTTGTATTGTGTAAGTCCTCTAATGATGTTTTGTTACTATGGAATGTTGATGAATTTCCCTCCATGGACTATGATGTTGATGACGAGTGATTGCTTTGGTGTTCTGTCTATTTTTTTTTCGTTGATTTTTTGTAGTTTTCCGGTTGGCCCCAAAGGCAAATTGTTTATATGTTTCATAGTATGTTTTGCACAGAATGATTTGCCTGTGTGATTTTTATTACTAATTTTTATATGCTTTTAGTTGTTTACTTCAACATTTATATGGAATTGTTTTTATTTTTTTTTTTCACTTTGCCATTTGTTGGGTGTATTTATCTGCAATTTAATGCTGCTTCTGCCACTGCTCTGTTGATGTTCTGGGTCGTTTTATTTTGCCTTTTGATTTACTCGTTTATCTCGCTTGTCTTCGTTGTTGTATCGTAACGGTTTTGTGTGTGTGTGTGTGTGTGTGTGTGTGTGTGTGTGTGTGTGTCTTTTTGCGAGAGGGTATTTCTATTTTCTGCAGTTTCCCGTTTTTTTTCCCAATACATTAAAGGAATCTGCTATCCATGTTGGAAATACCACCCGTTATAGTTGTTGTTGCTGTTGTTGTATATTTTTATTGGCCCTAGGTTAGGATTTTGTTTTTCTGGCTAATTCCTGTCATTGAGGTCACTTAGTTGCTTTGCTCACTTGTTTATTTATTCGTTAATACTGAAATGAATCAGAGCAAAAGTGGAGAATGGTAAAAAAAGGACATAAAACATTTTGATTAGTGAAATTCTCTTCAAGGTGTATACTCATACATATATAACTAATGAGAAGACTACGCAATATGTGTGGACAAGATATACAATATGGGCAATTTATTTCATTGAATGATCTATTGTCAATTACATTATAGTTACAGATACATGTTAATAGGTTCCAAAAGGAAACTTTATTCACATCACAAAAATGGCACATCTTCAATATTTAATAGTATACCAAATTTTATTTATAAAACTATATTTTAAATAGTGATGACATGAAGTGAGTTAAAAACAAGTATATACGGCCGTAAGTTCGGCCAGGCCGAAGCTTATGTACCCTCCATCATGGATTGCGTAGAAACTTCATCTAAACACTACCATCCACAATCGAATTACTTAAGTTGCGGTAACGCTTGCCGATGGCAAGGTATCTTAAAACCTCCTAACACCATCTTCTAAATTGTATGTAAGTCCATACGTGGTATATATTAAATCAAAAAAGATCGATCCAATACGTATATAATTCAGTTTGACAAAGTAGACATAAAATTTTGACAAAATTTTCTACAGAAATAAAATTTTAACAAAATTTTCTATAGAAATAAAATTTTCACAAAATTTTCTATAGAAAAAAAAATTTTGATAAAATTTTCTATAGAAATAAAATCTTGGTAGGTTATTTTTGGCTCGAGTGGCAACCATGATTATGAACCGAATAAAATTTAAACAAAATTTTCTATAGAAATAAAATTTTGACAATGATGAAAATTTTATTATGAACCGAATAAAATTTTAACAAAATTCTCTCTAGAAATAAAATTTTGACAAAATTTTCTATAGAAATAAAATTTTGACAAAATTTTCTATAGAAATAAAATTTTGGTAGATTATTTTTGGCTCTAGTGGCAACCATGATTATGAACCGATATGGACCAATTTTTGTGTGATTGGACCAATTTTGGTAAGGTTGTTAGCGACCATATACTAACACCACGTGCCTAATTTGAACCGGATCGGATGAATTTTGCTCCTCCAAGAGGCTCCGGAGGTCAAATCTGGAGAATGTTTTATATGGGGGCTATATATAATTATGGACCGATATGGACCAATTCTGGCACGGTTGTTAAAGATCATATACTAACACCATGTTCCAAATTACAACCGGATTGGATGAAATTTGCTTTTCTTGGAGACTTCGCAAGCCAAATCTGGGGATTGGTTTATATGGGGGCTATATATAATTAAGGACCGATATGGACCAATTTTTGCAAGGTTGTTAGAGACCATATACCAATATAATGTACCAAATTTCAGCCGGATCGGAGGAAATATGCTTCTTTTAGAGGCTCCACAGGCCAAATCTGGGGATCGGTTTATATGGGGGCTATATATAATTAAGGACCGATATGGACCAATTTGTCCATGGTTGTAAGAGACCATATACCAATATCATGTACCAAATTTCAGGCGGATCGGATGAAATTTTCTTCTCTTTGAGGCTCCGCAACCCAAATCTGGGGATCGGTTTATATGGGGGCTATATATAATTAAGGACCGATATGGACCAATTTTTGCAAGGTTGTTAGAGACCATATACCAACATCATGTACCAAATTACAACCGGATTGGATGAAATTTGCTTCTCTTTGAGGCTCCGCAAGCCAAATCTGGGGATCGGTTTATATGGGGGCTATATATAATTATGGACCGATGTGGACCAATTTTTGCATGGTTGTTAGAGACCACATACCAACACCATAAACAAAATTTCAGCCGGATCGGATGAAATGTGCTTCTGTTAGAGGCTCCACAAGCCAAATCTGAGGGTCCCTTTATATGGGGGCTATACGTAAAAGTGGACCGATATGGCCCATTTGCAATACCATCCGACCTACATCGATAACAACTACTTGTGCCAAGTTTCAAGTCGATAGCTTGTTTCGTTCGGAAGTTAGCGTGATTTCAACAGACGGACGGACGGACGGACGGACGGACGGAAATGCTTAGATCGACTCAGAATTTCACCACGACCCAGAATATATATACTTTATGGGGTCTTAGAGCAATATTTCGATGTGTTACAAACGGAATGACAAAGTTAATATACCCCCATCCTATGATGGAGGGTATAACAAGTATATACGGCCGTAAGTTCGGCCAGGCCGAATCTTATGTACCCTCCACCATGGATTGCGTAGAAACTTCTACGAAAGACTGTCATCCACAAATTTCAACTCACATGGTTGTTAAATATCATATGCTACCACCACGTACCAAATTTCAACCAGATCGGATGAATTTTGCTTTTCCAAAAGGCACCGGAGGTCAAATCTGGGGATCGGTTTATATGGGAGCTATATATTATTATGGACTGATAGGAACCAATTCCTGCATGGTTGTTGGATACCCTATACTAACATCACGTACCAAATTTCAACCGAATGGGAAGAATTTTGCTCTTCCAAGGTGCTCCGGAGGTCAAATCTGGGGATCGGTTTATATGGGGCCTATATATAATTATGGACCGATATCGACCAATTTTTGCACGGGTGTTTGAGGCCATATATTAACATCACGTACCAAATTTCAACTGAATCAGATACATTTTGGTCTTCCAAGAGGCTCCGGAGGTCAAATCTGGGGATCGGTTTATATGGGGGCTATATATAATTATGGACCGATATGGACCAATTTGTGCATGGTTGTTGGAGACCATATACTAACACAATGTACCAAATTTCTCCGCAAGCCAAATCGGGGACCGGTTTATATGGGGCTATATATAATTATGGACCGATATGGACCAATTTTGGCATGGTTGTTAGAGACCATATACCAACACCATGTACCAAATTTCAGCCGGATAGGATGAAATTTGATTCTCTTAGAGGCTCCGCAAGCCAAATCGCGAATCGGTTTATATGGGGGCTATATATAATTATGGACCGATATGGACCAATTTTTGCATGGTAGTTAGAGACAATATACTAACACCATGTACCAAATTTCAGCCGGATCGGATGAAATGTGCTTCTCTTAGAGGCCTCGCAAGCCAAATTTGGGGGTCCGTTTATATGACTCAGACTCAGGCTCAGAATTTCACCACGACCCAAAATATATATACTTTATGGGGTCTTAGAGCAATATTTCGATGTGTTACAAACGGAATGACAAAGTTAATCCTACAAGTGACAAAGTTAATCCTATGGTGGAGGGTATAAAAAACAAATGATACAATTAAATTTTAAATTAAAAATTACTTTAGAAAATGATTGATTGTATTTACGTTTTTAAATCAAATATAAATACTCCCAAAAATACTAATACCCAGAAAAAATTTTCGTAGTTAAAATAACGCTAAAATTAATTTATTTTTATAGCAAAAAAAAATGTTTGTTTGTGGTTAATTTTTTTCTTCCACAAATTTTCCACAGCCAAATGAAGATTTCCTTTTGTCAAGTATATCACAAACATTTTATGAAATAAACGTGCATATAAAGTTCAATGACCGTACACATAAGTTCAATATGAACAAAAGCAAAAGGAAATTTTCGTTTCGATTCCTAAAAATAGTAAGAATGAACTACTGTATGGTTAAAATGGTCCTGATTTGGAGCCAATGATTTTCTGTTTTACTTTTAGTTAATTTCTTTCTTCCATAAGAGTTTGTAATTTCGTGAACTGCAGTTAAAAAGTAGGGTATTACATTTTTCTGGTTTTAACAACGCTTGGTGGAAATCTCAAAGTGTAGAGTACATTTCAGTTAAATTTTTGCACGCGTTAGTTTATTCTTGCTATAAAACGGTTTACTTTTTTTTCGACGAACTCCATTTAATTTAAATAAAACAAGTATGTACGGCCGTAACAGGTTGGCTGATAAGTCCCCGGTCTGACACATAGATGGCGTTGCTAGTATTAAATGCATAAATGTTATATTCCCGTATATATGTACCCTCCACCATGGATTGCGTAGAAACTTCTACTAAAGACTGTCATCCACAATCGAATTACGTGGGTTGCGGTAACACTTGCCGATGGCAAGGTATCTTAAAACTTCTTAATTGTAAGATAGTCCATACGGGGTATATATTAAACAAAAAAGGCCGATTAAATACGTATATAATTCAGTTTGACAAAATTTTCTATAGAAATAAAATTTTGACAAAATTTTCTATAGTAATAAAACTTTGACAAAATTTTCTATAGCAACAAAATCTTGACAAAATTTGGTATAGTAATACAATTTTGACAAAATTTTCTAAAGGTATACAATTTTAACAAAATTTCCTATAGAAATAAAATCTTGACAAAATTTTTTGTACTATTAAAATTTTGACAAAATTTTCTATGGTAATAAAATTTTAAAAAAATTTTCGATAGAAATAACATCTTGGTAGATTATTTTTGGGGATCGGCTATATATAACTATGGACCGATATGGACCAAATTTTGCCATGTTTGCTAGCGGTCATATACTAGCCCAATGTACCAAATTTCACCACGTACCAAATTTAAACCGTATCGGATGAATTTTGCTCCTCCAAGAGCTCTGGAGTTCAAATCTGGGGATCGGTTTAAATGGGGGTTATATATAGTTAAGACCGATATGGACTAATTTTTGCATGGTTTTTATATACAATATACTAACATCACGTACCAAATTTCAACCGGATCGGGTGAATTTTGATCTTCCAAAGGGCTCCGGAGGTCAAATCTGGGGAACGATTTATATGAGGGCTACATATAATTATGGACCGATATGGATCTATTCCTGCATGGTAGTTAGAGACCATATACTAACACCATGTACCAAATTTCTACCGAATCGGATGAATTTTTCTCATCCATGAGGCTCCGGAAGTCACATCGGGGGATCAGTTTATATGGGGGCTACATATAATTATGGACCGATATGGACCTATTCCTGCATGGTTGTTAGAGACCATATACTAACACCACGTACCAAATTTCTACCGAATCGGATGAATTTTGCTCCGGAAGTCACATCAGGGGATCAGTTTATATGGGGACTATATATAATTATAGACGGATATGGACCAATATTTGCATGGTTGTTAGAGGCCATATACTAACACCATGTACCAAATTTCAGCCGGATCGGATGAAACTTGCTTCTCTTAGAGGCTCCACAAGCCAAATATGGGGATCGATTTATATGGAGGCTATATATAATTATGGACCGATGTGGACCAATTTTTGTATAGTTGTTAGCGACCATATACTAATACCATGTATCAAATTTGAACCGGATCGATTTTGCTCCTCCAAGAGGCACCGAAAGCCAAATCTGAGCGTCGGTTTATATGGGGGCTATACGTAAAAGTGGAGCGATATGACCCATTTGCAATACCATCCACCTATATCAATAACAACTACTTGTGCCAAGATTCAAGTCGATAGCTTGTTTCGTTCGGAAGAAGAATTTCAACAAACGGACGGGCGGACAAGCTCAGATCGACTCAGAATTTCACCACGACCCAGAATATATATACTTTATGGGGTCTTAGAGCAATATTTCGATGTGTTACAAACAGAATGACAAAGTTAATATACGCCCATCCTATTGTGGAGGGTATAAAAACAGTACTTTTTTGTCGACGCTTTTTTGCTGGAATATCAATAAACTTAAAGGCCATTCCTTTGTATCAAAAAAGTTTTTTTTTTCTTTACTCTAAGGAAAACTTTCCATATTTTGTTTGTTCTCAGTGAAGAGAAAATGTGTCTACAAACAAACGGTGCTATAGTGGGTCGAAGTTAATTAGAATAACGAAAATAACCAAATATGAACCTACACACAAAAAAAATTTTTTTCCGATTCAATAACGAAATTAATTGATCCAATTAATTTTTTAATTGAAATGTCTTCAATCACAGAAATGATAGTATCAATTAAAAAATTAATTGACAGTCAATTAAAAAATTAATTGATCCAATTAAAAAATTAATTGAAACTGTTAATTTGTGTGATTGGTTTTCATTTCAATTATAAAAATTATTGAATTAATTAAATTTTTAATTGAATATTTTTAAAAGCTCAATTAAGATTTTAATTGGAAAAATTTTCGTGAAATTTTTTTCTGTGTATAGAAACCAAATCAATTAATCAAATATGGAGCTTGCCTCCGTAGTGGGTATGTTTGTTTTATCATGGGACCAAATAGGATATTATTGCAAATTTAATAGGAATGCATTCTACACGAATATTTTGCATTTTTTATAAATTAAAATATTAGACAAAAATCTTTTTTGTGGATATTTATAATCTAACATAATCTTTCAAACACATGAAACTTCTCTTCGAATATTTCTTGTAGTTGTTGTTTTATTCATGGTCTGTCTAAGAATTAAAAAAATGTCTCACCCAGAGAAAACAAAAACAAACAAATGCATTTCATTATATTCCCGATTCCTTTGTTTGCCATGTATGATGGAATTTGTATCACATATATGAGTTTAGAAATCATTTTTATTCATCCGAAAAGAATGCACTCATATAAAAACCTCCCCAAAAAAAACACAACATTGTTTATTTCAAACCAAATAAATATGTGTGTGTGTCCAGCTAATTGGCAATACATTCTGGGTGATTGGTTATACATCATGAAAATCTCGAAACAATATTTGTTTTATATTCAACTAAATGCTATTGAAATATTTGATAACAATTTTAGTTCCACCCAATTGAATTTGAAATGGTCATTTAAGAGTAATATTTTGGTTGCTTTTATGTTCAAATGATTCAAATGCATGTCTTTTTCTCAGTAAAATTTTCTTTTGTTTTATTGAAACCAAATACAAATTGACTCATTGAAGCAGTTTAATCTTATGCATTTTCTAGATTTCGAATACTTATATATGTCAATAAAAACTGTAACAAAATAGTATAGTATGATTTCTTTTTCCCAAAAAAACTTGATAGGAATACAAAGCTGAAATTGATTAAATCTTTTAAATAAGGTGAGTACTAAACGCAGAGAAGAAACACGGTTGATGCGATCATATTCGAATATGAAAATAATATAGTTGCAGAATTTTTATGACTACCGCAACCATGTTAACATATCACCCATATTGTCAATGAAAAAACCATGTTGTTAATTTATGATGTAAATGAAAGGAATTTTGTTCGTATAAAAAGAAAATGGTCAAAATTTGAAATCTTATGGTTCCAATTTAAAGAACTTGATCTCAATCTAAAATGCTCGGGTCTTTATGAAAAACCTTTTTTCGTTTGGGGAAAAAGTACGCCATTCGGTAGACAATAAAATACAAACAAGTATATACGGCCGTAAGTTCGGCCAGGACGAATTTTATGTACCCTCAACCATAGATTGCGTAGAAACTTCTACGAAAGACTGTCATCCACGTACCAAATTTCAACCAGGCACCGGAGGTCAAATCTGGGGATCGGTTTATATGGGAGCTATATATTATTATGGACTGATAGGATCCAATTCCTGCATGGTTGTTGGATACCCTAAATATACTAACATCACGTACCAAATTTCAACCGAATGGTAAGAATTTTGCTCTTCCAAGGTGCTCCGGAGGTCAAATCTGGGGATCGGTTTATATGGGGGCTATATTAATTATGAACCGATATGGAGGCTCTTAGAGGCTCCGCAACCCAAATCGGGGGATCGGTTTATATGGGGGCTATATATAATTATGGACCGATGTAGACCAATTTTCGCAAGGTTATTAGAGACCATAGACTAACACCATGTACCAAATTTCAGCCGGATCGGATGAAATTTGCTTCTCTTAGAGGCTCCGCAAGCCAAATCGGGGGATCGGTTTATATGGGGCTATATATAATTATGGACCGGTATAGACCAATTTTTTCATGGTTGTTAAAGACCATATACTAACACCATGTACCAAATTTCAGCCGGATCGGATGAAAATTGTTTCTCTTAGAGGCTCTGCAAGCCAAATCGGGGGATCGGTTTATATGGGGGCTATATATAATTATGGACCGATATGGACCAATTTTTGCATGGTTGTTAAAGACCATATACTAACACCATGTACCAAATTTCAGCCGGATCGGATGAAAATTGTTTCTCTTAGAGGCTCTGCAAGCCAAATCGGGGGATCGGTTTATATGGGGGCTATACATAAAAGTGGACCGATATGGCCCATTTGCAATACCATTCGACCTACATCAATAACAACTACTTCTGCCAAGTTTCAAGTCGATAGCTTGTTAGCGTGATTTCAACAGACGGACGGACGGACGGACATGCTCCGATCGACTCAGAATTTCAACACGATCCAGAATATATTTTATGGGGTCTTAGAGCAATATTTCGATGTGTTACAAACGGAATGACAAAGTTAATATACCCCCCATCCTATGGTGGAGGGTATAATAAAGTACACTCAAAAAAAAGTGAACTCTCTATTTCACTAAAGCCAATTTAACTTTATTTTAGTTCATGGAATTATTATGTTTAGATAAAGTTTTCTTTACTCTAATAATTTTTTGTGTACTTTAGTTAAATTAACTAAACCCGAGGAAAAAAATATACTCCAATGAAGCATAAAGATGAACTAAATTCGTGTCTTCCACAAAATAGTTCAGAATTTCTTTAAATTTGTAAATTTTACCAAAAATGCGTCCATCATGAACTTCGTATGTCACTAAAGACATTCTTGCAATTTTGAATACCAAGTTTTTCCTTCAAACTACAAAATTTTCTTTAACAAGTGAAAAAACTTAGTTATGTCTAATAAATTTTCTTGAATTTGTCGAAAAATATGTACTTGTTTTTATGACATCGGCGTGATGCCAACGTTTGTAATACTGTTTAGTTAAAATTTTCTACAAACATTCAAAATTTTCTAAAATTAACCGAAAGTGTTCTTCCTTGTGGGTGTAGAAAATTTAAGTCTTAACTATTTCCTAGTTTACTTGTGTTTATAATTTCGTGGAAGCAAACATGAACTATTTGTACATGCTCAATTCCGGTTAACTTTCAACGATAAATAATTTCTCCGAATTTTCATACGTACAAAGACGTACAGATTGGCTGATATATATTGCAACCAACTCCAGGTTATTATAATTTCTAAACCGCTCGTCTGCCAGTTAGCATATTTATTTCAGTGAGAGTTCATTTTATTGTTTACAACACTGAAAAAACAGTGAACCCACCAGGAAGAAATGTTTCGGTTAATTTTAGAAAATTTTGAACATTTGTAGAAAATTTTAACTAAACAGTATTACAAACGTTGGCATCACGCCGATGTCATAAAAATAAGTAAATATTTTTCGACAAATTCAAGAAAATTTATTAGACATAACTAAGTTTTTTCACTTGTTAAAGAAAATTTTGTAGTTTGAAGGAAAAACTTGGTATTCAAAATTGCAAGAATGTCTTTAGTGATATACGAAGTTCATGATGGACGCATTTTTGGTAAAATTTACAAATTTAAAGAAATTCTGAACTATTTGGTGGAAGGTACGAATTTAGTTAATCATTATGCTTCATTTGAGTTCATTTTTTTCCTCGGTTTTAGTTAATTTAACTAACGTAAACAAAAAATTATTAGAGTAAAGGAAACTTTCTCCAAACATAATAATTCCATGAACTAAAATAAAGTTAAATTGGCTTTAGTGAAATAGAGAGTTCACTTTTTTTTGAGTGAAGTTTACAAAAGCATTTGATCTATTCCATTTGGAAATGAAGTTATTCGTGTTGGAATTCAAGCGTGATAATATGATTGCTTTATATTTGACTGGAAAACCACAAATGACTATCGTTGCCGTTCTCCATAATTTAAATGTGTATAAATCTTTTGTTTCTCGTGTCATTACATACACTTTCATTGGTGCACAAAAAAATTAGACTGGAAAAAGCCAAGGAGTTACTTCGCATGCACGAAATTGATCAGTTACTGTTATCAGAATTTGTTTTTCTCCGACGAGAAGCCATTCGAAATTGAATAGTTTGTGAAAAGACAAAGCAATTTGGCTTGATAGTCCACACCGCAGCGTCCGATGGTCCCATGCTCTTATATTTTCCAATAGTGAGGTCTGAATATAATACTGGGCTGAATGTAATTGGGTCAAATTGAATGCTGTTTATAATTGTCCTAAGAATTTGGCAGACAATAATTTCGGCCACAGACCATGGACATTCTAACAGGAGTCAGCACGCGTCACCCAAGAATGGCTTAAAAAGGAGGTTCCTCCCTTCATCACTAGCGCACAATGGCCACTAAAATAGAAGGATTTCAATCTGTTAGACTTTGCGGGCATTTTAGAGGTTGGCACTAAAGAGTGGATCATCTCAAGACGGCGCTTGGCAAGAAAAAAAGTAAAAGGACATTGATGTTTCTTAAAAGTGGGTAGAACACTGAATGCATAGTTTTCTCTTCTGAGGAATGAAATTTAGACAATCCAAGAATTCTTTCAAGTATTCTTTAAAAAAATGTTTAAAGATAATTATTGCATCGCCTAATATAAATTCTAGTTTAGTACTCTTAAGGAAAATACATTATATCTACCAAAGAGCCATTCCCTTTGTCTAAATAAAATTTGACAAAATTTTCTACAGAAATAAACTTTTGACAAAATTTTCTATAGAAATAAAATTTTGACAAAAGTTACTATAGAAACAAAATTTTTACAAAATTTTCTATAGAAATAAAATTTTGACAGAATTTTCTTTAGAAATAAAATTTTGTCAAAATTTTTGTATAAAAATAAAATTTTTCACAATTTTATGAAGAAATAAAATTATGACAAAATTTTCTTTAGAAATAAAAATTTTTCAAAATTTTCTTTAGAATTAAAATTTGTCAAAATTTTTCTATAAAAATAAAATTTTTTCACAATTTTCTGAAGAAATAAAATTTTGACAAAAATTTCTATAGAAACAAAATTTTGACAAAATTTTCTATAGAAATAAAATTTTGACAAAATTTTCTTTAGAAATAAAATTTTGACAAAATTTTCTATAGAGAAGTAAAATTTTTACAAAATTTTCTATAGAAATAAAATTTTGAAAAAATTTTCTATAGAAATAAAATTTTGACAAAATTTTCTATAGAAATACAATTTTGACAAAATTTTCTATAGAAATAAAATTTTGACAAAATTTTCTATAGAATTAAAATTGTGACAAAATTTTCTATAAGCTGAGAACTATGTTCAGTTTTTGATCTGAAAACCAGCTTGTTTTCACAGTTACTTTTTATACCCTCCACCATAGGATGGGGGTATATTAACTTTGTCATTCCGCTTGTAACACATCGAAATATTGCTCTAAAACCCCATAACCCAGCAAAAAAAAAAGTGGATGTTCTTCCAAAGGCACAACTTTAAAAGCACTTCCAGAAGATGCACTCCCCATGATGTTCTTTATTTTAACTACCCAGGAAGTTCTTTAAATTCAATTTTTTATAACTCGGGTTTTTCATACTTTTCATGGGTAATTTTGACTTTTTTTGTTTCAGATAGGTTAAAAACAGAGTAAGAATTCATAAAATGGTACAAATCATTTGAACTTTGTCGAAAAAAATGCTAAATCCAATCTGAAACAAGTAAGCAAAGTCTAAAGTCGGGCGGGGCCGACTATATTATACCCTGCACCACTTTGTAGATTTAAATTTACATACATTTAATTTTTAAAAATACATACATTTAAATATCACTCGATCTGGACCAAATTTGATAGAGTTCTACAAAATCTAAAGACTCATAATTTAAGTCGGCTAATGCACTAGGGTAGAACGCAATGTTAGTAAAAAACAAGTATATACGGCCGTAAGTTCGGCCAGGCCGAAGCTTATGTACCCTCCATCATGGATTGCGTAGAAACTTCTTCTAAACACTGCCATCCACAATCGAATTACTTAAGTTGCGGTAACGCTTGCCGATGGCAAGGTATCTTAAAACCTCCAAACACCATCTTCTAAATTGTATGTCCATACTTGGTATATATTAAATCAAAAAAGATCGATCCAATACGTATATTATTCAGTTTTACAAAGTAGACATAAAATTTTGACAAAATTTTCTACAGAAAGAAAATATTAAAAAATTTTCTATGGAAATAAAATTTTCACAAAATTTTCTATAGAAATAAAAATTTTGACAAAATTTTCTATAAAAAGAAAATTTTGACAAAAATTTCTACAGAAATAAAATGTTAACAAAATGTTCTATAGATATAAACTTTTGACAAAATTTTCTATAGAAATAAAATCTTGGTCGATTATTTTTGGCTCGAGTGGCAACTATGATTATGAACCGAATAAAGTTTGAACAAAATTTTCTATAGAAATAAAATTTTGACAAAATTTTCTATAGAAATAAAATTTTGACAATGATGAAAATTTTATTATGAACCGAATAAAATTTTAACAAAATTTTCTCTAGAAATAAAATTTTGACAACATTTTCTATAGAAATAAAATTTTGGTAGATTATTTTTGGCTCTAGTGGCAACCATGATTATGAACCGATATGGACCAATTTTTGTGTGATTGGACCAATTTTGGTATGGTTGTTAGCGACCATATACTAACACCACGTTCCTACTTTGAACCGGATCGGATGAATTTTGCTCCTCCAAGAGGCTCCGGAGGTCAAATCTGGAGAACGTTTTATATGGGGGCTATATATAATTATGGACCGATATGGACCATGTTCCAAATTACAACCGGATTGGATGAAATTTGCTTCTCTTGGAGACTTCGCAAGCCAAATCTGGGGTTTATATGGGGGCTATATATAATTATGAACCGATGTGGGCCAATTTTTGCACGGTTATTAGAGACCATATACCAATATCATGTACCAAATTTCAGGCGGATCGGATAAAATTTGCTTCTCTTTGAGGCTCCGCAACCCAAATCTTTCAGAGGGATCGGATGCAATTTGCTTCTCTTTGAGGCTTCAGGCGGATCGGATAAAATTTGCTTCTCTTTGAGGCTCCGCAACCCAAATCTGGGGATCGGTTTATATGGGAAATTTAGAGTCATTTTTACAACTTTTCGACTAAGCAGTGGCGATTTTACAAGGAAAATTTTGATTTTTTGACCATTTTTGTCGAAATCAGAAAAACATATATATGGGAGCCATATCTAAATCTGAACCGATTTCAACCAAATTTGGAACGCATAGCAAAACTGCTAATTCTACTCCCTGTACAAAATTTCAACTAAATCGGAGTAAAAGATTGGCCACTGTGGTCATATGAGTGTAAATCGGGCGAAAGATATATATGGGAGCTATATCTAAATCTGAACCGATTTCTATAAAATTTGGCACACTTGACTACACTATTAATTGTACTCCTAGAGCAAAATTTCAACCAAATTGGGGTAAAACTCTGGCTTCTGGGGCCATATAAGTCCATATCAGGCGAAAGCTATATATGGGAGCTATATCTAAATCTGAACCGATTTCAACCAAATTTGGCACGCATAGCTACAATGCCAAATCTACTCCTTGTGCAAAATTTCAATTAAATCGGAGTAAAAGATTGGCCACTGTGGTCATATGAGTGTAAATCGGGCGAACGATATATATGGGAGCTATATCTAAATCTGAACCGATTTCAATAAAATTTGGCACACTTGACTACACTACTAATTGTACTCCTAGTGCAAAATTTCAACCAAATTGGTGTAAAATTCTGGCTTCTGGGGCCATATAATCCATATCGGGCGAAATATATATATATGGGAGCTATATCTACATCTGAACCGATTTCTTCCAAAATCAATAGGGTTCTATTCTGAGCCAAAACACATACTTGTGCCAAATTTGAAGTCGATTGGTCTAAAACTGCGACCTAGACTTTGATTACAAAAATGTGTTCACGGACAGACAGGCTATCGACTCAAAAATTGTGAATTTTTGAAAATATTTGAGGTCAAACGTTTCCGACAAGCATTAGAATCCATTAAAAATTATAAAAAATTATAAAAAATTATTTACTTGACAAAATATCACAGACTTTTTTAATTTACATCCAAAACATTGAATTCGGATCACACCTAAAGAGGTGATGCAAATTCAGTGCAACGGCTGTTGAAATGGAGGACTTCCGTCCTATGACAAGCCCATGTTAAATTCATCGCTTCTGCGTCAATTTTGCACCACTTCCGGATCCAAAAAGAACATTTTCATTACTTTTTTGGCAACGCTTTTTTTGCTGGGAAAGTATATATATTCTGGGTCGTGGTGAAATTCTGTTCGATCTAAGTATGTCCGTTCGTCCGTCACGTTAACTTCCAAACGAAATAAGCTATCGACTTGAAACTTGCCACAAGTAGTTGTTATTGATGTAGGTCGGATGGTATTGCAAATGGGCCATATCGGTCCACTTTTACGTATAGTCCCCATATAAACGGACTACCAAATTTGGCTTGCGGAGCCTCTAAAAGAAGCATATTTCATACGATCTGGCTGAAATTTGGTACGTGGTGTTGGTATATGGTCTCTAACAACCATGCAAAATTGGTCCACATCGGTACATAATTATATATAGCCTCCATATAAACCGATCCCTAGGTTTGGCTTACGGAGCCTCTATGAGAAGCAAATTTCATCCGATCCGGTTGAAATTTGGAACATGGTGTTGGTATATAGTCTCTAACAACCATGCCCTTATATAAACCGATCCCCAGATTTGACCTCCGGAGCCTCTTGGAGGAGCAACATTTATCCGATCCGGTTGAAACTTAGTACGTGGTGTTAATGTTTCTAACAACCATGAAAAAATGGGTCCATATTTATAATTATATATAGCCCCCATATAAACCGTTCCCCAGAGTTGACCTCCGGAGCCTCTTGAAGGAGGAAAATTCATCCTACGGAGTCTGGCAGCCAAAGAAGTCAAATCTGGAGATCAGTCCATTGAGGGCTATACTAAACCATGTACCGAAACACTCCATATTCGGCACACCTACTTGTAGTCCTAAAATACTTCTACATATCAACTTTCAGAATAAATTAGGATACAAATTACGGCTTCCCAAAGCGGACACTCGATTTATGAGGGGCCTACATAAAAACCTGGACTTATATAGCACATCTTCAATTTGGTCATGACCAAATGAAAAACTTTTTATACCCCCCATTGTCTTTCTAAGGTGGTGGGTATAAAAATATAAAAATGAAGGAATCTTTCTCATATTGATGAAATTTTAACTAACCCGATCGAATACAAAATTCTCGTATTCGATCCATAGTGAATGGTATATATGACTCTTATAGGTAGGAAGCCACCGTGGTGCAATGGTTAGCATGCCAGCCTTGCATATACAAGGTCGCGGGTTCGATTCCTGCTTCCACCGAACACCAAAAACTTTTTCAGCGGTGGATTATCCCACCTCAGTAATGCTGGTGACATTTCTGAGGGCTTCAAAGCTTCTCTAAGTGGTTTCACTGGAATGTGGAACGCCGTTCGGACTCGGCTATAAAAAGGAGGTCCCTTGTCATTGAGCTTAACATGGAATCGGGCAGCACTCAGTGCAGCGTTGCCAGAATTGTTTCACCAAAAACCGCTAGATTTGTCCAAAAAACTAGCCAAAAAAAGCTAAAAAATTTAAAAAAATAGCTAGGAAAAAAGCTAATTTTTTTTGTATCAAAAGTCACATTTTTTATTGAAATTTAACAAACTTAAAGGCTTTATTTCACTTAAAATGCATATTATTTTAATTGTATTCAATTTAATTCCATTTCTGTGAGACTGTAAGAAAATCTAAGTCATATTAGCTCTGTTGGCGTACTCGATACATTTTGATTACTATCACAAATGTTTACTGGAAGTCCTTCGTTTATATTTCCTTGTAAAAACATTTTTCCCAGTGAACTTGCAATTGTCAGTTGGTTAATCATGTCACATAGAACTGCATTAGAAAATGTCACATAGAACTGCATTAGAAAATATCTATATATTTCGTTTTAACTGAATTAATGATAAATTCGTGAACGTGTACACTTCTCCTAATTTTACCCAAGAGAATAAAACCCATTCTAACTGTCTTGCAAGTTTATAATGAGTAACTTTTATTCGAAAATTTCCCAAAACCTATTGTTGTCCAATTTTCGTAAATGTAAATCCATCCCATCCCACTACGAATTTTTTATTGCATTTTTTGGTGTTAAAAAAATAATACCACATTCAAAAACTTTATTTCCTTAATTATTTCTATGTTCGGTTCCAAAGATTTTGTACACTAATGATTTTTGTATTGATTCCGAGTCAAATTTGAATTTATTCGTTTTCTCAGCTTTTTCTTCATGAGCTATCACAGTGCTTTAAAAACGTGCTAACGAAAACTTAAATTTTCAAATTCAGACTCGACTTTAAGTAGAAATTATTCTATGCATAAGTTTTTAAAATAAAATGTTGAAAACCTCTTCTATTTTTGAACGTTATTTTGGTTTGTGGTCAAGATACAAAAACTCCACAAATTTAAAGACTATTAATTTTAAGAATTTTTTAGAATTGACCCTAGCCTTCTTTCATGAAAAGATACCTATTTTTAAGTTGAATTACTTAACTATAAGGACAAAACGACTTTATCGGCTTTTGGACAAGGAAAACAGTTTATATAAGAGAAATTCACAAATGCTATTATAACCAAAATTCGCGTTCGTATTTTAAGGACATGAAATCTTTGGCCTCACGGCAATATTTTTACAGTGTACAAATCAATTCACATCTACTATTTTAATGTAGTAATATCATAATAACTTTAGAATATTATAATAACATAAAAAGGGTAAACGAGCCAAATGCTAATATTCCTAATAATTTACTGACGTTTATATAAGGAATTTGTATGGTAATAGTAGATTTAAAGTTTACGATAACTTTTATGAATACGAGGCAAGAACTTTACAGCAAGGTGTATTTGCTGCAAAATGCCCGCATAATGGCTGGAATAATTATTAATGTTTCAATTGAGATTTGAAACATGTGAAAACCCTTATTCTGGCAGCAAGGCTTAGATAAAAACGAAGTTTTATCCATATTTCAATAGGAACATGTCGAAAATAAAAAAAGCCAAAAATAGCTAAAAGGGTCATGAAAAAAAGCCAGAAAAAAAGCTAAAAGCTAAATGCATTTTTTCCCGCTAAACGTCTTCAAAAAAAAGCCAAATCTAGCGGGAAAAAAGCTAAATTGGCAACGCTGACTCAGTGATAAGAGAGAAGTTCACCAATGTGGTATCACAATGGACTGAATAGTCTAAGTGAGCCTGATACATCGGGCTGCCACCTAACCCAACCTAGGTCGCATATATTTGCTCTTCTTGAGATATTTGGTTACTACTGTATTAATCTGTAATTTATGGCTTTTTTGACACTAGACAATCGTTTCGCCATATATCTTGGATTTTTATTCGTTAAATAATATCATTGGTTTTCGTCAGCGGATGTTATGTACACGCAAAGAAAAAAAAAGTTTGGAAAACGTGTACCGAAAACGTTTTTCTTTTGTTAGAGTTTTTCGAATTGCTTCGAAAATTTTAAACTTTTATAACCAAAAAAAATCGTTTATTACAACAATTTTATTTTTTTCAATAAAAAAGTTATTTTTAAAACAACAACACAGTCCATTTCGTTTATATCAAACACTGTTCTTTTCTGACTTTAAGTCTTTAATTAAGTCTTGTTATTACATCTTGGGAAAAAAATAAACATTTATCACAAAAATATATACTTTTCTTCCAAATACACTTCCTTACAGCGAAAATCAAATGAGAAACGAACTTTGTTTGTCTAAAATTTCGTTTGGGAGGAAAGAGTTATTTTTTTTTTGCGTGTACTGAATATTCCATGTGGAATGAACTAAAACATAGAATATATCAGCACCCTATAAAATTAAATTTATCATATCGTTAGCATTAGAGAGATTAAGCGGTTTTCTATGGTACAACTACCGAAAATCACCATGACAATTTTTTTTTATCATTTTCAAATTGGCTATAGATATTCTATATCATATACAAACATTATATGTGGGCTGACATCAATTTGTCATTTCGCTAGCATCTTAAATCATGACATTTGTGGTTGAAGTCATTTGACTTCTCACCAAAATGGTACAAGTGTGTTGAGCCCCTGCATTTGTTGTCTTATAGGAAAATGTTTACATAGCCACCAATTTCCATGGGTTTATTTTTTACACAAAGACTCACTCACTTTTTGTTAGCCCCCCTTTCAGATTTATTACATTTCCACTTGTCTCAAGTGAAGCATGTCATAGTCTCTCATATGGATTGCACACATGGTGGATGGATCCATGGCAAACACATTGATGCATTCGAAAGGCCAGTAGTGTTGGAAAAATGTTTTTTATTTTGTTTCAATGGATTTCCTGGGTCATCTTTATAGTTGGAGTTTTTGTTTATGCGGGCCTTATGCGGATGTATTGCCTTGGTCTCGGCAGTAAAGGCTGCATGTGCGACTGCCACTGCAGGGATTTTCGCCAATCAGACATTTTACTAATTTCTTTGTCATATTTTTTTACAACGTGAATGTTTGTTTATTTTTAATGGAAATGTGTTTGCATACGGTTGTTTATCACCATCGTCCATTGAAACCATAACAAACTTCATTGGCCATTGATGGTATTAATGCAAACTGAAACAACAGTGGTTTGCAAGAGATGATGCGATGCCACGAATGGAAATAAAAACTAAAATAATTCAATGGAATATGTCTATAGAAAACCTGACCACCAGTATCACGCACAAATCGACGGACGGACGGCTATCAAGAGCTAAATCAGGATAATCCTCAGCCAATCCATATATTTTATGAACATCAGAATTATTATATTTTGGACTTCTTGTAGTGTATAGTGTACTGGTGAAAAAGTTTTGTAACATTAATGAAGTTTTTCATTAAAAATGAAATGAAACTTTTTGTGCTAATGAAAGGTTTCATATTATTACTATAAACAATTTCATTGTCCCATTGCCAAAAAATTCGTTGGCTTAATATTAACAATTTTTCTTTGTATGTAGGATTGATCGAACTCAGGCCACTTTTTGTGCAAGGCATAATATTCAAAAGACAGACTAATCGGTATAGCCTTTCCAAGCTTAATTATTTAAATTCAAAAAAAAAATTTCTCAACTCGGACCACTGTATATTACTCCCTTACTTCCGGCTACATGAGGACAAACAAATATTAAACAAATTATTTTAAACACATTATAAATCCATGTTTTTTTATACAAAGTATGGGAATAATGATTTTTTAAGTGTTTTGTTTTTATACCCTCCACCAAAGGGTGGGGGTATTGCCAATGGGCCATATCGCAGAACTTTTAACATACTTATAGCCCCCATATAAACCGACCCCCTGATTTGCCATGCGGATCCTCTTGGAGGAGCAAAATTCATCCGATCCAGTTGACATTTGGTACGTGGTGTTAGTATATGGAAAAATTGGTCTATATCGGTCCATAGTTATATATAGCTGCCATATAAATCGATCCCTTGACTTGACCTCGGGAGCCTTTTGGATGAGCATCCGATACGGTTGAAATTTGGTACGTTGTGTTGATATATAGCCTCTAATAACCATGCAAAAATTAATCCATATCGGTCCATAATTATGTATAGCCCCGTATGAACCGACCCCAGATTTGGTTTTGGAGCCTCTTGGAGGTAAATTAATACGATTCGGTTGGTACTTTGTGCAAAGATATGGCCGCTAACAACCATGCCAAAATTGTTCCATATCGGTCTATAGTTATATAGAGCCCCCAGATAAACCGACCCCCAATCACACAAAAATTGGTCCATATCAGTTCATAATAGTATATAGCCTGGCTCACTAATTACCGCTCAACAGTTCATATCGGTTCATAAAAAAACAGCGTTGTAAAATCGTGAACGGATGGTTTCAAAATGAAACGATTGCGTTCACGACATAGGTGAAACGATCCGTTCATGATTTCATACACAATTGTTCACGATTTGTACACATCGGTGGTCATTTTGAAACGTAACTGTTACGTTAATAAAACTGGTTTTATTAAATTTTCCAATAATTTTTTATTTAATATATCAGTCACTAGGTGTCAATTTCAAACAGTCAGTTGATAGTAACCATATTCACCATATCTCTTTGTGTTCCCAATATAATTTCATATACACACTTTAAGGTGGGTATTAAGTTCGAGTTTTGGGCGTTAAAATCGCAATTTTTTCACGATTACTTTTCTTAATTAATCCACTTTAAGAAATACAAACTTTGTGAAAATTTGCTTTGGGCTATTCCCCATCAAGTTATAATAAAATTTGCAACAAATATGTATAATTTGATGCCTTTTTTTACTGATTTAGTTTTCACTTTAGCGATTTTAGCGGCTAAACTCGAATTTAATACCCACCTTTAAAGTAAATTGTTCCCCTAAACCCCACTTACTACTTCTATTAGAGAGTCTAAAATAAAACATGGTTGCTCAGCATGAGAGCAAGATAAAAACAATTCGCATTTTGCAATCTTCAACTAACTAACTTTTTATACTTTTCGCAATCAGCCTTTGATAAATTTTCGAAGGAAAAGTCAGAATATTAATGAACTGAGTACTATTATTTTTATACCCTCCATCATAGGATGGGGGTATATTAACTTTGTCATTCTGTTTGTAACACATCGAAATATTGCTCTAAGACCCCATAAAGTATATATATTCTGGGTCGTGGTGAAATTCTGAGTCGATCTGAGCATGTCCGTCCGTCCGTCCGTCTGTTGAAATCACGCTAACTTCCGAACGAAACAAGCTATCGACTTGAAACTTGGCACAAGTAGTTGTTATCGATGTAGGTCGGATGGTATTGAAAATGGGCCATATCGGTCCACTTTTACGTATACATATAAACGGACCCCCAAATTTGGCTTGCGGAGCCTCTAAAAGAAGCATATTTCATACGATCTGGCTGAAATTTGGTATATGGTGTTTGTATATGGTCTCTAATACCCATGCAAAAATTGGCCCACATCGGTCCATAATTATATATAGCCCCCATATAAACCGATCCCCAGATTTGGCTTGCGGAGCCTAAAAGAGAAGCAAATTTCATCCGATCCGCCTGAAATTTGGTACATGGTGTTGGTATATGGTCTCTAACAACCATGCAAAAATTGGTCCACATCGGTCCATAATTATATATAGCCCCCATATAAACCGATCCCCAGATTTGGCTTGCGGAGCCTCAAAGAGAAGAAAATTTCATCCGATCCGGCTGAAATTTGGTACATGATGTTGGTATATGGTCTCTAACAACCATGCAAAAATTGGTCCATATCGGTCCATAATTATATATAGCCCCCATATAAACCGATCCCCAGATTTGGCTTGTGGAGCCTCTAAGAGAAGCATATTTCATCCGATCCGGCTGAAATTTGGTACATGGTGTTGGTATATGGTCTCTAACAATCATGCAAAAATTGGTCCACATCGGCCCATAATTATATATAGCCCCCATATAAACCGATCCCCAGATTTGGCTTGCGGAGCCTCAAAGAGAAGCAAATTTCATCCGATCCGGCTGAAATTTGGTACATGATGTTGGTATATAGTCTCTAACAACCGTGCAAAAATTGGTCCACATCGGTCCTTAATTATATATAGCGCCCATATAAACCGATCCCCATATTTGGGTTGCGGAGCCTCTTGGAGGAGCAAAATTCATCCGATCCGGGTCAAATTAGGAACGTGGTGTTAGTATATGGTCGCTAACAACCATACCAAAATTGGTCCAATCACACAAAAATTGGTCCATATCGGTTCATAATCATAGTTGCCACTAGAGCCAAAAATAATCTACCAAAATTTTATTTCTATAGAAAATTTTGTTAAAATTTTATTCGGTTCATAATAAAATTTTCATCGTAGTCAAAATTTTATTTCTATAGAAAATTTTGTCAAAATTTTATTTCTATAGAAAATTTTGTTCAAATTTTATTCGGTTCATAACCACTCGAGCCAAAAATAATCTACCAAGATTTTATTTCTATAGAAATAAAATGTCAAAAGTTTATTTCTATAGAAAATATTGTTAAAATTTTATTTCTGTAGAAATTTTTGTCAAAATTTTCTTTCTATTAAAAATTTTGTCAAAATTTTTATTTCTATAGGAAATTTTGTGAAAATTTTATTTCTATAGAAAATTTTGTTAAAATTTTATTTCTGTAGAAAATTTTGTCAAAATTTTATGTCTACTTTGTCAAACTGAATTATATACGTATTGGATCGATCTTTTTTGATTTAATATATACCACGTATGGACTTACATACAATTTAGAAGATATTGTTAGGAGGTTTTAAGATACCTTGCCATCGGCAAGCGTTACCGCAGCTTAAGTAATTCGATTGTGGATGGCAGTGTTTAGAAGAAGTTTCTACGCAATCCATGATGGAGGGTACATAAGCTTCGGCCTGGCCGAACTTACGGCCGTATATACTTGTTTATCCTTTAAATAATAAAATTTGCAATAAAAAATTGTATTTCATATGTACACGTATGTATAAAAACAAACAAGGATATAACATTGAATTGGAGAATATTTTATTTTAATCAAATGTATAATATGGTTGTTTTAAGTTTTAATAAAAAGAAATAGCATATTTGAAAGGTTTTTTATTTCTCGGGGGATGTCAACCCATTGGTTATGTGGTTGTGCACAATGCCGTTTCAAATCATGCTCCATTGGTTGTCAGGTTAAGTACAAATGGTTGTCATTTCAAACACCACATCAGTTTCATTCCAACAACACCTTGTTGTCAATTTGAGAACGCCCGTGCTTATTTCAAAACGCTTTGTTCTGAAAAAAGCGTTGTCAGATCAACAACACCCGTTCTTGTTTTGTCAACATATCCGTCTTGATACACTATCGTGAACGGATGGTGTTAAAACGTGCACGCCGCTCATGACTTTTTCTTTGGGTGTATATATACCGATCAAGAACTGAATTTAATTGGCCTTTTTATACCCTCTACCATAGGATGGAGGGTATATTAACTTTGTCATTCCGTTTGTAACACATCGAAATACGAGTATTGCTCTAAGGACCCATAAACTACAGTAATACCTCGATTTACGTCGTTATTTGTTCCGGAATTTGACGACGTTAATCAAATCGACGTAAACCGAATTTAAAACTGCTCATACTTACTCCTAAGTCAGCTGTGTCCGAGAATCAAAATAATAATGAATTCATCATTGAAAAGCTACACACATAGAAATAAATTAAATGCTAAACGTGTACAGAGTTAAAAACTGGGATTCCCCTGCTTTTACTTATAAATTCTAAACAACTGAAGTTGGATGCAACAAAAAAATCGACGACGTAAATCGAAGTTGAATGGAACAAAAAATTTGACGACGTAAATCGAAACAACGTAAGCCGAGGGGACGCAAATCGAGGGATTGCTGTATATATATTCTGGGTCGTGGTGAAATTCTGAGTCGATCTAAGCATATCCGTCCGTCCGTCTGTTCAAATCACGCTAACTTCTGAACGAAACAAGTTATTGACTTGAAACTTGGCATAAGTTGTTGTTATCGATGTAGGTCGGATGGTATTGCAAATGGGCCATATTGGTCCACTTTTACGTATAGTCCCCATATAAACCGACCCTCCAGATTTGGTTTGCGGAGCCTCTTATAGAAGCAAATTTCATCCAAGCCGCTTAAAATTTGGTACGTGGTGTTAGTCCATGAACTCTAATAACTATACAAAAATTAGTCCATATCGGTCCATAATTATACCGCCCCCATATATAATTATGGTCCCCCAGATTTGAACTCTGGAGTCTCTTAAAGGAGCAAAACTCATCAGATCCGTTTGAAATTTGGTACGTAGTGTTAGTATGTGGTGTTTAATAACGATGCAACAATTGGTCCATATCGGCCTATAATTATGTATAGCCCCCATATAAACCGATCACAGATTTGACCTCCCGAGCCTCTTGGAGGAGCAAAATTCATCTGATCCCGTTGAAATTTGGTACGTGGTGTTAGTATATGTTCTCTAATAACCATAATTATATATAGCCCCCATATAAACCGATTCCCAGATTTGACCTCCGGATCCACTTGGAGGAGAAAAATTTATCCGATTGGGTTGAAATTTGGTACCTGGTCTCTAAAAATCATGCGAAAATTGGCCCATATCGGTCTATAATTATATATAGCCCCCATATAAACCGATCCCCAGATTTGACCACCGGAGCCACTTGGAGGAGAAAAATTTATCAGATCGGGTTGAAATTTGGTACCTGGCCTCTAAAAATCATGCAAAAATTTGTTCATATCGGTCAATAATTATACATAGCCCCCATATAAACCGATCCCCAGATTTGACCTCTGGAACCTCTTGGAGGAGCAAAATTCATCCGACCGGGTTGAAATTTGGTACCTGGTCTCTAAAAATCATGCAAAAATAGGTTCATATCGGTCCATAATTATATATATCCCCCATATAAAACGATCCCCAGATTTGACCTCCGGATCCACTTGGAGGAGCAAACTTCATCCGATCCGGTTGAAATTTTGTTCTCTATCGAAGTATCTAGTTTTTAACAACCATGCAAAAATTAGTTCATATAGGTCCAATTATATATAGCCCCCATATAAACCAAAATTCATCCGATTGGGTTGAAATTTGGTACATTGTGCTAGTATATGGCCGCTAACAACCATGCCAAAATTGGTCCATCGGTCTATAGTTATATAGCCACAAGGTAGACCGATCCCCCATCACAAGAAATGGTCCATATCGGTTTATAATTGTATATAGCCCCCATATAAAGCTACCCCCATATTTCAATTCCGCGAAAAACTTTATATCGGTTTGTATTTATTTATAGACTTCCCCACATATACCGGTTAAGAACTGAATTATATACGTATTTAATCTGCTTTTTGTCTAATATATGCCACGTATGGACTAACATACAATTTAGAAGACGATGTTATAAATATGAAGTGTTAAGACACCTTGCCATGGGTAAGTATTACCACAACCCAAGTAGTTCGATTGTGGATGACAGTCTTTCATAAAAGTTTCTACGCAATCCATGGTGCAGGGTACATAAGATTCGGCCCAGCCGAACTCATGGCCGTATATATTTGCTTATTGTTTAATTTTATAGGGTTATATTGATATTTAAATCATTATACCCGTCACCACTACTGTGGTAGAGGGTATAATAAGTTTGTGCATTTGTATGTAACGCCAAGAAGGAAACGTCTGAGACCCATCGTTTAGTATACCGATCGTCTTAGAATTAAATTCTGAGTCGATTTAGCGATGTCCATGTATTTTTGTGCGCAAAGTACAGGTCGCAGTTTAAGTCCGATCGTCTTCAAATTTGGCATAGGGTCGTTTTTTGGTACAAAGGCAATCGCTATTGGTTTTGGAAAAAATCGGTTCAAATTTAGATATAGCAGCCATATATATTTATCCCCGATCTGGTCACAATTGGCGTGTTTATCAACCGATGTTCTTCAAATTCAGTACAACCGAATATTTTATGAGTCTCGAAAAACTTGCAAAATATCAGCCAAATCGGTTCAGATTTAGATATAGCTCCGATATATATCTTTCGTCCGATTTAGACTTATATAACCACAGAGGCCAAAGTTTACTACCGATTTTCGTGAAATTTTGCATAAAGAGTACAATTAACATTCTACCAATACTTGGTAAATTTGATTGAAATCGGTTCAGATTTAAATATAGCTCCCATATATATCTTTCGTCCGATTTAGACTCATATGACCACAGAGGCGACAGTTTACTACCGATTTACGTGAAATTTTGCATAAAGAGTAGAATTGACATTCTACCTATGCTTGGTATATTTGATTAACATCGGTTCAGATTTAGATATAGCTCCCATATATATCTTTCGACCGATTTGGACTTATATGGCCCCAAAAGCCAGAGTTTTGCCCTGATTTGCTTCAAATTTTGCACAACAAGTACGTTTAATAGTATCGTTAAGTGTGCTTAATTTGGTTAAAATCGGTTCCGATTTAGATATAGCTCCCATATATATCTTTCTTCCGATTTGGATTTATATGGCCTCAAAAGCCAGAGTTTTGCCCTGAGTTGCTTGAAATTTTGCATAAGGAGTACGTTTTATAGTATCGTTAATTGTACCAAATGTGGTTGAAATCGGTTTAGATTTAGATATAGAGAGAAGTTCACCAATGTGGTATCACAATGGACTGAATAGTCTAAGTGAGCCTGATATATTGGGCTGCCACCTAACCTAATCTAACCTAGATATAGCTCCCATATATATCTTTCGCCCGATTTGGACTTATATGGCCTCAAAAGCAATGACTTGCTTCAACTTTTGCACAAGGAGTACGTTTAACAGTATCGGTAAGTGTGGCAAATTTGAAATCGGTTCAGATTTAGATATGGCTCCCATATATATCTTTCGCCCGATTTACACTCAAATGACCACGGGGGCCATAGTTATACTCCCATTTACGTGAAATTTTGCAGAGATAGCAGAATTATTATTCTAACTATGCATGTCAAATTTAGTCGTAATCGGTTCAGATTATATATAGCTCCCATATATATGTACACCAGAGTTGGGAAAATATGGTAGACTATTTCATATTTTAGATCCATTTTCAATGGAATTTTCCTCCAATTGACTGCATAGTTTCCACGGAGAATATATTTAATATGATATTTAATATGATATTTAAGTGTGCCAAGTTTGATCTAATTTGGTTCAGAATTAGATAAAGCCTCCATATACAAATATGGCCAAATTCCCACACTTTACACAAAATTCTGTGATGATTTCCCCATATCTTAGTCATATCCTATACACTGTAATGCCAGACTTTCCACAGAACGGTTGAGTTTTAAATAAGGCTCCAAGTCGCCAGACTTGACCAAATAATATATCACAACCAACACTTGACCATATATCTTGGCGGGATCTAACCAATATCCTTGTAAAATCGCCACTGCTAAGTAGCAAAAATTATAAATATTACTAAAATTGTCCTATATCTCGAACACATATGTATCACCTGATAAATCATAAATGTTATTTTGTACAATTGCATTAAAATTTCTCTCGCTTCATATTTCAAATATTTTTTATTATTTTTTTATTAACATTGTGTTTCATTCCAAGGCGTTAGCCGATTTCAAGTTTAATTCTAGAGTTTGTAGAGAAGTACAAAAAATTGTCTCCATTATAAGTAATGTATCTGGAAATGCAAACCTTTATATAGCCCTCCTAGCAAATGTGAAGTAGTTGAGATGGTAACACAAATGTTGGTTTACATTGTGGTGAAGGGCCCCGCCCGACTTTAGACTTTACATAGTTGTTTTTTACTAACATTGTGTTTCATCCCATGGTGTTAGCCGATTTAATTTTTAATTCTAGCGATTTGGTAGAAGTACAAAAAAAAATTGTCTCCAAATCCTTTCAGATATAAATATTTGTATATGGGAATATAAACCTTGATAATAACTCCCAACAAATTTGAAGGAGTTTAGATGGTAACACAAATTTTGGTCTACATAATGGTGAAGGGTATAATATAGTCGGCCACGCCCGGCTTTAGACTTTACTTACTTGTTGAAGCTAATTTTAATCCATTGAAAATACGAACTTGTATTCAGTGAACATACCTTGAACTCAAGGATTTCACTTTCGGCATGTTTTCGAATGACACATTTCTCTTGATATTATGTTGGGATTTTGTATCAATGTCGGTTGTATGACTTTGTATTGGAATACAATTTTAAGGATTATTTTACGAATATATATGAATAAATTTGTATATGGCAACATGAACCATATGATTGCACAAGACCCCACATAGTACGTGTGGCTTAAATATTTTCTGTTTATTTGTATGCCATTAAGGGACCATTCATTGCATTGTGGTCGGTGTGAATAGAGGATGGATACATGAAAATGTAACAGAGAACGAATGCACAAATGTTAGCGTCCGTTCCACCAAATAACACATGTACGCTGTTATGTAAACATGTGGTATTTATTGTTATTGGAAATTTTTTTTTTTGTTTTTTTTGTTGTTACTTCGTTTCTTTTAATAAATGATATATGTTTTTTTTATGACATTTCATTGTTTTATTTTTAGTTATAACTAAATAGGACATTTAATGGCATACACATGAGTGCATTCATTAGAGTGTGTTGTATAAAAAAATGCAGACGATTTGTAAATAAGTTTTACTGAGCTGTTGTTCACCATCGAAATTTACAAGAGAGAAGTCAATAGAAACGTTCGTCATCACTACTGGAGGTTCTCGAAATCAATGACCATTCACTCAATTTGAAAAACAATAGCCGACTTTACTATATTCTTTGCGGCACCGCACCAATGTGACCATCAAACCGATTTGGTTCATATTTAGCCGGTTTAGAAGCCTTCATTGACGGGGTTCACCATTGTGGTATCACAATGGACTGAATAGTCTAAGTGAACCTGACATATCGGGTTGCCACTATACCTAAACCTAAACCTAATCATTGACGGGGTAAATTTATATCTTAGGACACGACTTGAACTCATTCCAAAGTACAAGTTCTGGGACAGATTACTAGTACAACCTGATAGACAGTTTCCCATGAACAAGTCTTGGGCAACATTTTAAGAACCTGGTTCATTTAGAGCGTCTGAATCGCACCAGAAATGAAAAGCTTTTGGTGAATATGTTGAATTATTCGAATACATAATGGTATTTCTGTAAATGTAAGAATTGCGATCAACTGGAGCAAAAAAGTGTCGCCAAAAAAGTAATGAAAATGTTTTTTTGGATACGGAAGTCGTGCAAAATTGACGCAGAAGCGATGAATTTAACATGGGCTTGTCATAGGACCGAAGTCCACCCTTTCAACAGCCGTTGCACTGAATTTGCGTCATTTCTTTAGGTGTGATCCGAATTCAATGTTGTGGATGTAAAGAAACAAATTCTGTTATATTTTGTCAAATAAATAATTTTTATAATTATACCCTCCACCATAGGATGGGGGTATATTAACTTTGTCATTCCGTTTGTAATACATCGAAATATTGCTCTAAGACCCCATAAAGTATATATATTCTGGGTCGTGGTGAAATTCTGAGTCGATCTGAGCATGTCCGTCCGTCTTTTGAAATCACGCTAACTTCCCAACAAAACAAGCTATCGACTTGACACTTGGCACAAGTCGTTGTTATTGATGTAGGTCGGATGGTATTGCAAATGGGCCATATCGGTCCACTTTTACGTATAGCCATATAAACGGACCCCCAATGTGAAATTTGGTACATGGTGTTAGTATATGGTCTCTAACAACCATGTAAAAATTGGTCCACATTGATCCATAATTATATATAGCCCCCATTAAACCCCGATTTGGATTTCAGAGCCTCTAAGAGAAGCAAATTTCATCCGATCCAGCTTAAATTTGGTACATGGTGTTAGTATATGTCCTCAAACACCCATGCAAAAATTGGTCGAAATCGGTCCATAATTATATATAGCCCCCATATAAACCTATCCCCAGATTTGACCTCCGAAGCCCCTTGGAAGACCAAAATTCATCCGATTCGGTTGAAATTTAGTACGTGATGTTAGTATGCAGGAATTGGTTCATATCAGTCCATAATTATATATAGCCCCCATATAAACCGATCCCCAGATTGCGCGGCCTCAAATAGAAGTAAATTTCATCCGATCTGGCTGAAATTTGGTACATGATACAAGTACATGGTCTCTAACAACCATGTCAGAATTGGTTCATATCGGTCCATAATTATATATAACCCTTATATAGACCGATCCCCAGATTTGACCTCCGGAGCCTCTTGGAGGAATAAAATTCATCCGATCCGGTTTGAACTTAGTACGTTGTGTTAGTATATGGTCTCTAAAAAGCGTGCAAAAATTGGGCCACATCGGTCCATAATTATATATAGCCCCCATATAAACCGATCACCAGATTTGGCTTGCGAAGCCTCTAAGAGAAGCAAATTTCATCCTATCCGGTTGCAATTTAGTACATGGTGTTAATATGTGGTCTCTAACAACCATGCAAAAATTGGTCGAAATCGGTCCATAATTATATATAGCCCCCTTATAAACCGATGCCCAGATTTGACTTCCGGAGCCCTTGGAAGACCAAAATTCATCCAATTCGGTTGAAATTTGGTACGTGAAGTTAGTATATGGTATCCAACAACCATGCAGGAATTGGTTCATATCAGTCCATAATTATATATAGCCCCCATATAAACCTATCCCCAGATTTGGCTTGCGCGGCCTCAAATAGAAGCAGCGTTGCCAATTTAGCTTTTTTCCCGCTAGATTTGGCTTTTTTTGAAGACGTTTAGCGGGAAAAAAATGCATTTAGCTTTTAGCTTTTTTTCTGGCTTTTTTTCATGACCCTTTTAGCTATTTTTGGCTTTTTTATTTTCGACGTGTTTCTATTGAAATATGGATAAATCGGCGTTTTTATCTAAGCAGTGTTTTTCAGGCTGAAATATTGGCAATAAGAGAGGTGGTGAATTGGCTGAGAAGTAATGTTCCAACAAATATTGGCATTAATATATACTCAGACAGTCAACCTGCAATAAAATCCTTGGACTCTGTGTTCCTTAACTCAAAAACGGCCATAGACTGCCGCAAATCTCTCAACGAGATGGCTGAGCAGTACAATATTCACCTAATATGGGTGCCTGGTCATAGGAACATACCGGGGAACTGTGAAGCAGATGTGTTAGCAAGGCTAGGAACTACCTTACATATTCCAGGGGAACTAGAATCTGTTGGTATGCCTCTGGCCACCTGCAAGCTCTTACTGCGTGAGAAGGCTGTTATGATGGCCAATATTCGATGGGAAAATTGCAAGGGTTGTAACGACACCAAGCAAATATGGCCCCATTTAAACTTAAACCGCACACTAGATATGCTAGTGTTCTCAAGGCGTCAGATAGCACTCCTAATATCTGCTATAACGGGTCGCTGCCTGATAGGCGAATTTGCAAAAACTATAGGTGCGAAGTATAATGACTATTGTATAAGCTGTCATGACGTGGAGGAAAAGGAATCAATTAAACACCTCTTGTGTGAGTGTCCTGCTTTTTGTGTAAGGCGTAAGCGAATTTTAGGAGCATATAGCTTTAGATTACTGGCTGACCTGGAAAACGTTAACTTAAGCAGTTTGTTAATGTTTTTGGAGCAATCTGGTTGGTTCCACAAAAGTTAATAATAGAGAAGGTTCAGTGGTTAAGACTAGAAGTGCCCATATGTAATAGGTACTTTTAGTTAAATGTGGTATCACAATGGACTGAATAGTCTAAGTGAGCCTGAAATTTAATCGGGCTGCCACTTTAACCTAACCTAACCTAACCTTATCTAAGCCTTGCTGCAAGTATAAGGGTTTCCACATATTTCAAAGCTCAGTTGAAAAATTAATAATGAGTCCAGCCAGTATGCGGGCATTTTTGTAGCAAATACACCTTGTTGTATAGTTTTTTCATTATATACATAAAAGTTATCGTAAACTTTAAATCTACTATTACCATACAAATTTGTTAGATAAACTGTCAGTAAATTATTGGGAATATTATCATTTGACTCGTTTATCCTTTTTATGTTATTATAATATTCTAAAGTTATTACGATATTACTAAATTAAAATAGTAGATGTGAATTGCTGTGTGCACTGAAAAAATATTGTCGTCTCCTTAAAATACGAACGCGAATTTTGGTTATAATAGCATTTGTGAATTTCTTTTATATAAACTGTTTTCCTTGTCCAAAAGACGATAAAGTCGTTTTGTCCTTATAATTAAGTGATTCAACTTAAAAATGGGTATGTTTTCATGAAAGAAGGAAGAATTAATGAAATAGTCTTTAAATGTGAGGAGTTTTTGCCACAAACCAAAATAGCGTTCAAAAATAGAAGATGTTTTTCAACACTTTATTTTAAAAACGTATATATACAATAATTTCTACTTGAAGTCGAGACTGAATTTGGAAATTTAAGTTGGCGTTAGCACGTTTTTAAAGCGCTTTGATAGCTCATGAAGAAAAGGAAAATGTTTTTACTGGGAAATGTAAACTATAGGTATTTTCTACAATTTAAATAAAAGTAATGTATTTCGAATTTTTCACAATTTCAAAACCAAACTAAAATTTTATTTAAAAAAATGACAAATCATTTTTTTACCAAATCCAAAGCATGCTTAGATCATTTAATATTTTAAAATAACAAGTAAATAAAATAGAGGTGTTGGGAAGGTAGCTCCCAAAAAACGAAGGACTTCCAGTAAAAAATTTGTGATAGTAATCAAAATGTATCGAATACGCAAACAGAGCTAATATGCCTTAGATATTGTTACAGTCTCACAGAAGTGGAATTAAAATGAAAATAATATGCATTGTAAGTGAAATAAAGCCTTTAAGTTTGTTAAATTTCAATCAAAAATGTGACTTGATACAAACAAATTTAGCTTTTTTTCTAGCTATTTTTTTAGCATTTTTAGCTTTTTTTAGCTATTTTTTTGGGCAAATCTAGCGGTTTTTGGTGAAACAATTCTGGCAACGCTGAATAGAAGTAAATTTCATCCGATCCGGCTGAAATTTGGTACATGATACAAGTACATGGTCTCTAACAACCACGCAAAAATTGGTCCATATCGGTTCATAATTATATATAGCACCCATATAAACCGACCCCAGATTTGACCTCCGGAGCCTCTTGAAGGAGCAAAATTCATGCGATCCGGTTGAAATTTGGTACATTTCGATAGTGTATGGCCGATAACAACCATGCCAAAATTGGTCCGTATCGATCTGTATTTTTTTATTTTTTTTTTTTATTTATTTATTTATTCATTGAATCTTCCTAGTACATTAAGACATATGTCTTATAACTTTGTACTAGAATCATTTTTGTTAACTAGGGAAGAGTTATAAGTGCGGAAAGCAAATGTAGAACTATTATATAAGAGTATACAAATAAGCATTTAAATAACAATATTAAGCATTTTGAATACATACAATTTTGATACATAAAAAAATAATAAAAAATTAAATGTAGATTTAAATAAATGAAAATATTGAATATTAAAATATTACTGCAATAATATTTAATTATTTAATTGTTATTTAAATAAAAATTAACTAAATGACGTTTAAATTTTCCAGTGTTGTGGATTGTTTGGATATCATTAGGTACTTGGTTCCAGAGACGTATTGCTCGTATTATAAATTGTCCTGATATCATTGATCTATGGGGAATCTGGCATATGTTGCGTCCTCTGTTAGATCTGCAGAATGATAGATGATTATAAATATGTGTTGGTTCCATTGTTACGATAATCTTATGTAGGAATGTAACAGTTCTAAATATCAAATATTTGTCAAATGGCATTTTGAGAACTTGACTATTGTATGGTGAAACTCGGTCAAATCGTTTCAGACCAAAAAAATAACGAGTTATACTATTAAATGTTGTTTTCAGTTTCTTAAAATCCTGAGTATTGCAGCCAGCAAAAATTTCGCAGCCATATAATAGGGTCGGTATTAAGTAAGATTTGGCCAAAAGCATTCTGATATTGAATGGTGTAAATGTAAAGGTAGCCCAGAGATTACGAAGCATTCCATATATTTTGCCACACACTACACTTATGTGGTCAGTCCAATCCAAAAACTCATTAAATATTATTCCAAGATTTTTTGCTTTATTAACTGATTCAATTCTTTCCCCTGCCAAGAAAAGATTAAACTCCCCGACGTTAAGACTACGTTTGCGTATTAATATCATCTTGGACTTCTTTGGGTTAAGACTTAATCCATTTCCTTTTGCCCATCGGTGTATACTGCTAAGGTCATCAGAAATTTTTGCCACATAATCATTTAGAAAAGTAATATCACATGAAGCGTACAGTTGGACATCATCTGCATACATCCTAATGTTAGAATGTTGCACTTGTTGTGGGAGGTCATTCGAATACATTGTATATAGTAACGGTCCAAGTATCGAACCTTGAGGTACACCCTTTCCTGCCGCAATGCAAGATGAACATCGATCACCTTGAACAGTGTATTGATATCTGCCGCATAAATATGATTCCATCAGTTCAATTGAAATAGCAGAAAAGTTAAACATATTCGCTAGTTTTTGGCAAAGTGTAGGGTGGTGGACACTGTCAAAAGCTTTAGAATGATCTAATAGAACCAATATAGATACTTGATTCTTGTCCAGACCTTCACGTATTGATTCTATGACTTCTAGTAGGGCTGTGACACAGCTATTTTTTGGTCGAAACCCGGATTGATGATCAGTTAGAAGTTTATGATGACAGATGAATTCAAATATTTGACAATGTAGTATTCTTTCTAATACTTTAGATAAGAATGGCAGTATGGCTATTGGCCTGTATTCACACTCAAAAAAAAGTGAACCCTATATTTCACTAAAGCTGATTTTATTCTCTTTTAGTTCATGGAATTATTACGTTTTAAGAAAGTTTCCATGCCATTAACAATTTTTTGCTTACGTAAGTTAACTTAACTAAAGCAGAAGAAAAAATTATACACAATTGAAGTATAAAGATGAACTAAATTCGTGTCTCCCACAAAATAGTTCAGAATTCCTTAATATTTGTAAATTTTACCAATAATGCGTCCATCATGAACTTCGTATGGCACTAAAGACATTTTTGCAATTTTGACTTCCAATTTTTTCCTTCAAACTACGAAATTTTCTTTAATAAGTGAAAAATAATAATTTTGTCTGATAAATCTTCTCAAATTTGTCGAAAATTTTTTACTTGTTTTTGCGAAATCGGAGCGACATCTGCGTTTATAATACTGTTTAGTTAAAATTTTCTACAATTAATCAAATTTATCAACAATTAACTAAAATTTTCTTTCCTGGTGGGTTCACTGTTTTTTCAGTGCAGTATTAGATTTAGGTATGGGAATAATTTTTGCACATTTCCATTCTTTGGGAAAACATCTTGTGGTTATTATGTGGTTCAATAAATGCGTTACATGTATTATACAATAAACCGATCCCCAATCACAGAAAAATCACGATTGCCACTCGAGCCAAAAATAATCTACCAAAATTTTATTGCCATAGAAAATTTTGTCAAAATTTTATATTTCTATAGAAAATGTTGTCAAAATTTTATTTCTATAGAACATTTTGTCAAGATTTTATGCATTTAGGAAATTTTGTCAAAATATAATTGCTATACAAATTGTTGTCAAAAATTTATTACTATAGAAAATGTTGTCAAAATTTTATTTCTATAGAAAGTTTTGTCAGAATTTTATTTCTGTAGAAAATTTTGTCAAAATGTTATTTCTATAAAAAATTCATGAAGCAATTGATAGTTGGAGAGGAATATTTTGCAAAATCTTCCAAAATATCAAGAATTCTACCAATCTACCAAACAGAAAAAAAAATGTGCCATTTTTGGTAGACTCGTGTTCGTAATTGTATATAGTATATGGGGACTATATACAATTGTATATAGTAATTATAGAGCCAGTATTGAAATATGGGGGTCATATTTCAATTCTGGCTCTATAATTACAGCACAAAAGTTAATATAGGTTCGTAATTATTTCTTCCCTATATAAATCGCTAAAGAACTGAATATATACGTATTTAATCGACCCTTCTTTTGTCTACTATATATCCCGCATATACTAACTTACAATTTAGAAGATGATGTTAAGAAGTTTTAAAATGCCTTGCCATCGGCCGAAACCCAAGTAATTTAATTATGGATGACCGTTTTTAGTAGAAGTTTCTACGCAATCCATGGTGGAGGGTACATAAGATTCGGCCTGGCCGAACTTACTGCCGTATATACTTGTTTTCAATTGGGGTTTACGAAGTCCGGAATCGTCATACACTCAAACACAAAAAACTGCTAATTTTTTCGGAAACGAAATTTAATACCAAAGAAGATCATTCTGTCCTTACTTTTCAGATATCATCCCTCTGGTCTTGCCTTTTTCCTTCAAGCCTTTATGACGAAGTTAGGAAAGATGTCGGGACTTTTGTATCATACATCTGGTTTGGAACACATTCCTCAACCTAAATAAAACGTGCGAACCTGTAACATCTACTTTACAAACACTTGCCTCCTTTGATGAACATCTATCAGTGCTAAATGATTGCCATTAAAAATCAATTTCAATGAACACAAAAGCTAATTTGAAGCCCAGAAGCATTGAAAAATATGAAATCATTTTCATAAAACGATATTTTCAAACTGCACCATTTGCTACAGCTTTTTTGCTCTTTGTTTGCTGTTTTTTTAATGAATATGTAAACAATTTTTTTATGTGAGACCAATTATTTTTTATTTGCTATGGATGCAAATCATTTGTTGCATCGGAAATAAGAAATGCCAAGAAAAACATATTAACATCCACTACGATATGGCATCAATGTTTTCACACCCACAGTTATTCATCAAAATGAAATACCGGATATATAGAAAAATACGTGCTACAAATTAAAAAGAAATCGTTATTCACAAGATTCCTACAATAATAAACGAAAGTAGTTTTGAAGTTTCAAAGGGACTATATTTGTCAGGGCATATATCAGTGCGTGTATTGATCGATTTTTTAAAGCGATTTAATATACACTGGTAGAGGATATTAACGAAATTTGTTTATAAAATTGAGCCAACAAAACAATTTAAATCATTACATTAAATAGCGAACGTTTGGATGTTATATTTTCAATGAAAGTAAGTAAAGTCTAAAGCCGGGCGTGGCCGACTATATTATGCCCTTCACCATTATGTAGGCCAAAATTTGTGTTACCATCTAAACTCCTTCAAATTTGTTGGCAGTTATTATCAAGGTTTATATTGCCATATACAAATATTTATATCTGAAACGATTTGGAGACAATTTTTTGTACTTTTCCAAAATCGCTAGAATTAAAAATTAAATCAGCTAACTAATCGGTTATGAATACGATATGGGGAAATCATCCCAGAATTTTGTGTAAAATGTGGATATTTTGGCCATATTAGATCAGGATGACACACTTAAATAGCATATTAAATGTATTCTCTGTGGAAACTATCAATCAAACTCTCAGTCAATTGGAGGAAATTCCCATTGGAAATGGGTCTAAAATATGAAACATTCTACCATATTTCCCCTACTCTGGCGTACATATATATGGGAGCTTTATGTAAATATGAACCGATTTTGACCAATTTTGACATGCATAGTTAGAATAATAATCCTGCTATATCAGCAAAAACGTAAATGGAAGAGTAATTTTGGCCTCCATGGTCATATGGGTGTAAATCGGGCGAAAGATATATATGGGAGCTATATCAAAATCTTAACCGATTTGAACGAAATTTGGCATGCTTAACGATACTATTAAACGTACTCTTTGTGCAAAATTTTAAGCAAATCAGTGCAAACCTGTAACTTTTGAGGCCATATGAGTCTAAGTCGGGCGAAAGATATATAAGTGAAAATCAGACAAAACATATATATGCGAGCTATATCAAAATCCGAACCGATTTCAACGAAATTTGGTACACTTAATGATACTATTAAATGTACTCCTTGTGCAAACATTGAAGCAAATCAGGACAAAACTCTGGCTTTTGAGGACATTTAAGTTCAAATCGGACGAAAGATATATATGGGAGCTATATCTAAATCTGAATCGATTTGGCTAATATTTCGCATTATGACCAAATCGGTGATAAATATATATGGCAGCTATATCTAAATCCGAACCGATTTTTTTTCAAAATCATTAGCGATTGTCTTTGAGCCAATGTAAAACTCTGTGCCGAATTTGAGGACGATCGGACTTAAACTGCGAGCTGTACTTTTAAGGACATTTAAGTTCAAATCGGACGAAAGATATATATGGGAGCTATATCTAAATCTGAATCGATTTGGCTAATATTTCGCATATCTTTCGAAAGTCCCAAAATATTTGGCTGACAGATGTGTTGAGAAAATACGTTGATAAATACGTCTATTATAACCAAATCGGTGATAAATATATATGGCAGCTATATCTAAATCCGAACCGATTTTTTTTCAAAATCATTAGCGATTGTCTTTGAGCCAATGTAAAACTCTGTGCCGAATTTGAGGACGATCGGACTTAAACTGCGAGCTGTACTTTGCACACAAAATTACATATATGTTACAGACAGACGGACGGACAGACGGACATCGCTAAATCGACTCAGAATTTAATTCTAAGACGATCGGTATACTAAACGATGGATCTCAGACTTTTCCTTCTTGGCGTTACATACAAATGCACAAACTTATTATACTCTGTACCACAATAGTGGTGAAGGGTATAAATATCAGACTTCAAACATTGCAATCGGCAACTGCTACCACTACCCAAGTAATTCGATTGTGCATTTTAGATTAGCGGAACTTTGTGCGGTTGTATATACTTGTTTAATTTTTATAAAAATTTAAAATCGTAAATAGGTTTTCAAATTCTGGGGGGCTAAAATTTTTCTGGGGGGTCTAAGCCCCCTCCCCAAAGGCCTTCCTACGCTTATGCCTACATGTAACAGGTTGGCTGATAAGGCCCCGGTCTAACAAAGAAAAACACATTTTTTTTGTCAAAATTCGTTTTTATTAATCAACATAGTTCCCTTCAATAGCGATACAACGATTATAACGACCTTCCAATTTTTTTATACAATTTTGGTAGTAGTCCTTCGGTTTTGCCTCAAAATAGGCCTCTGTTTCGGCGATCACCTATTCATTGCAGCCAAATTTTTTCCCTGCGAGCATCCTTGTGAGGTCTGAGAACAAGAAAAAGTCGCTGGGCCAGATCTGGAGAATACGGTGGGTGGGGAAGCAATTCGAAGCCGAATTCATGAATTTTTGCCATCGTTCTCAATGACTTGTGGCACGGTGCGTTGTCTTGGTGAAACAACACTTTTTTCTTCTTCATATGGGGCCATTTTGCCGCGATTTCGAACTTAAAACGCTCCAATAACGCCATATAATAGACACTGTTGATGGTTTTTCCCTTCTCAAGATAATCGATAAAAATTATTCCATGCGCATCCCAAAAAACAGAGACCATTACTTTGCCAGCGGACTTTTGAGTCTTTTCACGCTTCGGAGACGGTTCACCGGTCGCTGTCCACTCAGCCGACTGTCGATTGGACTCAGGAGTGTAGTGATGGAGCCATGTTTCATCCATTGTCACATATCGACGGAAAAACACGGGCGTATTACGAGTTAACAGCTGAAAACACCGCTCAGAATCATCAACACGTTGTTGTTTTTGGTCAAATGTGAGCTCGCGCGCCACTCATTTTGCACAGAGCTTCCGCATATCCAAATATTGATGAATGATATGATCAACACGTTCCTTTGATATCTTTAAGGCCTCTGCTATCTCGATCAATTTCATTTTACGGTCATTCAAAATCATTTTGTGGATTTTTTTGATGTTTTCGTCGGTAACCACCTCTTTCGGGCGTCCACTGCGTTCACCGTCCTCCGTGATCATTTCACCACGCTTGAATTTTGCATACCAATCAATTATTGTCGATTTCCCTGGGGCAGAGTCCGGAAACTCATTGTCAAAACAAGTTTTTGCTTCCACCGTATTTTTTCCCTTCAGAAAGCAGTATTTTATCAAAACACGAAATTTCTTTTTTTCACAATAACAAAAGTAGCTTCACAAAAGACGCTCTATCTCACAAACTAATTGACTTACAGACGTCAAATTTTGACACGAATCATTTGAAGGTTGGTACTATATAAAAATAATATGACGCCATCTATGTGTCAGACCGGGGACTTATCAGCCAAACTGTTATACTCGCCCGATTTAGATCCATATGACCACGGGGCCAAAGTATCATTTCAAAAATTTTGAAGTTTTGCACTGAGGGTTCAATTACGATTTTAGCAACTTTTATGCAATTTAAATATTTTCAATATTTTTTAAATAACATTATGGTCCGTCTCTAAATTTTGAGTCTAGACATTTTGTGAGTTTAATTTTGTCAAAATCGGTCCATATTTAAATATTTGTATATGGGAATATAAACCTTTATATAGTTACTAACAAATTTGAAGGTGTTAGGATGTATCAAAAATGTTGTTATACATAGTGGTGAAGGGTATAATATTGTCGGCCCCGTCTAACTTTAGACTTTCCTTACATGTTGTTTATTAAATTTAGGACACATATTTTGGAAAATCGATGAGGTTATACAGTTAAATATTATAGGGCGAATTGAAAAAGCATAGCTTATACTAACTTCAATTCTAAGCTGTAATCAATATGTGCTCATGTAATAGCGCTTGATTTGACATAATTGTACACGTTAAGAACTATTAATGACAATTCATCGATTTTCATTTTCTCCGTTAGCAAATTAAACCAATTAACATAACCATTCGTATTCATCCACCTGTCGTCCATTGTCAATTCTATTGACATGACATCATTATTAGCACATTCTCACTTTTCTACCAATCAAGATGATTGTAATTCCATATAAATTGTTCTTTCTACTTCAAATTCATTAATATCCACATTTTATCTCTTCTTCTACGAGAACCACCCATCTAATTAAACACATGCGAAACGAAAGACCCCCATTGCAGATGGTTCGCACACACACACACACACCTACAGAGTACTGAAGTAATTTATTTCACCAATACTATTGTAGTTTTTGTAGTTGCTATAACTTGGAAGAAGATTCTATCCTCTCATTAGCATAATAGAACTCACTCACCATAATCACTGCTCAATTACTTTGATTTATTTGCATTTCATTTCATTCTATTTCACGGTGAAATATAAAGATTGTATTGCGGGTATAATTTCTATTGCCATGACCATTTTATTGTGCTCTTAAAGTCAAGTAGACTTTTGAAGATGTTCACCGAGATTTGCGTTATAATGCATAGTCCAAAGAATAGTAAAATATGGTCAAGTTAAGGAAGAAGTTGAACACAATTTTAAGGTAAATGTACGAGGGTTGCATTTTATATGCCGGGAGTAGGCAACCTTAATGTTGCAATGGACCAACTGACTGAGCTCTTTTGTAAAACTTGGCCGTTTTGTAAAAATTGTAGGTTGCAACTCGTGCAAAAATATTCTGCCAAAATTTGAAGAAAATTTTACCAAAAATCTACCAAATTTCAAAGAAAGGTTATTTTGAAGTTTGTCATCATTTCATTTCTCTTTTTATGTCAGCCTGATATCAACACAGGCTAGTTTTTCGTCCAAATCAATTATTTTACATTAATTACAATTTTAAATGCGAGCTAATTGGACATGAAGATTAAGGAATTGGTATTATTATGCTATTGCAAAGAAAATGCCAGATACCCATCTTACAAGCCTTGAAACCAGTTTCAAATAGTTATCACAGTAGTTGTTGTTGACTAGAAACAAGACATTGTGTGATCGTTCACCAATCAGGTGTATTCAGCAATGCCTCTAAAAAAAAGATTTCAATCTGTTGTTGCAGTAATGTAATAACAAATTGAAATCGAAAAAATAAGATTAAGGGATTGTAGCTATATGAGAAGATGATGCACAGTGGTGGTGAAAAAATGATTCAACTTGGGAGAAATGATTCTCGTGTGTAATTTCCATAAGAAAGTAGCATATAAGCCCCAAATTGAATCATCTCACCCAGCCAGATCTTAATAGAGACTGTGGAAATGTGAATTACCCAACACTGAAACATATGTATAGTCAGGCTTGTAAGATGGGTATCTGGCATTTTCTTTTCAATAGCATAATAATACCAATATTTCATTTCTATAAAAAATGTTGTAAAAATTTTATTTCGTTTAAACTAAACTACAAGTGTAGCTTAACCAACAGAGGAAAAGAATGTTACAAAATTTACTTGGACAAAGCCCTATAGACTGCAAGATGGTTGGATGGACGCACGTTTCGGAATTACCACATTCCTCATCAGCAACATCTACTTGCAGCAAAACTATCAACCAATTATCAGAATAAATTCAGGCAGTTCACTAAACCCACAGTGAATCACATTGAACCTTCCGAACAAAGGTTTATGATAGCCGCCTTTGCCGAAATAAACCTGTACACACATATCTCTTTTCCTTTGCCACTGTCAAATCATCGATTTGAGTGTAGTTGTCTTGTTATTATACCCTCCACCATAGGATGGGGGTATATTAATTTTGCCATTCCGTTGGTAACACATCGAAATATTTACTCTAAGATCCCGTAAAGTAAATACTCGTATATTCTAAGTCATGGTGAAATTCTGAGACGATCTAAGAATGTCCGTCCGTTCCTATGTTTAAATCACGCTAACTTGCGAACGAAACAAGCTATCAACTTGAAACTTAACGCAAATAGTTGTTATTAATGTAGGTGGAATGGTATTGCAAATGGGCCATATTGGACCACTTTTACGTATAGCCCCCATATAAACCGACCCCAAGATTTGGCTTTCGGAGTCTCTTAGAGAAGCAAAATTCATACGATCCGGTTGAAATTTGGTACATGGTGTTAGTATATGGCCTATAACAACTATTCAAAGATTGGTCCTTATCGGTCCATAATTATATATAGCCCCCATATAAACCGATCCCCCGATTTGGCTTCCGGAGCCTCATGGATGAGCAAAATTCATCCGATTCGGTTGAAATTTGGTACGTGGTGTTAGTATATGATTTCTAACAACCATGCAGTAAATGGTCTATATCGATCCGTAATTATATATAACCCCCATATACACCGACGCTCAGATTTGGCTTGCGGAGCCTCTAAGAGGAGCAGAATTCATCCGATCCGGTTGAAATTTGGTACATGGTGTTAGTATATGGTCTCTAACAACTATGCAAAAATTGGTCCACATCGGTTCATAATTACATACCTCCATATAACCGATCTCCAGATTTGGCTTGTGGAGCCTCTTAGGTTAGGTTAGGTTAGGTTATGTGGCAGCCCGATGTATCAGGCTCACTTAGACTATTCAGTCCATTGTGATACCACAGTGGTGAACTTCTCTCTTATCACTGAGTGCTGCCCGATTCCATGTTAAGCTCAATGACAAGGGACCTCCTTTTTATAGCCGAGTCCGAACGGCGTTCCACATTCCAGTGAAACCACTTAGAGAAGCTTTGAAACCCTCAGAAATGTCACCAGCATTACTGAGGTGGGATAATCCACCGCTGAAAAACTTTTTGGTGTTCGGTCGTAGCAGGAATCGAACCCACGACCTTGTGTATGCAAGGCGGGCATGCTAACCATTGCACCACGGTGGCTCCCTGTGGAGCCTCTTAAAGAAGCAAATTTTATATCATCCGGCTGAAATTTGGTACATGGTCTAAGTGTATGGTCTCTAACAACCATGCAAAAATTGGTCCACATCGGTCCACAATTATATATAGCCTCGATATAACCGATCCCCAGATTTGGCTTGCGGAGCCTCTAAGTGGAGCAAATTTCATCCGAGCCTGCAGAAATTTGTTACATGGTGTTAGTATATGGTCTATAACAACTATACGACAATTGGTCCACATCGGTCCATAACTATATAGCCTCCATATAACCGAACCCCAGATTTGGCTTGCGGAGCCTCTTAGAGAAGCAATTTTCATCTCATCCGGCTGAAATTTGGTACATGGTCTAAGTGTATGGTCTCTAACAACCATGCAAAAATTGGTTCACATCGGTCCACAATTATATGTAGCCTCCATATAACCGATCCCCAGATTTGGCTTGCGGAGCCTCTAAGTGAAGCAAATTTCATCCAATCCGGCTGAAATTTGGTACATGGTGTTACTATATGGTCTCTAACAACCATACAAAAATTGGTCCACATCGGTCCACAATTATATATAGTCCCCATATAACCGATCCCCAGATTTGGCTTGCAGAGCCTCTTAGAGAAGCAAATTTCATCCGATCCGGTTGAAATTTGGTACATGGTCCAAGTAAATGGTCTCTATGCAACAATTGGTCCACATCGGTCCATAATTATATGTAGCCCCCGTATAAACCGATCCCCAAATTTGACCTCCGGAGCTCTTGGATGAGCAAAATTCATCCGATCCGGTAGAAATTTGGTACGTGGTGAAATTTGGTATATTGCGCTAGTATATGGCCGCCAACAACCATGCCATATCGGTCTATAGTTATATATAGCCTATCCCCAAAAATAATCTACCAACATTTTATTACTATAGAACAGTTTGTCAAAATTTTATTACTATACAAAATGTTGTCAAAATTTTATTACTATACAAAATTTTTTCAAGATTTTATTTCTATAGAACATATTGTCAAAATTTTATTTCTATAGAATTTTTTTTTCAAAATTTTATAACTATACAAAATTTGGTCAAAATTTTATTTCTATAGAAAATTTTTTTAAAATTTTATTTCTATAGAAAATTTTTTTAAAATTTTATTTCTATAGAAAATTTTGTCAAAAATTTATTTCTATAGAAAATTTTGTAAAACTGAATTATATACGTATTTAAGCGGCCTTTTTATACCCTCCATCATAGGATGGGGGTATATTAACTTTGTCATTCCGTTTGTAACACATCGAAATATTGCTCTAAGGCCCCATAAAGTATATATATTCTAGGTCGTGGTGAAATTTTGAGTCGATCTAAGCATGTCCGTCCGTCCGTCCGTCCGTCCGTCTGTTGAAATCACGCTAACTTCCGAACGAAACAAGCTATCGACTTGAAACTTGGCACAAGTAGTTGTTATCGATGTAGGTCGGATGGTATTGAAAATGGGCCATATCGGTCCACTTTTACGTATAGCCCCCATATAAAGGGACCCTCAGATTTGGCTTGTGGAGCCTCTAAAAGAAGCATATTTCATCCGATCCGGCTGAAATTTGGTATATAGTGTTGGTATATGGTCTCTAACAACCATGCAAAAATTGGTCCACATCGGTCCATAATTATATATAGCCCCCATATAAACCGATCGCCAGATTTGGCTTGTGGAGCCTCTAACAAAGCATATTTCATCCGATCCGGCTGAAATTTGGTACATGATGTTGGTATATAGTCTCTAACAACCATGCAAAAATTGGTTCACATCAGTCCATAATTATATATAGCCCCCATATAAACCGATCTCCAGATTTGGCTTGCGGAGCCTAAAAGAGAAGCAAATTTCATCCGATCCGGCTGAAATTTGGTAAATGGTGTTGGTATATGGTCTCTAACAACCATGCAAAAATTGGTTCCCATCGGTCCATAATTATATATAGCCCCCATATAAACCGATCCCCAGATTTGGCTTGCGGAGCCTCAAAGAGAAGATAATTTCATCCGATCCGGCTGAAATTTGGTACATGATGTCGGTATATAGTCTCTAACAGCCATGCAAAAATTGGTCCATATCGGTCCTTAATTATATATAGCCCCCATATAAACCGATCCCCAGATTTGGCTTGCGGAGCCTCAAAGAGAAGATAATTTCATCCGATCCGGCTGAAATTTGGTACATGGTGTTGGTATATGGTCTCTAACAATCACACAAAAATTGGTCCATATCGGTTCATAATCATGGTTGCCACTAGAGCCAAAAATAATCTACCAAAATTTTATTTCTATAGAAAATGTTGTCAAAATTTTATTTCTATAGAAAATGTTGTCAAAATTTTATTTCTAGAGAAAATTTTGTTAAAATTTTATTCGGTTCATAATAAAATTTTCATCATTGTCAAAATTTTATTTCTATAGAAAATTTTGTTCAAATTTTATTCGGTTCATAATCATAGTTGCCACTCGAGCCAAAAATAATCGACCAAGATTTTATTTCTATAGAAAATTTTGTCAAAAGTTTATTTCTATAGAACATTTTGTTAACATTTTATTTCTGTAGAAATTTTTGTCAAAATTTTCTTTTTATAGAAAATTTTGTCAAAATTTTTATTTCTATAGAAAATTTTGTGAAAATTTTATTTCCATAGAAAATTTTTTAATATTTTCTTTCTGTAGAAAATTTTGTCAAAATTTTATGTCTACTTTGTAAAACTGAATAATATACGTATTGGATCGATCTTTTTTGATTTAATATATACCAAGTATGGACATACAATTTAGAAGATGGTGTTTGGAGGTTTTAAGATACCTTGCCATCGGCAAGCGTTACCGCAACTTAAGTAATTCGTTTGTGGATGGCAGTGTTTAGAAGAAGTTTCTACGCAATCCATGATGGAGGGTACATAAGCTTCGGCCTGGCCGAACTTACGGCCGTATATACTTGTTTTTGTTTAATACACTGAAAAAAAGCATACTCGGTTCCAAAGATTTTGGCTTTACTTTAAAAAATTTGGTATTGATTCCGAGCCAAAGAAGCGGAGAATACAAGTAAGGACACTTTTAAGACACAATTCTCTTTTAAATTTAGGTTTTGTGTACTTGCTTCTAGGAAGCAAATTTTAATTTTTCGCTTTCTCAGCTTTTTTGCTTCATATGCTATCAAAGTACTTTAAAAGCGAGTTAACGGCAACTTTATTTTCCAAATTTAGACTTGACTTCCAGTAGAAATTATGCTAGGTTTCAAGTAAAAAACTTCGTTAAAATAAAGTTTTGAAAAACATGTCCTATATTTGAACGATTTTTTGCTTTGTAGTCAAGATGCAAAAAGACAACAAATTTAAAGACAATTTCATTAAATTTAAAGAATTTTTCTGAATTATTAAAGTCAAGTTGACCTTAGCCTATAAATTTTTTCTTTCATGTTAAGATACCCATTTTTAAGTCAAATCACTTAATTATAAGGACAACACGACTTCATTGAAAAGTTTATCGACTTTTGTACAAGGAAAATAACTTTATTTTAGAGAAATGCGTCTTCTATGCTAAGCAAAATTTGTATTCGTAGACATGAAATCTTTGACCTCACGACAATATTTTTTTCAGTGTATATAACCCGTGTGGACTAACTTACAATTGAGAAGACGGTGTTTAGAAGTTTTAAGATACCTTGCCATCGGCAAATGTTACCGCAACCCAAGTAATTCGATTGTGGATGACAGTCTTTAGTACAAATTTCTATGCAATCCATGGAGGAGGGTACATAAGATTCGGCTTGGCCAAACTTACGGCCGTATATACTTGTTTTTTACCTTCTGAAAAGAACTTCCATGGAAGTGAAAAAATCAACAGGAACAGGTTTAAATCATCGCGGGATGATATTTTAAGTTTTATTTTCATTATATATTTACTTTTTTTGTTGTTGTTGGTTTTCTATTCTATTTTTGCGACATTTAATTGTCAAAATTTTAAATTTTCACTTTAAACCGCCAAAAAATGTATTTGCTATGATTGGTCCAAAATAACTTCATCGGCAAGTGGAACAAATTGATGGAGAATCCCGGAATGCTCTTAAAAAAATGTTTGTGGAAAAACTTCCAATTTTTTGCGCTCCATTTCTACCGCACAATGGCTACCAAAATCTGCGAATCTCAGCCAGTTGGACTTTTACGCCTGGGGAGATTAAAGTGGGCGCCATACACCGCTGGGTATGGGCAAAAATATCGTTGAGCCACTTTCGTGCAGCATGTGATTGCTTTGTAGGCCGTTTGAAGGCCATATTCTTTGCCAAATATAGCCACTTTGAAAAAATCTAAACTGATTCGAAAATTTAATAATATTGCCGACGCTTTTTGCCTTGAACAAGAAAATCACCCATCCTATACATGCACCCTACTCAAACTTTCTAAGTTAACATTCACACATATTATAAATAAGAAAATTCGGGCATATAAAGATATGGATCGCAAAGTTTTTATGCAAAATTATTATCGACACCAAACACATTTTTGTACACCAGAATATATGAAAAAACATACACTTTTATTCGTAATTAATATTATTCATTAAGAGATCTGCCTTCCATAATCTAGCGTGGTCTCCAAGATTGAACTTCGTTAGTATATGCAACTTAATTTATTTACTTTATGGCTTAAGAAATACAGACATTTCATTTAATTTTCATTTAATTTCCAATACGTAAGCAATTTAACGCACATTTTCAGTGACATCCATAAATCACTCCGACCTCAGTGTCATCCCCAAAAATGAACAGTAAAGTGTCTCACAGCGCCTAAAGCTTTGTGACCCATAAATGTCTTCTTAGGCTGGAAAATCATACATTCACTACCTCCTCTCCACGATGAAACTCCATCCCTACGTCCACACAGGGAGACAAGAAGATATGAAATCATTTCAAATGGATACTTTTGAGTATTCACTCCAATATGGTTGCGGGCGTGATTTAAGGGGATTTTCTCACGTTATGTGAAAGCTATCAGGTCAGCAAGTACGAAACGTTTAAGGCCTGAATTCCTTATGTGAGATTTCAAGATAATTTATACACATTTCATATGATTTTATAAAAACTATAAATCCTATGAAATTATTCTCGTACGTACGAGTGAATTTCCATGCCAATCAATGGTCCGGAGTATATTAATGAGCGAAATGTGTTTGAGTATTAATATTGAATGCTTTATTGCTGTTGCGGGACGATGACAAATCATAAAAATATTCCGAATACATTTGTCAAAAATTTTTATTGAGTCTATGAATTACGACCACATGTCGAGGACACTTAACGAGACAGAAGAGAGAGAGGGCATGTTCTTGGAATTGCCGCAGATGTTGGTACAAGACTGTAAGTGATTTTTAATGTCTTGGGAGGGGGGTTTGTTAGCGCATAACTTGTTGTTCTTGAGTGGAAAGTATGTAACTTTGGCTATATATTGGCTTTAACATAAAAATCGAATATCATAAAATCTGACTTGCAAAAAAATTTATATTGGAAAAAACAGACAACAAAACAAAAACGAAATGAGAATCAGTAAATTTTATTTTAATAAAGTCACAGGGTAGATATTATTATATTATACATGAAGATAATGCTGTCTGCCTTCTTCAGAATTTGAAAACTCTATTAATTTTTATCTACTGGAGATGAGAATTTGACGACTTTTAAGACTAGTGATAATTCTATACTAAGATAAAAATCATACAATAGAAAATGTTGTCAAAATTTTATTTCTGTAGAAAATTTTGTTAAAATTTTATTTCTATAGAAAATTTTGTCAAAATTTTATTTCTATAGAAAATTTTGTCAAAATTTTATTTCTGTAGAAAATTTTGTCTAAATTTTATTTTTGTAGAAAATTTTCTCAAAATTTTATTTCCATAGAAAATATTGTCAAAATTTTATTTCCATTGAAACTTTTGTCAAAATTTTATTTCTATAGAAAGCTTTGTCAAAATTTTATTTCTATAGAAAATGTTGTCAACATTTTATTTCTATAGAAAATTTTATCAACATTTTATTTCTATAGAAAATTTTATCAAAATTTTATTTCTGTACAAAATTTTCTCCAAATTTTATTTCTATAGAAAATTTTCTCAAAATTTAATTTCTATAGAAAATTTTATTTCTATAGATTTTTTTTCAAAATTTTATTTCTATAAAACACTTTGTCAAAATTTTATTTATGTACAAAATTTTCGAAAAATTTAATTTCTATAAAAAATTTTCTCAAAAATTTACTTCTATACAACATTTTGTCAAAATTTCTATAGAAAATTTTGTCAAAATTTTATTTCTATGCAAAATTTTCTCAAAATTTTATTTCTATAGAAAATTTTGTCAAAATTTAATTTCTATAGAAAATTTCTATAGAATTTTTTTTCAAAATTTTATTTCTATAAAATATTTTGTCAACATTTTATTTCTATAGAAACTTTTTTCAAAATTTTATTTCTATAAAATATTTTGTCAACATTTTATTTCTATAAAAAATTTTGTCAACATTTTATTTCTATAGAAAATTTTGTCAAAATTTTATTTCTATAGAAAATTTTGTGAAAATTTTATTCCTATAGAAAATTTTGTGAAAATTTTACTTCTATAGAATATTTTGTGAAAATTTTATTTCTATAGAAAGCTTTGTCAAAATTTTATTTCTATAGAAAATTTTGTCAACATTTTATTTCTATAGAAAATTTTATCAAAATTTTATTTCTATAGAAAATTTTATCAAAATTTAATTTTTATACAAAATTTTCTCAAAATTTTATTTCTATAGAAAATTTTCTCAAAATTTAATTTCTATAGAAAATTTTATTTCTATAGATTTTTTTTCAAAATTTTATTTCTATAAAACACTTGTCAAAATTTTATTTATGTACAAAATTTTCGAAAAATTTAATTTCTATAAAAAATTTTCTCAAAAATTTACTTCTATACAACATTTTGTCAAAATTTCTATAGAACATTTTGTCAAAATTTTACTTCTATGCAAAATTTTCTCAAAATTTTATTTCTATAGAAAATTTTGTCAAAATTTAATTTCTACAGAAAATTTTGTCAAAATTGTATTTCTATAGAAATTTTTTTCAAAATTTTATTTCTATAAAATATTTTGTCAACATTTTATTTCTATAAAAAATTTTGTCAACATTTTATTTCTATAGAAAATTTTGTCAAAATTTTATTTCTATAGAAAATTTTGTCAAAATTTTATTTCTATAGAAAATTTTGTCAAAATTTAATTTCTATAGAAAATTTTGTCAAAATTTTATTTCTATAGAAATTTTTTTCAAAATTTTATTTCTATAAAATATTTTGTCAACATTTTATTTCTATAAAAATTTTGTCAACATTATATTTCTATAGAAAATTTTGTCAAAATTTTATTTCTATAGAAAATTTTGTCAAAATTTTATTTCTATAGAAAATTTTGTCAAAATTTTATTTCTATAGAAAATTTTGTCAAAATTTTATTTCTATAGAAAATTTTGTCAAAATTTTATTTCTATAGAAAATTTTGTCAAAATTTTATTTCTATAGAATTTATTTTTTTGAAAATTTTACTTCTTTTTTTATTTCAGCTTAAAACCATACATTGACTAAACCACAAGTGTAGCTTAACCAACAGAAGAAAAGAATGTTTGTCAAATTTATTTGCTCAAAGCCCTATAGACTGTAAGATGGTTGGATGGATGCACGTTTGGAATTACCACATTCCTCATCTGCATCCTCTGCTCTGCATCCTCAGCAAAACTATTAACCAATTATCAGAATAAATTCAGGCAGTTCATTAACCCAACAATGAACCACACTTGAACCTTCCGAAAAAAGGTTTTGTATGATAGCCTGCTTATGCCGAAATAAATTCGAAACAAACATATCTCTTTTCCTATGCCACTGTCAAATCATCAATTTGAGTGTAGTTGGCTGGGTTTATTTTGAGCGTGCTTCCTCTTCTTTTTCCATTCGTTTTGTTTTTCATAGGAAATTTTGTCCAATTTTATTCTTTAGGAAATTTGGTCAAAATTTTATTTCTATAGAAAATTTTGTCAAAATTTTATTTCTTTAGAAAATTTTGTCAGAGTTTACTTCAATAGAAAATTTATGAAGAAGTACATCTTTGCAAAATCTACCAAAATCAAAAATTCTACCAATCTAATAAACAGTAAAAAAAATCTAAAATTTTTGGTAGAATTCTACCAACTGTGGCAACCGTGATGACAGCAGACAGATTTATTTTATTGACAGCACATTTTATTGTTTACAAGCTTAAAAATTATTTTGATCTATTGTATATGTATATGATATATATTTGAATAATCTTTTCTTTTTCCTATCATTGCTCATTACCATGATACAGGCAGTGTTTCATCGCATTCAAAAGTGGCCAACAAATCCAAAAAAACAGCACCAGAAATTATCGAAAAAGTGATGTCCAGATTTGATCGAAATCCGCGACGCAGTGGTAGAAAACTTGCTCGTGAGTTGAACATATGCAACTAGCGCCATAGAGGTTCAAACATGGGCAAGAGCTCACCGATGCACAAAAAACAAGTAAGTAAAGTCTAAGGTCGGGCGGAGCCGACTATATTATACCCTTCACCACTATGTAGACAAACATTTGTGTTACCATCTCAACTACTTCAAATTTGCTGGGAGCTATATAAAGGTTTGCGTTTCCAGATACAAATACTTTTAATGGAGACAATTTTTTGTATTTCTACAAAATCTCTAGAATTAAAATTTAAATCGGATAACGCCCTGGGATGAAACACAATGTTAGTAAAAAACAAGTAAGTAAAGTCTAAAGTCGGGCGGAGGCGACTATATTATACCATTCACCACTATGTAGACAAACATTTGTGTTACCATCTCAACTACTTCAAATTTGCTGGGAGCTATATAAAGGTTTGCGTTTCCAGATACAAATACTTTTAATGGAGACAATTTTTTGTATTTCTACAAAAACTCTAGAATTAAAATTTATATCGGCTAACGCCCTGGGATGAAACACAATGTTAGTAAAAAATATGGGAAATATGAAGCGAAAGAAATTTTAATGAAATTGTATAAAAGAGATTTATGATTTTTCAGGCGATATATATGTATTCGAGATATAGGACAATTAGAGTAATATTTACAAGATATGTGGTCAAGTGTGGGTTGTGATATATTATTTGGTCTAGTCGGGCGACTTGGAGCCTTATTTAAAACTCATCCGTTCTGTGGAAATTTTGGCATTGCAGTGTGTAGGATATGGCTAAGATATGGGGAAATCATCACAGAATTTTGTGTAAAGTGTGAGAATTTTGGCCATATTTGTATTCTCTTTGGAAACTATCCAGTCAATTGGGGGAAAATCCCATTGAAAATGGGTCTAAAATATGAAACAGTCTACCATATTTCCCCAACTCTGGTGTACGTATATATGGGAGCTATATACACACTGAAAAAACAGTGAACCCACCAGGAGGAAAACTTTCAGTTAATTTTAGAAAATTTTGAATATTTGTAGAAAATTTTAACTAAACAGTATTACAAACGTTGGCATCATGCCGATGTCATAAAAATAAGTAAATATTTTTCGACAAATTCAAGAAAATTTATTAGACATAACTAAGTTTTTTCACTTGTTAAAGAAAATTTTGGAGTTTGAAGGAAAAACTTGGAGTTCAAAATTGCAAGAATGTCTTTAGTGACATACGAAGTTCATGATGGACGCATTTTTGGTAAAATTTACAAATTTAAAGAAATTCTGAACTATTTTGTGGAAGACACGAATTTAGTTCATCTTTTTGCTTCATTGGAGTATATTTTTTTCCTCGGGTTTAGTTAATTTAACTAACGTACACAAAAAATTATTAGAGTAAAGAAAACTTTCTCTAAACATAATAATTCCATGAACTAAAATAAAGTTAAATTGGCTTTAGTGAAATAGAGAGTTCACTTTTTTTTGAGTGCAATCTGAACCAATTTTGACTAAATTTGACATGCATAGTTAGAATAATAATTCTGCTATCTATGCGAAATTTCACGTAAATGGGAGTATAACTTTGCCCCCCCCCCATGGTCTTATGAGTGCAAATCGGACGGGAGATATATGGGAGCCATATCTAAATCTGAACCGATTTCAACCAAATTTGCCACAATTACCTATACTACTAAACGTACTCCTTGTGCGAAATTTGAAGCAAATTACGGCAAAACCCTGACTTTTGAGACCATATAACTCCAAATCGGGCGAAAGATATATATGTGAGCTATATCTAAATCTGAACCGATTTTAACAAAATTTGACACACTTAACGATACTATTAAAAGTACCCCTTGTGCAAAATTTGAAGCAAATCACGGCAAAACTCTGGCTTTTGTGGCCATATAAGTTCAAATCGGACGAAAGATATATATGGGAGCAATATCTAAATTTGAACAAATTTCAATCAAATTTACCAAGCATTGGTAGAATGTCAATTCTACCCTCTGTGCAAAATTTCACGAAGATCGGTAGTAAACTTTGGCCTCTGTGGTCATATGAGTCTAAATCGGACGAAAGATATATGTGGGAGCTATATCTAAATCTGAACCGATTTGGCTGATATTTTGCAAGATTTTCGAGATTCATAAAATATTTGGATGAACGGTATTTCAAGAAAATCGGTTGATAAACACGCTAACTACGACCACATCGGGGATAATTATATATGGCAGCTATATCTAAATCTGAACCGATTTTTTCCAAAACCAATAGCGATTGTCTCTGTCCCAAGAAACGGCCATATGCCAAATTTGAGGACGATCGGACTTAAATTGCGAACTGTACTTTGTGCACAAAATTACATATACAGACAGACGGACGGACGGACAGACAGACAGACAGACGGACATCGCTAAATCGACTCAGAATTTAATTCTAAGCCGATCGGTATACTAAAAGATGGGTCTATGACCACTATTTCTTGGCGTTACATACAAATGCACAAACTTATTATACCCTGTACCACAGTAGTGGTGAAGGGTACAATTATGGGACATATGAAGCGAGAGAAATTTTAACGCAATTATGATTTATCGGGCGATACATAAGTATTCGAGATATAGGACAATTTGAGTAATATTTACAATTTTTTCTACTCAGCCGTGGCGATTTTACAAGGATATTGGCCCTTCACCACTTTTGTGGTACAGGGTATAATAAGTTTGTGCATTTGTATGTAACGCCAAGAAGGAAAAGTCTGAGGCCCATCGTTTAGTACACCGATCGTCTTAGAATTAAATTCTGAGTCGATTTAGCGATGTTCGTCTGTCTGTCCGTCCGTCTGTCTGTATATGTAATTTTGTGTGCACAGAGATTTACATTGGCTCAAAGACAATCGCTATTGATTTTGAAAAAAATCGGTATTAAATTTGAAGTTTTCTGTTTTCAGTTGAAAAACACCGTCATCAACTCAATAAAGAAACTTACATCAATAGTCAAGTTGAAGAAAATTTTCATCACATGTTATTCATTTATATTTTTCCGCCCCCTCCATATATGACAAACTCTAACAATTACATTATTTCCACATATTTTAATTATTATAAACTTTTTATACCATGCGCCACACTGTGGAACAGGGTATTATAAGTTAGTGCATATGTTTGCAACACCCAGAAGGAGACGAGATAGACACATGGTGTCTTTGGCAAAAATGCTCAGGTTGGGCTCCTGAGTCGATATAGCCATGTCCGTCTGTCCGTGAACACATTTTTGTAATCAAAGTCTACACTGAAAAAAAGCATGCCCGGTTCTAAAGATTTTGTCTTTAAAAATTTTGGTATTGATTCCGAGCCAAAGAAGCGGAGAATATAAGTAAGGATACTTTTAAGACACAATTCTCTTTTAAATTTGGGGTTTGTGTACTTGCTTCTATGAAGCAAATTTTAATTTTTCGGTTTATAAATTTTGGCATTGCAGTGTGTAGGATATGGCTCAGATATGGGGAAATAATCACAGAATTTTGTGTAAAGTGCGAGAATTTTGGCCATATTTGTATTCTCTGAGGAAACTATCCAGTCAATTGGATTAAAATCCCATTGAAAATTGGTCTAAAATATGAAACAGTCTACCATATTTCCCCAACTCTGGTGTACATATATATGGGATCTATATATAATCTGCACCGATTTCGACTAAATTTGACATGCATAGTTAGAATAATAATTCTGCTATCTCTGCAAAATTTCACGTAAATGATCATTTGAGTGTAAATCGGGCGAAAGATATATATGGGAGCTATATCTAAATCGGAACCGATTTCAACCAAATTTGGTACACTTACCGATACTATTAAACGTACTCTTTGTGCAAAATTTGAACCAAATCACCGTAAAACTCTGGCTTTTGAGGCCATATAAGTTCAAATCGGACGAAAGATATATATGGGAGCTATATCTAAATCAGAACCGATTTTTTCCAAAATCAATAGCGATTGTCTTTGTTCCAAAAAACGACCCTATGCCAAATTTGAGGACGATCGGACTTAAACTGCGACCTGTACTTTGCGCACAAAAATACATGCACAGACTGACAGACAGACAGACGGGCATCGCTAAATCGACTCAGAATTTAATTCTCAGAATTTAATTCTAAGATTAGACCAATAGTCTACTAAACGATGGGTCTCAGACTTTTCCTTCTTGGCGTTACATACAATTTCACAAACTTATTATACCCTGTGAATGATATAATTAGAATGGGAACGAGTTGCTTCGCTTGAACGTTAGTGGACAGTTTCCAAAATTGGTATTCTTCTATGAGAAGCCATTCCATATTGAGTAGTTTGTAGTTAGTAAAAAAAAAAAACAAAATTACCGAGTTTACTTGCCAAAGAGGTCAGCTGACAATTTACACCTTTGATTGATCACCAATTATTAAAAATTAAATCGAAACACTTAAAAGTGTAAAAGTAATCGACTTATGGAAAACTTTATATCAGAGAATTGAGCCAATACGCAATTCGAATATCAGTTTTCATATTCGAATTGCGAATTACAAACAGAACAACGAACAAGATACGAGTTTAGTAAACGTAAGGTCAAGTGAAATTCGAACCCAGTATAGGGCTAAGAGAGATCTTGCAAAAGAAAATATCAACAATAGTAGATCTCTACACTGAAAAAAAAAAAACATACTCGGTTCCAAAGATTTTGTCTTTACTTTAAAAAATTTGGTATTGATTCCGAGCCAAAGAAGCGGAGAATACAAGTAAGGATACTTTTAAGACACAATTCTCTTTTAAATTTAGGTTTTGTGTACTTGCTTCTAGGAAGCAAATTTTGATTTTTCGCTTTCTCAGCTTTTTATCTTCATATGCTATCAAAGTCCTTTAAAAATGAGTTAACGGCAACTTTAGTTTTCAAATTAGGACTCGACTTCCAGTAGAAATTATGCTATGTTTGAAGTAAAAAACTTCTTTAAAGTAAAGTTTTGAAAAACATGTCCTATATTTGAATGATTTTTTGCTTTGTAGTCAAGATGCAAAAAGACAACAAATTTAAAGACAATTTCATTAAATTTAAAGAATTTTTCTGAATTATTAAAGTCAAGTTGACCTTAGCCTATAAATTTTTTCTTTCATGTTAAGATACCCATTTTTAAGTCAAATCACTTAATTATAAGGACAATACGACTTCATTGAAAAGTTTATCGACTTTTGGACAAGGAAAATAACTTTATTTTAGAGAAATGCGTCTTCTATGCTAAGCAAAATTTGTATTCGTATTTTAAAGACATGAAATCTTTGACCTCACGACAATATTTTTTTCAGTGTAGGAACTGAGAATATAAATGAAAATATCAGAGTCTTCCTGCTAAGGGAGGTGAGTAATAGGATATGAAAAAATGATAGGGTTATTACGGAAAGACAGACTATAATAAGGAATAAAAAAAAGTTAATTAATTTTTTTTTGCCCTCAGACGACTGGGTCATCTATTGTAGGATTTGTAATCTAAATCGGAAAGTCGAAACACATGTTACTGAAATTAAGAGAGCTGTTTTATTTATTGTAGGGATATGATTGCCTGGTCTCAGAACCATACCAGGGAACAGCAAAACATCTAAGTTAACAATACGAGGAAGAACTATCTTACATATTCCATCGAAAATAGAATCGATTGAGATTTTTTTAGTTACTTGCGAGCCCATGCTGCACTATCCGCTGTGAAAAGTATATATGATTCGAATTACAAACAGAACAACGAACAATATACTAGTTTAGTAAACGTAAGGACAAGTGAAATTCGAACCCAGTATTGGGCTAAGAAAGATCTTGCAAAAGAAAATATCATCAATAGTAGATCTCTGGGAACTGAGAATATAAATGAAAATATCAGAGTCTTCCTGCTAAGGAAGGTGAGTAATAGGTTATGAAAAAATGGTAGGGTTATTACGTAAAGACAGACTGTGCGGTCGGGACTGTCGACTTTTGGTCCCGTTTACTCCCTTTCACTGCTATTCTTAAAATTAGACTTGGTATCGTTGGTATTTCTTCAAAAAGTGATTGTGTTTCTATAGTTTATGCGAATATACATCTTACCATACTTTTCCAAATACACGAATATTAACTTACCTAAAAAGAAACAAAAAAGAAGTGATAAAATAAATTAGACAATACTCAACTCGAGGTTTGAGATAGTAGATAGGCTTTTAGTGATTAGTGCTCATTTTAGCTTGTGGGCTACGTACGTATTATTAATATTGTAAAATAGAAACAAAATTTTTCTTATACTTTTTTTCTTTAATCATCTATTGTCATTGTGAGGAAACACACTTAGAAATGTTCACATGGGATTTATAATAACTAAAAAGAAAAATAATTCGTGTTTCATTCTATTCTATTTAAAATACTTAATAATCTAACCATGTTAATGTTGTATATTAACTTTGTCATTCCGTTTGTAACACATCGAAGTATTGCTCTAAGACCCCATAAAGTATATATATTCTTGGTCGAGGTGAAATTCTGAGTCGATCTAAGCATGTCAGTCCGTCCATCTGTTGAAATCACGCTAACTTCCGTACGAACCAAGCTATCGACTTGGAACTTGGCACAAGTTGTTGTTATTGATGTAGGTCGGATGGTATTGCAAATGGGCCATATCGGACCACTTTTACATATAGCCCCCATATAAACCGACGCTCAGATTTGGCTTGCGGAGCCTCTTGGAGGAGCAAAATTCAACAAATCCGGTTGAAATTTGGTACATGGTGTTAGTATACGGTCTCTAACAACTACGCAAAAATTGGTCCACATCGGTCCATAATTATATATAGCTCCCATATAAACCGATCCCCTGATTTGGTTTCCGGAGCCTCATGGATGAGCTAAATTCATCCGATTCGATTGAAATTTGGTACGTGGTGTGAGTATATGATATCTAACAAACATGCATTAATTGGTCAATATCGGCCCATTTTTATATGTAGTCCCCATATAAACCAACGCTCAGATTTGGTTTGCGGAGCCTCTAAGAGAAGCAAAATTCATGCGATCCGGTTGAAATTTGTTACATGGTGTTAGTATATGGTCTCTAACAACTATGCAAAAATTGGTCCACATCGGTCCATAATTATATATATCCCCCATATAAACCGATCCCCCCATTTGGCTTCCGGAGCCTGAAAGAGAAGCAAATTTCATCCGATCCTGATGAAATTTGGTACGTAGTGTTAGTATGTGGTCTCTAATAACCGTGCAAAAATTGGTCCATATCGGTCCATAATTATATATAGCTCCCATAAAAATCGATCCACAGATTTGAACTCCGAAGCGTCTTGGAATAGCACAATTCATCCGATCCGGATGAAATTTGGTACGTGGTGTTAGTATATGGTCGCTAATAACCGTGCAAAAATTGGTCCATATCGGTCCATAATTATATATAGCTCCCATAAAAATCGATCCACAGATTTGAACTCCGAAACGTCATGGAATAGCACAATTCATCCGATCCGGATGAAATTTGGTACGTGGTGTTAGTATATGGTCGCTAACAACCATGCAAAAATTGGTCCATATAGGTCCATAATTATATAAAGGGTGATTCTTTTGAGGTTAGGATTTTCATGCATTAGTATTTGACAGATCACGTGGGATTTCAGACATGGTGTCAAAGAGAAAGATGCTCAGTATGCTTTGACATTTCATCATAAATAGCCGAACGATCTGCCACAACGTCGAATTTTCAGTGAATGGGCCCTAGAAAAGTTGGCAGAAAATCCGCTTTTTTATCGACAAATTTTGTTCAGCGATGAGGCTCATTTCTGGTTGAAATGATACGTAAATAAGCAAAATTGCCGCATTTGGAGTGAAGAGCAACCAGAAGCCGTTCAAGAACTGCCCATGCATCCCGAAAAATGCACTGTTTGGTGTGGTTTGTACGCTGGTGGAATCATTGGACCGTATTTTTTCAAAGATGCTGTTGGACGCAACGTTACGGTGAATGGCGATCGCTATCGTTCGATGCTAACAAACTTTTTGTTGCCAAAAATGGAAGAACTGAACTTGGTTGACATGTGGTTTCAACAAGATGGCGCTACATGCCACACAGCTCGCGATTCTATTGCCATTTTGAGGGAAAACTTCGGAGAACAATTCATCTCAAGAAATGGACCGGTAAGTTGGCCACCAAGATCATGCGATTTGACGCCTTTAGACTATTTTTTGTGGGGCTACGTCAAGTCTAAAGTCTACAGAAATAAGCCAGCAACTATTCCAGCTTTGGAAGACAACATTTCCGAAGAAATTCGGGCTATTCCGGCCGAAATGCTCGAAAAAGTTGCCCAAAATTGGACTTTCCGAATGGACCACCTAAGACGCAGCCGCGGTCAACATTTAAATGAAATTATCTTCAAAAAGTAAATGTCATGGACCAATCTAACGTTTCAAATAAAGAACCGATGAGATTTTGCAAATTTTATGCGTTTTTTTTTTTAAAAAAAGTTATCAAGCTCTTAACAAATCACCCTTTATAACCCCAATATAAATCGCTTGCCAGATCCTCTTGGAGGAGCAAACTTCATCTGATCCGGTTGAAATTTGGTACGTGGTGTTAGTATATAGTCTCTAACAACCATGCCAACATTGGTTCATATCGGTCTATAGTTATATATAGCCGATCACCAAGCACACAAAAATTGATCCATATCGCCAAAAATACTCTTCCAAAATTTTATTTCTATAAAAAATTTTTCCAAATTTTATTTCTATATACAATTTTGTCAAAATGTTATTTCTATAGAAAATTTCGTCAAAATTCTATCAAAATTTTATTTCTATAGAAAATTTTGTCGAAATTTTATTTCTATAGAAGATTTTGTCAAAATTTTAGTTCTATAGAAAATTTTGTCAAAATTTTATTTCTATAGAAATTTTTGTCAAAATTTTATTTCTATATGGACTAACTTACAGTTTATAAGACGGTGTTAAGAAGTTGTAAGATACCTTGCTATCGACAAGTGTTACCGTAACCCAAGTAATTCGATTGTGGATGACAGTCTTTAGTAGAAGTTTCTATGCAATCCATGGTGGAGGGTACATAAGATTCGGGCTGGCCGAACTTAAGGCCTTATATACTTGTTGTATTTTATTTTTTACGGCTTGCGGAAGTGGGAGAGCCAGCAGAGTGTTCCTTTTTTCTAGGGTTAGTACTTATGGGACCACACACGTACATAGTAGAACTACCGAAGTTTTCTTCAAACTGGTAACATAAACATATCCCAGAATTTATTCAACTGTAGTGCAAATCTGCATTCAAATAAATATTGACCTCAGGATGTATAGATTTCCGTATAAACACTATGTCGAGCTAGTGAGTAAGTGGCAATCTATTTTTGGATTTGCATTTAAACAAAATGACAACATGATTTCGTATTGGTGACAAATGAAAACCAAACTCCCCCTTTCCAAAAAGAATGTCCAAATAGACAACGGAATGAAATCGCTGATCTTCTTAAACCGAAAACGAAAAGAAGAAATCTAAAGCAACCCGCCAGAATAAAGCCAGCTAGTGAGCGAACAAACGGGCTGTGATTGTCACTGCTACATGCCACACTTGGCAGATAATGACACTCGGGAGCTCGTTATTCGCTATATCAGTCACTCTTCACTTGACATTTTGGACTCGGTTATATAAATGTCTTCTATTTAAATAAACTCCCTGGCACAGGGGTATATGTAGAGAAACTGACAAACATTTATGACACTTCCATTCTCATTCCACGATTTGCATGACAATTGTTGAACAGTGGTAAATGTAGACAAATATTTTAGAAAGCTAATTAATTCTGGCATGGTTGTTAGCGACCATATACTAACACCAATTACCAAATTTCAACCACCAGCCAAATCTGGGCCGACGTGGATCAATTTTTGCACGGTTGTTAGAGACCATATACCAACACCATGTACCAAATTTCAACCGGATCGGATGAAATATGCTTCTCTTAGAGGCCCCGCAAGCCAAATCTGGGGATCGGTTTATATGGGGGCTATATATAATTGTGAACCGATGTGGACCAATCTATGCATGAATGTTAGAGACCATATACTAACACCACGTTCCACATTTGAACCAGATCGGATGAATTTTGCTCCTCCGAGAAGCTCCGGAGGTCAAATCTGGAGAACGGTTTATATGGGGGCTATATATAATTATGGACCGATATGGACCAATTCTGGCACGGTTGTGAGATACCATATACTAACACCATGTTCTAAATTTCAACCGGATTGGATGAAATTTGCTTCTCTTAGAGACTCCGAAAGCCAAATCTGGGGGAACGGTTTATATGGGGGCTATATATAATTATGAACCGATGTGAACCAATTTTTGCATGGTTGTTAGAGACCGTACAGCAACATTCAGCAAGATCGGATGAAATTTACTTCTCTTTGAGGCTCCGCAAGCCAAATCTGGGAATCGTTTTATATGGTGGCTATATATAATTATGAACCGATGTGAACCAATTTTTGCATGGTTGTTAGAGACCAAATACCAACACCATGTACCAAATTTCAGCCGGATCGGATGAAATATGCTTCTGTTAGAGGCTCCGCAAACCAAATCTGAGGGTCCGTTTATATGGGGGCTATACGTAAAAGTGGACCGATATGGCCCATTTGCAATACCATCTGACCTACATCACTAACAACTAAGTGTGCCAAGTTTGAAGTCGATAGCTTGTTTCTTTCGGAAGTTAGCGTGATTTCAACAGACGGACGGACGGACATGCTTAGATCGACTCAGAATTTCACCACGACCCAGAATTTGTACTTTATGGGGTCTTAGAGCAATATTTCGATGTGTTACAAACGGAATGACAATGTTAATATACCCCCCATCCTATGGTGGAGGGTATAAAAACAAAATATTATATAGAAATAAAATTTTGACAAAATTTTCTATAGAAATAAAATTTTGACAAAATTGTCCATAGAAATAAAATTTTAACAAAATTTTCTATAGAAATAAAATACTGGTAAAATTTGATAAATCTTCAAAAGAATTTTGACAAAATTTTCTATAGAAATAATAATTTAATAAATAGAAATAAAATTTTGACGAAATTTTCTATAGAAATAAAACTTTGACAACATTTTCTATAGAAATCAAATTTTGACAAAATTTTCTATAGAAATAAAATTTGGAACAAATTTTCTATAGAAATAAAATTTTGACAAAATTTTCTATAGAAATAAAATTTTGACAAAATTTACTATAGAAATAAAATTTTTACAAAATTTTCTAGAGAAATAAAATTTTTACAAAATTTTCCATAGAAATAAAATTTTGACAAAATTTTCTATAGAAATAAAATTTTGACAAAATTTTCAATAGAAATAAAATTTTGACAAAATTTTCTATGGAAATAAAATTTTGAAAAAATTTTCTATAGAAATAAAATCTTGACAATTTTTTCTATAGAAATAAAATTATTTTGGGCTCAAGTGGTAACTATGATTTTGAAATGATATGGACCATTTTTTGTGTGATTGGGGATATAACTATAGACCGATATAGACCAATTTTGGCATAGCTGTTAGCTGCCATATATTATCACCACGTTCCAAATTTCAAATGGATCGGATGAATTTTTCTCCTCCAATAGGCTCCGGAGGTCATATCTGGGGAACGCTTTATATGGGGGCTATATATAATTATGAACCGATATGCACCAATTTATTTATGGTTGTTAGAGACCATATACTAACACCATGTACCAAATTTCAAACGAATCGGATGAATTTTGCTCCTCCAAGAGGATCTGGAGGTCAAATCTGGGGATCACAACCCACAATATATATACTTTATGGGGTCCTGGAGCAATATTTCGATGTGTTACAAACGGAATGACAATGTTAATATACCCCCATTCTATGGTGAAGGTTCTGTATATACCTCCGAACCACTGTGTTTTCCACATAGTCCATTGGTTTAGATATGGTGATTATTATAGCTTAGACGATGATATTATTTATTTTTGGAATATCTTAATGATTTCAGTGCCCTTCGTTGGTATTCTTACCCTCATGGCGTATATGAAGAAAGCGTGAAAGACAAGAACTCGAAAAGTGTGAAGTAAAGGGTGATTTGTTAAGAGCTTGATAACTTTTTTTAAAAAAAAAAACGCATAAAATTTGCAAAATCTCATCGGCTCTTTATTTGAAACGTTAGATTGGTCCATGACATTTACTTTTTGAAGATAATTTCATTTAAATGTTGACCGCGGCTGCGTCTTAGGTGGTCCATTCGGAAAGTCCAATTTTGGGCAACTTTTTCGAGCATTTCGGCCGGAATAGCCCGAATTTCTTCGGAAATGTTGTCTTCCAAAGCTGGAATAGTTGCTGGCTTATTTCTGTAGACTTTAGACATGACGTAGCCCCACAAAAAATAGTCTAAAGGCGTCAAATCGCATGATCTTGGTGGCCAACTTACCGGTCCATTTCTTGAGATGAATTGTTCTCCGAAGTTTTCCCTCAAAATGGCCATAGAATCGCGAGCTGTGTGGCATGTAGCGCCATCTTGTTGAAACCACATGTCAACCAAGTTCAGTTCTTCCATTTTTGGCAACAAAAAGTTTGTTAGCATCGAACGATAGCGATCGCCATTCACCGTAACGTTGCGTCCAACAGCATCTTTGAAAAAATACGGTCCAATGATTCCACCAGCGTACAAACCACACCAAACAGTGCATTTTTCGGGATGCTTGGGCAGTTCTTGAACGGCTTCTGGTTGCTCTTCACTCCAAATGCGGCAATTTTGCTTATTTACGTAGCCATTCAACCAGAAATGAGCCTTATCGCTGAACAAAATTTGTCGATAAACACATTTCGAACCGAACACTGATTTTGGTAATAAAATTCAATGATTTGCAAGCGTTGCTCGTTAGTAAGTCTATTCATGATGAAATGTCAAAGCATACTGAGCATCTTTCTCTTTGACACCATGTCTGAAATCCCACGTGATCTGTCAAATACTAATGCATGAAAATCCTAACCTCAAAAGAATCACCCTTTATATCACAATTGTGATGATGATGACGATGATGACGGTAATGATGGTGCAGCTCATGACGATGATCCTTTTGGGAAAACACCCGCCACATTTCTGTTGCCACAACAACAAAAAACATACGAACATATCCGTGAAATGCAGAAGAAATACAGCAACCACATGTGTTTTAATGGCATTACGCTATGCTGGATGATAGTACCCATTACATTGGTCCATATACATCTTCTTGGGCTTTTTCTACAGATGCAAGAATTTCATGTTGCAGCACCACCATCACCATCAGTGAACACTGGCACTATGGTTTTCTTTGATACTCACACTAGTGACGTTTATGAAATGCTGCCATCCAGCAATAGCACGTGATGCAAAACGAAAGTGTCACAATGCTAACACTTGTCCAACCATACACAGAAAAAAAAGTGTCTTGTAAATTTAAGGACCATTTTAACTTTCACATAGTTCAACAAATTTACTGTAATATAGTTCATTTTTCGTAACCACAACGAAAATTAATTTAGCTAAAGGAAAACTTATAAAAATTCAGTAAATGTTTTTTAGTTCACTAACTACGAAATGGGAAGGATTTTTCCTTAAATAAATTTCCAACACAGTGGTTAATGCATCGTTGATTCTATTATAAAAATACATGGGCAATATAAAAATCTTACTACGAAATGTGGACAATTTACTAAGAAAAAATTTTGTATAGAAAAAAATTTTTGTAGTAAAATTTAACTTAACGACATTACCGATTCGTACGATGGCTACCTACAGATTATTTCCCTTTTTATTATATGTTGGAGTGTTTTTCCTCACATTGAAAATTTTAGATAAAGTATAATAAAAAGTAGTTAATATAATCCTTGACGGGTGTATATAATTTTTTAGAAATTCCTCATAGATTTGGTATATATTTTACCTTAACTTATAGATAGAATTCCAACTAATCAATAAACGTGCTACTGGAAAATGTGAGTGCATCATGTGAGGGAGTTTTTAGAGACATTTTTGTGTATATTTCGTTTGATTGTTTGTGTTTGTTATTGCGTCATTTATGCTGTTGTTGGTTGTTTTGATTCTAGAGACAATGGAATGTTCCTTGTGTGTTGTTGGTATCTTTTGTGGTGAGAGTTGTTTTCTTGCAATAGCAAGATCAGAAAGGGATCGTGTGTGTGTGTGGAGTTGTTTTTCTTTACGGCAGGTATGTATCCTTTATGACTATTTGTGTCTTTGAGTTTTATTGTTGCATTCAGTTATGTTGATGCATTTATGAAGTGCACACGTGAATTTAATTTTGCAAAACTGTACGTACGGTATTGGTGTTTATTAATGAAAATACATTTATTCGGAAAATTTTAGAAACTGAGAAGTGAATGATGTGATGTTAGAGTAATCAAAAACGCTTTTTATTGATAAAAAACAAACAACAGATTAAGGAACTGTATATTTCTGTTAATAGTTTAAAATTAGTGCGGATTTTTAATTGATTTACATAAAAAATATACAACATGAGTGGTAATAGGATGATCTATATTTGTTATAATTCTGGATCACAGGTTGGAGATGCAACCATTTTTTTTAATATATATTTTTTATGTTACAGCAATTCCTACAAGTGAATACTAAATTCGAGTTTAGCCGCTAAAATTAAAAACAAATCACTAAGAAAAGTATAAAATTATACGTCTTCGATACAAATTTAAATATAACTTGATGGAAAATAGCCCAAACCAAGCTTTTTATAAAGATTATTTTTTTTATAATGGATTATTAAAGAAAACTTATCATGAAAATTGCGATTTTAGCCTCTAAACTCGAACTTTATATACACCTTAAATACTAAATGCTATACTGACAAGTGGAAATTATGTCTAATTTTATAATATTTTTTATTTCAAATATATTCTGAGAATAATTTCAAAAACGTCCATTAGTCCATGGATATGATTCCAATAATGTACCTACTGGATGGATTTTTCAATGTGGTAAGTTTTTCTATAAACGGTATTTTGTCCGTTTTTAATAAAACCAAAATTTAAATTTATTAAAAATAACTTTTTTCACTTGCAGGTAGACAGGTCTTGTAATGGTAATTTTTTTTTTGAATATTCTTACTGTTTAATGCTAATTAAGCTGATATCCTTATTGGATTTAGGAAATACTCTTGAAAACCGTAAGTTAAAAATCAATATGAACGATAGAATTTGATAATATTTTTCTTATATTTTGTATAACTTTGCAATTTCAGATGCTTATAAGACAAATCCGCCCAACAAAAGATAGCCAAAATCGATGAAATTGGACAATTCAATTGAATATAGCATCTTATGCCACATATATCTTTCATATGGATAGAAAACATGGAAATTTAAATTAATTAGTTTAGTCCTAATAACATAGAATATTACTCTTTTGAAGAAGCAATTACTAACTACCGACAAGTAACTGCATCCAACGTTCTAATAAAAATATTTCCTTTATTGTATATCATAACCCATAGTTTTGTGTAATTTAATAATAATTTTTTGAAATAAAATACTGGTGGTAATAGAAAATTTACTTGTTTTGTACGAAAAATTTCTTAGTTGTATACAGGCTTGTTGTACCTTTGATTCCTCAATTTCTCTACTTTTTTGAAAATTATACCGACAAACAGTTTATTTCAAACCAATTTCTTAATACAGGTTTCCCAAAAAATTGTTAATTTTTCCGGATAGCAGGAATATTTTGAATTTGTTTAACTATATTCTTCCCACAGCATAGTAATAATGAACTAAAATACGATGCAATACATGAACTAATTTATAAGAAAATCATGAACTTATCTAGATGAAAAAAATCTTTGGCGCCAAACCATGGTCATTCTTACTATGGGTTAGTTCATTTTTCATAAAAAATAGTAAACTTTTTTTTCGGTGTACAGGCACGCATGATGCTATGCTGTAACACCAACCACATCTGAGTGTTTGGTAGACCGACCTAGGGAATGGCGGCCAATGTATGCACATTTAACATTGTCGCTCTGTGTTTTCTTCTTATGGCTTATGTGTGGATATACTGATGTGGGTACAAAATTTGTTGCATTTTACACATGAAAAAATATTACTTTGGAAAATTAGGAAGGAATTTTAGGAGAAAAATCCATTAACCCTTGTGAACTCCTTGGATAAGTGCCCTTTTAACGTGCGGATTATTAAAGCGGATTATGGAAATCTTTTATTTTTAGTAGTATCTTCTAAAAACATACATTTCGTCCTTTTAACGGATAAACAGAAGTTTCAAAAAATATCCAATAACTAAAGGAATAAATATTACGTTTTAAAATCAATGTTGGGTCAAATTGACCCAAGGAGTGCACAAGAGTTAACAAAACAAATATATACGGCCGTTATTTCGGCCGATCCGAATCTTAAATACCCACCATCGTGGATCAAATATAAAAGTTAGCGTTCAGACCCTCTCATCGTAGTGGGTGGATTTGATGAATTCTAGACCCAGAAGAATATGTGTTCACAATGTACAAATCCGGAAGTTAAATTTGATGTTTCTGCATATGGAGAGTATGTCAAATTTTCGATTTAAGGAACAATTTTTGTTTGAGTTTTAGAGGAATCATAAGGTTCCTGCCTCAGCGTGTAAGACTATCCGATGAAATGACGTCATTAATAAATTTTTAATTTTAATTCTGTAGTGCGAGAAGAAATACCGGGAAATATTAATTCGACTTATTTGAATGATTGAAGCACACTCTAGGGCGCAAAGGATGTTCCTTATTTGAATAATTTTTAGCTTACTTTAATGACGTGAACTAAAAATAAGAAAAAAATCAGTGAGTAAAGTAGAAAGTCGGGCGGGGCCGACTATATCATACCCTAAACCCCACCTACTGAATAAGTAAACATTGTTTGTGGGGTATCAATGGTATAGGTTTGGGAGATAAACCGCATTTCCATATTTAAGAACATTTAGGGGTACATGTTTATGGGAGTTTTATCGCAATCTGAACAGAAATGTCTGATATTAGGAGCTATAGAGTTAGTATGCCACTAATATTGGGTCCATTATTAAACAAGTATATACTAGAGGTGTGCACGTGACACGAAATTGTCGTGACTGACGAAAATTTTCGTGACTGACGCGTGAGTCGTGAGTCACGCTCATGGCAACGGCGTGAGTGTGCGTGAGCGTGATTAACAAACCAAAATGTCGTGCGTGAGCGTGAGTCACGAAAATATTATCTTCGTGAGTGTGCGTGAGTAAAGATTTACGCTCACGAAAATAATCCTGCTCACCAATATAAAACGCTTAAGAGTTAAATTCATTTACAATTTTAGTGACACCTGGGATGTTAACAGTGTAATAACGCTCTCGATTTTAATAATGCTCATGTTTTCAGACACGTCGCTAAGGTAAATTACTCAAAAATTGTTCGTGAGTCACGATATTTTTCGTGAGTCACGGTATTTTTCGTGAGTCACGACATTTTCGTGCGTGAGTGTGCGTGAGTGTGCGTGAGTACAAATTTTCTTTTCGTGAGTGTGCGTGAGCGTGAGTAAAATATTACTCACGTGCACACCTCTAGTATATACGGCCGTAAGTTCGGCCAGGCCGACGCTTATGCACCCTCCACCATGGATTGCGTAAAGGGTGATACGGTCAAAATTTGGTCAAGGGAAAACGCGTGTAAATCGGTGAAATTGTTTATTTAAAAAAATCAAATTAAATTTCTTTTTCAAGTTCAATTAGTATAAAATTCAGGAAAAATATTCAGTTAGACTTTCGCTTTTCCAAATCCGAATTGCCGGCCCTCACGCTTGACACCTGCCATCAGATTTTGTACAGCCACCTTGTCCACCTTCTTCGCCGCAGAAAGCCAGTTTGTCTTGAACTGCTGCTCGTCCTTAGCAGTTTTTTCGGTCTTCTTTATGTTCCGTTTGACAATAGCCCCGTACTTCTCAATTGGGCGGAGGTCTGGCGTATTGGGAGGGTTCCTGTCCTTGGGAACCACCTGCACGTTGTTGGCGGCGTACCACTCCATGGCCTTTTTACCAAGATGCCAAATCCGTCCAAAACAGTACGGAACAACCGTGTTTCTTCAGGAAAGGCAGCAGACGTTTATTCAAACACTCTTTCACGTAAATTTCTTGGTTGACAGTCCCGGAAGGTATGAAAATGCTTCTTTTCAAGCCACAGGTACAGATGGCTTGCCAAACCAGATATTTCTTTGCGAACTTTGACAGTTTTATATGCTTGAAAATATCTGCTACCTTTCCCCTTCCTTTTGCCGTATAAAACTCCTGTCCTGGAAGCTGCTTGTAGTCGGCTTTGACGTAGGTTTCGTCGTCCATTACCACGCAGTCAAACTTCGTCAGCATCGCCGTGTACAGCCTCCGGGATCGCGCTTTGGCCGTCGTATTTTGTTTGTTATCGCGATTTGGAGTCACTACCTTCTTGTAAGTCGATAGTCCGGCTCGTTTTTTGGCTCGATGCACGGTTGTAGACGATACACCCAGCTTATTTGCGGCATCTCGGAGAGAGAGGTTAGGGTTTCGCTTGAAACTACCGGCAACTCTCTTTGTCGTCTCAGCGGCTTCTGGTTTTCGATTTCCCCCCGATCCAGACTTCCTGGCTGTCGACAAACGTTCCCCGAATACTTTAATTACATTTGTAACGGTTGATTTGGCAACTTTTAGCGATTTTGCCAGCTTTGCGTGCGAGTAGCTCGGATTTTCGCGATGCGCGAACAAAATTTTGATACGCTGCTCTTCTAGCTTGGACGGCATTTTGCCATCTGAAGAGTGAATTCCAAAATCAAAATAGGAGCAACATTCTACACACACACACCTTCAAAATTAGGGGTGTTTAGGTTTTTTTAAATGCAAAATTGAAAGAAATACGACAAGTTTATATTGGCCAAATTTTGACCGTATCTTACTTTAATGACGTGAACTAAAAATAGGAAAAAAAGTTCTATACAAATATAGTAATTTAACGAGAAAAAAATTAAATATTTCATATATTCCTCAAATGGGAGAAATTTGCTTAAACCGAGTACATAAGTCTCTCAAATGAGTAAATTTTCTAAAATTGTGGCTTCAAATTCGTATGGCGCTAAAGACATTTTAACAATTTTTAAATCCAATTTTCTTCAATTTGACAAAAAGTATACACACAATTGTAACATGTTGCAATTCGAAAACTATTTAAGCTAATTTTTTCTAAAACAAACCTACATTTCCTCCCATCGCGGGTTCATTTTTTTTTTTTGGTGCATCTTCTATCCCCTTAAGAAATTAAATGGAGAGACCGATGTATTTCAGAGATTTAATAAACACTTACCAATATAAACAAAATTAACAAAATATTGTATTTATATCACTTTGCGAACCTAAAATACAATTTCAGGTATATCGGATAAAAATTACTGTACACAAGAATTAAATAGAAAATCTGTGCTAAAACATAAGAAATCAAAAAATTCAAATTGAGATATCGGTCTATATGGGAGCTTTAACAAAATATCAATTAAAATGTTAGGTGTCTAGAAGTCAAATCAGTAGATCGGTCTAAACGCTGGCTACACGAAAACATGGACCAATATAAACCACATTCGGCGCACCTATGTGTTGACAGCTCCATATTTCAGAAAACTCGTATTGAGTATCTAAAATATACAAAATTCGGCACAATTATTTGCTTAATTATTTAGAAGCACAAGATTTGAAATCGGGAGATCCATTTATATAGGGGCTGAATAAGCAATAAGTATATCGACCGTACTATCGATTTCAATAAATAGTTTATGAATTTTCCGGAATTTTATGTGATTTTTTTAATCCAATATCTCGTAAAACAGCGCTCTTTAAAAGATATCAACATTTATTCGGTACTCTTCTTCAAAGCTCTCTTACATCGAAAAGAAAATGAAGTACAATGTTAGTTTCTTTAAAATTTAGTTTTGAAAAAATAAATATTTTTTCCAATGTAATTAATTTCCAACTTTACTTTAACGACAAAGGGCTTCCTTGATTCTTTCCACTATTCTACCGCTGAGATGCCTAATTTTTGTGAGTGTATCTAATATGTCACTGCATTTGTCTCTGCAGATCCATCCATTTTCTTTGTTCCACACATTCCCTTATTAACTGGAACATTAGCGAAGAATTCAGATTCAGCTACACTTGAAAATAATTTCACGGTGTTGGTAATTAGTTAGTATTAATGATGGCATTATACACCCTGCCATTCGTATTTGTAGAGTTTGAGTTGATAGAATTATAAACAAATTTTCTATTCTTGAGCATACATGAAACGAGTGAGAACAAGAAAATAGAACCAAAATTTCTACTGAACTGAAAATTTCATCACCGTGTATTTATACAAGATGTTCTTTTAAGGATAATCGGTCCCAAACACATTAATTATGATGTGGCTATTTTCAAGGTTATTTTATTTACCGTGTTATTTTAAGGAACGAAAACTTGTTGAAATGATCATTTGACCCATTCCCTCAATGCTATGTTATGTCTTTCAAAGAAAAGACATATCTTTATTGTTAAAGGGTGATACGGTCAAAATTTGGTCAATATAAATGCCGTCCTTGCAAGAAGAGCAGCGTATCAAAATTTTGCTCGCGCATCGCGAAAATCCGAGCTACTCACACGCAAAGCTGGAAAATCGCTAAAAGTTGCCAAATCAACCGTTACAAATGTAATTAAAGTGTTTGGGGAACGTTTGCCGACAGCCAGGAAGTCTGGATCGGGGGGAAATCGAAAACCGGAAGCCGCTGAGACGACAAAGAGAGTTGCAGGTAGTTTCAAGCGAAACCCTAATCTCTCTCTCCGAGATGCCGCAAATAAGCTGGGTGTATCGTCTACAACCGTGCATCGAGCCAAAAAACGAGCCGGACTATCGACTTACAAGAAGGTAGTGACTCCAAATCGCGATGATAAACAAAAACGACGGCCAAAGCGCGATCCCGGAGGCTGTACACGACGATGCTGACGAAGTTTGACTGCGTGGTAACGGACAACGAAACCTACGTCAAAGCCGACTACAAGCAGCTTCCGGGACAGGAGTTTTATACGGCAAAAGGAAGGGGAAAGGTAGCAGATATTTTCAAGCACATAAAACTGTCAAATTTTGCAAAGAAATATTTGGTTTGGCAAGTCATCTGTACCTGTGGCTTGAAAAGCAGCATTTTCATAGCTTCCGGGACTGTCAACCAAGAAATTTACGTGAAAGAGTGTTTGAATAAACGTCTGCCTGAAGAAACACGGTTGTTCCGTACTGTTTTGGCCGGTTTGGCATCTTGCCATTACGGTAAAAAGGCCATGGAGTGGTACGCCGCCAACAACGTGCAGGTGGTTCCCAAGGACAAGAACCCTCCTAACACGCCAGAGCTCCGCCCAATTGAGAAATACTGGGCTATTGTCAAGCGGAACCTAAAGAAGACCAAAAAAAACTGCTAAGGACGAGCAGCAGTTCAAGGCAAACTGGCTTTCTGCGGCGAAGAAGGTGGCTGTACAAAATCTGATGGCAGGTGTCAAGCGTGAGGCCCGGCAATTCGGATTTGGAAAAGCGAAAGCCTAACTGAATATTTTTCCTGAATTTTATACTAATTGAACTTGAAAAAGAAATTTAATTTGATTTTTTAAACAAACGATTTCACCGATTTACACGAGTTTTCCCTTGACCAAATTTTGACCGTATCACCCTTTATTTTGCATTTGCAATTTTGGTGTCCATAGTACCGCCGGTAAAATATGATTCGCAATTGCTTATAGAGCATATGACAACTTTTCTTTCATTAAATCTATGCATGGTAATTCCTGAAACATAAATACTGACATCGATATTATTGAGAATAGAACTGTTTGTCATACAATATTTGCCACACATTCGGCATAAACTGCGCTTTCCTTTAATCCTCTTGTTTCCATATTGGCTTTATATAAATACGAAGAATATTCGTTTGTAAATAGCAGTGAGGATTTCTAATTATTACATTGATGTGAACTAAAATTACCATTGAAATAGTGAACCACAATACTATGATGGCTTGTATTGATAGAATAACGAGCTGTGCCTAGCACTAGTTTACAAGACCAATTTATGAGAAATTTAAATAATTTAAACGATTTTTCAAACATATAAATATGAATATTACTATTCCGTTAGGTATAACACATACTTACAATTTGCAAAATTGTAAGTATGTAAAGCAAAAATATCATAAATAACATCAAATTTTAAAATCAGTTTAGATTTGCTCGAATTGGTTGCCTTTGGCACGAATTATGACCATCAAACGACTTACAAAGCCATTGCACGAACAATTAAAATTTTGATAATGCTCCAACTTGTGTAAATGTCGCCCGATTTGGATAAATATTATACCCAAACCCCAAAAAAAAAAAAATATCTAAACTGTATTACAAACGCATATGTCACATCGATTTAACAAAAATAAATAAATAATTTTTGACAAATTCAAGAAAATTTATTAGACACAACTCCTATTATACCCTCCACCATAGGATGGGGATTAACTTTGTCATTCCGTTTGTAACACATCGAAATATTGTTGTAAGACTGCATAAAGAATATATATTCTGCGTCGTGGTGAAATTCTGAGTCGATCCGTCCGTCCGTCTGTTGAAATCACGCTAACCTCCGAACGAAACAAGCTACCGACTTGAAATTTGGCACAAGTAGTTGTCATTGATGTAGGTCGGATGGTACTGCAAATGGGCCATATCGGTCCACTTTTACGTATAGCCCCCATATAAACGGACCCCCAAAATTGGCTTGCGAATCCTCCAAATTTCATCCGATGCGGTTGAAATTTGGTATATGGTGTTTGTATATGGTCTCTAACTACCATGCAAAAATTGGTCCAAATCGGTCCATAATTATATATAGCCCCCATATAAACCGATCACCAGATTTGACCTCCGGAGCCTCTTGGAAGACCAAAATTCATCTGATTCAGTTGAAATTTGGAACGTGGTGTTAATATATGGCCTCATACACCCATGCAAAAATTGGTCGAAATCGCTCCATAATTATATATAGCCCCAATATAAACCGATCTCAGATTTGACCTCCGGAGCCCCTTGGAAGAGCAAAATCCCACCGATTCGCTTGAAATTTGGTACGTGATGTTAGTATATGGTATCCAACAACCATGCACGAATTGGTTCATATCAGTTCGTAATTATATAAAGCCCCCATATAAACCGATCCCCAGATTTGACCTCCGGTGCCTTTTGGAAAAGCAAAATTCATCCGATCTGGTTGAAATTTGGTACGTGGTGGTAGTATATGATATTTTGCAACCAAAAGTGGTCCATATCACTCCCTAATCATATATAGCCCCCATATAAACCGATTCCGAGATTTGCTCTTGGAGGAGCAAATTTCATTCGAGTCAGTTGAAATTTGTTACATTGTGCTAGTATATGGCCGTTAACAACCATGCCTAGCGTCCATAATTATATATAGCCCCCAGATAAATCGATCCCCAATCACACAAAAATTGGTCCATATCAAGTTCATAATTGTATATAGCACCCATATAAGCGACCCCCATATTTCAATTCTGCCTCTCTACGTACCATGCAAAAAATCCATATCGATTCGTAATTATTTGTAGACTTAACTATACATAACTTTTTTGTCTAATATATACCACGTATGGACTAACTCACAATTTAGAAAACGATGTTAAGAAGTTTTAAGATACCACAACCCAAGTACACGCTCACAAAAAATCGCTTCTGTAACATATAGTCCCAAACATATTTTGCTTCAAGCATATACATTTTTGGGTATTGCCCAAACATTTATATGTTTGATCTCTTCCAATATATAATATGTTTGAAAGCATATTGGTCTAAACAATATATTTTTGGGTAGTCTAAGTTCCAAACATTTTGTATTTTTGCATCCAAATTCAATAATGTTGTCTTCCAAAAAACAATATGTTATTATGTGAACATATACTATGTTTGGAAGCATTTTGCACCCAAAAATATTATATGCTTAAAAAAAATTCTCCCAAACAATATTGTGCTCAAAATTTTATTTATTTATTTATATATTTACAATCATAATGAATTATGAAAATAAACAGGTAATATAGGTGCTAACAACATAGGTTTTCGACCTAAATGCTCAAAATTTTGTTTCTACCCAATTGTATATTCCCCCACATCTTTCTCACTTCCACGAGATTTTTTATTTCTTAGCACCTTTTTCTGTAATACAAACATTGTAGAAGAAATTATCCAATTGTATGATTTTTTATACCCTCCATCATAGGATGGGGGTATATTAACTTTGTCATTCCGTTTGTAACACATCGAAATATTGCTCTAAGACCCCATAAAGTATATATTCTGGGTCGTGGTGAAATTCTGAGTCGATCTAAGCATGTCCGTCCGTCAGTCCGTCCGTCCGTCCGTCTGTTGAAATCACGCTAACTTCCGAACGAAACAAGCTATCGACTTGAAACTTGGCACAAGTAGTTGTTATCGATGTAGGTCGGATGGTATTGAAAATGTGTCATATCGGTCCACTTTTACGTATAGCCCCCATATAAAGGGACCCTCAGATTTGGCTTGTGGAGCCTCTAAAAGAAGCATATTTCATCCGATCCGGCTGAAATTTGGTATATAGTGTTGGTATATGGTCTCTAACAACCATGCAAAAATTGGTCCGCATCGGTCCATAATTATATATAGCCCCCATATAAACCGATCCCCAGATTTGGCTTGTGGAGCCTCTAACAGAAGCATATTTCATCCGATCCGGCTGAAATTTGGTATATGGTGTTGGTATATAGTCTCTAACAACCATGCAAAAATTGGTTCACATCAATCCATAATTATATATAGCCCCCATATAAACCGATCTCCAGATTTGGCTTGCGGAGCCTAAAAGAGAAGCATATTTCATCCGATCCGGCTGAAATTTGGCATATGGTGTTGGTATATAGTCTCTAACAACCATGCAAAAATTGGTCCACATCGGTCCATAATTATATATAGCCCCCATATAAACCGATCGCCAGATTTGGCTTGTGGAGCCTCTAACAGAAGCATATTTCATCCGATCCGGCTGAAATTTGGTACATGATGTTGGTATATGGTCTCTAACAACCATGGAAAAATTGGTTCCCATCGGTCCATAATTATATATAGCCCCCATATAAACCGATCCCCAGATTTGGCTTGCGGAGCCTAAAAGAGAAGCAAATTTCATCCGATCCGGCTGAAATTTGGTAAATGGTGTTGGTATATGGTCTCTAACAACCATGCAAAAATTGGTTCCCATCGGTCCATAATTATATATAGCCCCCATATAAACCGATCCCCAGATTTGGCTAGTGGAGCCTCTAAGAGAAGCATATTTCATCCGATCCGGCTGAAATTTGGTACATGGTGTTGGTCTATGGTCTCTAACAATCGTGCAAAAATTGGTCCACATCGGTCCATAATTATATATAGACCCCATCTAAACCGATCTCCAGATTTGGCTTGCGAAGCCTCAAAGAGAAGCAAATTGCATCCGATCCCTCTGAAATTTGGTACATGGTATTGGTGTATGGTCTCTAACAACCGTGCAAAAATTGGTCCACCTCGGTCCATAATTATATATAGCGCCCATATAAACCGATCCCCAGATTTGTGTTGCGGAGCCTCAAAGAGAAGCAAATTTTACCCGATCCGCCTGAAATTTGGTACATGATATTGGTATATGGTCTCTAATAACCGTGCAAAAATTGGCCCACATCGGTTCATAATTATATATAGCCCCCATATAAACCCCAGATTTGGCTTGCGAAGTCTCCAAGAGAAGCAAATTTCATCCAATCCGGTTGTAATTTGGAACATGGTCCATATCGGTCCATAATTATATATAGCCCCCATATAAAACGTTCTCCAGATTTGACCTCCGGAGCCTCTTGGAGGAGCAAAATTCATCCGATCCGGTTCAAAGTAGGAACGTGGTGTTAGTAAATATATGGTCGCTAACAACCATACCAAAATTGGTCCAATCACACAAAAATTGGTCCATATCGGTTCATAATCATGGTTGCCACTAGAGCCAAAAATAATCTACCAAAATTTTATTTCTATAGAAAATGTTGTCAAAATTTTATTTCTAGAGAAAATTTTGTTAAAATTTTATTCGGTTCATAATAAAATTTTCATCATTGTCAAAATTTTATTTCTATAGAAAATTTTGTCAAAATTTTATTTCTATAGAAAATTTTGTTCAAATTTTATTCGGTTCATAATCATAGTTGCCACTCGAGCCAAAAATAATCGACCAAGATTTTATTTCTATAGCAAATTTTGTCAAAAGTTTATTTCTATAGAACATTTTGTTAACATTTTATTGCTGTAGAAATTTTTGTCAAAATTTTCTTTTTATAGAAAATTTTGTCAAAATTTTTATTTCTATAGAAAATTTTGTGAAAATTTTATTTCCATAGAAAATTTTTTAATATTTTCTTTCTGTAGAAAATTTTGTCAAAATTTTATGTCTACTTTGTAAAACTGAATAATATACGTATTGGATCGATCTTTTTTGATTTAATATATACCAATATATGTCTACTTTGTAAAACTGAATAATATACGTATTGGATCGATCTTTTTTGATTTAATATATACCAAGTATGGACATACAATTTAGAAGATGGTGTTTGGAGGTTTTAAGATACCTTGCCATCGGCAAGCGTTACCGCAACTTAAGTAATTCGATTGTGGATGGCAGTGTTTAGAAGAAGTTTCTACGCAATCCATGATGGAGGGTACATAAGCTTCGGCCTGGCCGAACTTACGGCCGTATATACTTGTTTTAATTTTACCTTTTGCCGGACGGGGATTCGAACAGCGGACTACACAGTTTGTAAGGATCAAAGAAGTAGCTGATCAATTGCCCAAGGAAAAATAAAATGTTAATTTTGTAATAACAAGCAACAACCACCAACATAATTCAATATCGCTGTTAAATAGCGCTCCAAGCTACTAAACACATATATGTTTATAGGCTATTTCTAAATTAATATATGTTTGCATCCAAGCATATTATATTTACAAACATTTTATGTCCCAAACATAATATGTTCTAACATATTAACATATATGTCCCAAACATGTTATGGTAGTTTATGAACATTATATGCTTGCACTCAAAAATATTGTGTTTAAAAATTTGTGTTCCAAATATATAATGTTTATAGCCAAACATATGAAAAACAGTCTTTTTCATCCGTGTAATTCGATTGTGGATGACAGTCTTTCGTAGAAGTTTCTATGCAATCCATGGTGGAGGGTACATAAGATGTGGCCTGGCCGAACTTACGGCCTTATATACTTGTTATATATTAGATTATAGGCAAAATAGCGCTTTTTTTCTTAAGGCCATTTGGTCACAATTCAACATTCAAGTTTTCAAAACTCATATAAAGCTCTTGATGTAGGTGCTCAAAATTACAAATTTTTTCCTTCATGTCGTTAGTACAAATAGAAAAGGAAGAACAATTAAGTTTTTAACATTAGGCTTATTTCGGTAGTGAAAGGGTTAACGACTTTGATTTTACACTCTGAAAAATATAAAAATATCAGTAAATTAAGATATTGCAAAATCGAGATTTAAAAGCTAATTACGTCTTTAATGTATCCTTAGTATACATAATTCCTTGCTTCTTTGGCACGGAATTAATACCAAAATAATTAAAGCAAATATACTTTTTGAACTTTTTTTCCCATTGAAATTAAGTATATTGCGATTATTCTATACACAATACCCTATATCAATATAACCCATAAGATTCTCAATATACGAGTATGCCAATTCTATTAGTTTTATCCATGTTAGTCATTTCTTTGCTTCAAAGCTCTCAGAAGAGACCAAATGAATCAAAATTAAAATTTTTGCCACATTTCATCGAGTCGAGGCCACAACATTGCGATGTACATTTGACACTGGCATTTCGCAATGGTAAATTTATCATTGATGGACAACTTTCGGCATGGGAATTGAATTCAATTACACGTGTTGCGATATGAGCACGTCCGTATCAGGCGAACTTCCAAACGAATGTCATCACTCAATACGGCTAGAACAACACCCACTTAGGACTACAGTTGAGAATAGGACACATGACCCTGGTAGAATGTCATCTTCCATCTAAAGTAATGCAATTGTCTGCGGGCCAATACAAGGAGAATATCATACTCTAGTGTGCATTGAAATTTTCAAAGAAGAAATCCTAATTCCAATGGGATCATTAAAAAGTCAATGACAGACTTCAATAGAATGTTCGTACGGCAAAAGATGCTTGAAATGAAACTTAACACCCAGCCACGCCAAAACAATTGAAATGATTTATAAAGTTGGTGGTGGTGATGCTGCTTTGTGGTTTTATTTTTGCAATTTCCACTTCTCAGAGTTAGCGACTATCGCTGATGTATAAACAACAGAAAAAAAAAAAAACAAAAAAAACAAAAACACTATCGCATTTCTGATGGCTTCATTGTTTAAATGTGACGACAGCGGTGAGAATGATCACCACCAGCAACCACTACTAGGAGGGTTTATCTGTTTTATCTCTGGAAATCATTGGAAATATTTTTAATTAAAAAATTCTGTTGAAATTTCAATGCATACGCGCATCTACTGCTTCACAGAATTCAATTGACTTTTGAAATGATTTCTTTAATGCCGCCACTGAATTTCAACCACAATCCTTGTCCGACATATGCCACACGGTCGGGACGCAGCGTAAAATACAGTGGCCTCATTGTTACTGAGTGCGTGCATGTGTGTGTTGCTATGTGTCCGTTGCACTTAACCCACCATTTTGCTCAATGGACTTTTGCGGTTATATTCGCTTCAACTCCAAAAGCTTTTACACAGTTCATTAGTTGGTTCTTGTGTCCAATTTGGAATCTGTTTTTAAATTTAAATATTTCGATGATTTTAAGCGAGGATATTTGTGGGAATGTTTAATTTTTAAGGAGGTTATTTAGTATGAAAGTTATGTGAATTATCTATCCTTCATATGAATAAAATTGATTTGTTAATGCTATGAACCTGATTCTGTCATCCAACATCACCAAGAGGTTAAAGTAACCATAGAATTATGATGGGGGAGTATAATACGTTTGTCATTCCGTTGGTAATATATCGACTTCTGACTTTAAAAAGTGCATTTATTCTCGATCAGAAAAACATTCTAAGACGATATAACGATGTCCTTCAGTCAGTCTGTTGTAAAGGGTGATACGATCAAAATTTGGTCAAGGGAAAACGCGTGTAAATCGGTGAAATCGTTTTTTTTTTTATCAAATTAAATTTCTTTTTCAAGTTCAATTAGTATTCAGTTCATGTCAGGAAAAATATTCAGTTAGGCTTTCGCTTTTCCAAATCCGAATTGCCGGGCCTCACGCTTGACACCTGCCATCAGATTTTGTACAGCCACCTTGTCCACCTTCTTCGCCGCAGAAAGCCAGTTTGCCTTGAACTGCTGCTCGTCCTTAGCAGTTTTTTTGGTCTTCTTTAGGTTCCGCTTGACAATAGCCCAGTATTTCTCAATTGGGCGGAGCTCTCGCGTGTTGGGAGGGTTCTTGTCCTTGGGAACCACCTGCACGTTGTTGGCGGCGTACCACTCTATGACCTTTTTACCGTAATGGCAAGATGCCAAATCCGGCCAAAACAGTACGGAACAACCGTGTTTCTTCAGGAAAGGCAGCAGACGTTTATTCAAACACTCTTTCAGGTAAATTTCTTGGTTGACAGTCCCGGAAGCTATGAAAATGCTGCTTTTCAAGCCACAGGTACAGATGGCTTGCCAAACCAGATATTTCTTTGCGAACTTTGACAGTTTTATGTGCTTGAAAATATCTGCTACCTTTCCCCTTCCTTTTGCCGTATAAAACTCCTGTCCCGGAAGCTGCTTGTAGTTGGCTTTGACGTAGGTTTCGTTGTCCGTTACCACGCAGTCAAACTTCGTCAGCATCGTCGTGTACAGCCTCCGGGATCGCGCTTTGGCCGTCGTATTTTGTTTATCATCGCGATTTGGAGTCACTACCTTCTTGTAAGTCGATAGTCCGGCTCGATGCACGGTTGTAGACGATACACCCAGCTTAGTTGCGGCATCTCGGAGAGAGAGGTTAGGGTTTCGCTTGAAACTACCGGCAACTCTCTTTGTCGTCTCAGCGGCTTCCGGTTTTCGATTTCCCCCCGATCCAGACTTCCTGGCTGACGACAAACGTTCCCCAAACACTTTAATTACATTTGTAACGGTTGATTTGGCAACTTTTAGCGATTTTTCCAGCTTTGCGTGTGAGTAGCTCGGATTTTCGCGATGCGCGAGCAAAATTTTGATACGCTGCTCTTCTTGCTTGGACGGCATTTTGACAACTGAAGAGTGAATTCCAAAATCAAAATAGGAGCAACATTCTACACACACACACCTTCAAAATGAGGGGTGTTCAGGTTTTTTAAATGCAAAATTGAAAGAAATACGTCAAGTTTATATTGACAAAATTTTGACCGTATCACCCTTTAATCATTTGCAATCATAAAATCATGAAACTCATATTTTGCCACTGGTAGAAAAACTTCTTTATTTTAACGAAATGTATCATTAGAATTGAGCCATTGAAAAAAATTCGTTAATATAACGAAATTTTTCATTATTGTAATGAAATTAGTGTTCATTAACGAAACGTGTCGGACTATTTACGAATAATTTCATGGCCTTAATAAAAATATTTCGCTAAATCAATGAATTATCTTCCATGGCTCAATTTTCTTTCAATTTTCTTTGTTTCAATCAGCTTCCCCAGGTAAACTACTCATACAGTCACTCTCAAAAGTGAACTCATTGGTGAGTTATTAAAATTTTCTTGAATGGGCCATGAGAGTCACGACATGTCTTGTGTCGTTCCGGAATGAACTAGTTCCGATGAACGGTTCACTGAAGGGAACGGTTGCCATAGTTCCGGGGTAAGCAGTTTGATTTTTATACCTACCACACTGAAAAAACAGTGAACCCACTAGGAAGAAAACATTTATTTATTTTTAGAAATATTTTAATATTGTGTTTTGTTTTTTATTGATTCTTTGTACTGTAATCATATTTGTTGTTTTGATCTCAGCTTTAAAACCATTGCGTTGACTAAACTACAAGAGTAGCTTAACCAACAGAGGAAAAGAATGTTTGTCAAATTTATTTGGGCAAAGCCCTATAGACTGCAAGATGGTTGGATGGACGCACGTTTCGGAATTACCATATTCCTCATCAGCATCCTCTACTTGCAGCAAAACTATCAACCAATTATCAGAATAAATTCAGGCAGTTCGCTAAACCCAAAGTGAACCGCACTTGAACCCTCCGAAAAAAAGTTTATGATAGCCGGCTTATGCCAAAATAAATTCATACAAACATCTCTATCTATTTTGCTTTGCCACCATCAAATAATCGATTTGAGTGCAGTTGGCTGGGTTTATTTTGAGCGTGCTTTCTCTTACTTCATTCGTGTTTTGTTTGTTATTGTTGGTTTGTACTGTAATCATATTTGTTATTTTGATCTCAGCTTTAAAATCATTGCGTAGACTAAACTACAAGTGTAGCTTAACCAACAGAGGAAAAGAATGCGTGTTTCACTTTGGGTTTAGCGATCTACCTGAATTTATTCTGACAATTGGTTGGTAGTTTTGCTGCAAGTGGAGGATGCTGATGAGGAATGTGGTAATTCCGAAACGTGCGTCCATCCAACCATCTTGCAGTCTATAGGGCTTTTGCCCAAATAAATTTGACAAACATTCTTTTCCTCTGTTGGTTAAGCTACTCCTGTAGTTTAGTCAACGCAATTTTTTAATATTTTTAGAAAGTTTTAACTAAACAGTATTACAAACGCCGACATCGCGCCGATATCGCAAAAATTAGTAAATATTTTTCGACAAATTCAAGAAAATTTATAAGACATAATTAATTTTATACCCTCCACCTTAGGATGGGGTATATTAACTTTGTTATTCCGTTTGTAACACATCGAAATATTGCTCAAGATCCCATAAAGTATATATATTCTGGGTCGTGGTGAAATTCTGAGACGATCTAAGCATGTCCGTCCGTCTGTTGAAATAACGCTAACTTCCGAACGAAACAAGCTATCGACTTGAAGCTTGGCACAAGTAGTTGTTATTGATGTAGGTCGGATGGTATTGCAAATGGGCCATATCGGTCCACTTTTACGTATAGCCCCCATACAAACGGACCCCAAAAATTTGGCTTGCGAATCCTTTAAGAGAAGCAAATTTCATCCGATCCGGCTGAAATTTGGTACATGGTGTAAGCATACAATCACTAAAAACCATGCAAAAATTGGTCCACATCGGTCCATAATTATATATAGCACCATATAAACCGATCCCCCGATTTGGCTTACGGAGCCTCCAAGAGAAGCAAATTTCATCCGATCCGGCTGCAATTTGGTACATGGTGTTAGTATATGGTCTTTAATAACCATGCAAAAATTGGTCCACATCGGTCCATAATTATATATAGCCCCCATATAAACCGATCTCCCGATTTGGCTTGCGGAGCCTCTAAGAGAAGCAAATTTCATCCGATCCGGCTGAAATTTGGTACATGGTGTAAGTATAGGTTCTCTAACAACTATGCAAAAATTGGTCCGCATCGGTCCATAATTATATATATAGCTCCCATATAAACCTATCGCCCGATTTGGTTTACGGAGCTTCTAAGAGAAGCAAATTTCATCCGATCCGGCTGAAATTTGGTACATGGTGTTAGTATATGGTCTTTAATAACCATGCAAAAATTGGTCCACATCGGTCCATAATTATTTATAGCCCCATATAAACCGATCCCCAGATTGAGCCTCTTAGAAAAGCAAAATTCATCTGATTCAGTTGAAATTTGGTACGTTGTGTTAAAATAATACCTCAAACACCCATGCAAAAATTGGTCGAAATAGGTCCATAATTATATATAGCCCCCATATAAACCGATTCCCAGATTTGACCTCCGGAGTCCCTTGGAATAGCAAAATTCATCAGTTTGGTTTGAATTTTGGTACGTGATGTTAGTATTTGGTATCCAACAACATGCAGGAATTGGTTCATATCAGTCCATAATTATATAGCCCCCATAAAAGCCGGTCCCGAGATTTGGTTTTGGAGCCTCTTGGAGAAGCAAAATTCATCCGATCTGGTTTAAATTTGGTACGTGGTGTTAGTATATGATATTTAACAACCATGCCATCGTGTTTTGTCTGCAAGCAGGTCAAGTTCGTAGATGGGTTATAGCAGTCCAGGTTTTGATATAGTCCTCATAGAAACCGACCTCCCGATTTTGCGTCTTGGGCTTATAGGAATCGTAGTTTTCATCCAATTTGCTTTAAATTGGCAGTCTAGAGGTATTTGAGGTGTGCTATAAAGAGGTGTGAATATTGGTCCATGTTTTGGTATATCCCACATATAGACCGATCTCCAGATTTTGCTTCTTGGTCTTATTGATACCGCGGTTTTTATCCTATTTGTCTGAAATTGGAAATCTAGAGGTATTGTAGGACCATAAAGAGGTGCGCCGAAAATGGTGAGTATCGGTCAATGTTTTAGTGCAGCCCCCATATAGACCGATCTCCAGATTTTATTTCCTGGGCTTAAAGAAACCTTAGTTTTTATTCATCTAGAGATATTTTCGGACCATAAAGAGGTGTGCCAAAAACGGTGATTATTTGTCCATGTTGTAGTATAGCCCGCATAAGAACGATCTCCCGATTTAACTCCTTGGATTTCTAGAAACCGTAGTTTTTATCCGGTTTGCCTGAAATTGTAAATATACTGGTATTTTAGACTCACAAAAACGTGTATCTGATGTAGTTTTTATCGGTCCATTTGGTAAAGCTTCCATATATGCCGATTTCACTTCTTGAGGGTATATAAGGCGCACTGATCATGAAAACTGCTTGAAACTGAATGTAAAATTTCCAGATTTTACTTCTCCGGTGAAAATCTACAGATTTAAGATTTCAAATCAAGACGTTATTTTATAATTTTCTTGCACACTTACAAGAGATGTTTATGATTCCTCTAAAACTGAAACAAAAATGGTTCTTATAAATCCAGAATCTGATCTAGTCTTCATAGGAAAATTTTTTAAATTTATCTTCCAGAAGTGTACTGGCTGAACTGCTCTGCTTGGTAGAATATCTGTAATCAAATCCCCCTGAAATTTGAAAGGAAACTATAATATTTGATTCATGGTGGTGGGCATTTAAGATTCGGCCCGGCCGAACTTAATGCTGTATATACTTGTTTGATCGTGGCTATTTGACAATTCATTCATTCACCACGAGCTTCAAACAATGCCATATCTGTCTTTAGTAGATAAAAGTGACGACGAATATAAAAAAGTCAGAACGAAAAGGAACGATTTAAAAAAAATATTTCCTTTGTACAAACAGAACGATGAGTCCGAATCACTACGGCCAACGATTTTTCCCAAGACTAGTCACGACATTTCTGATCGGAAGTTTGAGTTTTTCGTGTATGAGTCCGGATTTTCTTTTCGTGAATGTGTGTGATCGTGAGTCCTAACAAAAATATCGTGCGTGAGTCTGACGTTCCGTCATGATTGCGCATCAGCCTGAGTAAATATTACTCACGTGCCCTCTAATAAGTATGCCGAATATGGTGTAAATCGGTCAAGGTTTTCTTACACTGAAAAAACAGTGAACCCACCAGGAAGAAAACTTTTGATTAATTTTGGAAAATTTTTAATATTTTGTTTAGGCAGTAGCCGACTATCAAACCCTTTTTCGGGAGGTTCAAGTGTAGTTCACGTTGGGTTGAGTGAATTACTCGAATTTATTCTGATAATTGGTTGATAGTTTTGCTGCAAATAGAGGATGCTGATGAGGAATGTGGTAATTCCGAAACAGCTGTACATCCAACCATCTTGCAGTCTATAGGGCTTTGCCCAAATAAATTTGACAAGCATACTTTTCCTCTGTTGGTTAAGCTACACTTGTAGTTTAGTCAATGCATGGCTTTAAGCTGAGATCAAAAAACAAAAAACAACAATAACGATTGAAGAGAAGCCAACAATAACAAACAAAACGAATTTTTAGAAATTTTTAACTAAACAGTATTACAAGCGCTGGCATCGCGCCGATATCACAAAAATAAGTAAATATTTTTCGACAAATTCAAGAAAATTTATTAGACATAAATAATTTTTTTCACTTTTTAAAGAAAATTTTGTAGTTTGAAGGAAAAACTTGGAGTTCAAAATTGCAAGAATGTCTTTAGTGACTTGCGAAGTTCATGATGGACCCTTTTGTAGTAAAATTTACAAATTTGAAGAAATAATGAACTATTTTATGACAAATACGAATTTAGTAAATCTCTATCCTTAACTTGTGTATAATTTTTTCCCGTCTTTTAGTTCATTTAACTAACGTACGCAAAAAATTATTAGAGTAAATTAAACTTTCACCAAATATAATAAGTTCATGAACTAAAATATAGTTAAATTGGCTTTAGTGAAATAGTGAGTTCACTTTTTTTTGAGTGTATAGCCCCCACATAGACCGATTTTCCTATTTTACCTCTTTAGATTGTAGACACCATTGTTTTTATCCGATTTGCCTAAAATTGGAAATTTGATATTATAGATCCATAAGCAAGTGTGTCGAATACGGTGTGTATCGGTCCATGGTTTGGAATATCCATGTTTTGAAATAGCCTCCATATATAGACCGGTCCCCCCATTTACTTCTTCGGTTTCTAGAAATCGCAATTTTTATCAAAGCTTTCGTGCTCATTCCAGAAATGTTGGTAACATCATCGAATCATATGAAAGGCGTTCTTCCATCGGATTTTCTTGCGTGCTTTGACGAGAAAATTGACATAAAAAATGGTTTCTATAAATCCCAAATCAGATGTATGTTGGTCTCCATATTTATAAACTTTAAATTTAACTTCGGGAAGCGTATTAGTTGAACCGATCTGCTTGGGAGAGTATGTGTCATCAAACCCCTTGAAATTTTATATTGTGTCATCATATGAATGACAATGTGGGATATTTCAACAATTGGCAACCGCAAATTTAAGGGATCTTTTATGAAAGAAAACGGAGCCTTCTACATACTATTGCTGCATCACAGTTTAAAGTTAATTTGTGTACTCAACTAAAATTCAGTTTAAAATTGGTGGCTAATTTGTGTGAGTTTAGGAAAGGCAAACGAAAAGCATTTCTTAACTTTCCTTTGGGAATCAAATTTTGTATATTTCATATTTGAATTTCATGCATGATCTAAAACAAAGTGGTTATAAAAAATGCATGTAATATCAAATTCGTAGACCATTCAGGATAATTCGTCTTTAAACCAAAGAAAAAATATCTGTTTTTGGTTGGGAATGTAATATAATGTTTGTTCTTGATGGTTTCTTTTTTAATATTTTTATTGCCATTTTTAGTTTAGCTTAAAAAAATATGGCAAATATCCACTGAAAAAAATATTGACCTAATAGAAAAAATTATTAAACCAATTTCGCAAAAAGATTTTAATAATGAAATTATAGCATAAAGAACTAATATACATCCGATCCCTCGATCCCTCGGGGTCTTGGGCTTCTACAAACCACAGTTTTTATCAAGTTTGTCTAAAATTGAAAATCTAGGGGTATTTTGGACCACATATAGGTATGTTGCATATGGGTTTGTCGATCCATGTTTTGATATAACCCGCACATAGACCGATTTCCTGATTTGAATTCTTAGGCTTCTAGTGTTGATATACCCCCCATCTAGACCGATCTCGCAATTGACATCTTGAGCTTCTAGAAACTTTAGTTATTTTCCGATTACTCTGAAATTAAAAATCTAGAGGTATTTTGGGTCCAAAAGTAAGTTCGACGTATATGATGTATATTGAACCATATTTTGGTACAGCCTCCATATAGAACGACCTCCTCATTTAAATTCTTGTGTTTGTAGACAACGCAATTTTCATTCGTTGTTTTAAATTGTAAATGTAGGGATATTTTAAGTCCACAAAGTTCTAAAACGAGTTTGGATTATATCGATTCATATTTTTGTAAAGTTCCCATGTAGACCGATATCCCGATTTAATTTCTTGGGCTTCTAGACGGACGAAAAAGACAGTTTTTCATATGTTTGCGTGTAAAAATTATATGTTTGGAACTCAAATTTTTTAACACAATATTTTTAAGTGCAAGCATATAATGCTCATAAACTAGCATAACATGTTTGGGACATAAATGGTAATATGTTAGAACATATTATGTATGGGACATAAAATGTTTGTAAATATAATATGCTTAGATGCAAACATATATTAATTTGGAAATAGCCTGTATATGTGTTTGGAAAGAGAGACCTGCAAGTAAAATAATGGAAGTAGCCAATTGGCGCCTTAAAACTATATCCTCACAAAGAAATTTTCATTAACATTTTTTCTACCAGTGTATGCCCTAAGGTGGAACATAATGTGTTTGAATAATACAAACAATATTTTGTTTGGACAAATCCTGAAAATTTATATGCTTGAAGCAAAATGTGTTTGGGGGTATATGTTACAGAAGCGATTTTATCGAGGGTGTAGACGCCGTTTTTATACCCTCCACCATAGGATGGGGTGTATATTGACTTTGTCATTCCGTTTGTAACACAATTAAATATTGCTCTCAGACCCCATAAAGTATATATATTCTGGGTCGTGGTGAAATTCTGAGTCGATCTAAGCATGTCCGTCCGTCTGTTGAAATCACGCCAACTTCCGAACGAAACAAGCTATCGACTTGAAACTTGGCACAAGTAGTTGTTATTGATGTAGGTCAGATGGTATTGAAAATGGGCCATATCGGATCACTCTTACATATCCCCCATATAACCGGACCCCCAGATTTGGTTTGCGGAGCCTCTAAGAGAAGCATATTTCGTCCGATCTGGCTGAAATTTGGTACATGGTATTGGTATATGGTCTCTAACAACCGTGCAAAAGTGGCCCACATCGGTCCATAATTATATATAGCCCCCATATAAACCGATCCCCAGATTTGGCTTGCGGATCATCAACAAGAAGAAAATTTCATCCGATCCGGCTGAAATTTGGTACATGGTGTTGGTATATGGTCTCTAACAACCATGCAAAGATTGGTCCACAGTGGTCCATAATTATATATAGTCCCCATATAAACCGATCCCCAGATTTGGCTTGCGGAGCCTCTAATAGAAGCACATTTCATCCGATCCGGCTGAAATTTGGAACATGGTGGTGGTATGTGGTCTCTAACAACCGTGCAAAATTGGTCCACATCGGTCCGTAATTATATACAGCCCCCATATAAACCGATCCCCAGATTTGACTTGCAGAGCCTCTGGGAGAAGCAAAATTCATCCAATCCGGTTAAAATTTGGTACGTGGTGTTAGCATATGACCTCTAACAGCCATACCAAAATTGGTCCATATCGGTCCATAATTATATATAGCCCTTATATAAACCGATCTCCAGATTTGACCTCCGGAGCCTCTTGGAGGAGCAAAATTCATCCGATCAGGTTGAAATTTGGTACATTTCTCTAGCGTATGGCTGATAACAACCATGCCAAAATTGGTCCTTTTCGATCTATATTATATATAGCCCCCACTCAAAAATCACGATTGCCATATATTGCCATAGAAAATTTTGTCAAAATATAATTTCTATAGAAAATTTTGTCAACATTTTATGTCTGTAGGAAATTTTGTCAAAATATAATTTCTATAGAAAATTTTGTCAAAAATTTATTTCTATAGAAAATTTTGTCAAAAATTTATTTCTATAGAAAATTTTGTCAAAATTTTATTTCGTTTTTCTTCTTTTATTTCAAAATTTTATTTCTATAGAAAATTTATGAAGCATTTCATAGTTGGAGAGGAATATTTTTCAAGATCTTCCAAATTATTAAATATCTACCAATCTACCAAACAGTAAAAAAATCTGCCATTTTTGGTAGACTCGTGTTCGTAATTGTATATAGCCACTATCTCAATGACCAAATATCCTCGGCTCAATTTTAATGATTTTTTTGTTGTAATATCGGACAATAAAGAGATATGTGAAACTATATACCGGTCGTCCGATTTAATTTCGAGAGGGGTAGAAAGTTTCTTATAAATTCGGAATCTGATTTATACGTAGAAAATTTAAATTTTACTTTGGGAAATTCTATGTATTTTCAATTAAGCCGGTATGACCAGGGGTTTTCAAAGGAAAAGATTACATTGGATTCGTGGTCACAAGAATTTATGATTCGGCCCGGCCGAACTTACGGCCGTATATATTTCTTTCATATACCTTAGCTTCCCATAAATTTTCATAAACCATACATAAAATTCAAACTAATGTGCCGAAATTCGTTCACATTTTACCATATATATATATATATATATATATATATATATATATATATATATATATATATATATATATATATATATATATATATATATATATATATATATATATATATATATATATATATATATATATATATATATATATATATATATATATATTTTTTTTTTTTTTTTTTTTTTTTTGAGTTTAAAAACTATGTTTTTAGTTACCACATCATATTTGGTTTTATTATACCCACCACCATAGAATGGTGATGGGGGTATAATAAGTTTGTCATTCCGTTTGTAACACATCGAAATATCGATTTCCGACTATATAAAGTATATATATTCTTGATCAGGGAGAAATTCTAAGACGATATAACGATGTCCGTCTGTCCGTCTGTCTGTCTGTCTGTCTGTCTGTCTGTCTGTCTGTTGTAATCACGCTACAGTCTTCAATAATGAAGCAATCATGCTGAAATTTTGCACAAACTCGTCTTTTGTCTGCAGGCAGGTCAAGTTCGAAGATGGGCTATATCGGTCCAGGTTTTGATATAGTCCCCATATAAACTGACCTCCCGATTTGGGGTCTTGGGCTTATAGAAATCGTAGTTTTTATTCAATTTGCCTGAAATTTGAAATCTAGAGGTATTTTATGACCATAAAGAGGTGTGCCAAAAATGGTGAGTATCGGTCCATTTTTTGATATAGCCCCCATATAGACCGATCTCCCGATTTTATTTCTTAGGCTTATAGAAACCGCAGTTTTTATTCGATTTACTTGAAATTGGAAATGTAGAGGTATTGTAGGACCACAAATACGTGTGCCAAAAATTGTGAGTATCGGTCCATGTTTTGGTATGGTCCCCATATAAAACGACCTCCCGATTTGGGTCTTGGGCTTATAGAAATCGTAGTTTTTATCCAATTTGCCTGAAATTTGAAATCTAGAGGTATTTTATGACCATAAAGAGGTGTGCCAAAAATGGTGAGTATCGGTCCATTTTTTGATATAGCCCCCATATAGACCGATCTCCCGATTTTATTTCTTAGGCTTATAGAAACCGCAGTTTTTATTCGATTTACTTGAAATTGGAAATGTAGAGGTATTGTAGGACCACAAATACGTGTGCCAAAAATTGTGAGTATCGGTCCATGTTTTGGTATGGTCCCCATATAAAACGACCTCCCGATTTGGGTCTTGGGCTTATAGAAATCGTAGTTTTTATCCAATTTGCCTGAAATTTGAAATCTAGAGGTATTTTATGACCATAAAGAGGTGTGCCAAAAATTGTGAGTATCGGTCCATATTTTGGTATAGCCCCCATATAGACCTATCTCCCGATTTTACTTCTTTGGCTTATAGAAACCGCAGTTTTTATTCAATTTACCTGAAATTGGAAATCTAGAGGTATTGTAGGACCACAAATACATGTGCCAAAAATTGTGAGTATCGGTCCATGTTTTGGTATAGCCCCCATATATAACGACCTCCCGATTTTGGGTCTTGGGCTTATAGAAACCGTAGTTTCTATCCAATTTGTCTGAAATTGGATATCTAGAGGTATTTTAGGACCATAAGAGGTGTGCCGAAAATGGTGAGTATCGGTCCATATTTTGGTATAGCCCCCGTATAGACCGATTTCCCGATTTTACTTCTTGGGCTTCTAGAATCCGAAGTTTTTATCCTATTTGCCTGAAATTGGAAATCTAGAGGTATTTTCGGGTCGTAAAGAGGTGTGCCGAAAACGGTGAGTATCGGTCCATATTTTAGTATAGCCCCCATAAGAACGATCTCCCGATTTAACTCCTTGGGTTTCTAGAAACCGTAGTTTTTATCTGATTTGCCTGAATTTATAAATATTCTGATATTTGAGGCTCACAAAAACGTGTATCGGATTAAGTTTTTATCGGTCCATTTGATAATGCCTCCATATAGACCGACTTCACTTCTTGATGGTGTAGAAGGCGCACTGATCATGAAAATTGGTTGAAACTCAATGTAAAATTTCCAGATTTTACATCCACAGATTTAAGATTTCAAATTAAGACGTTATTTTATAATTTTCTTGCACACTTACAAGAGATGTTAATGATTCCTCTAAAACTCAAACAAAAATGGTTCTTATAAATCCAGAATCTGATATAGTCCTCATAGGTGAAATCTTTAAACTTATCTTCGGGAAGTGTCCTCAAGTCCTCAAGCCCTCCTGAAATTTCAAAGGAAACCCTAATATTTGGTTCATGGTGGTGGGTATTTAAGATTCGGCCCGGCCGAACTTAGTGCTGTATATACTTGTTTTTTCTCATCTAGAACATCGTTTAATTTTCAATGCTAAAGATACCCTTCACTTATGCGATAGTAAATCGTAGACCTTTTTCGATAAAAATTACCCATGTCCTTAAGGATATACACATGGATACTTAAAGGGTTGTCTAGATACTTGTGGGAAGGACTATGTTTGCGAATGTGTCCGTGTGTGTGAATGTTTATGTGTCATCGTATTTGATGACCTGTTTTGTTATCAAATACTATGAGAATGAGTTTTCTTTAAATTAAAGATTTTGCACACAAGCACACAACATTCCTAGTCAATTATCTTATTGAATATATTAGGGGGAATCGGATTTTAAGAAAAAAAAATATAGAATTTCAATACACAAAGTAAACTTAAACAAACCTAAAAACAATATTGAACTAATATGAAAGATAATGCAATCAACATTTTAGGATACGCAACTTAATCATTCCCTACGGGAAATTGGTGCAGATTGCCACTGGCGGACCTATCGCAGAACTGGTACCTGTACTCCAGTTAGTTGCAATTTTTAAATAGACGTAATTTTCTTATTTTCGTCCTCGCTTGATATTAATAGAATGGTGATGGGGGTATAATAAGTTTGTCATTCCAATTGTAACGCATCGAAATATCGATTTCCGACTATATAAAGTATATATATATATATATATATATATATATATATATATATATATATATATATATATATATATATATATATATATATATATATATATATATATATATATATATATATATATATATATATATATATATATATATATATATATATATATATATATATATATATATATATATATATATATATATATATATATATATATATATATATATATATATATATATATATATATATATATATATATATATATATATATATATATATATATATATATATATATATATATTCTTCAATAAAGGCGCTATCGTCCTAAACTTTGGTACAGATTCGTCCTTCGTCCGAGTGAAGGCCAGGTTCGAAGATGGGCTATATCGGTTCAGGTCCCATATAAACCGATCCCCCGATTTGGGGTATTGGGCTTCTAGAAACCGCAGTTTTTATTTGATTTGCCTAAAATTGGAAATCTAGAGGTATTTTAGGACCAGAAAGAGGTGTGCAGAATCGGCCCATGTTTTGGAATAGCCCCCTTATAGACCAATCTTTCGATTTTGTTTCTTGGACTTCTACAAACCGTAGTTTTTATCCGATTTTTTCTGAAATTAGAAATCTAGATGTATTTTAGGACATTAAATAGGTGTATCGGTGCATGTTTTGGTATAGCCCCCATATAGACCGATCTCCCGATTTTATTTCTTCGGCTTCTGGAAACCGTAGTTTTTATCCGATTTGTCTGAAATTGGAAATTTAGAGGTATTTTAGTATATAAAATAGGTTTGTCGAAAATGGTGTGTATCGGTGAAAGTTTTGGTATAGCCCCCATATAGACCGTTCTTCCGATTTTATTTCTTAGGTTCTGGAAACCGTAGTTTTTATCAGATTTGTCTGAAATTGGAAGTCGGGAGGTATTTTAGGACCACAAAGAGGTGTGTCGAAAATGGTATGTATCGGTCCATGGTTTGGTATAGCCCGATCTCCTGATTTGATTTCTTAGGCTTCTACACACCGCAATTTTTATCAGATATACCTGAAATTTGAAATCTAGAGGTATTTTTAGTCCATAAAAAGGTGTGCCGAATATGGTGTGTATCGGTCCAAGGTTTATTTTAGCCTTCGTTTTGTCCTATCTCCTGATTTAGACTTCTGGAGCGTCTACACATCCGAACTTTTATCCGATCTGCCTGAAATTCAAAAGGTATTTTGGGGTTTTAAATAAGTGTGCCGAATATGGTGTGTATAGGTCCACGGTTTGGTGTAGACCTCATATAGCCTGATCTCCCGATTTGACTTCTTGGACTTCTAGACACCGCAATTTTGGCCTCTTAAGATTTGTCTGAAATTCAAAATCAAAAGAAATTTGGGTCCACACATAAGTAAGCCGAATATGGGGCGTATCGATCGATTTTGATATACCCCTCATAGAGACCGATCTCCCGACTTGACTTCGAGACACCTCAATTTATATCTGATTTGCCGGAAATTCCAAATGTAAAGGTATATTCGGTCCGTAAATAGATGTAGCTAATATGGTGTGGATCGGTCCATGATTTGGTATAGCTCCCATGTGTTAAGTCTCCCGATTTCCATGTTGCTATATATGTTTGCTTGTCAGAGTATCTGTCATCAAATCCACCTGAAATTTTTTATACATGTATTTATATGTATTTTCAAGTAACCTGACGAAGAGTTTTCTCTGGAAACAAGTATATTTTTTGATTCATGGTGGTGGGTATTTAAGATTCGACCAGGCCAAACTTAAGTCCTTATATACTTGTTTTATAAAATTTGGGACCCGAATCTTGAAAATTTGGGTTCTTTCATTAAAGTCGTACGCCTTTTAAATGCACAAGATCACCGATTCCTCCAAAAAATATATAATATGCAAAATGGTAAAAAGGAACACCTGCATACCAATTCTTTTAAAAAAGAAATTGGGTTTTTTTGTGAAAATACTGGTCGTATCTTCAAAAATACAGTGCGTATTAAACTAAGTTTTATTTACAAATAAAAAATTTGATTTTATTAGAGAATAGAAAATAGAGATATTTTTAAACTACACATTTTTTTACCAACATTACTTTCATCTCTACACTGAAAAATCTGTGAATGAAGAAAAATTTAACTTAACAGTAGTACAAACGCTGGCCTCGCGCCGATATCACAAAAATAAGTAAATATTTTTCGACAAATTCAAAAAAAAAAAAAAATTATACATAATTAATTTTTTTTCATTTGATAAAGAAAATTTTGTTGTTGGAAGGTAAAAATTGGAATTCAAAATTGCAAGAATGTCTTTAGTGCCATACGATGTTCAAGATGGGCGCGTTTGTAGTAAAATTTACAAATGATGAGAAATAATGAACTATTTTGTGAGAAGTACGAATTTAGTAAATCTTTATGCTTCATTTGTGTATAATTTTTCCCTGTTTTTTAGTTCATTTAACTAACGTACGAAAAACAAGTAAGGAAAGTCCAAAGTCGGGGCCGACTATATTATACCCTGCACCACTTTGTAGATCTTAATTTTTCGACACCATATCACATCCGTCAAATGTGTTGGGGGCTATAAACAAGGTTTGTCCCAAATACATACATTTAAATATCACTTGATCTGGACAGAATTTGATAGACTTCTACAAAATCTATAGACTCAAAATTCAACTCGGCTAATGCACTAGGGAGGAACACAATGTTAGTAAAAAAACAAGTACAAATGGCCGTAAGTTCGGCCAGGCCGAATCTTATGTACCCTCCACCATGGATTGCGTAGAAACTTCTACGAAAGACTGTCAGCCACAATCGAATTACTTGGGTTGTGATATCTTAAATCGTTTCTAAATTGTGTGTTAGTCCATACGTGGTATACATTAGGCAAAAAAAGTATGTGTAGGTAAGTCTACAAATAATTACGAATCGATATGGACTTTTGCACGGTACATAGGGAGCTAGAATTGAAATATCGGGGTCGCTTATATGGGGGCTATATACAAATATTGATATGGACCAATTTTTGTATGATTGGGGATCGATTTATCTGAAGGCTATATATAACTATAGACCGATATGGACCTAGTTAGGCATGTTTGTAACGGCCATATACTAGCACAATGTACTAAATTTCAACTGACTCGGACGAAATTTGCCCCTCCAAGAGGCTCCAAAACCAAATCTCGGGATCGGTTTATATGGGGGCTATATATGATTATGGACTGATATGGACCACTTTTGGCATGGTTGTTAAATATAATATACTAACCACGTACAAAATTTCAACCAGATCGGATGAATTTTGCTTCAACCAAATTTGGCACGCATAGCTACAATGCTAATTCTACTCCCTGTGCAAAATTTCAACCAAATTGGGGTAAAACTCTGGCTTCTGGGACCGTATTAGTCCATATCGGGCGAAAGATATATATGGGAGCTATATCTAAAAGTAAACCGATTTCAATAAAATTTGGCACACTTGACTATAGTACTAATTGTTCTCCTTGTGCAAAATTTTAAGCAAATTAGGGTAAAACTCTGGCTTCTGGGACCATGTAAGTCCATATCGGGCAAAATATATATATGGGAGCTATATCTAAATCTGAACCGATTTCTTCCAAAATCAATAGGGATCTATTCTGAGCCAAAACACATACTTGGCCAAATTTGAAGTCGATTGGACTAAACCTGCGACCTAGACTTTGATTACAAAAATGTGTTCACGGACAGACGGACAGACGGACATCGCTATATCGACTCAAGAGCACACGCTGAGCATTTTTGCCAAGGACACCATGTGTCTATCTCCTCTCCTTCTGGGTGTTGCAAACATATGCACTAACTTATAATACCCTTTTCCACAGTGTAGAGCAGGGTATAAATATGTGAAACATTTATATTTGAAGCAATTTTAAGGAAACTTCGCAAAAGTTTATTTATGATTTATCGCTCGATACACCCTCAAAAAAATCGCCTCTCTAACATATGTTCCAAACATATTTTGCAGGAAGCATATATATTATTGGATACTGCCGAAACATTAATATATTTGTTTAATGTGAACATATTATATGTTTGGAAGCATTTTGAGCACAAAAATATTATATGCTTAGAAGAATTTTCCCCAAAGAAGATTGTGCTCATTCCCTAACATAATTTTCACATCCACGAAATTTTTTAGTTCTTGGCATCTTTTTCTGTATTACAAATAATGTTGAAGAAATTATTCAATTTTATAATTTTTTTTTAAATTTTACCTTTCGCCTGGACGGAGAATCGAACCGAGGACCATACAGTTTGTAAGCCAACAAACTACCACTGAGCTACGTAGCTGTTATAGTCACCAGTAGACAATTATCGTTATAAGTTACATTTATATAGCATAGTTTGCAGCGCCCACGAGCCCATGCAAACATAACCTTATTTAACAGAAATACACATGTGTTGGAAACGTGGAGCAGTGGTTAGCATGTCTGCTGTACATGCAAAGGGTCGTGGGTTCAATCCCTACTCCGACCAAACACCAATTGTTTTTTTTTTTAATTTACACATTTATATTTATACTATATTAAATTTTTATAATGAAATGTGGGTTATTAAAGATTTACAGTCAGAAACAGTGATTGATATAAACGAAATGGACTGAGATTTTGGATTTTGGATTTGAGATTAATAAAAAACTGTTTTTGGTATAAAAGTTTGAAATTTTGGAAAGAATTCAAAAACTCTAACAAAAGAAGAACGAGTCGAAAATTTATTTAGGCGTGAACAGTTTTTTACTAGCATTTAACACCATTTTAAATGCATTTAATATTTATCATGTTTTGTACTTAATTTAATTTTTAACTTTAAGGCCGGTATTAAGTTGGTATTATCGCTCTAAAATGACCCTGTTTTGCCTTTTACTTTTCTTTAATAATTCATTCTAAAGAAAATAAACTTTTTCAAATGTTTTAGCTGCAAAACTCGAACTTAATGCCCGCTTTTATATTTGAAAGTGTCCGTCAACTCTTCTTGGACTACTTATTAATAAAGAGGAACTAAACTTTATTCTTATACATTTTACTTTTTAATTTTTCACTATTTCCTCCTTTTTTCATTTTACTGTCCCAACTCTAAAAAGAGTATAATGCCCTTTCGTTATTTTTATGAATATCCCCTAGTAATTTGTGTATATTTTCCACCGTTTTTTTTTTTTTGTAATTTCCTTTGCCTGAATATTTTGACTTACTCCTCGTACGTTCCGGTTTCTTTTAACGAACCAAGAAAACTAGTGTACCCATAACGGCAAAATGATAAACAAAACACATGTCCACACACACGTAAAATGCTGCTTTCAAGACGAAAACACATGCTGTTTTTTTTTCAAATGTCTATTCTCTTGGTTCTGAATATCTATTCTCTTTATTCCGAATACTCATTCTAATATTCAAATTAAATAATATTTAGACTTAAGCATATAACATTTTTGGCCTTATCATAAAGCAGTTTCCGAAACAACATATAAGCGGTTTCACAGAAATTGCTCTCTTTTGATTCTCTCGCTGTGTTAATTTGATATCTATCGTCAACCCTCCCGGTTTCTATCTCTATTTGTCGCTCTCTGAATAAAATAAAACAACATATATATGTTTACTCGAAATTTGTAAAATTATATATGTTTACATTCACACATATAATTTTTATGAGACATGTATGCCCCAAACATAATATATTCTAACATATTAACATATGTGTTCCAAACATTTAGTGTTAGTTTGGGAACATTACATGTTCGCACTTAAATATATTGTGTTTAAAAATTGTGCCCGAAACACATTTTGTTTATATCGAAACATATGAAAAACATATTTTTCTAACAGTGTATATATGTATTAGAAGTTTAGGAAAATTGGAGTCATTTTTACAACTTTTGGACTAAGCAGTGGCGATTCTACAAGGAAAATGTTGGTATTTTGACCATTTTTGTCGAAATCAGAAAAACATATATATGGGAGCTATATCTAAATCTGAACCGATTTCAACAAAATTTGGCACGCATAGCAACAATGCTAATTCTACTCTCTGGGCAAAATTTCAACTAAATCGGAGTCAAAAATTGGCCTCTGTGGTCATATGAGTGTAAATCGGGCGCAAAAAATTGGCCTCTGTGGTCAATGAGTGTAAATCGGGCGAAAGCTATATATGGGAGATATATCCAAATCCGAACCGATTTCAACCAAATTTGGCACGCATAGTTACAATGCTAATTCTACTCCCTGTGCAAAATTTAAACGAAATCGGAGAAAAAATTGCCCTCTGTGGGCAAATGAGTGTAAATCGGGCGAAAGCTATATATGGGAGCTATATCCAAATCTGAACCCATTTCAACCAAATTTGGCACGCATAGTTATAATGCTAATTCTACTGCCTATGCAAAATTTAAACGAAATCGGAGAAAAAATTGCCCTCTGTGGGCAAATGAGTGTAAATCGGGCGAAAGCTATATATGGGAGCTATATCTAAATCTGAACCGATTTGGCTGATATTTTGCAAGTTTTTCGAGACTCATAAAATATTCGGATGTACGGAATTTGAGGAAGATCGGTTGATATACACACCAATTATGACCAGATCGGTGAAAAATATATATGGCAGCTATATCTAAATCTGAACCGATTTTTTCCAAAATCAATAGGGATCGTCTTTGAGCCGAAACAGGACCCTATACCAAATTTTAGGACAATCGGACTAAAACTGCGAGCTGTACTTTGCACACAAAAATACATCAACAGACAGACAGACAGACGGACATCGCTAAATCGACTCAGAATTTAATTCTAAGACGATCGGTATACTAAACGATGGGTCTCAGACTTTTCCTTCTTAGCGTTACATACAAATGCACAAACTTATTATACCCTGTACCACAGTAGTGGTGAAGGGTATAAAAAGTGGCATCTTTATCTCGGAATCAATACCAAAGTCCCTAAGGGTAGTTCAAAATCTATGGCTCCAATTTTAAGGATATTTAAGGATATCTTATTGAAATCTGTTTTCTATCCTCTCTATTATGTATTTATGTAGAAGTGGAAATTGGTGTATGTGTGTGTATGTCTGCATGTTTGTAAAATGAAAATTGAGATTGTCCTTTTGAATTGTTGTTTGTGGTTTCTAATAACAAGATGTTGTTTTGACATTTCTCGCTTTGTTGACTTAATTTCCGTATTTAATGACTCGTAATATTTTCTCTATGATTAAACGATTGCCACATATGTGTATTTATGTGGACACATACAGTTTTGGATAAGATAAAGATTTTCATTTTATTAAAATTTTGCTTGAGGAATATTTAAATATTTGGGTATTTCAAATATTTCTATGATTTACGACAGCTAGGGTCAAGAAGACAATTGAAAACCAATACGAAAATTTTAGCATTTTCGTGTTGGAGTTGACTGAATTATAAGCTCTGTGACTGTCGCAGCAAATTATTATATCCAGTAGCTAAAAATCTTTAAATCTGGCTGTCCGTTTATATTCAGAATTTAGACAGAGACAAATGGAATTTCATTCTGACATATGTTATGGAAGATTGTGGATGAGGACAATTTTTAGATGAGGACAATTTTATTTTTCTTAGAACCATGTTCACTAAGCAAATATCATATTATTTTGCTCTTCGAATATGATTGTGACAATCATGTTTCTTCTCTGCATATAAATGAAGAAAAGTCAAGCAGCACTTATCCTTGCAAGGAATTCATCGATAAACTTATAAAGAAATGTCGCACATATGTTAAATTCGCTTCTTTTACTGAATTTCAACGCTTTCAGAAATATAATATATGCACTTGATGTTCTTTATTTTAACTTCTCATAAAGTTCTTTTAATTAAATTTTTTATAACATGTTTATTCATATTTTAATGAGTAATTTTAACTTTTTTTGTTTCAAATAGGTTGCAAACAGAGCAAGAATTCATAAAATGGTACAAATCATTTAAATTTTGTCGAAAAAATGCTTAATACAATCTGAAAAAATTATGAATTTTTGAAAATATTTGAGGTCAAACGTTTTCGACAAGCGTTAGAATCCATTAAAAATTATAAAAAAAACAAAATTTATTTGACAAAATATCACAGAATTTTTTAATTTACATCCAAAACATTGAATTCGGATTACACCTAAAGAAGTGATGCAAATTCAGTGCAACGGCTGTTGAAATGGAGGACTTCCGTCCTATGACAAACCCATGATAAATCCATCGCTTCTGCGTCAATTTTGCACCACTTCCGGATCCAAAAAGAACATTTTCATTTTTTGTGGAGACACTTTTTTTGCTGGGTATTTAAACGAAGACTATCAAAAATTTTATTGAATATTTCATTTATTTAAACGTTTTCAATATTCTGAAGACAATCTCAAAACCATTTCCTCTTGCATACATACTATATATGAATGCAATTGCCTACATTTATCTATGTGTGTGTGAGTATGTGCTTGTTATTTGCTACTTCTGACACAAAACTAAATCGTTTCTAATTAGAAATCAACTTAATTGCTGTTGACTATTTACAATTTACAATGTTTGTAGGTCTTTGTTACGTATCGATATGCCATTACACAACAAACTTGTGTTTGCATCACTTAATATATGAATTGTTGACTGTTATAAAAGCCTATATCGTTTAATGAAAATCTATGTAAATTAAAATCTTGATGAAATAAGACACGAACCACCATAAAAGTCCATAATTTTATCTTCGGGTTGCATCGGAAGTATTCAAAAATTGTTAGTCAGCAGTTTTAAACAATATTAGAAAAACTAAAAATTGGAAACAAATACTGTAGTCATGTGACATACGTTTACGACGGTATAAAACGTACAGTGTGGAGCAAAACCGGTCCACAAAGATCGGAACGTTGATGACTGGAAATAAGTTATATGATAAAGCAAAAACTCACTTTCCATCCGATGCAAAAGAACATTACAGGTAACAACCTCAAAATATTACTGGTAATGATCTCCAAAAACACCACGTCAAGCAAACCGTTGAACATGGAAGGGGATGCCTCATAGCATGGGGATGGTGTCAAACTTGGTCGCTGGTTAATGATAAGGAATCATGAAAAAAGTAGAGTGTCTCGATATTTTGCCTATGTTTGTGGAGGTTTGCTCCTATTTTTTCCTATTTATTTTTCAACAAGACGGCAAATCTAAATATACTAACAAAATACTAAAGAAATGGCCACTACAAAGTCCCGATCTCAATTCAATTGAGATTTTATGGTCTCTGGTTAAAAGGCGATCGAGATTACACCAAAGAGCACAAAATGGCTATGAGATATAGAGCCATGTTAACCACAATTTGTCGGACGTTGCAAAAGGAATAATAAAGAACTTAGTAGTACACGGATGAAAAAGACTGTTTTTCATATGTTTGGCTATAAACATTATATGTTTGGAACACAAATTTTTAAACACAATATTTTTGAGTGCAAGCATATAATGTTCATAAACTAGCATAACATGTTTGGGACATATATGTTAATATGTTAGAACATATTATGTTTGGGACATAAAATGTTTGTAAATATAATATGCTTGGATGCAAACATATATTAATTTAGAAATAGTCTATAAACATATATGTGTTTAGTAGCTTGGAGCGCTATTTAACAGGGAGCGATATTGAATTAAGTTGGTGGTTGTTGCTTGTTATTACAAAATTTACATTTTATTTTTCCTTGGGCAATTGATCAGCTACTTCTTTGATCCTTACAAACTGTGTGGTCCGCTGTTCGAATACCCGTCCGGCAAAAGGTAAAATTAAAATAAAAAAATTGAATAATTTCTTCTACAATGTTTGTATTACAGAAAAAGGTGCTAAGAACTAAAAAATGTCGTGGAAGTGAGAAAGATGTGGGGGAATATACAATTAGGCAGAAACAAAATTTTGAGCATTCAGGTCGAAAACCTATGTTGTTAGCACCTATATTACCTGTTATTTTTCATAATTCATTATGATTGTAAATATATAAATAAATAAATAAAATTTTGAGCACAATATTGTTTGGGAGAATTTTTTTAAGCATATAATATTTTTGGGTGCACAATGCTTCCAAACATATTATATGTTCACAAAATAATATATTGTTTTTTGGAAGACAACATTATTGAATTTGGATGCAAAAATGCAAAATGTTTGGAACTTAGACTACCCAAACATATATTGTTTAGACCAATATGCTTTCAAACATATTATATATTGGAAGAGATCAAACATATAAATGTTTGGGCAATACCCAAAAATGTATATGCTTGAAGCAAAATATGTTTGGGAGTATATGTTACAGAAGCGATTTTTTATGAGGGTGTAGTTAGTATGTCAAGACAAGTTAAAATCGTAATTACACTCTCAAAACAAAAATCGCTTCTGTAACAAGATTTGTCCAAACAAAATACTGTTTGTATTGCTCAAACATATTAGGTTCAGTGTTGCCAGTGAAAATTTACCTACAAGGATAAAAAAGTTCCCTACTTTCCCCTGCATACCCCAAAAAATGTCCCTACAATTTCCCCTAATTTCTACCAAATATAGTAGTTTTTTCTGTTTGGTAGATTGGTAGAATTCTTAATGTTTTGGTAGATTAAATTTCTATATAAAGAAAATTTTGGAAAAAATTTATATAAAAATAAAACTTTGGAAAAAGTTTATATAAAAACAAATTTTGAGAAATTTTTCTATGTACTGAAAAACAGTAAATCCACCAGGAAGAACAAATTTGGTTAATTTTAGAAAATTTAGATTATTTTTAAAAAATTTTAACTAAAAAGTATTACAAATGCTGACATCACGCTGATATCTCAAAAATAAGTAAATATTTTTCGATAAATTCAAGAAAATTTACGAGACATAATTAATTTGGTTCACTTGTTAAATAAAATTTTGTAGTTTAAAGGAAAAAAAAATAGAGTTCAAAATTGCAAGAATGTCTTTAGTGCCATACTAAGTTCAAGATGGTAGCACTATTGGTAAAATGTAAAAATTTTAAGAAATATTTGTTGTTTTGATCTCAGCTTTAAAACCATTGCGACAAGAGTAGCTTAACCAACAGAGGAAAATAATGTTTGTCAAATTTATTTGGGCAAAGCCCTATCGACTGCAAGATGGTTTGGATGGACGCACGTTTGCAGTCTATAGGCCTTTGCCCACTTTTGCTGCAAGTAGAGCATGCTGATGAGGAATGTGGTAATTCCGAAACGTTCGTCCATCCAAACCAAACCATAAAATATATACCGATCGACTCAGAATCACCTCCTAAGTCGACGTAGCGTTTGGTGTCCGTCCGTCCGTCTGTCCATGTATTTTTTGTTCACAGGATTCCGGTTGCAATTATTAACTGATTTTGATGAAATTTGGTAGAGGGTGTTTATTGGGCACAAGGACGAACGCTGTTGAATTTGGAAGATATCGGATCAAATTTAGATATAGCTCCCATATATATGTAACACCCGATTTCGACAAATGGGGTCATGTTGCGCTTTTTTTTAACGATACTCTCAAAATTTGGCAGAAGGTAATATAATTCACCTCCCTGCAAGTGTACTAAATTTCATCTAAATCGGTTCAGATTTAGATATAGCTCCCATATATATGTATCGGTCGAATTTGGCCATAAGCCCCTTAATTATCCACCGATCTTACTCAAAATTGGCCAAATCTAATTTTCTATAGTACTAACTATATGTGCAAAAAATCATCGAAATAGGTTCAGATTTAGCTATAGCTCCCATATATATGTATCGCCCGATTTAGCCAAATTTGGAAATAAAACCCTTATTTATCAACCGATCTTACTCAGATTTGAGTTACTTTAATCTTCTATAGTACTGAATGTATGTGAAAAATATCATCCAAATCAGTTCAGATTTAGATATAGCTTCCATATATATGTAGCGTCCGATTTTCACAAATTTGCCTTATAATCTTATTTTTGACCATTATGGGCTCATTTATTAACCGATCTTACACAAATTTAGAACAAGGTAATATCCTGTAATATCAACAAAACCTGAAAAATATAATCCAAATCGGTTCAGATTTAGATATAGCTCCCATATATGTGTATCGCCGGTTTTTGAAAAATTTACCCCTTATAACTTTATTTCTGACCATAGTGGCTTCATTTATTAACCGATCTTACTCAAATTTAGTACAAGGTAATCTCCTGTAATATCAACCAAACCTGCAAAATTTAATCCAAATCGGTTCAATTTTAGATATAGCTTCCATATATATGTATCGCCCGTTTTTCTAAAATTTACCCCTCATAACTTTATTTCTGATCATAATAGCCCTATTTAGTAACCAATCTTACTTAAATTTAGCAAACGGTAACCATCTGTTGTATCAACCAAACCTGGAAAATTTCATCCATATCGGTTCAGATTTAGATATATGTTAGCTCCCATATATATGCATCGCTCTATTTTCCCAAATTTGGCCATAATACTCTTATTTATTAACGATTTCCTCTTTTTTAATAATGGACACAATATTAGTGGCATACTAACTCTGTAGGTTCAGAATCAACTATAGCTCCTAATATCAGAAATTACTGTTCAGATTGTGATAAAACTCCCGTAACCATGTACCCCTTAATGTTGTTAAATATGGAAATGCGGTTTATCTCCCAAACTTATACCATTGATACCCCACAAACAATATTTAGTAATTCAATATGGGTGGTTTAGGGTATCATATGCTCGACTTTCTACTTTACTCACTTGTTTAATAATGAACTCAATTTTAGTGGCATACGAATACTGTAGGCTCAGAATCAACTATAGCTCCTAATATCAGACATTCCTGTTCAGATTGTGATAAAACTCCCATAATCGTGTACCCCTTATTGTTCTTTAATATGGATATGCGGGTTTCCCCAAACCTATATCATTGATACCCCACAAACATTATATACTATTGCAGTATGGGTGGTTTAGGTTATGATATAGTCGGCCCCGTCCGACTTTCTAATTTACTCACTTGTTTTTATACCCACCATCATAGAATGGTGACGGGGGTATAATAAATTTGTCATTCCGTTTGTAACACATCGAAATATCGATTTCCGACTATATAAAGTATATATATTCTTGATCAGGGAGAAATTCTAAGATGATATAGCCATGTCCGTCTGTCTGTTGTAATCACGCTACAGTCTTCAACAATAAAGCAATCGTGCTGAAATTTCGCACAAACTCGTCTTTTGTCTGCAGGCAGGTCAAGTTCGAAGATGGGCTATATCGGTCCAAGTTTTGATATAGTCCCCATATAAACCGACCTCCCGATGTGGGATCTTGGACTTATAAAAACCGTAGTTTTTATCCAATTTGCTCGAAATTGGAAATCTAGAGGTATTTTATGACCACAAAGAGGTGTGCCAAAAATGGTGAGTATCGGTCCATGTTTTGATATAGCCCCCATATAGACCGATCTCCCGATTATATTTCTAGGACTTCTAGAATCGATAGTTTCTATCCAGTTCGCATGAAATTGGAAATCTAGAGGTATTTTAGCACTATAAAGAGGTGTGCCAAAAATGATGACTATCGGTTGATGTTTAGGTATAGCCCCCATATAGACCGATTTCCCGATTTTACTTCTTGGACTTCTAGAATCCGTAGTTATTATCCAATTTGCCTGAAATTAAAAATATAGAGGTATTTCAAAACCCTAAAGAGGTGTGCTGAATATGATGAGTATCGGGCCATGTTTTTATATAGCCCCCATATTGACCGATCTCCAGATTTTATTATTGGGCTTATAGAAACCGTAGTTTTTATCCAACTTGTCTCAAATTGGAAATCTAGAGGTATTTTAGGACCATAAAAAGGTGTGCCGAAAATGGTGAGTATAGGTCCATGTTTTGATATAGCCATCAGATAGACCGATCTCCCGATATTACTTTTTTTCTAGAAACGATATTTGTTGTCCACTTTGGCTGAAATCGAAAATCTGGAGGTTTTTAGGAATACAAATAGGTGTGCAAGAAATTATTTGATCTTTTAGGCTTAGGTTAGGTTAGGTGGCAGCCCGATGTATCAGGCTCACTTAGACTATTGAGTCCATTGTCATACCACATTGCACGCAGAGAAGGAATATGATGACCTCAACCATGTTTCAAGAGCAAAATGTTATTTTTGGATGGTGACCATGTAACATGTGTATGGCAAAAATGTTGTTTTCACGGCAAAAATAATATGCTTGCTGAAATCACACACATAAAATGTTTATCGCATGTAACATGTTTATCGCAACCATGTTATTTTCTCGGGTTGCGATAAACATGTTACATGGACACCATTCAAAAATAACATTTTGCTCTTGAAACATGGTTGAGGTGATCATATTCCTTCTCTGGGTGTGGTGAATGGGGATAAAAATCTACAGATGTTAGATTTTAAATCAAGGCGTTATTTCATTTTCATTTCATTTTCTTGCACACGATGTTTATGATTCCTCTAAAACTCAAATATGGTTCTTATAAATCCAGAATCTGATCTAGTCTTCATAGGTAAAATCTTTGAATATATCTTCGGGAAGCGTACTGGTTGAACTGATCTGCTTGTCACCAAATCCCCCTGACATTTTCACAGGAAACTATAATATTTGATTCATGGTGGTATATTAAAATTAAGTCTCTACAAGTCTCTATAATTTTCGAACTCATCTGGAAGAATTCGTGGAATTGTTTAGTGTGTCATATATTTTTTTGCATTAGTAGGGTTAAGACTCTTTCGGTAAGCTTTGCGAGTTTTGTTTATTCAGTTGGTAATAATTTTGGTTTGGTTTTCCATATATCATAATCTGTGCTAGCTTTGGCGCCTTAAAAATATATATACACAAATAAAATTTCATTGAAATTTTTTCTACAGTGTATGCCTAAGGTAAAACATAATATGTTTAAACAATACAAACAATATTTTGTTTTGACCAATTCTACAAATATATATGCTTGAAGCAAAATGTGTTTGGGGTATATTTTACAGAAGCGATTTTTTTTGAGGGTATATACAACATCGGCCACATACGAGTACGCGTTTCTTTATATCGTTGAAGCAACTGGTCTTTAGCAGTTGATTCAACGATATAAAGAAACGCGTACTCGTATGTGGCTCTAAATGAATATCCAAAACTCTAGATCAAATTATTTTAAATCGCATTATTTCACTTTATCTCTCAACTTGGACAGCAGAACAACTCACATGTTCAACTACACATGTATGTAGGTTCATTTTCTATGTGTGTTTGGAAAAGAACGATGATTGTTTGTATCTATCATTGTGGCCATTCTCGGTCAATTCCTAAATTTTTGATCCATGTATACATTGATGTTCATTAAACGAAACATGTACGAGACTACTCAATGAGTTTGGTGATAATGACGACAACAGCAACGACGACGGAGATGATGATGATGGATGTGATGATGTTTGTCCATTGGTAAATGAAACTGAATTTTTAATTTGAAAACGAGATCCATGCCATTGAATACCTGGTAATTATTCATGGCCAGATTGCTATGGTTCCTTTACTCAAATACTTACATGTATGCGTCGCAGTGTGCTTGGATGTGTGTGTGTGTGAGTCTGTTTGAGGGCATAATGCTTGTGCCTTTTACGACTTCATTTTTAGTACTCACGTAGTGTTGGTTAATTGGTGGTTGGTCTACTTTATATCAACTTCATTGGAGAGGCATACATGGCATTCGCAGTAAGTGCAGAGTTTATTTTCACTTAAATTAAACATATTGCCCACTAAGGAGATAATATTTGATTGGTAATTTAAGTACGAATCAAAAATGTTATTTATTGTAAATTATTGAGCTTGAATATTAGTTCTGGCCATTTAAAAGTTCAATAAATGTTAAATTTATATCGTTCAACCAGCATCAATTCGTTTTGAAGTGAAATGTTGATGTTTGCCACATTTACCAAAGTTTAGGCCAATGGGTTGATTTTTAATTGAATTATTGTCTATAGCAATCACAATATGAATAACAAAACTAAGTATTGGGTTCATTTTGCAAATACAAAGTACACTGAAAAACCAGCAAGAAAGCTTTTGATTAATTTTAGGAAATTTTGAATATTTTTAGAAAATTTTAACTAAACAGTATTACAAGCAGGGCTGTGGAGTTGAGCCAATTTTGCTCGACTCTGACTCCAGCATTTTTCATCAGCTCGACTCCGACTCCGGGTAATATATCTAAATCTCATTTTAATACCACTAATTTGTAGTTCTATTGTGGGTGTACCGTAAGTGGATCGATATAAAGTATCGTATTTATTTATGTGTGCAAAAAAAGGTCTTAATTTCACATTAGATACCAATTGAACTCCATATTTCAAATTTAGGGCAATGTTTAATAATAAAATAATGATATAAATACCCATCATAATATGAGAAGATACCAACAGTATATGTATTTGTGGACCAAAATGATTGATACTATCTCAAATCCTTTAAATTTGTTGCGGGCTATATAAAGGTTTATATTCCCATATGCATGAATTTGAATCGATTTAGACAAAATTGTATATACTTCTACAAAATCAATGTACTTAAAATTTAAATCTAACGTTATGGGACGTAACACAATTTTAACAAAAAATAAAAATGCAAGGAAGGTCTAAAGTCGGGCGGGCCGATTATAATATACTCTGCACAACTTTGTATTTAGATCTACATTTTGATAAAATCTCAAATCAGACTTCTACAAAATCTCAGGCAATATTTGGGAAATATTTATAATTGTATAGACAATTTCGCAAAAATGCATTTATGATTCATTCATTGAAGTCAATTCTACAAGTTTTCGACTTAGCAGTGAGCATACAATTTTGGAAAAATTTTTGTCTAGTAAATAAAATTTTGCAAGATTTTATATAGAAATAAAATTTTGCAAACTTTTCTACAGAAACAAAGTTTTGACTAAATTTTCTATAGAAAAATTGATTTTCTATAGAAATCAAATTTTGACCAAATATATAGAAATAAAATTTTGAATAAAATTTTTATAGAAATAAAATTTGGCAACATTTTTTATAGAAATAAAAGTTTGCAAAAATTATCAATAGAAATACAATTAAAAAACAAAATTTTGTAAAATTTTCTATAGAAAAAAAAAAAATAAAAAAAATATTTCTTTAGTAATAAAATTTTGAATACATTTTTTATAGCAGTGAGTATTAGTGAGCATCAGTAAGAAAAAAAAAATTGAGAAAATTAGCTTTAGAAATAAAATTTCACAATTTTTTCTTATAGAAATACAATTTTGAAAAAATTATCAATAAAAATACAATTTTAGGAAAAAATTTTGTGTAAAATTCTGCAAAATATTCTACAGAAACAAAATTTTCTATAGAAACAAAATTTTGACAAAATTTTCTGTAGAAATAAAATTTTGACCATATTTTCTAATAAAAAATCTATTACTATAAAATTTTGACAAAATTTTCTATAGAAATAAAATTTTGACCAATTTTTCAGTGAGTATTAATGAGCATGAGTAAGAAAAAAATTTTTTGAGAAAATTAGCTTTAGAAATAAAATTTGACAATTTTTTCTTATAGAAATACAATTTTGAAAAAATTATCAATAAAAATAAAATTTTAGAAAAAAAAATTTTGTGTAAAATTCTGCAAAATATTCTACAGAAACAAAATTTTCTATAGAAACAAAATTTTGACAAAATTTTCTATAGAAATAAAATTTTGACCATATTTTCTAATAAAAAATCTATTACTATAAAATTTTGACAAAATTTTCTATAGAAATAAAATTTTGACCAATTTTTCAGTGAGTATTAGTGAGCATGAGTAAGAAAAAAAAATTTTGAGAAAATTAGCTTTAGAAATAAAATTTGACAATTTTTTCTTATAGAAATACAATTTTGAAAAAATTATCAATAAAAATACAATTTTAGAAAAAAAATTTTGTGTAAAATTCTGCAAGATATACTACAGAAACAAAATTTTCTATAGAAACAAAATTTTGACAAAATTTTCTATAGAAATAAAATTTTGACCATATTTTCTAATAAAAAATCTATTACTATAAAATTTTGACAAAATTTTCTATAGAAATAAAATTTTGACCAAATTTTCTAATAAAAAAATTTATTACTATAAAATTTTAGCAAAATTTTCTATAGAAATAAAATTTTGACTTAATTTTTTATAGAAATAAAATAATCAATAGAAATAAAATTTTGAAAAAAATTTGTGTAACAAACAAAATTTTGCAAAATTTTCTATAGAAATAAAATGTTGCAAAATATTCTATAGAAACAAAATTTTGACTAAATTTTCTATAGAAATAAAATTTTGACTAAATTTTATATAGAAAAACATATTTCTATAATAATAAAATTTTGAATAAATTTTTATAGAAATAAAATTTTGACAAAATTTGCTATAGAAATAAAATTTTGACAAAAATTTTTATTGAAATAACATTTTGACAAAACTTTCTATAAACAAGTATATACGGCCGTAAGTTCGGTCAGGCCGAAGCTTGTGTACCCTCCACCATGGATTGCGTAGAAACTTCTACTGAAGACTGTCATCCACAATCGAATTACTTGGGTTGCGGTAACACTTGCCGATGGCAAGGTATCTCAAAAAATTTCCTAACATCGTCTTCTAAATTACAAGGTAGTCCATAAGTAGTATATATTAAACTAAAAAAGGCCGATTAAATACGTATATAATTAAGTTTAAAGTTTCTATAGAAATAAAATTTTGACAACATTTTCTATAGAAGTAAAATTTGGAAAAAAAAAAATTCTATAGAAATAAAATTTCGAAAAAAAATTTCTATAGAAATAAAATTTTGACAAAATTTTCTATAGAAATACAATTTTTACAAAATTTTCTATAGAAATAACATTTTGACAATGTTTTACATAAAAATACAATTTTGGTAGATTGTTTTTGGCTCGAGTGGCAACCATAAATATGAACCGATATGGACCAATTTTTGTGTGATTGGGGATCGGCTATATATAACTATAGACCGATATGGACCAATTTTGGCATGGATATTAGCGGCCTTATACTAACACCACGTTGCAAATTTCAACCGGAGCGGATGAATTTTGCTCCTCCAAGAGGCTCCGGATATCAAATCTGGGGAACGGTTTATATGGGGGCTATATATAATTATGGACCGATATGGATCAATTCTTGCGTGTTTGTTAGAGACGACTTTCTAACACCATGTTCCAAATTTCAACCGAATCGGATGAATTTTGCTCCTCCAAGAGGCTCTTGAGGATAAATCTGGGAATCGATTTGTATGGGGGCTATATATAATTATGGACCGATATGGACCAATTTGTGCATGGTCATTAGAGAACATATACCAACACCATGTACCAAATTTCAGCCGGATTGGATGAAATTTTCGTTTCTTAGAGGCTCCGCAAGCCAAAACGGGGGATAGGTTTATATGGGAGCTATATATAATTATGGACCGATGTGGACCAATTTGTGCATGGTCATTAGATAACATATACCAATACCATGTACCAAATTTCAGCCGGATCGGATGAAATTTGCTTCTCTTAGAGGCTCCGCAAGCCAAATCGGGGGATCGGTTTATATGGGAGCTATATATAATTATGGACCGATGTGGACCAATTTTTGCATGGTTGTTAGCGACCATATATTAAAACCATGTACCAAATTTCAGCCGGATTGGATGAAATATGGTTCTCTTAGAGGCTCCGCAAGCCAAATCGGGGGATCGGTTTATATGGGGGCTATATATAACTATGGACCGATGTAGACCAATTTTTGCATGGTTGTTAGAGACCATATACTAACACCATGTACCAAATTTCAGCGGGATCGGATGAAATTTGCTTCTCTTAGAGCGATCGCAAGCCAAATTTGGGGGTCCGTTTATATGGGGGCTATACGTAAAAGTGGACCGATATGGACCAATTTTTGCATGGTTGTTACAGACCATATACTAACACCATGTACCAAATTTCAGCCGGATCGGATGAAATTTGCTTCACTTAGAGCAATCGCAAGCCAAATTTGGGGGTCCGTTTATAGGGGGCTATACGTAAAAGTGAACCGATATGGACCAATTTTTGCACGGTTGTTAGAGACCAAAGACTAACACCATGTACCAAATTTCAGCCGGATCGGATGAAATTTGCTTCTCTTAGAGCAATCGCAAGCCAAATTTGGGGGTCCTTTTATATGGGGGCTATACGTAAAAGTGGACCGATATGGACCATTTGCAATACCGTCCGACCAACATCAATAACAACTACTTGTGCCAAGTTTCAAGTCGATAGCTTGTTTCGTTTGGAAGTTAGCGTGATTTCAACAGACGGACGGACGGACGGACGGACGGACGGACATGCTCAGATGGACTCAGAATTTCACCACGACCCAGAATATATATACTTTATGGGGTCTTAGAGCAATATTTCGATGTGTTACAAACGGAATGACAAAGTTAATATACCCCCATCCTATGGTGGAGGGTATAAAAACAACTTTGAAAAAATTTGCTGTCAATATTCCACATATGTATATGGCCTTAAAATAAAATTAAAAAAAATAAATAATTTCGATTGTTCGATATATTTCAAATAAACTGATATGGGCATTGAAATGGATCGATCCATCCCATCTGCTAGTCTAACATTCTAGGAAACATAAAAAGATAGCCGTAATTGGAAGTTGATTTTCATTTACAATCATGCTGTACATTGATCGAATGAATAATGCAATGGAAACTAATTTGCGTAAAAACTTGCTTAGTTACAAAAATGTGAAGTGTTTTAAAAAAATTGGTTTTGTCCGAGTCGAACAACATTTTTACGACTCCGACTCCAGCAAAATCTTCAGACTCCGGCTCCACAGCCCTGATTACAAGCACTGGCATCACGCCGATATCACAAAAATAAGTAAATATTTTTCGACAAATTCAAGAATATTTATTAGACACAAATAATTTTTTTTTCACTTGTTAAAGAAAATTTTGTAGTTTGAAGGAAAAAATTGGAGTTTAAAATTGCAAGAGTGTCTTTAGTGACATACGAGGTTCATGATGGACGCTTTTGTACACTGAAAAAAATATTTATGTGATATTAAAGATTACGTAACCTAAATTTTAGTATGCGAAATTTAAAAAATATTAAGGACAAATTCCTTTAAAATAATGAAATTTTAATTAAAATAAAGTTTATAATCCTTGCTACAAAAAATTTTTTTTCATTAAATTTAAGACACAAATTTTGTCCAAGTCGCATGTTATTGAACTAAGGCCAATTTTCCTTAAAGTAAAGAAACACATTTTTGATTTAAAGAAATTGTCCTTAAATTAACTGAAAAATTGAAACTTTAGATTAAAGGTAAAAACGCTTCAAATATAGGCTAAGACTTATTTTGAGGATTTAGCGTCTTTGGTTTAAAGTTTTTTTTTTTTTTGGATTTAAGAAAACATTTTTTACTTTGAAATATCCGCTTTAATTTGGATTTTTAAACTGGCATTTGTTTGTATGTGAGTACCTTTATTAATAAACTGCGAAAAGAGAATGAAAATTTGATAAATGAGATCTGTATCCTAATTTTAATTTTATTGTTCCTAGATTTAAAGCCAGATAGGTCGCTAAAAAATTTCTTTATTTTAAAGAAACCGCATCTTTGGCTCGGAATCAATACCAAAATCTTTAAGGGAAGGTCAAAATCTTTGGATCCAAGTAGACCTTTTTTGAGTGTAGAAAGCTCTAAAGACTGTCATCCCCAATCGAATTACAAATTATAGATTAATAAGGACCAATTTTTGAATGGTTCTTAGAGGCCTTATGCCAACACCATGTTCCAAATTTCAACAGTATGGGATGATGCGCCATTTACGAAATATTAATATTTCTTTAAATCAAAAATGTGTTTCTTTACTTTAAGGAAATTAGCCTTAGTTCAAAGACATGAGACGCAAAATTACAAAATTTGTATCCTAAATTTAATGAAAAAGATTTTTGAAGCAAAGTTTAATTATAATTTCATAATGCTAAAGAAATTTGTCCTTAATATTGTGTAAATTTCGCATCCTAAAATTTACATTGCGTAATCTTTAATATCACTTAAATATTTTTTTTTTCCAGTGTACCCAATCCATGGTGAAGGCTACATAAGATTCGGCCTGGCCGAACTTAAGGCCGTATATACTTGTTGTTTCTCTTGTCATTGTCGTGATACTGGCAATGTAGCATCGCGTGCAACAAGTGTACTCTGATAACTCCAAATCTAACTGCAACGTTCATCCAACTTAACAGTTCCTCGACATTCAATAACGATTTATATTTCTAATGTGGAAAAAAATCAAAACCCAAATTTTTCTTCTAGCATCGCTATAGAACAGCTTTTGCATAGTTAAGCCCTTATTTTCTATCCAATTTGCATAAAATTTTACATGGAGCCACTAAATGAACTCAAACATATTATTTTGCTCCTTTCAAAAATTCCATTATATTTCGGATTTTTGTCCTTTCGCATTCATTATCCATAGTTAGATTGCCTCCTCGCAAAACACCATGCCCAAAGAGCAAAGCAACAGTTTACTATGCTCTAAGCTAAAATTGTAAAAAAAAAAAACTTTTTAGTGGGAGCCTAATGAAACCATATGTGTTTGCTATCAAAATGATAACAAAAGCATCAAAGTTTTAGTGAAAAAAGTTGCAAAAAAAAAAGTTTTACTAGCATGCATGGCTTTTATTTTGTTCATATAGTAAATGCCTTTGGAAGACCAACAAAAATGCTGTGGTAACAATGGCTGAAGTGCAGGCAATATTGTTGGCAACATCTGGTACTGCAGTTAGCAAACATTGTAGAGACTATGGCCATAATGGAGAACATTCTGTCTACAACAATTGGGCAATAGAAGGGTGATGTGCATATTTACGTTTTGAAAACTAAAAACTAACATTTGTGCCAAAGCCACCTTCCCTTCTATAGAATATTTTGAACAAACGAAAAAAAAAAAAAAAACAAAAAACAGAAACGGGCAAGTATTAACAAACAAAGCAAATCAACAAAGTTTAAATCCGAACATGTCCCAAATGTTATGAAACAACAAGTAGATACTGGCCTCAAGCAACAATGAATCCTTTAATTGAGTGGTTGGTGGGACTTTGTACACTGAAATGAATCTGATGTAGTATCCATATGTGGAAATTTTAAATTTAACCTTGGGAAATGAACCGACCTTCTGGAGAGAGTATATTTGATGAAATTCTCTTGAAGTGTATTTTATTAAGGAATACGTTGCGTCGTGATATGATTAAATTAATTATTTTTTCATTTTAGTTCATTCTACTACTTTCAACTTCCAGCAGAGGTAGTACAATATTTATTTGGCTACATTTTTCTAAAGAATCTTCGTCAATATGGACAATCGTACCTGTGCAATCCCTTTGATATGCTATTAGCCTGGAGATTCATTTCACATTCGCTACAATTTTAAATATCTGTAAGGACCTGTAATCAGACTATGGCCTCAAGCAACAATGAATCCTTTAATTGAGTGGTTGGTGGGACTTTGTACACTGAAATGAATCTGATGTAGTATCCATATGTGGAAATTTTAAATTTAACCTTGGGAAATGAACCGACCTTCTGGAGAGAGTATATTTGATGAAATTCTCTTGAAGTGTATTTTATTAAGGAATACGTTGCGTCGTGATATGATTAAATTAATTATTTTTTCATTTTAGTTCATTCTACTACTTTCAACTTCCAGCAGAGGTAGTACAATATTTATTTGGCTACATTTTTCTAAAGAATCTTCGTCAATATGGACAATCGTACCTGTGCAATCCCTTTGATATGCTATTAGCCTGGAGATTCATTTCACATTCGCTACAATTTTAAATATCTGTAAGGACCTGTAATCAGGACCTTAGGAGTCATATTCCAACACACTACAACTTCATTAACCCCAGCAAAAATATTTGAAAGTTCTTCTAAAGGCACGACTTTAAAAGCACTTCCAAAAATGTCCTCCTAAAGAAGTTCTTTATTTTAACTACACGGGAAGTTTTTCTAATTAAATTTTTTATAACTCAATTTTTTTCATACTTTTATTGGGTAATTTGAACTTTTTTTTGTTTCAAATAGTGTAAAAACAGAGCAAGAATTAATAAAATGGTACAAATTATTCACATTTTGTCAAAAAAAAAAAAACAAGTATATACGGCCGTAAGTTCGGCCAAGCCGAAGCTTATGTACCCTCCACCATGGATTGCGTAGAAGCTTCTACTGAAGTCTGTCATCCACAATCGAATTACTTGGGTTGCGGTAACACTTGCCGATGGCAAGGTATCTTAAAACTTCCTAACACCGTAATATATACCACATAGTCCATACGTAGTATATATTAAACTAAACAAGTATATACGGCCGTAAGTTCGGCCAGGCCGAAGCTTATGTACCCTCCATCATGGATTGCGTAGAAACTTCTTCTAAACACTGCATTCCACAATCGAATTACTTAAGTTGCGGTAACGCTTGCCGATGGTATCTTAACACCTCCTAACACCATCTTCTAAATTGTATGTAAGTCCATACGTGGTATATATTAAATCAAACAAGTATATACGGCCGTAAGTTCGGCCAGGCCGAAGCTTATGTACCCTCCATCATGGATTGCGTAGAAACTTCTTCTAAACACTGCATTCCACAATCGAATTACTTAAGTTGCGGTAACGCTTGCCGATGGTATCTTAACACCTCCTAACACCATCTTCTAAATTGTATGTAAGTCCATACGTGGTATATATTAAATCAAAAAAGATCGATCCAATACGTATATAATTCAGTTTGACAAAGTAGACATAAAATTTTGACAAAATTTTCTACAGAAATAAAATTATATCAAAATTTTCTATAGAAATAAAATTTTCACAAAATTTTCTATAGAAATAATAATTTTCACAAAATTTTCTATAGAAAGAAAATTTTGACAAGAATTTCTACAGCAATAAAATTTTAACAAAATTTTCTATAGAAATAAACTTTTGATAAAATTTTCTATAGAAATAAAATCTTGGTAGATTATTTTTTGGCTCGAGTGGCAACCTGATTATGAACCGAATAAAATTTGAACAAAATTTTCTATAGAAATAAAATTTTGACAAAATTTTCTATAGAAATAAAATTTTAGCAATGATGAAAATTTTATTATGAACGGAATAAAATTTTAACAAAATTTTCTCTAGAAATAGAATTTTGACAAAATTTTCTATAGAAATAAAATTTTGGTAGATTATTTTTGGCTCTAGTGGCAACCATGATTATAAACCGATATGGACCAATTTTTGTGTGATTGGACCAATTTTGGTATGGTCCTTAGCGACCATATACTAACACTACGTTCCTAATTTGAACCGAATCGGATGAATTTTGCTCCTCCAAGAGGCTCCGGAGGTCAAATCTGGAGAACGTTTTATATGGGGCCTATATATAATTATGGACCGTTATGGACCAATTCTGGCACGGTTGTTAAAGATCATATACTAACACCATGTTCAAAATTACAACCGGACTGGATGAAATTTGCTTTTCTTGGAGACTTCGCAAGCCAAATCAGGGGATCGGTTTATATGGGGGACTATATATAATTATGGACCGATGTGGACCAATTTTTGCATGATTGTTAGAGACCATATACCAACACCATGTACCAAATTTCAGCCGGATCGGATGAAATATGCTTCTCTTAGAGGCTCCACAAGCCAAATCTGGGGATCGGTTTATATGGGGGCTATATATAATTGAGAACCGATATGGACCAATTTTTGCATGGTTGTTAGAGACCATATACCAACATCATGTACCAAATTTCAGCCGGATCGGATGAAATTTTCTTCCCTTTGTGGCTCCGCAAGCCAAATCTGGGGATCGGTTTATATGAGGGCTATATATAATTATGGACCGATGTGGACCAATTTTTGCATGGTTGTTAGAGACCATATACCAACACCTGGTACCAAATTTCAGCCGGATCGGATGAAATTTGCTTCTCTTTTAGGCTCCGCAAGCCAAATCTGGGGATCGGTTTATATGGGGGCTATATATAATTATGGACCGATGTGGACCAATTTTTGCATGGTTGTTAGAGACCATATACCAACACCATGTACCAAATTTCAGCCGGATCGGATGAAATATGCTTCTGTTAGAGGCTCCACAAGCCAAATCTGAGGGTCCCTTTATATGGGGGCTATACGTAAAAGTGGACCGATATGGCCCATTTTCAATACCATCCGACCTACATCGATAACAACTACTTGTGCCAAGTTTCAAGTCGATAGCTTGTTTCGTTCGGAAGTTAGCGTGATTTCAACAGACGGACGGACGGACGGACGGACGGACGGACGGACGGACGGACGGACGGACGGACGGACGGACATGCTTAGATCGACTCAGAATTTCACCACGACCCAGAATATATATACTTTATGGGGTCTTAGAGCAATATTTCGATGTGTTACAAACGGAATGACAAAGTTAATATACCCCCATCCTATGATGGAGGGTATAAAAAGATCGATCCAATACGTATATAATTCAGTTTGACAAAGTAGACATAAAATTTTGACAAAATTTTCTACAGAAATAAAATTATATCAAAATTTTCTATAGAAATAAAATTTTCACAAAATTTTCTATAGAAATAATAATTTTCACAAAATTTTCTATAGAAAGAAAATTTTGACAAGAATTTCTACAGCAATAAAATTTTAACAAAATTTTCTATAGAAATAAACTTTTGATAAAATTTTCTATAGAAATAAAATCTTGGTAGATTATTTTTTGGCTCGAGTGGCAACCTGATTATGAACCGAATAAAATTTGAACAAAATTTTCTATAGAAATAAAATTTTGACAAAATTTTCTATAGAAATAAAATTTTAGCAATGATGAAAATTTTATTATGAACGGAATAAAATTTTAACAAAATTTTCTCTAGAAATAGAATTTTGACAAAATTTTCTATAGAAATAAAATTTTGGTAGATTATTTTTGGCTCTAGTGGCAACCATGATTATAAACCGATATGGACCAATTTTTGTGTGATTGGACCAATTTTGGTATGGTCCTTAGCGACCATATACTAACACTACGTTCCTAATTTGAACCGAATCGGATGAATTTTGCTCCTCCAAGAGGCTCCGGAGGTCAAATCTGGAGAACGTTTTATATGGGGCCTATATATAATTATGGACCGTTATGGACCAATTCTGGCACGGTTGTTAAAGATCATATACTAACACCATGTTCAAAATTACAACCGGACTGGATGAAATTTGCTTTTCTTGGAGACTTCGCAAGCCAAATCAGGGGATCGGTTTATATGGGGGACTATATATAATTATGGACCGATGTGGACCAATTTTTGCATGATTGTTAGAGACCATATACCAACACCATGTACCAAATTTCAGCCGGATCGGATGAAATATGCTTCTCTTAGAGGCTCCACAAGCCAAATCTGGGGATCGGTTTATATGGGGGCTATATATAATTGAGAACCGATATGGACCAATTTTTGCATGGTTGTTAGAGACCATATACCAACATCATGTACCAAATTTCAGCCGGATCGGATGAAATTTTCTTCCCTTTGTGGCTCCGCAAGCCAAATCTGGGGATCGGTTTATATGAGGGCTATATATAATTATGGACCGATGTGGACCAATTTTTGCATGGTTGTTAGAGACCATATACCAACACCTGGTACCAAATTTCAGCCGGATCGGATGAAATTTGCTTCTCTTTTAGGCTCCGCAAGCCAAATCTGGGGATCGGTTTATATGGGGGCTATATATAATTATGGACCGATGTGGACCAATTTTTGCATGGTTGTTAGAGACCATATACCAACACCATGTACCAAATTTCAGCCGGATCGGATGAAATATGCTTCTGTTAGAGGCTCCACAAGCCAAATCTGAGGGTCCCTTTATATGGGGGCTATACGTAAAAGTGGACCGATATGGCCCATTTTCAATACCATCCGACCTACATCGATAACAACTACTTGTGCCAAGTTTCAAGTCGATAGCTTGTTTCGTTCGGAAGTTAGCGTGATTTCAACAGACGGACGGACGGACGGACGGACGGACGGACGGACATGCTTAGATCGACTCAGAATTTCACCACGACCCAGAATATATATACTTTATGGGGTCTTAGAGCAATATTTCGATGTGTTACAAACGGAATGACAAAGTTAATATACCCCCATCCTATGATGGAGGGTATAAAAAGGCCGATTAAATACGTATATAATTAAGTTTAAAGTTTCTATAGAAATAAAATTTTGCTAAAATAAAATTTTGACAACATTTTCTATTGAAGTAAAATTTGGAAAAACTTTTCTATAGAAATTAAATTTTGGAAAAATTTTTCTATACAAAAAACAATTTTGACAAAATTTTCTATAGAAATAAAATTTTGACAAAATTTTCTATAGAAATAAAATTTTGACAAAATTTTCTATATAAATAAAATTTTGACAAATTTTTCTATAGAAATAACATTTTGACAATGTTTTCTATAAAAATAAAATTTTGGTAGATTAGATAGATATGGACCAATTTTTGTGTGATTGGGGATCGGATATATATAACTATGGACCGATATGGACCAATTATGACATGGTTATAAGCGGCCTTATACTAACACCACATTGCAAATTTCAACCGGATCGGATGAATTTTGGTCCTCCAAGAGGCTCCGGAGATCAAATCTGCGGAACGTTTATATGGGGGGCTATATATAATTATGGACCGATATGGACCAATTCTTGCGTGTTTGTTAGAGACCACATTCTAACACCATGTTCCAAATTTCAACCGGATCGTATCAATTTTGCTCCTCCAAGAGGCTCCGGAGGACAAATCTGGGGATTGATTTCTATGTGGGCTATATATAATTATGGACCGATATGGACCAATTCTTGCATGGTTGTTAGATACCATATACTAACACCACGTACCAATTTTCAACCGGATCGGATGAATTTTGCTCCTCTAAGAGGCTACGGTGGTCAAATCTGGGGATCGGCTTATATGGGAGCTACACCCATAGAAAAAATCATGAACGGCGTGGTCATTTTGAAACGATCCGTTCATGAAAGTGAATCAACACACATGTGTTGTCAAACTGAGAAGAGGTGGGGACAATCTGACAACGTAAAAATGACACCATACATTTTCAAAACAACAACCAGCGTTCATGATCTGAAAACGTAATGGTTACGAATTTATAAACAAAATTAAAAAAAGATTTCCCCTACCGTGACTCGAACCTGTGTTGCCTGCACGATACACGTTAACAGTCGCCTTAGCACATTGCACCAACGGCGGAGTTGACATAACAACGTCTAACGATTATTTTAAGACATTTCATGACCAAAGAAAAACGAATGCCGTTCATGAAATCGTGAACGCCCGTGGACGAAATCGTGAACATTCCGTTTTGATTTTTTGTGAACGTTTCCGTTTCATTTTGACAACGTCCGTTCACGATTGTGAAACGCAATTTTTTCTATTAGTGTATATATAATTATGGACCGATATGGACCACTTTTGGCATGGTTGTTAGAGACAATATACTAACACCCCGTACCAAATTTCAGTCGGATCGGATGACTTTTGCTCTTCTAAAAGGCTCCGGAGGTCAAATCTGGGTATCGGTTTATATGGGTGCTATATATAATTATGGGCCGAAGTGGACCAATTTTTGCATGGTCATTAGAGAACATATACCAACACCATGTACCAAATTTCATCCGATCCGGTTCAGATTTAGATATAGCTCCCATATATCATTCATCAATATTTGGATATGCGGAAGCTCTGTGCCAAATGGGTGCCGCGCGAGCTCACATTTGACCAAAAACAACAACGTGTTGATGATTCTGAGCGGTGTTTGCAGCTGTTAACTCGTAATACACCCGAGTTTTTCCGTCGATATGTGACAATGGATGAAACATGGCTCCATCACTACACTACTGAGTCCAATCGACAGTCGGCTGATTGGACAGCGACCGGTGAACCGTCTCCGAAGCGTGAAAAGACTCAAAAGTCCGCTGGCAAAGTAATGGCCTCTGTTTTTTGGGATGCGCATGAAATAATTTTTATCGATTATCTTGAGAAGGGAAAAACCATCAACAGTGACTATTATATGGCGTTATTGGAGCGTTTGAAGGTCGATATCGCGGCAAAACGGCCCCATATGAAGAAGAAAAAAAGTGTTGTTTCACCAAGACAACGTGCCGTGCCATAAGTCATTGAGAACGATGGCAAAAATGCATGAATTGGGCTTCGAATTGCTTCCCCACCCACCGTATTCTCCAGGTCTGGCCCCCGGCGACTTTTTCTTGTTCTCAAACCTCAAAAGGATGCTCGCAGGGAAAAAATGTGGCTGCAGTGAAGAGGTGATCGCCGAAACTGAGGCCTATTTTGAGGCAAAACCGAAGGAGTACTACCAAATTGGTATCAAAAAATTGGAAGGTCGTTGTAATCGTTGTATCGCTCTTGAAGGGAACTATGTTGAATAATAAAAACGAATTTTGACAAAAAAATGTGTTTTTCTTTGTTAGACCGGGGACTTATCGGCCAACCTATTAGTACTATAGTTAAGTATACCAAGTTTGATTGAAATCGGTTCAGATTGAGATATAGCTCCCATATATATAGTTCGCCCGATATGGACTTATATGGCTCCAGAAGCTGTATATACTTGTTACTACTTTTTTGGAGACACTTTGTTTGCTAGGTTGTTAGTCTCTCTACCATACGACGATGTATCTCCTGTATTCTCCGTGAATAGGTCTGGAAACATAACAATAATATTTTATTTATTTTTATACCCTCCATCATAGGATGGGGGTATATTAACTTTGTCATTCCGTTTGTAACACATCGAAATATTGCTCTAAGACCCCATAAAGTATATATATTCTGGGTCGTGGTGAAATTCTGAGTCGATCTAAGCATGTCCGTCCGTCCGTCCGTCTGTTGAAATCACGCTAACTTCCGAACGAAACAAGCTACCGACTTGAAACTTGGCACAAGTAGTTGTTATCGATGTAGGTCAGATGGTATTGAAAATGGGCCATATCGGTCCACTTTTACGTATAGCCCCCATATAAAGGGACCCTCAGATTTGGGTTGAGGAGCCTCTAACAGAAGCATATTTCATCCGATCCGGCTGAAATTTGGTACATGGTGTTGGTATATGGTCTCTAACAACCGTGCAAAAATTGGTCCACATCGGTCCATAATTATATATATATCGCCCGTATAAACCGATCCCCAGATTTGGGTTGCGGAGCCTAAAAGAGAAGCAAATTTCATCCGATCCGCCCGAAATTTGGTACATGGCGTTGGTCCACATCGGTCCATAATTATATATAGCCCCCATATAAACCGATCCCCAGATTTGGCTTGCGGAGCCTCAAAGAGAAGAAAATTTCATCCGATCCGGCTGAAATTTGGTATATGGTCTCTAACAACCACGCAAAAATTGGTCCATATCGGTCCTTAATTATATATAGCCCCCATATAAACCGATCCCCAGATTTGGCTTGTGGAGCCTCTAAGAGTAGCATATTTCATCCGATCCGGCTGAAATTTGGTACATGGCGTTGGTATATGGTATCTAACAACCTTGCAAAAATTGGTCCACATCGGTCCATAATTATATATAGCCCCCATATAAACCGATCCCCAGATTTGGATTGCGAAGTCTCCAAGAGAAGCAAATTTCATCCAATCCGGTTGTAATTTGGAACATGGTGTTAGTATATGATCTTTAACAACCGTGCCGGAATTGGTCCATATCGGTCCATAATTATATATAGCCCCCATATAAAACGTTCTCCAGATTTGACCTCTTGGAGGAGCAAAATTCATCCGATTTGGTTCAAATTAGGAACGTGGTGTTAGTATATGGTCGCTAACAACCATACCAAAATTGGTCCAATCACACAAAAATTGGTCCATATCGGTTCATAATCATGGTTGCCACTAGAGCCAAAAATAATCTACCAAAATTTTATTTCTATAGAAAATTTTGTTAAAATTTTATTTCTAGAGAAAATTTTGTTAAAATTTTATTCGGTTCATAATAAAATTTTCATCATTGTCAAAATTTTATTTCTATAGAAAATTTTGTCAAAATTTTATTTCTATAGAAAATTTTGTCAAAATTTTATTTCTATAGAAAATTTTGTCAAAATTTTATTTCTATAGAAAATTTAGTTCAAATTTTATTCGGTTCATAATCATGGTTGCCACTCGAGCCAAAAATAATCTACCAAGATTTTATTTCTATAGAAAATGTTGTCAAAAGTTTATTTCTATAGAAAATTTTGTTAAAATTTTATTTCTGTAGAAATTTTTGTCAAAATTTTATTTCTGTAGAAATTTTTGTCAAAATTGTTATTTCTATAGAAAATTTTGTGAAAATTTTATTTCTATAGAAAATTTTGTCAAAAATTTTATTTCTATAGAAATTTTTGTCAAAATTTTATGTCAAACTGAATTATATACATATTGGATTGATTTTTTTTGATTTAATATATACCACGTATGGACTTACATGCAATTTAGAAGATGGTGTTAGGAGGTTTTAAGATACCTTGCTATCGGCAAGCGTTACCGCAACTTAAGTAATTCGATTGTGGATGGCAGTGTTTAGAAGAAGTTGCTACGCAATCCATGGTGGAGGGTACATAAGCTTCGGCCTGGCCGAACTTACGGCCGTATATACTTGTTTTTTTTATACCCTCCATCATAGGATGGGGGTATATTAACTTTGTCATTCCGTTTGTAACACATCGAAATATTGCTCTAAGACCCCATAAAGTATATATATTCTGGGTCGTGGTGAAATTCTGAGTCGATCTAAGCATGTCCGTCCGTCCGTCCGTCCGTCCGTCCGTCCGTCTGTTGAAATCACGCTAACTTCCGAGCGAAACAAGCTATCGACTTGAAACTTGGCACAAGTAGTTGTTATCGATGTAGGTCGGACGGTATTGAAAATGGGCCATATCGGTCCACTTTTACGTATAGCCCCCATATAAAGGGACCCTCAGATTTGGCTTGTAGAGCCTCTAACAGAAGCATATTTCATCCGATCCGGCTGAAATTTGGTATATGGTGTTGGTATATGGTCTCTAACAACCATGCAAAAATTGGTCCATATCGGTCCACTTTTACGTATAGCCCCCATATAAACGGACCCCAAAATTTGGCTTGCGATTGCTCTAAGAGAAGCAAATTTCATCCGATCCGGCTGAAATTTGGTATATGGTGTTGGTATATGGTCTCTACCAACCATACAAAAATTGGTCCACATCGATCCATAATTATATATAGCCCCCATATAAACCGATCCCCAGATTTGGCTTGCGGAGCCTAAAAGAGAAGCAACTTTCATCCGATCCGGCTGAAATTTGGTACATGATGTTGGTATATGGTCTCTAACAACCATGCAAAAATTGGTCCATATCGGTCCATAATTATATATAGCCCCCATATAAACCGATCCCCAAATTTGGCTTGTGGAGCCTCTAAGAGAAGCATATTTCGTCCGATCCGGCTGAAATTTGGTACATGGTGTTGGTATATGGTCTCTAACAACCGTGCAAAAATTGGTCCACATCGGTCCATAATGATATATAGCCCCCATATAAACCGATCCCCAGATTTGGCTTGCGGAGCCTAAAAGAGAAGCAAATTTCATCCGATCCGGCTGAAATTTGGTACATGATGTTGGTATATGGTCTCTAACAACCGTGCAAAAATTGGTCCATATCGGTCCATAATTATATATAGCCCCCATATAAACCGATCCCCAGATTTGGCTTGTGGAGCCTCTAAGAGAAGCATGTTTCATCCGATCCGGCTGAAATTTGGTACATGGTGTTGGTATATGGTCTCTAACAACCGTGCAAAAATTGGTCCACATCGGTCCATAATTATATATAGCCCCCATATAAACCGATCCCCAGATTTGGCTTGCGCAGCCTAAAAGAGAAGCAAATTTCATCCGATCCGGCTGAAATTTGGTACATAATGTTGGTATATGGTCTCTAACAACCATGCAAAAATTGGTCCACATCGGTTCATAATTATATATAGCCCCCATATAAACCGATCTCCAGATTTGGCTTGCAAAGCCTCAAAGAGAAGCAAATTGCATCCGATCCGGCTGAAATTTGGTACATGGTATTGGTAAATGGTTTCTAACAACCATGCAAAAATTGGTCCACATCGGTCCATAATTGTATAAAGCGCCCATATAAACCGATCCCCAGATTTGGGTTGGGGAGCCTCAAAGAGAAGCAAATTTCATCCGATCCGCCTGAAATTTGGTACATGATATTGGTATATGGTCTCTAACAACCATGCAAAAATTGGTCCACATCGGTTCATAATTATATATAGCCCCCATATAAAACGATCCCCAGATTTGGCTTGCGAAGTCTCCAAGGGAAGCAAATTTCATCCAATCCGGTTGTAATTTGGAACATGGTGTTAGTATATGATCTTTAACAACCGTGCCAGAATTGGTCCATATCGGTCCATAATTATATATAGCCCCCATATAAAACGTTCTCCAGATTTGACCTCCGGAGCCTCTTGGAGGAGTAAAATTCATCCGATCTGGTTCAAATTAGGAACGTGGTGTTAGTATATGGTCGCTAAAAACCATATCAAAATTGGTCCAATCACACAAAACTTGGTCCATGTCGGTCCATAATCATGGTTGCCACTAGAGCCAAAAATAATCTACCAAAATTTTTTTCTATACAAAATTTTGTCAAAATTTTATTTCTATAGAAAATTTTATCAAAATTTTATTTCTAGAGAAAATTTTGTTAAAATATTATTCGGTTCATAATAAAATTTTCATCATTGTCAAAATTTTATTTCCATAGAAAATTTTGTTCAAATTTTATTCGGTTCATAATCATGGTTGCCACTCGAGCCAAAAATAATCTACCAAGATTTTATTTCTATAGAAATTTTTTCAAAAGTTTATTTCTATAGAAAATTTTGTTAAAATTTTATTTCTGTAGAAATTTTTGTCAAAATTTTCTTTCTATAGAAAATTTTGTCATACAATTTAGAAGATGGTGTTAGGAGGTTTTAAGATGCCTTGCCATCGGCAAGCGTTACCGCAACTTAAGTAATTCGATTGTGGATGGCAGTGTTTAGAAGAAGTTTCTACGCAATCCATGATGGAGGGTACATAAGCTTCGGCCTGGCCGAACTTACGGCCGTATATACTTGTTTTTTTTTTTTTTTTTTTTTTTTTTTTTTTTTTGAGGCGCGTATATACTGCAAAAGATTTGCCTGAAATTGTAGACCAAGTCCAATACACCAAAAGTATCTCTAGATTTCCAATTTCAAGCAAATCGGAAAAAATCTAGAACCCCAAGAAGTCAAATTTTGTGATCGCTCTATAAGGGGCCTATGCCAAAACATGGCCTGAGACAAATTATATTCGGCACACCACTTTGTGGACCAAAAGCACTTCCAGATTTCCAATTTCAAGTAAGTTTGATAAAAATTGTGGTGCCTAGAAACTTAAGAAGTGATCGGTCTATATATAAAAACATAGACTGATACAAACGATATTCGGCACATGTCTAAGTATCCCCAGATTTCATATTTAAAGCAAATAGAATAAAAGTTGCTGTGTTTAAAAGCCCATAAATTCCTATCTGGAGATCGGTCTGTATGGGGGCTATACAAAGACGTGAACCGATACAAATCATATTCGTCACAACTCTTTGTGGACCTAAAATACCTTTACCTTTTGAATTTCAGCCAAATCGTATAGAAATTGGTGCCTCTAGATGCACAAGAAATAAAATCAGGAGATCCGTCTATATGGGGATATATCAAAACATTTATCAATACACACCATATTCGGCATAATCTTGGTGTACCTAAAATATGTCAAGATTTTGAATTTTAGGCAAATCGGATAAAATTTCGGGTTTCTAAATTATCAAAATGTCAAATGGGGAGATCGGTACATATGGGGGCTATACCAAAATATGGTTCGATACTCACCATTTTCAGCACAGCTCTTTATGGTCCTAGAATAAGATGGGCTATATCGGTCCAGGTTTTGATATAGCTCCCATATAAACCGGTCGTCCGATTTGGGGTCTTGGGCTTATAGAAACCGTAGTTTTTATCTAATTCCTGAAATTGGAAATCTAGAGGTGTTTTAGCACCACAAAGAGGTGTGCCGAAAGTGGGGAGTATCGGTCCATGTTTTGGTATAGCCCCCATATAGACCGATTTACAATTCATCGCCATGACGAAAAATCACCGGGACATTAAAATTCGTTCTCATGACGTACGTTTTCCTTTAAGTGTAGCCACTGTTTTCATTGATTACATAATAACCATAGCTATTGTAGTGTTGTCTGAAAAAAAAAAAACAAGTATATACGGTCGTAAGTTCGGCCAGGCCAAATCTTATGTACCCTCCACCATGGATTGCATTGAAACTTGTACTAAAGACTGTCATCCACAATCGAATTACTTGGGTTGCGGTAACACTTGCCGATCGCATGGTATCTTAAAACTTCTTAACACCGTGTTCTCAATTGTAAGTTAGTCCATACGGGGTATATATTAAACAAAAAAGGCCGATTAAATGCGTAAATAATTCAGTTTGACAAAATTTTCTATTAAAAATAAAATTTTGACAAAATTTTCTATAGTAATAAAATTTTGACAAAATATTCTATAGTAATATAATTTTGACAAAATTTTCTATAGAAATAACATTTTGACAAAATTTTCTATAGTACTAAAATCTTGACAAAATTTTGTATAGTAATAAAATTTTGACAAAATTTTGTATAGTAATAAAATTTTGACAAAATTTTCTATAGAAATAAAATTTTGAAAAAAAATTTTCTATAGAAATCAAATTTTTACAAAATTTTCTATAGAAATCAAATTTTGACAAAATTTTCTATAGAAATCAAATTTTGACCAAATTTTCTATAGAAATAAAACTTTCACAAAATTTTCTATAGAAATAAAGTGGTGACAAAATTTTCTATAGAACTAAACTCTTGACAAAATTTTGTATAGTAATAAAATTTTGACAAAATTTTTTATAGTAATAACATTTGGACAAAATTTTCTATAGAAATAAATAGCGCAATGCACCAAGTTTCACCACGTACCAAATTTCAACCGGATCGGATGAAGTTTGCTCCTCCAATAGCTCCGGAGGTCAAATCTGGGGATCGGTTTAAATGGGGGTTATATATAATTAAGACCGATATGGGCCAATTTTTGCATGGTTTTTAGAGACCATATACTAACACCACGTACCAAATTTCAACCGGATCGGGTGAATTTTGCTCTTCCAAGGGCTTCCGGAAGTCAAATCTTGGGATCGGTTTATATGGGGGCTACATATAATTATGGACCGATATGGACCAATTCCTGCATGGTTGTCAGAGACCATATACTACACCACGTACCAAATTTCAACCGAATCGGATGATTTTTGCTCTTCCAAGGGGCTCCGGAAGTCAAATTTTGGGATTGGTTTATATGAGGTTATAATAATTATGGGCCGATGTGAACCAAAGTTTGTATGGTTGTTAGAGACCATATACTAACACCATGTACCAAATTTCAGCCTGATCGGATGAAATTTATGTATCTTAGAGGCTCCGCAAGCCAAATCTGGGGATAGGATTATATGGGGGCTATATGTAATTATGGAGCGATGTGGACCAATTTTTGCGTGGGGGCTATATATAATTATGGACCGATGGACTAACATCATGTACCAAATTTTAACCGGATCGGATGAATTTTGCTCCTCCAAGAGGCTTCGAAAGCCAAATCAGAGCGTCGGTTTATATGGGGGCTATACGTAAAAGTGGTCCGAAATGGATATGCTTAGATCGGACATGCTTAGATCGACTCAGAATTTCACCACGACACAGAATATATATACTTTATGGGGTCTTAGAGCAATATTTCGATGTGTTACAAACGGAATGACAAAGTTAATATACCCCCCATCCTATGGTGGAGGGTATAAAAATGATTCTTGTTTTTAAATCCTACTATCCCCAATTTTATTACTTGAAAATTATTATTTGATTTTCATCAATCCACTTAAGACCGTTCAAAGCACTATTCTGGAGAATTAGAATAGCAATTACAGGCTCGTTTTTTATCCATTTTTAATGTTATAATCCCATTAACTTAACGTAAAGAAAATTCAAATTTCTTCATTGCCATTAAGAGTCTCTTAAACAGAGAATATTTCGAAGGAAGCATTTCCTTCCGCTTCCACTGGGTGAGATGAAATTTAATTTGAAAAATATTTCCTCGGTTCAGGCATTAGGGCAGCAAATGCTTTTATAAATTGTGGTATTTATACAGGTTTACGCAAACGAGGAGTAAAATGTCAGTTTTCTTTTTTTTGTTTGCTATCCTCTTTGCCAAATATGTGAGGATAACCTTAGTTATTACTTTGTAGTTAGCTAAATGTTGGTGAGGGGAGTTGGGGGAGGCTTTAAAGTGGACGTTCGGTGTAGAAAACCATAAAGTGGATACTTGGACAAAGTATCATCCCATTCACTATTTGTGGGTTGGGTGGGTGCGTAGTTGGTGTTCGAGGATTGCAATGTAATGTAGCTTTTTAGCTTTCTGTTTTTTTTTTCTTCTCCTAATTTTCTGACATCAAAACCCATAATGCGTTCACATTTAATTTTCACTCACTCACTTGGTCACTGGAGTGTAAATGTTAAGTATTCTGCCTTCTTTGGTGCTCTGGCTTTGGTACAATTGCTGCTTTTCACTCTGAAGTGTACGGCAGTTGGCCCCCCAGGAAGCGTTTGTCGAGGGGGTCGGTCAATGGTGTTGGAGTGTTGATTTTGATTCAGAGAAAAGTACCTTTGGCTTTGATGTTGCTTTGAATTTTCTATGGCGTAAATTTTTGTAATGATTTTTTGCCATTTATCCTGACTTCTCGACGCACTAGTGTCGGAAATCTAATGCAACAACTGAACATAGCCACTGTCAACGCGAAAGTGGAAAGCAGGGTAGTATACCATGTTTTTTTTTATGGTTACCCATATTTGAGTTTTTTTAACAGATGTTCGTTCAGTGGCCTTACAAAGTATTTGGTTTCTAGCATCACCTACAACATTTGGATGGTGTTTACGATTTTTGTGTTACATTTGTTATGTAATGGGATTTTATACACAACAAAAAAATACTAATTTTTTTGTAATAGTATTCATAGTCCAGGGTGGAATTCATAATATTTATGAACAAATTGTATAAATTAAAAATATACTGGGTTTGAGTGACTACGATAACATACATATATACGATGCACAATGTTAATCAAAAGATATGCAATTTCGCACAACAGTATTTATGATTTATCGGACGATACAAATGCATTTGATGTAAATTTGAGGTCTACCCTATTCCACCAATTTCACTATAGGTAAAATTGTGGCCTCTATGGTCATAAGAGGGTAAATCGGGCGAATTCGGATGTACGAATTTTTACAAACAATAATCCCTTAAAAAACACTTCGGTGATGACCAAATCGGTGATAATATATATGGCAGCTATACCTAAATCTAAACTATCATTAATTGGGATTGTCTTTGCGCCTACCTTGTGTCAAATTTGAGGACGATCGAACTGAAACTGCGTGCTGCACTTTGTACACAAAAATACATGAATACAGAAGGACAGACAGCCGGACATAACTAAATCGACTTACTTGTGATCCGGAAGTAGTGCAAACTTGGATCATCTCCAAAGAACTTTATATGGGCTTGTCATAAGATGAAACTACTCCATTTTTGGATCCTTTGCAAAAAAAAGTATATACGGCCGTAAGTTCGCCAAGCCCGAATCTTATATAGCCTCACCAAGGATTGCATAGAAACTTGTACTAAAGACTGTCATCCACAATCGAATTACTTGGGTTGCGGTAACACTTGCCGATGGCAAAGTATCTTAAAACTTCTTAACACTGTTTTCTCGCCGTTAGTCCATACGGGGTATATATTAAACAAACAAAAGTCCGATTAAATACGTATATAATTCAGTTTGACAAAAGTTTCTATAGAAATAAAATTTTGACAAAATTTTCTATAGATATAAAATTTTGACAAAATTTTCTATAGAAATAAAATTTTGACAAAATTTTCTATAGAAATAAAATTTTGACAAAATTTTCTATAGAAACAAAACTTTAACTACATTTTCTATAGAAATACAATTTTGACAAAATTTTCTATAGAAATAAAATTTTTAAAAATTTTCTATAGAAATAAAATTTTGATAAACTTTCTATAGAAATAAAATTTTGATAAAATTTTCTAAAAATAAGAATTTGACAACATTTTCTATAGCAATAAGTTTTTTACAAAATTTTCTATAGAAATAAAATCTTGATAAAATTTTGTATAGTAATAAAATTTTGGAAAAATTTTCTATAGTAATAAAATTTTGGAAAAATTTTCTATAGTAATAAAATTTTTACAAAATTTTCTATAGAAATAAAATTTTGGTAGATTGTTTTTGGGGATCGGCTATATATACACATATATACATATATTAGCGCAATGTACCAAATTTCACCACGTTCGAAATTTCAACCGGATCGGATGAATTTTGGTCCTCCAAGAGCTCCGGAGGTCAAATCTGGGGATCGGTTTGAATGGGGGTTATATATAATTATGTTAAGACAGGACCAATTCTTCCATGGATGTTAGAGACCATATACTAACACCACGTACCAAATTTCATCGGGAGAATTTTGCTTCTCTTAGAGCTTCCGCAAGCCAAATCTGGGGATCGGTTTATATGGGGGCTATATATAATTATGGACCGATGTGGACCAATTGTGGCCTAAGTAAGACCTTGTGTCAAATTTGCATGCACACAAAAATACAAGAACTGACAGAGGGACAGACAGGCGGACATCACTAAATCGACTTACGGTAGTTTGAATTTGTGATCCGGAAGTAGTGGAAACTTGGATCATCTCCAAATTACTTTATATGGGCTTGTCATAGGATGGAACTACATCATTTTTGGATCCTTTGCATTTCTTTAGAAGCTGTTCCTTGAAAGTTCATTTGGATGAAGAAATTTAAAAGTAAAAAAAAAACAAGTATATACGGCTGTAAGTTCGGCCAGTCCCAATCTTATGTACCCTCCACCATGGATTGCATAGAAACTTGTACTAAAGACTGTCACCCACAATCGAATTACTTGGGTTGCGGTAACACTTGCCGATATGGGGCTATATATAATTATGGACCGATGTGGACCAATTTTTGCATAGTTGTGAGAGACCATATACTTACACCATGTACCAAATTCCAACCGGATCGGATGAATTTGCTTCTCTTAGAGCCTCCGCAAGCCAAATATGGGGATCGGTTTATATGGGGGATATATATAATTATAGACCGATGTTTACTAATTTTTGCATGTTTGTTATAGACCATATACTAACACCATGTACCAAATTTCAGCCGCATCGGATGAAATTTGCTTCTCTTAGAGGCTCCGCAAGCCAAATCTGGGGATCCGTTTATATTGGGGCTATATATAATTATGGACCAATGTAGACCAATTTGTGCATGGTTGTAGGAGATCGTATACTAACACCATGTACCAAATGTCAACCGGATCGGATTAATTTTGCTCCTCCAAGAGGCTCCGCAAGCAAAATCTGAGCGTCGGTTTATATGGGGGCTATACGTAAAAGTGGTCTGATGTGGCCCATTTGCAATATCATCTGACTTACGTCAATAACAACTACTTGTGCCAAGTTTCAAGTCGATAGCTTCTTTCGTTCGGAAGTTAGCGTGATTTCAACAGACGGACGGACATTCTTAAATCGATTTAGAATTTCACCACGACCCGGGGTTTAGAGCAGTATTTCGATGTGTTAATGACAAAGTTTATATACCCCCCTTCCTATGGTGGTGGGTATAATAATAGAGTTCAAAAGTGCAAAAATGTGTTTTTTGACGTACGATTCAAGATGGGTGATTGGTAGCGAGAGGTAAAAGTTCGAAAACAGAAGATGGTGATTTGGATGACAACTTTGATAACAACCCAAGAGGTACTGCTCTGACAACATGTAATTGAGTCGATGCACCGGGATGATCTTGGTCTCCGCATAATGGCGATCGAGGGGTGTACTGCGGAGACATCCTGTTGAAATTCTAAGGGCAGCGTTCTGACAGGTTTGGATGTTATTCCACTGCGTGTCGCTTGTTTGAGGTGTCCACAATGGCGCTGCATAGTTTACCACTGACCGGCCAATTGCCTTATAAGTAGTCCAAAAGGTTTCTTTGGGCGCACACCAAGTGCTGCCGGACGTTGTTTCTACCGGGGAGCTTGTTACAAATTGCAGTGGCATGGGCAGACAACTTAAACAGGCTGTCGAATGTTACTCCGAGTATCTTGGGGTAGTTTACTGTCGGAATTATTTCGCCATCGACTCTTACATTCAACTGCCTACGTACTTCCGTCGTCCATGTAGTGAACAGTGTGGCTGAGGATTTGGTGACAGATATCCTCAAATTTCTAGCAGTGAAATAACTGGTAAGATCAGCAATGTAGACGTTTAAACGATCGCATATGTCATCAACAATGGGCCCGGATGCCATGATTGTACAGTCGTTCGCATATGATACAATCTCGACGCCGTCAGGAGGGGGAGGAATCGAGGACAAGTAGAGACTAAACAGTGCCGGAGATATCACCCCACCCTGGGGAACTCTCTGTTTAACTCTACGGTGTTTTGACCCTGAATTCCTTGTACGACTGGCGCCCGCACATATAATTCAGCACCCAACGCTTCGTTTCTGCACACCCAGAGAAGGAATATGATCACCTCAAACATGTTTCAATAGCAAAATGTTATTTTTGGATGGTGACCATGTAACATTTTTATCGCAACCATTTTATTTTCTCGGGAATTATGTATCTGCTTTCGGAAAACATGTTATGTTTATCGAGAAAATAACATTTTTGCAATAAGCATGTTCCATGGTCACCATCCAAAAATAACATTTTGCTCTTGAAACATGTTTGAGGTGATCATATTCCTTCTCTGGGTGCAGGTATGGACGTATTCTCGATGTCCTTGAATAATGTGGCATGGTTGACCGTATCGAATGCTTTCGATAGGTCAAGCGCCACGAGGACCGTCCTATGACACGGCTTGGGCTGATTAAGTCCATTGTTAATATGTGTCGAAATGACATGCAAGGCTGTCGTCGTACTATGTACCATACGGAATCCATGTTGATGGTGGGCAGTTGGAAAATTCTCCATAAGGCTGGGGAGGAGTAGTGCCTCAAGTGTCTTGGCTACTAGCGAGAGAAGGGATATCGGTCTGTACGATTCACCTTTACTTGAATCTTTGCCTGGCTTCAGTAGTGGAATCACCCTACCCATCTTCCAGACATCGGGTATAAGTGATTCCAAGGACAAATTGAGGAGTCTGGTCAGTTACTCAACTCCCAGTATTCCCAGATGCTTCAGCATTAGCATTGAAATTCCGTCGGGGCCCAGCGCCTTGGATGGTTTCGCGCTCTTGATGACATTGGTAACTTCGGCTGTGTTAAATTGTGGTGTGTCATCGGCTCGGAGATCACGTATGCGACGACCACGTTTCGCTCTAAAAACACCGGTTCTACCGGTCCACCGAAAATGGGATTTTATACAAAACCGACAATCAGAGCAAAACGAATAACCGTTCCACCGATTTTCACCGACCGGTTTTGATCACTCTAATTACAAGGTCCCTCAGGACTCTGTACTACGTATAAGGTCAACGGGTGACTCAACCGTCTGAGGGTTAAATGAAGGAGGGCTCTAGCAATAAACTTTAATGTTTTCCAGCCAAATATAAAGCTCACACTATCACCCTTGAATTCCATCACGAATAAGTTTATTTCTGAATGCAGTATATCAAAATACTTTTGTATGCTTGTAAACAATAGAACATTGGAGAAAATCTGACAGACGAGGGGTTTAAAAATTATAGCAATTTGTTCACATTGAAATATTTATAATTTTCCCATCAAATGTAAAAATATCTTATATGTTTAAACCCCATTTCAGTATGGAGACGGAAATCGTTAGATCGACATATCTCTGAATATTTTTTTCAAATACATCATAGTGCTATCGTGTTTCCTTACACATTAACTGTAAGGTATAGGGACCTCTCCGACTAATTTCTTAGATTTCATGTAGGATATCGTATAGTCGGCCCAGCCCAACTTTATCCTTGGCACATTAGTTTTACATTAAAAAAGTGTAAACAGTACTAATGCCAAATATAATTTTATTCTATTTTATAAACAAAAGTGCTTGTCGACAGTCTATACGATTATGTACATGTTTTCAACATCGTTTCAGATGTTCATGTTCACATCTGCCCGGATGGTTTGACCGTGGCAAGTGTGTAAGTGAAATTTTTCATTAAAAGCTTTTAACGAAATTAGTTTAAACTTTCTGACCACGTTTCGTTTTTGATCGTTGCCCTGGTCAGCGTTGCGTTGCAACAGTTGCCCCACCGGTTATTATTATTTCGTTAATTTTGGCAAGTGCCCCGGAAACCATACTCTATTCATATCCGTGCCCTAGTGTTTTGGTTAAGGCTTTTTAATTGCCACAAATGGCGCACAAGACCAAAAAACTGCCAAAGCAGCATTTATACAAAAGCTCAAACAATTTGTTTAATGTAATTTTTATTTCCTTCTCTCGGTCAACCCACTTTATTATTTATCTTTTTTTTGGGTGAATTGTTTATTTTTTTGCACTGCTGCTCCTCAACATTGAATTATACAATTAGTTAATGTAGCAAATGTAGTGCTCATAAAAAAATATGAATTAGAATACGAAGAGATTTGGCCATAGGCTAAGTCGTAGAGAATTTAGTTTTTTATTTTGGTGGGAAATCGTATTCTTTTACAAAAGGTTTTTGGGTGAGTTTATTTCTGGTAATGAAATGGAATTGAAGAGTCAATTAAATCGTCAAACGAGATTTCCTAGAAGCAGATAGAATTATCGCCTTTCTATGAAGGCGAATTTAAAAACATACCGACATGTAAATTGTGTCAGCAATTTCGAAAAATTGGTATCTTGTAAAATAAAGGCCTTTAAAAACGCAGTGATAAGATTTGTAGATATACAGGATAGCTGATATGTTATGCAACAAAGCACCGAAAAAACGATTTTGTCTTTAGACTAATTATTTTGGTGTTGATTCCGAACCAAAGAAGCGAACAATTTGCAGCAAGGACAATTTAAGAGATAATTTCCTAATTTAAGTTTTGGGTACTTCATTCAAACAAAAAAAGTTTAATTCATTCTTCATGTCAAAGTCATTTAAAAAAGTGTTAACGCAAACTTTCCAAATTCAGAATCTACCACAAATAGAAATTATGCTTTTATTCAAGTAAAAAATATTTAGAATAAAGTTTTGAAAAACATCTCCTATTTTTAAACACTTTTTTGATTTGTAGTCAAGATAAACTCGTATATACGGCCGTAAGTTCGGCCAGGCCGGATCTTATGTACCCTCCACCATGGATTGCGTAGAAACTTCTACGAAAGACTGTCATCCACAATCGAATTACTTGGGTTGCGGTAACACTTGTCGATGGCAAGGTATCTTAAAACTTCTTAACACCGTCTTCTCAATATACAAATAAAGTTTTGACAAAATTTTCTATGGAAATAAATCTTTGACAAAATGTTTCTATAAAAAAGATAGAAATAAAATTTTGACAAAATTTTGTATAGTAATAAAATGTTAACAAAATTTTCTATAGTAATAAAATTTTGAAAAAATTTCTATAGTAATAAAATTTTGACAAAATTTTCTATAGTAATAAAATTTTGACAAAATTTTCTATAGTAATAAAATTTTGACAAAAATTTTTATAGTAATAAAATTTTGACAAAATTTTTTATAGTAATAAAATTTTGGCAGATTATTTTATGGGATCGGCTATATATAACTATAGACCGATATGGACAAATTTTGGCATGGTTGTTAGCGGCCATATACAATGTACCAAATTTCAACCGGATCAGATGAATGTTACTCCTCCAAGAGCTCCGGAGGTGGAATCTGGGGATCGGTTTAAATGGGGGTTATATATAATTTAGACCGCTATTGAGCAATTTTTGCATGGTTGTTAGAGACCATATACTAACACCACGTACCAAATTTCAACCGGATCGGGTGAATTTTGCCTATCCCTGAGGCTCCAGAGGTCAAATCTGGAGACCGGTTTATATGGGGGCGATATATAATTATGGACCGATGTGGACCACTATTTGCATAGTTATTAGAGACGATATACTTATACCATGTACTAAATTTCAGCCGGATCGGATGAAATTTGCTTCTCTTAGAGGCTGCGCAAGCCAAATCTGGGGATCGGTTTATATGGGGGCTATATATAATTATAGACCGATGTGGATCAATTTTTGCGTGGTTGTTAGAGACCATATACTAACACCACGTACCAAATTTCAACAGAATCGGATGAATTTTGCTCATCCCTGAGGCTCCGGAGGTCAAATTTGGAAATCGGTTTATATGAGCGCTATATATAATTATGGACCGATGTGGACCAATTTTTGCATGATTATTAGAGACCATATACTAACATCATGTACCAAATTTCAACCGGATCGGACGAATTTTGCTCCTCCAAGAAGCTCGGCAAATCAAATCTGAGCGTCGGTTTATATGGGGCTATACGATGTGGCCCATTTGCAATACCGACCTACATTAATAGCAACTACTTGTGCCAAGTTTCAAGTCGATAGCTTGTTTCGATATACTAACACCATGTTCCAAATTTCAACCGGATCGGATGAATTTTGCTCCTCCAAGAGGCTCCGCAAGTCAAATCTGAGCGTCGGTTTATATGGGGGCTATACGTAAAAGTGGTCCGATGTGGCCCATTTGCAATACCGACCTACATCAATAACAACTACTTGTGCCAAGTTTCAAGTCGATAGCGCACTGAAAAAAATATTGACATAATATGGAAGATTATGTAACTTAAATTTTAGGACTCGAAATATACGCAATGCTAAGGACAAAATTCTTTTAAATAATGACATTTTAATTAAATGAAAGTTTATAATCCTTGCCTCAAAAATTTTTTTCATTAAATTTAGGACACAAATCTTGAAATTTTGTTGAAGTTTTAGATCTTTGAAGTAAGGCAAATGTTCCTTAAAATAAAGGAAAACATTTTTAATTTAAAGAAATCCTCTTTAACTCAACTGACATATTGAATTTTTAAATTTAAGATAAAAGCGCTTCGAATATAGGCTAAGACTTATTTTAAGGATTTGCATCATTGGTTTAAAGTTTTTTTAGCATTAAGAAAACTGTTTTTACTTTGAAGTACTTGGCATAATTTGGATTTTGAAACTGGAATTTGTTTGTACATGAATATCTTTATTAATATATCGCAAACAGAGAATAAAAAATCGATGAATGTGATCTGTATCTAATTTTAATTTTATCGATAAAAAATGTCTTTATTTTAAAGAAGCCGCATCTTTGGCTCGGAATCAATACCAAGATCCTTAAAGGAAGGTCAAAATCTTCCAAGTAAACTTTTTTTTGAGTGCGTGATTTCAACAGACGGACGGACGGACGGACATGCTTAGATCGACTCAGAATTTCACCACGACCCAGAATATATATACTTTATGGGGTCTTAGATCAATATTTCGATGTGTTACAAACGGAATGACAAATGGTGGAGGGTGTAAAAAGTCAACAAATTTAAAGAAAATTTCATTCATTTTGAAGAATTTTTCAGAATTATTAAAGCCAAGTTGATCTTAGTCAAATAAATTTTCCTTCATGTTAGGATGCACAATTTTAACTGGAATCACTTAACAGTAAGGACAAAAGACTTAATTGAAAAGTTTACCGAATTTTGGACAAGATAAAAAAACTTAATATTAGAGAAATGCGTTTTCTATTCTAAGCAAAATTCGTAATCGTACACTGAAAAAAACAGTGAACCCACCAGGAAGAAACATTTTGGGTAATGTTAGAAATTCTGGATTAATTTTAGAACATTTTAACTAAACTGTATTACAAACGCTTACATCACGCCATAATTAATTTTTCACTTGTTAAAGAAAATTTTCTAGTTTGAAGGAAAAAATTGAAGTTAAAAATTGAAAGAATGTCTTTTGTGTCATACAAAGTTCAAGATGGGCTTATTTATTTGTAGTAAAATTTACACATTTAAAGATATAATGAACTATTTTGTGAGAAGTACGAATTTAGTAAATCTCTATGCTTCAATTGTAAGTCCGTTTTTTTTCCTTTTTAATTCATTTAACTAACGTACGCAAACAATTATTAGAGTAAAGGAAACTTTCTCCAAACATAATAATTCCATGAACTAAAATAAAGTTAAATTGATTTTAGTGAAATAGAGAATTCACTTTTTTTAGTGTGCATATAGCTCTTACATAAATATATTGCCCGATTTTTACAAATTTGGCTACATTGCTCACACTAGTTGATCGATTTCTCTGTTTTAATAATGGTCTTAATATTAATGCCATAGTAACTCTGCAGGTATAGGATCAGGCATTTTTCCTCAGATTGAGATAGAGCTGCCATGAACATGTGCCCTTAATTTTTATAAATATGGAACTACGCTTTATCCTCCAAACCTATTTCAATGATACCCCACAAATTTTTATCTTTACTAATTCAGTAGGGGTAATTTAGGGTATGATACAGTCGGCACCGCCCGCCTTTCTAACTTAACTTTAACTTTCGCCTGGACGGAGAATAGAAATAAAGACCATACAGTTTGTAAACGAACACAACACGAATACACGTTTGGAAAACATGTATCGAAAACTTTGTTCTTTTGTTAGGGTTTTTTGAATTTCTCAAAAAATTTCAAACTTTTATCATCAAAAAAAATTTTGTTACAAAATTTTTATTTTTGACATAAATACAAATTATTTTGCCGATGTATCAGGCTCACTTAGACTATTCAGTCCATTGTGATACCACATTGGTGAACTTCTCTCTTATCACTGAGTGCTGCCCTATTCCATGTTAAGCTCAATGACAAGGGACCTCCTTTTTATAGCCGAGTCCGAACGGCGTTCTACATTGCAGTGAAACCACTTAGAGAAGCTTTGAAACACTCAGAAATGTCACCAGCATTACTGAGGTGGGATAATCCAACGCAAAAAACTTTTTGTGTTTGGTTAAAACTGGGTTTGAATATGATACATACGAATTAGAGTATAGGTAAATTTGAATCAATTTTGCGAGTTTCGACTTAACGATTTTACAAGGAACATGTGGGAATTTGGTCATATTTGCTAAAATCGGAAGAACATATATATGGGGACTTTGTCTAATTCTGAGCCAATTTTGATAAAATTTGGCAAACATTGCTAAAATTATAATTTAACTCTCAGTGCAAAACTTCTAAATGTTCGAAATGAGACTTTGGTTTCCGTGGTCATATTAATCTAAATCGGGCGAAAGATATATGGGAGTTATATCTAATTCTGAACCGAATTTGCCCAAATTTGTCATATGTATGTTAGTCCTACTCTCTGTGCAAAACTTCAAGTAAATCGGAGTGAAATTTCGAACCCTGGGGCCATATAAGTGCGTATATCGGACGAAAGATATATATGGCAGCTATAATTAAATCTGAACCAATTTCAAATAAATTTGGCATGCATAGTAAAAATGTTATTTCCATTCCCTGTGCACAATTTGAAGTAAATCGGAGTGAAATTTTGATCTACGGTAGTCATATGACTGTAAATCGGACGACAAATATATATGGGAGCTATATCTAAATCTGAATCGATTTCAACCAAATTCGGTATGCATATTTATTATGTTAGTTCTACTCCTTGTGCAAAATTCCACGCAACTCGGGGTAAATCTTTGGCCTCTGGGGCCATAGGAGTGTAATTCGGGTGAAATCTATATATGGGAGCCATATCTAAATCTGAACCGATTTCAACCAAATTCGCCACGTATATTTATAATGTTAATTATACTTCCTCTGCAAAAGTTCACATAACTCCGAACTAAAAATTGGCCTCTGGGGCTATAGGAGTGTAAATCGGGCGAAAACTAAATATGACAGCTATATCTATGTCTGAACCGATTTCAACCAAATTCGATACGCATATTTATGTTAATTCTACTTCTTGTGCAAAATTTCACGTAAATCGGAACAAAAGATTGGCCTCTGGGGTCAAGGAGTTTAAATCGGGCGAAAGCTATATATGAGAGCTATATCTGAATTTGACTGATATTCTACAAAATTTACGGGACTCACAAAATATTCAATTATACGAAATTGGAAGAAGATCGGTTGATAAATACGTCATTTATGACCAGATCGGTTATAAATATATAACGCAGCTACCCAGCACGGGAGCCACCGTGGTGCAATGGTTAGCATGCCCACCTTGCATACACAAGGTCGTGGGTTCGATTCCTGCTTCGACCGAACACCAAAAAGTTTTTCAGCGGTGGATTATCCCACCTCAGTAATGCTGGTGACATTTCTGAGGGTTTCAAAGCTTCTCTAAGTGGTTTCACTGCAGTGTGGAACGCCGTTCGGACTCGGCTATAAAAAGGAGGTCCCTTGTCATTGAGCTTAACATGGAATCGGGCAGCACTCAGTGCTAAGAGAGAAGTTCACCAATGTGGTATCACAATGGACTGAATAGTCTAAGTGAGCCTGATACATCGGGCTGCCACCTAACCTAACCTAACCTACCCAGCAAAGAAAGCGTCGCCAAAAAAGTAATGAAAATGTTCTTTTTGGATCCGGAAGTGATGCAAAATTGACGTAGAAGCGATGATTTTAACATGGGCTTGTCATAGGACGGAAGTCCTCCATTTCAACAGCCGTTGCACTGAATTTGCATCACTTCTTTAGGTGTAAACCGAATTCAATGTTTTGGATGTAAATTAAAAAGTTCTGTGATATTTTGTCAAATAAATAATTTTTATAATTTTTTTATAATTTTTAATGGATTCTAACGCTGGTCGGAAACGTTTGACCTCAAATATTTTCAAAAATTCACAATTTTTCCAAATTGGATTTAGCATTTTTGTCGACAAAATTTAAATGATTTGTACCATTTTATGAATTCTTACTCTGTTTTTAACCTATTTGAAACAAAAAAGTTAAAATTATCCATTAAAAGTATGAAAAAACCAAGCTATAAAAAATTGAATTAAAAGAACTTCCTGGGTAGTTAAAATAAAGAACATCATTGGGGGGGCATCTTCTGGAAGTGCTTTTAAAGTAGTGCCTTTGGAAGAACTTCCAATTTTTTTGCTCGGTATATCTAAATCTGAACCGATTTTTTCCAAAATCAATAGGGATGGTCTTTGACCCAAAACCTATGCCAAATTTGAGGACGATCTGACTAAAACTGCGAGCTGGACGTTGCACACAAAAATACATCGAAAGACAGACAGACGGACATCGCTAAATCGACTCGGAATTTAATTCTAAGCCGATCGGTATATTAAAAGATGGATCTATGACTATTCCTTCTCGTTGTTACATAAAAATGCATAAACTTATTATACCCTGTACCACAGTAGTGGTGAACGGTATAAACATTGATCGATTCACAACAAGCACGCCCCTATATGGGCATGTGAAAATCGAAAAAAAAAACTGTTGTGTCTAGATACTCAAGACCAAATTGGGGGTCGGTTTAAATGGGACCAAATTTGGGGTCGGTTTAAATGGAAGCTAAATAAAAACCTGGAACTTGATCTGCTTGCAGACAAAAAAACCATCTGCGTAAAAAACCAGCACGGTAGGCGCTATCATTGAAGGTGTATAGCGTGATTTAAAAAAATCTAATTTTACAATTATTAATCGAGCTTTATGGACAAATTTAGATTAAGGAACTTGATTAATAGAGTCATTGAAAGTTAAAGTTGTTCCTTCCAAGTTTCCAATTATATTTGAATAATATATAAGTTTCACCAGCATTACTGATAGGGGATAAACAACTGCTGAAAAACTTTGAAAACAAATAGGTGAAAAGACTGAAGGAGCGGACCGCCATTATAATCTAGTCTAGGTTGGAAAGAGCAACGTCCCTTGGCTTATATTTTCAATCCGAGATTCGACCGAACACCAAATCTCGGATTGAAAATATAAGCCAAGGGACGTTGCTCTTTCTAACCTAGGTTAGATTATAATGACGGCCCGCTCCTTCAGTCTTTTCACCTATTTGTTTTCACATGGCGGCCCATTGACCATTTATATTTTCAAATGCATGAAATGGCATAAATATGGTTCAATTTATAAAGTTTCATTAAAACTTCTTAGATGTAATTAAAAACCGCTTCTGCCACATAACCATCGATAATCATCACATTTCTTAAAAGAATTTCGCAGTTTTCTTCTTAACTTTCATATAAATACAAATTAACTTTTGACTTTATGGCTAACTGGCCCCTCTTAACGGATATGGCACGATTATGGCTTTAAAATTTTGTAGCTTGCGCGTTCAAACTTATTCTCATTTCCTGCTTCTGTAATCTTTACCTCTAATAGATGACTGTGTATGGAGAAAATCCAACGAGAGAAATATGTGGCATACAACAACGAAGGCAAATTTCGTTTCTGATTTATCTACCGTGGCTAATTTGTGAAAATTAAAGTGTAATTTATGTTTGGTATGCTTTCGTGAACATTTTTGCCTTGAGGTTTCATTCCTGCGGTGTTTGGCCTCTGCGTTACGCTTAAGCCTGCAAAGTACTTCTCAGAGCAGGGATATGTATATGCGCTTATGGATGCTGCAATTTTTGGATCAATGTCTGTGCGATATTTTGATTGTAAGTTTGCTGCGTTAACTACTCTTATGATTTTGCTTTTGCCACTTAACTCCTTATTGTTTGTTTAGTGTGTCTATGTTTGTGAGCGATTCCAAGTGAGAACAGTGAGGTTAAACGGATTACAAGAGGGTAACTTATATCCTATATTGTAGGTCATAAACTTTATATTACCAAATTAAAGAAAATTCTCTTTGTTATGAAAACTCTTAAATTAAATTTTATAGATTTTTTTTTTAAAGGTTTTGATTAAAACCTTGAAAATTTTGATTGAAAAGAAATTATTCTAACCGATTATAATCATTGAAAATAGGTTTGAATTTACTTTAAAATTCTTATTATAAGACAATATAACTATGTCCGTCTGTCTGTTTGTTGTATTCACGGTACAGTCTTTTTGCAGTCTTTAGTCTACACACTGAAAAAAATATTGTCGTGGGGTCAAAGATTTCATGTCTTTAAAATACGAATACAAATTTTGCTTAGCATAGAAGACGCAGTTCTCTAAAATAAAGTTATTTTCCTTGTCCGAAAGGCGATAAACTTTTCAATGAAGTCGTATTGTCCTTATAATTAAGTGATTTGACTTAAAAATGGGTATCTTAACATGAAAGAAATAATGTATAGGCTAAGGTCAACTTGACTTTAATAATTCAGAGAAATTCTTTAAGTTTAATGAAATTGTTTTTAAATTTGTTGTCTTTTTGCATCTTGACTACAAAGCAAAAAATCGTTCAAATATAGGACATGTTTTTCAAAACTTTATTTTAAAGAAGTTTTTTACTTCAAACATAGCATAATTTCTACTGGAAGTCGAGTCCTAATTTGAAAAAAGCTGAGAAAGCGAAAAATTAAAATATGCTTCCTAGAAGCAAGTACACAAAACCTAAAGTTAAAAGAGAATTGTGTCTTAAAAGTATCCTTACTTGTATTCTCCGCTTCTTTGGCTCGGAATCAATACCAAATTTTTTAAAGTAAAGACAAAATCTTTGGAACCGAGTATGCTTTTTTTTCAGTGCAGGCAAGTTAAGAATATGGGCTATAAGATGCCTAAAATCGATCATAATTGTGATTCAGTTTTCGAAGAATCATAAACATCTCTTGTAAGTGTACAAGAAAATGATGTAATAGCGCCTTGATTTGAAAACTAAAATCTGTAGATTGTTACCGCCATTAGTTAAATGATTACGAAATGTAAAATCTGGAAATTTTACTTTAATTTTCAAGAAATTTTCATTATCAGTGAGCCTGTCTCAAGTTGTGAAATAGGTCTAAATGGAGGCCGATATAGGTTTTTGAGAGTCTAAACTACCAGTGTATTTACAATTTCAGGCAAATAGGATAAAAAACTCTGGGTTCTAGAAGCCCAAGAAGTAGAGTTGTGCACGTGAGTGAAATTTCGTTCACACTCACGTACATTCACGAAGCGAATTGTTTATTAACGCACGATACGCTTGGTAGCCACTCACACTCACGTACGTTCACGAAATGAAAAACAGTACTCACACACGAACTACTTTTAAAGACTCACGCTTCACGACAGTTAACGTGACTCACCACAACTTAACGAGACTCACGACATTTTCCAACCGGGAAAGAGCCAAGGTAACAACATTAATAAATAGGATATAGTTCGAAAGCAAAATATAATTCAGTTAACTATCAGAAAGAATAAAATCTTGATTTTTTTGCAGAAAATTTATTCACACTCATTCACGAATCGATTTTATTTCTCACGCACGACATATTTGTTTTAGTCCCATTCACGCACATTCAAGAAAGTTGTTTCAGATTTTGTTCACGACTCACGTGATTCACGCGTGTCACGACAGTTTCGTGTCACGCGCCCACCTCTACCAAGAAGTAAATGCGCAACGTAGCACAGTGGTCGGAGCTGTATGGAATTAGCGGCCAAATATACTTCCAGTATAGGTATCATCGTGAAACTTCGATCATGGCTTTATAATTATGTCAGAACTATTTAATGATAAAATGGAATTGACTGATGACGTTTTGGTATAGTCCCCTATAGTTTCTATCCGATTCCCCTGAAATTGGAAATCTGGAGATATTTTAGGACCAAAATAGGTGTACTGAAAACGGTGTGTATCGGTCCATGTTTTGGTATAGCCCCCATATAAACCGATCTCCCGATTTTACTTCTTAGGCTTCTAAAAACCATTGTTTCTATCCGATTTCCCTGAAATTGGAAATCTAGAGATATTTTAGGACCAAAATAGGTGTGCTGAAAATGGTATGTGAAATGCTATGTCCATGTATTTATATAGCCCCCATATAGACCGATATCCCGATTTTACTTCTTAGGCTTCTAGAAACCGTATTTTCTATCCGAAAGTAGAAAATACGGTCCATAGTCTCCGTCCAAAAATAAAATTTTGACAAAAGTTTCTATTGAAAAAAAAATTTTACAAAATTTTCTCTAAAAATAAATTTTTGACAAACATTTCTACAGAAATTATATTTTGACAAAATTTCCTAAAGAAATAAAATGTTGACAAAATTTTCTATAGAAAAAAAAATTGAAAAATTTCTATAGATAAAAAAATTGAAAAAATTTTCTATAGAAATGTAAAATTTTGACAAAATTTTCTATGGCAATAAAATGTTGGTAGATTTTTTTTGGCCCGAGTGACAATCGTGATTTTTCGGTGATTAGGGATCCATTTATCTGGGGCTATATATAAGTATAGATCGATACGGACCAATTTTGGCATGGTTGTTATCGGTCATATACCAACGCAATGTAAAGTTCAACCGGATCGGATGAATTTTGCTCCGCAAGCAAAATCTGGGTTTATATGGGGGCTAGGTTAGGTTAGGTTAAAGTGGCAGCCCGATTATGTTGCAGGCTTACTTAGACTATTCAGTCCATTGTGATACCACATTTAACTAAAAGTACCTATTACATATGGACACTTCTAGTTTTAACCACTGAACCTTCACTATTATTTTATTTTGTTGAACCAACCAGATTGTTCCAAAAACATTAACGTTTTCCAGGTCCGCCAGTAATCTAAAGCTATATGCCCCTAAAATTCGCTTACGACTTATACAAAATGCAGGACACTCACACAAGAGGTGTTTAATTGATTCCTTTTAGTGCGAAACGAGAAAGAGAGAAAGCAAAAAATAAAAAGCTCCCAGAAAACCATAAAAAATTGAAGTTTTTCGAACATTTAAAAATAATAATTTCACAAATAATTAAAAAATTAGCAATTTCGCATTGCAATTAATTGAAGTTTTTTGTGCAAAATAAATATATTCTATATTTTGTAAAAAGTTTTTTTTTCCACCAGCCGAAATGGCTGAGTGCAATACATGCAAAGGCAGTATACGCGGTGAATCCGGCATACACTGCTCTGGTGTTTGCAAAAAAGTTTATCACCAATCGGCAAAATGCTCAGGAATTGATCAATACTCCGTGAAGATACTTGAGTCGAACAATTTTTTGCGTTTCATGTGTGATGATTGTGTCCAATATATACATAATGTTGATCTGGTGTTAAAAGAAGTTCAAGATACAGTGAATGTAAACAAAAACAATTTAATGGAATACAAATATGAATTCGAAGTGTCACTAAAACAAAACGAAGATGAAATCAAACAGTTACTGGAATCTATTGAATGTCGATATGATGAGAGACTGCAAAAACTAATAAAAACACAAGAAATGTGTGAGAACAATGTGAGAGAGCTTAAAAAATTATATGGTTCAGTGGCAAATAATGAAACTAACACAAAAGAGATTTTGGAAGTTTTGCATGATAATAACAAAGCTGTAAACGGAGTTAAAAAAGCGTTAGAAAAAAACAGTGAGAGAGTAAAGCCAAATGTTAGTGAAATGTCAAAACAAAAAACATGATGTACTCAGAGACTGTAAAACAAGCGTTGCCAGATCTAAAGAAACAAGTGCCGGTAATAGTCAAACCAAGGGAAAAACAAAAAAACCCTAAAACGAAAGAAGATTTGAACAAAAAAGTTGATCCAGCGGACCTCAAAATAACAAGTGTACAAAGCGGGAGTCGGGGTGCCATAATAATAAGAAGTGATAATGATGAGCGGAGTAAAATAAAAAATACAATTGAAAAAGAACTAGGCGAAAATTACGAAGTTAAGGTTGCCAATCCAATAGAGTTCTGCGTTAACATAACCGACATATCATTTAAATACTCAGAGGACGAATTGTATACTAAATTAATAAAGCAAAATAAAGTACTGGAAGATAGACAGTTTAAAATATGGAAAATATATGAAACAAAGCGAAATAATAAAACCATTTATAATGTCAAACTAAAAGTGAATGGCGAGAAGTATGAAGAAATAATGAAGGATGCAAAAATAAATGTTGGTTGGGAAAGATGGAGAGCCTTTGACGGAACCAGTGTACAGCAGTGTTTCAAATGTAAAGGCTATAATCACAAATCAAATGAATGTACAAATCAGGAAACATGTCTGAAATGTCTGGGAAATCATAAAACAACGGAATGCGATAGAGAGCAAATAAATAAATGTATTAACTGTACACGAGTAAATAAAAAACTAAATCTTGGATTAGACGAAAACCATTACACCAACAGTAAACAGTGTGAAGTATATCTACATAAATTAAATGTCAAAAAGAAACGATTGGGTTTATTGGAATAACAATTAAAGTCAATATGTGTAATGTACACAAATATTCAAGGATTAACTAATAATTTTAGCCAAGTGGAACTATTAACTACAGCAGAAAAACCTGAGTTTCTGATATTTTCTGAGACACATATAACACAAGATGTGAACAATAGTGAAATCAATTTAGATTGCTATAATCAAATCATAAGTTATTCGAACTCCAGTCGCACGGGGGGAGTTATTTTATATTATAAGCAAGAGTGGACCGTAAACAAAATACTAGAAAATGTTGTAACATCTAAATATTGGTTTTTGTACTGTTTAGCAGTAAGAGGAAATGTGAAATTAATAATAGGTGCAATATATAGATCACCAAGTAGTTCCGAGGTCGAATTCTGTGATAAGTTTCAAGAATCTCTTGAAAACATTTATGAACATAACTGTGATATTATTATTGCGGGTGATATAAATATAGACTGGCTAAAAAATAACACATACAGGAACAAATTAAAAAGTGCTATTTATGACAATAATTTGAACCAAATTGTAAACCAATATACAAGAATATCTAGGACTTCTAAGACACTTATTGATTACGTTCTTACGAACAGCCACAGAATAACTGCAAAAACGGACCCATCGAATATTATATCCGATCACGAAATGATTAGAATATACATAAAAAGCGATACAATACAAAATAAACGTCCGCGGTACAAGGAATTTGAATATTTCAAATACGATCGAACTTTATTTATAGAATCTTTGAGATCCGTTATGAGTGACACAATGCATAGCGATGTGAATGCTCTGGCCCAAGACCTTGACAAAGTGTTCATCATTTCAGTATCCAAATGTATGAAAAAGAAAATTGTAAATGAAAACTGCTCACATCAGAAATGGTATACCGACGAGTTAAAAACTCTGAAATATGAGAAGAACGCTGCGCATAGAAGAGCTAAATATTTGGATACGACACAATCGTGGGAAAATTTTATTGTGTTTAGAAATAGATACAAGGTAGCTATAAGTAATGCAAGAAACGCATATGTAAACCAACAAATAACACGAGCCAAGGACTAGAAGACCATGTGGAAAGTATAAAAGAGCTTGTGATGAAAAAACGACGAAATGTGATCAAATCTGTGATATTTAGTGATGTAGAATATGAGAACAATGATCAAATAAGTAATCTTTTCAATGAGTATTTTATAAACAGTGTAAACGATATAAGAAACTCTATACAAAATGTGCAATATTTTAACAATGTAAATTATTTCGATAAGGAATTCAAATACATGGTCAATATGTGGAAAAAGTCTGCTCAACATTATAAATAAATCACTCGAGGATGGCATATTTCCAAACTGTTGGAAAGAGACGATGATAACTCCGATTGAGAAAGTAAAAAACACGAAGAAAAGCGAAGAGTTTCGGCCAATTAATACCCTAAAAACATTTGAAAAAATTTAGAAAAAGTTGTAAAAATACAACTGGAAGAGTTTATAGAGAATCATGGCATTCTATCGAAATACCAATCTGGATTTAGAAAAAATTTTTCATGTGAAACGACTGTAAATTATGTAATAAATAAATGGAAAAACAAACCGAAAAACACCAGACTAACTGCGATATTTCTAGACTTCAAACGAGCTTTCGAAACAATAGACCGGGATATTATGATAGATAAACTTTATATGTATGGTATTAGAGATAAAGAACTGCGATGGTTCAAATCATATCTCTCTAATAGAGAACAATTTACGAAAATAAACGACTCGAGATCTGGAAAAATACATAATAATTTTGGTGTACCGCAAGGATCCATACTCGGAGCACTTCTATTTATAATCTACATCAACGATATGCCGAAAATGTTGAACGAATGTGAAATTGTTATGTATGCGGACGATACTTTAATCTTCGCTGAAGGAAATTCGGATTCTAAAAGTAGGAACAAAGTATACAATGACATGCAGCATATAAATAAATGGTTAATGATGAATAAATTAAAATTAAATGAGAACAAAACAAAGATAATGGAATTGAATATGAGTAGTGACTATAATTTTGAGATAAATGGGAAAGAAATAGAAAAAGTGACACAAATAAAATACCTTGGCTTCGTAATTGACTATAAATTAAACCTTAACGAACATGTTGACTACATTTGTAGAAAAATTAGTAAGAAAATTGGCTTCTTTAAAAGAATAAGAAATAATATAAACACGTTAACGGCAATAAATGTGTACAATACGATAATCAAACCGCATTTCGAATACTGTTCAACAATTTTATATACATGTTGCACGGAAACACAAATAGAAAGAATGCAAAAACTGCAAAACAAGGCGATGAGAGCAATACTAAAATGCAATAGATATACAGCAATAGACACTATGCTATGCACTCTAAAATGGCTTAATATAAAACAAAGACTAACTTTCAATACCATTAAACTGATTCGGAAAATGAACAATGGCGAAGCACCAGATTATCTCACAGAAAGATTGCGATATGTTGGAGATGTACAACCATATAACCTCAGAAATATAGGAGACTTCAGGTTACAACGCGTAAATTCATCAGCTTCACAGAGATCTCTTTTTTACAAAGGCCTTCAATTATACAACAGTCTACCCAATTATATAAAAAATGAGGAGAATGTGAATTTATTTAAAAAATTTTGTATTAATTATATAAGAAATAATAATATTGGTTCATTCTGTTAAATATCTTAATTAAAACGTATATAATATCTACATAATTTGTTAATATTTATAGTATTTACAATACTGAAATAAATGAATTCAATCAATTCAATCAAATTTTTCCTCCGCATCATGACAGCTCATACAGTAGTCATTATACTTCGCACCAGTAGTTTTTGCAAATTCGCCTATCAGGCAGCGACCCGTTATAGCAGATATCAGAAGTGATATCTGACGTCTTGAGAACACTAGTGTGCGGTTCAAGTTTAAATGGGGCCATATTGGCTTGGGTTGTACCCTTGCAATTCTCCCATAGAACATTTTCCACCATGACAGTCTTCTCACGCAGTAAGAGATTCCAGGTAGCCAAAGACATACCAACAGATTCTAGTTCCCCTGGAATATGTAAGGTAGTTCCTAACCTTGCTAGCTCATCTGCTTCGCAGTTCCCCGGTATGTTCCTATGGCCAGGCGCCCATATTTGGTGAATATTGTACTGCTCAGCCATCTCATGGAGAGATTTGCGGCAGTCGACGGCCGTTTTCAAGTTAAGCAACACAGAGTCCAAGGATTTTATTCAGGTTGACTGTCTGACAATATATTAATGCCAATATTGCTTGGAGCATTACTTCTCAGCCAATTCACCACCTCCCTTATTTCTAATATTTCAGCCTGAAAAACACTACAGTGTTTAGGTAATCTTTTCGCTATTCAAATTTCCAGACCTTTAGAATATACTCCGAAACCCACTTGTCCATCCAATTTGGAGCCATCAGTGTAGAAATCTATGTATCTTTTTTTCCCCGGTGTTGGGAATTAGAGTTTGAAACGTTTTGTCCAAAAGTGGTTTCGCCAGACTGTTATTCGCTACGTTTGGCACATCTGGCTTTATTTTGAGGACCGAACTGTGCCCGTACATTTTTTCGGACCACAGCGCTAGCTCGCGCAACCGCACAGCCGTTGTTTGGCCAAAATGTCTAAAGGCAATAGATGCAGCATGACATTAAGGGAATCTGTTCCTGTCTTACTGAATGCGCTTGAGATACACAAACACGCTATATATCATTATAAACCGATATGGACCAATTTTTGCATGGTTATTAGAGACCATATACTAACACCATGTACAAAATTTCAGCCCAATCAGATGAAATTTGCTTCTCTTAGAGGCTCCGCAAGCCAAATCTGGGGATCGGTTTATATGGGGGCTATATATAATTATGGACCAATGTTGACCAATTTTTACATGGTTGTTTGAGACCATATACCAACACCATGTACCAAATTCAGCCGGATCGTATAAAAGTTGCTTCTCTTTGAGGCTCCGCAAGCTAAATCTGGGGATCGGTTTATATGGGGGCTATATATAATTATGGACCGATGTGGACCAATTTTTGCATGGTTGTTAGAGACCATATGTTAACACCATGTTCAAAATTTCAGCCGGATCGGATGAAATTTGATTCTCTTTGAGGTTCCGCAAGCCAAATCTGGGGATCGGTTTATATGGGGGCTATATATAATTATGGACCAATGTGAACCAATTTTTGCATGGTTGTTAGAGACCATATACCAACACCATGTACCAAATTTCAGCCGGATCGGATAAAAGTTGCTTCTCTTTGAGGCTCCGCAAGCTAAATCTGGGGATCGGTTTATATGAGGGCTATATATAATTATGGACCGATATGGACCAATTTTTGCGTGGTTGTTAATTAATTGCAAATATTATCAATTAAATATCTAATTGAATCAATTAAAAAATTAATTGATATTTGCTAATGAAACCAATTAATTTTTAAATCAAATATTTTTGTAATGCCCAATTAGAACTGGGATTGAGACTATCATTTTCGTGATTGAAGACATTTCAATTAAAAAAATAATTGGGTCAATTAATTTCGTGATTGAATCAGAAACAATTTTTGTTCTCTGTGGACTTAATATTAGTTGCAGATTAACTCTGTAGGTGTAAAATCAAGTATAGCTTCCAGTAGGCATTTCTGTTCAAATTGCGATAAAGCTTCTATAAACATGTACCCCTTAATTTTCTTAAATATGGAAAAACGGTATGTGGTTTAGGGTATGATATAGTCTGCCCAACCGACTTTCCACTTTACTCACTTGTTTTCAAGTGATGCAATTCAAATTTATAGTTTAAGCTGTATGTGGTATGCAACCAATTTCAAGCTTACTATCGCAAAAGTATTCACATTTAGGACCACTGTATTGAAGTCATTGTAGCTCCATCCACTTGCCTATAAGCATACGCACACAATGTTAACATGATGTCCTAGGCATACATACGAGTACGCAAAGCACACTCACTCAAATGTCCTTTGGTACATTCACAAACGTACACGTGCATACACACACACACACAAACAAGCATAACTCACACATTCACTTTAGATATGCGGCAAGCAATGCACATTGGTCTGTGGGTTTATGCTCTGTTTGGTTTATTCGCATCTCATTTTGTTGTTGTTGTTTTTTTTTTCTTTGCTCATCGTTCAACGTTCTTGGTTGTCGGTCGTTGGCCATCTTCATGTGTCTTGCCCCTCTACATTGTTTTTGCGTTAAAGGGTATTCACCATTATTCTTACGAAGGACAAATGCATAAACAGCAAAAGTAGATATGAGGAATGAATTGTTAGCGCAATGCAAGGATGCGTATGGTTGGTGGGCTATTCAGCTCTCACATGCTAAGAAGTGCGGGCAACATTTTTCGGGCCATCCGGATTTTTGGTATTACAACCACGTGCAACATTATGGCTGATATGCACTATCTTTGTGTGTGTTGGTGTAGCGGTTGCTTTTGGCGTGGCACTATCATATTTCTTGGCCACAATTTGTCAAGCGGTTGCAACGAACGATGTTTTCACTTATTAAATGTATGGCAGGAGAATGTACATGCGTGGGCATATATATCATAAAAGTGAGAAATTAGGCCTAAAACAGGCTCGTGGGTTCTAAGAGGGAATATTTTAGAGGAAGCGAAAGCTTGACTTGACGACGAGTTGAAAGACATTTTCCCAGGGAAATCAACTATCAAGGATTATCAACGTAAAGGGTGATACGGTCAAAATTTGGTCAATATAAACTTGACGTATTTCTTTCAATTTTGCATTTAAAAAACCTGAACACCCCTCATTTTGAAGGTGTGTGTGTGTGTAGAATGTTGCTCCTATTTTGATTTTGGAATTCACTCTTCAGTTGTCAAAATGCCGTCCAAGCAAGAAGAGCAGCGTATCAACATTTTGCTAGCGCATCGCGAAAATCCGAGCTACTCGCACGCAAAGCTGGCAAAATCGCTAAAAGTTGCCAAATCAACCGTTACAAATGTAATTAAAGTGTTTGGGGAACGTTTGTCGACAGCCAGGAAGTCTGGATCGGGGGGAAATCGAAAACCGGAAGCCGCTGAGACGACAAAGAGAGTTGCCGGTAGTTTCAAGCGAAACCATAACCTCTTCCTCCGAGATGCCGCAAATAAGCGGGGTGTATCGTCTACAACCGTGCATCGAGCCAAAAAACGAGCCGGACTATCGACGTACAAGAAGGTAGTGACTCCAAATCGCGATGATTAACAAAATACGACGGCCAAAGCGCGATCCCGGAGGCTGTACACGACGATGCTGACGAAGTTTGACTGCACCCAGAGAAGGAATATGATCACCTCAACCATGTTTCGAGAGCAAAATGTTATTTTTGAACGGACATGTTTGCGGCAACCATGTTATTTTCTCAAAAAGCATATGTCTGACTTCGGCAATCATGTATATGTTTGCCGAGAAAACACCATTTTTGCGACAAAAATGTTCCATGGTCACCGTCCAAAAATAACATTTTGCTCTCGAAACATGGTTGAGGTGATCATATTCCTTCTCTGCGTGTGCGTGGTAATGGACGACGAAACCTACGTCAAAGCCGACTACAAGCAGCTTCCGGGACAGGAGTTTTATACGGCAAAAGGAAGGGGAAAGGTAGCAGATATTTTCAAGCACATAAAACTGTCAAAGTTCGCAAAGAAATATCTGGTTTGGCAAGCCATCTGTACCTGTGGCTTGAAAAGCAGCATTTTCATAGCTTCCGGGACTGTCAACCAAGAAATTTACCTGAAAGAGTGTTTGAATAAATGTCTGCTGCCTTTCCTGAAGAAACACGGTTGTTCCGTACTGTTTTGGCCGGATTTGGCATCTTGCCATTACGGTAAAAACGCCATGGAGTGGTACGCCGCCAACAACGTGCAGGTGGTTCCCAAGGACAAGAACCCTCCCAACACGCCAGAGCTCCGCCCAATTGAGAAATACTAGGCTATTGTCAAGCGGAACCTAAAGAAGACCAAAAAAACTGCTAAGGACGAGCAGCAGTTCAAGGCAAACTGGCTTTCTACGGCGAAGAAGGTGGACAAGGTGGCTGTACAAAATCTGATGGCAGGTGTCAAGCGTGAGGCCCGGCAATTCGGATTTGGAAAAGTGAAAGCCTAACTGAATATTTTTCCTAAATTTTATACTAATTGAACTTGAAAAAGAAATTTAATTTGATTTTTTAAATAAACGATTTCACCGATTTACACGCGTTTTCCCTTGACCAAATTTTGACCGTATCACCCTTTATTAGGCAAAAAGAGGTATATATAGGGAAGTTTACAAATAATTACGAATCAACGGAATCGGATGAAATTTGCTACTCCGAGAGGCTCCGGAGGTCAAATCTGGGGATCGGTTTATATGGGGGCTATATATAATTATGAACCGATATGGACCAATTTTTGTATGATCATTAGAGACTATATACTAACACCACGTCCCAAGTTTCAATCAGATCGGATAAATTTTGCTTCTCCAAGAGGCTCGGAAGTCAAATCTGGGGATCGGTTTATATGGCGCTATATATAATTATGGACCGATAGGGACCAATTCTTGAATGGTTGATAGAGACCATGTACTAATATGATGTACCAAATTTCAACCGGATCGGATGAAATTTGCTTCTCCAAACGTCTCCGGAGATCAAATATGGGGATCGGTTTATATGGGAGCTATATTTAATTATGGACCGATATGGACCAATTCTTGCATAGTTATTAGAGACTATATACGTACACCAGGTCCCAAATTTCAACCGGACGGATGAAATTTGCACCTCGAAGAGGTATGGACCAATTCTTGCATGGTTGGTAAAGATCATATACTAACATCACGTACCAAATTTGCTTCTCCAAAAGGCTCCGGAGGTCAAATCTGGGGATCGGTTTATATAGGGCTATATATAATTATGGACCGGTATGGACCACTTCTTGCATGGTTGGTAGAGATCATATACTAACATCACGTACCAAATTTCAACCGTATCGGATGAAATTTGCTTCTCCAAAAGGAACGGAAGTCAAATCTGGGGATGGGTTTATATTGGGGCTATATTTAATTATGGACCGATATGGACCAATTTTTTAATGATTATTAGAGGCTACATACTAACACCACGTACCAAGTTTCAACCAGATCGGATAAATTTTGCTCCTCCAAGAGGCTCCTGAGGTCAAATCTGGGGACCGGTTTATATGGGGGCTATATATAATTATGGACCGATATGGACCAATTTTTCCATGGTTGGTAGAGACCATATACTAACACCGCGTACCAAATTTCAGCTTTCAATAGGCTCCGCAAGCCAAACTTGGAGGTCGGTTTATATGGGTGCTATACATAAAAGTGGTCCAATATGGCCCATTTGCGACACCATCCGACCTACATCATTAGCAACTATTTATGCTAAGTTTCAAGTCGATAGCTTGTTTCGTTCGGAAGTTAGCGTGATTTCAACAGACGGACGGACATGCTTAGATCGACTCAGAATTTTACCACTACTCGGAATATATATACTTTATGGGGTCTTAGAGCAATATTTCGATGTGTAACAAACGGATGACAAAGTTATGGTGGAGATTATAAAAATTACAGAAGTAAAGTTATATTATGTTTCTTTAAAGTACTAACAATTTTTAAATAAAACAAAAAAACAACAATAACGATTGAAAAGAAGCCAACAATAACAAACAAAACGAATGAAGATAGAGGAAGCACGCTCAAAAACAAACCCAGCCAAATACATACAAATCGATGATTTGAGTTTGGCAAGGGAAAAGAGATATGCTGGCAAATTTGTTTAGGCAGTAGCCGACTATCAAACCCTTTTTCGGGAGGTTCAAGTGTAGTTCACGTTGGGTTGAGTGAATTACCCGAATTTATTCTGATAATTGGTTGATAGTTTTGCTGCAAGTAGAGGATGCTGATGAGGAATGTGGTAATTCCGAAACAGCTGTACATCCAACCATCTTGCAGTCTATAGGGCTTTGCCCAAATAAATTTGACAAGCATACTTTTCCTCTGTTGGTTAAGCTACACTTGTAGTTTAGTCAATGCATGGCTTTACGCTGAGATCAAAAAACAAAAAAAAAACAATAACGATTGAAGAGAAGCCAACAATAACAAACAAAACGAATAAAATTTTTATGTAACAGTTTACTTAATCTCTATTGAAATATAAGTAATTTTGCCTGATTTGACACAGAGAGGCCCCTATGTATGATTCCTGTGAAAATTATTTTCAAAAAAAGTTTGTGTATACAGACACGTTTTCTTTTGCTGAAATCACAAAGAAAATATTGATATACTATGGCATATGCAGCAACAAACAGAAGATTTCACAAAAATGGCTGCTTGATGTGAATCCAGACGGAAGGAAGTGCATTAAAGTTAAAATGGAGCACGCCAAAAATAAAAAACCAAGAGCACATTAAAAAAAAAAAAAACAAAACTCAACATGACTACAACTACAATGATAATAACGAACGAAGAAAGCTTAAATTCTTTATGATGATGTTAATGACTTCATTTTATATTTAAGCAATTTGGAACACTTTCCTCTCTTACGATGGAAGCCATTCGATGGTAGATTGTTGCATCTTACCGTCTTAAGTGCAAACATTATTCATCGTCGTTGAAAGCCTCAATAATGAATATCCTGATATGCAGCTGCCATTGAATTAAGGATGTAAAGCGATTGTCTTAAACCGATGCGGTTAATGCGAATCGATGATGGTATACTGAGTGGTATTCAAAAGTATTGAACAAAAAAAATGCGTAGAGAAATAATATTTGTACAGTTTCGAACGAAAGAAAAACTCATTGCGAAAATTCTCTAGCCATAACTAGGGATACATAATCACGGTATAGTTCTGATGTATAATGAAAAGTTTCAATAAAGTTTTGCAAAATCAGTTTCAACGAAATACCCACCACCATGAATCAAATATTATAGTTTCCTATATGACCGATTAAACAAAGCAGTTCAACCAGTACACTTCCCGAAGATAAATTTAAAGATTTTACCTATGAAGACTACACTCAAAAAAAAGTTTACTTGGGTCCAAACATCTTGACCTACCTTTAAGGATTTTGGTATTGATTCCGAGCCAAAGATGCGGGTTCTTTAAAATAAGGAAATTTTTTTGCGACCTTTCTGGCTTTAAATCTAGGATCTATAAAGTTAAAATTAGGATACAGATCTCATTTATCGAATTTTTATTCTATTTTTCCGGTATATTAATAAAGCTATTCACGTACAAACAAATGTCAGTTTAACAAGTAAGGAAAGTCTAAAGTCAGGGGGCCGACTATATTATACCCTGCACCACTTTGTAGATCTAAATTTTCGATACCATATCACATCCGTCAAATATGTTGGGGGCTATATAAAGGTTTGTCCCAAATACATACATTTAAATATCAATCGATCTGGACAGAATTTGATAGACTTCTACAAAATCTATAGACTCAAAATTTAATTCGGCTAATGCACTAGGGTGGAACACAATGTTAGTAAACAAATATGGGACACATTTAAATCTGAAGCAATTTTAAGGAAAATTTGCAAAAGTTTATTTATGATTTATCGGTCGATATATATGTATTAGAAGTTTAGGAAAATTAGAGTAATTTGTACAACTTTTCGACTAAGCACTGGCGATTTTACAAGGAAAATGTTGGTATTTTGACCATTTTTGTTGAAATCGGAAAAACATATATATGGGAGCTATATGTAAATCTGAACCGATTTCTTCCAAAATCAATAGGATTTCAACCAAATTAGGCACGCATAGCTACAATGTAAATTCTACTCTCTGTGCAAAATTTCAACTAAATCGGAGCAAAAAATTGGCCTCTGTTGTCATATGAGTGTAAATCGGGCGAAAACTATATATGGGAGCTATATCTAAATCTGAACCGATTTCAACCAAATTTGGCACACTTGACTACACTACAAGTTGTACTCCTAGTGCAAAATTTCAACCAAATTGGGGTAAAACTCTGGCTTCTCGGACCGTATCACTCCATATCGGGCGAAATATATATATATATATATATATATATATATATATATATATATATATATATATATATATATATATATATATATATATATATATATATATATATATATATATATATATATATATATATATATATATATATATATATATATATATATATATATATATATATATATATATATATATATATATATATATATATATATATATATATATATATATATATATATATATATGGGAGCTATATCTAAATCTGAACCGATTTCTTCCAAATTCAATAGGGTTCTATTCTGAGCCAAAATATATACACATACTGCGACCTAGACTTTGATTACAAAAATGTGTTCATGGACAGAGGGACATGGCTATATCGACTCAGGGACCGATCCTAAGCAATATTGCCAAAGACACCATGTGTCTATCTCGTCTCCTTCTGGGTGTTGCAAACATATGCACTAAATTATAATACCCTGTTCCACAGTGTGGCGCAGGGTATAAAAATCCAAATTATGACGGATACTTCGAAGTAAAAAATATTTTCTTAATTCCAAAAACACTTTAAAACAAAGATGCTAAATCCTCAAAATAAATCTTAGCCTATATTTGAAGCGTTTTTATCTTAAATCTAAAGATTCAATATTTCAGTTAATTTAGGGACAATTCCTTTAAATCAAAAATGTGTTTCTTTACTTAAGGAAAATTAACCTTAGTTCAAAGACATGCAACTTTAACGAAGGGACACAAATTTTCAAAATGTGTGTCCTACATTTAATGAAAAAAATTTTTGAAGCAAAGATTATAAACTTTCTTGTAATTAATATATTATTATTTTAAAGAAATTAGTCTTTAATAGTGTGTAAATTGCGCATCCTAAAATTGAGGTTGCGTAATCTTTAATATCACGTAAATATTTTTTTCAGTGTATATCAGATTCTTGATTTATAAGAACCATTTTGTTGAGTTTTAGAGGAACCATTAATATCTCTTGTAAGTGTGAAAGAAAATTATAAAATAACGTCTTGATTTGAAATCTTAAATCTGTAGATTTTCACCGGAGAAGTAAAATCTGGAAATTTTACATTGAGTTTCAAGCAATTTTTTCAGTGCACCCTCCTCGGGTGCACTACCCTCAAGAAGTGAAATCGGTCTATATGGAGGCATTACCAAATGGGCTGATAAAAACTTAATCCGATACACATTTTTGTGAGCCTGAACTACCAGAATATTTACAATTTCAGGCAAATCGGAAGAAAAAACTTCGGTTTCTAGAAACCCAAGGAGTTAAATCGGAAGATCGTTCTTATGGGCGCTATACTAAAACATGAATCGGTACTCATCGTTTTCGGCACACCTTTTAAGGTCCTAAAACACATCTAGATTTCCAATTTCAGGCAAATTAAATAAAAACTACGGATTCTAGGAGCCCAAGAAGTAAAATCGGAAGATCGGTCTATATGGGGTTTATACCAAAACATGAACCGACACTCACTATATTTAGCACACCTCTTTATGGTTCTAAAATACCTCTAGATTGCCAATTTCAGGCAAATTGGATAAAAAATTCGGTTTCTATAAGCACAAGACCCTAAATCGGGAGATCGGTCTATATATGGACTATACCAAAACATGGACCGATACTCACCATTTTTGGCACACATCTTTATGGTCCTAAAATGCCTTACCAAATAGACAGATAAAAACTTTATCCGATACACGTTTTTGTGAGCCTAAAATACCAGAATATTTCAGCTAAATCGGATAAAAGCTACGGTTTCTAGAAACCCAAGGAGTTAAATCGGGAGATCGGTTTTATGGGGCTATACTAACCATGCAGCGATACTTACCGTTTTCGGCAAACCTCTTTATGGTCCGAAAATACCTCTAGATTTCCAATTTCAGGCAAATTGGATAAAAACTACGGATTCTAGAAGTCCAAGAAGTAAAATCGGGAGATCGGTCTATATGGGGATATATCAAAACATGGTCCGATAATCACCATTTTCGACACACCTCTTTATGGAACACATCTAGATTTCCAATTCTAGAAGCCCAAGAAATAAAATCGGGAGATCGGTCTATATGGGGGATATATCAAAACATTGACCGATACTCACCATTTTCGGCGTAACTCTTTATGGTCCAAAAATAATTCTAGATTTCGAATTTCATCCAAATTGGATAAAAACTACGGTTTCTATAATCCCAAGAAATAAAATCTTGAGATCGGTCTATATGGGATATACCAAAACATGAACCAATACACGCCATTTTCGGCACGACTTTTTATGGTTCTAGAATTCTAGAAGCCCAAGAAATAAAATCGGGAGATCGGTCTATATGGGGGCTATATCAAAACATGGACCGATACTCACCATTTTCGGCACACCTCTTTATGATCCTATAATACTTCTAGATTTCCAATTTCAGGCTAATTGGATAAAAACTACGGTTTCTATAAGCTCAAGACCGCAAATCGGCCGATCGGTTTATATGGGACCTATATCAAAACTTGGACCGATCTTCGAACTTGGCCTGCGTTCAGACAAAAGACGATTCTGTGCTAAATTTCAGGACGATAGCTCCATTATTGAAGACTGTAGCGTGATTAAAACAGACAGACAGACGGACTTCTTATATCGTCTTAGAATTTCTCCCTGATCAAGAATATATATACTTTATATAGTCGGAAATCGATATTTCGATGTGTTACAAACGGAATAACAAACGTATTATACCCCCGTCACCATTCTATAGTGGTGGGTATAATAAAACAAGTAAATTCCTTAAAATAGTAGTTTCTTCATCTTCATCGTATTAGGTAACTTGAAAATTCCCGATAGATTCCAAAAAAATACCACCCACGAAGATCAGTTCGAGGTACGCTTCTCGAAGGTAAATTTGCAGTTCCTATATATATGGAAACATCTAGTGAAGCGTACGATAGACTTTACCCCCTTTATTGGAATGAGTACAAGAAATAGAATTTGGAAAATTTTCTCTAAGGTTCCCCTAAATAAATGAAATCGGGAGATCGGTCTATATGCGGGCTATACCAAAACATTGGCCGATGCACATATTTTTCGGCATACTTATACCGGTATGAAATGAGCGGTGTTTTTTCATGTGACACATATTTTTCACACTTTCGGATCTTTCCCATAGCTTTGAAACGGTCAGAAATTGTTTGTTGTGTAACATTTAACATTGCTGTCATTAGCTTTCGACTCAAAGTGTCATCTCCATCTAAAGGGTGATACGGTCAAAATTTGGTCAAGGCAAAACGCGTGTAAATCGGTGAAATCGTTTATTTAAAAAATCAAATTAAATTTCTTTTTCAAGTTCAATTAGCATAAAATTCAGGAAAAATATTCAGTTAGGCTTTCGCTTTTCCAAATCCGAATTGCCGGGCCTCACGCTTGACACCTGCCATCAGATTTTGTACAGCCACCTTGTCCACCTTCTTCGCCGCAGAAAGCCAGTTTGCTTTGAACTGCTGCTCGTCCTTAGCAATTTTTTTAGTCTTCTTTAAGTTCCGCTTGACAATATCCCAGTATTTCTCAATTGGGCGGAGCTCTGGCGTGTTGGGAGGGTTCTTGTCCTTGGGAACCACCTGCACGTTGTTGGCGGCGTACCACTCCATGGCCTTTTTACCGTAATGGCAAGATGCTAAATCCGGCCAAAACACTACGGAACAACCGTGTTTCTTCAGGAAAGGCAGCAGACGTTTATTCAAACACTCTTTCACGTAAATTTCTTGGTTGACAGTCCCGGAAGCTATGAAAATGCTGCTTTTCAAGCCACAGGTACAGATGGCTTGCCAAACCAGATATTTCTTTGCGAACTTTGACAGTTTTATGTGCTTGAAAATATCTGCTACCTTTCCCCTTCCTTTTGCCGTATAAAACTCCTGTCCCGGAAGCTGCTTGTAGTCGGCTATGACGTAAGTTTCGTTGTCCATTACCACGCAGTCAAACTTCGTCAGCATCGTCGTGTACAGCCTCCGGGATCGCGCTTTGGCCGTCGTATTTTGTTTATCATCGCGATTTGGAGTCACTACCTTCTTGTAAGTCGATAGTCCGGCTCGTTTTTTGGCTCGATGCACGGTTGTAGACGATACACCCAGCTTATTTGCGGCATCTCGGAGAGAGAGGTTAGGGTTTCGCTTGAAACTACCGGCAACTCTCTTTGTCGTCTCAGCGGCTTCCGGTTTTCGATTTCACCCCGATCCAGACTTCCTGGCTGTCGACAAACGTTCCCCAAACACTTTAATTACATTTGTAACGGTTGATTTGGCAACTTTTAGCGATTTTGCCAGCTTTGCGTGCGAGTAGCTCGGATTTTCACGATGCGCGAGCAAAATTTTGATACGCTGCTCTTCTTGCATGGACGGCATTTTGACAACTGAACAACAACTGAAGAGTGAATTCCAAAATCAAAATAGGAGCAACATTCTACACAAACACACCTTCAAAATGAGTGGTGTTCAGGTTTTTTAAATGCAAAATTGAAAAAAATACGTCAAGTTTATATTGACCAAATTTTGACCGTATCACCCTTTAATTCGGTGCCTTCAAACTTTGTTGGTGGTCTTCCACGTTCTTCATTTCTCACATCAAAATCATTACTTCTGAATCGTTGAGACCATCTTTTGCATGTTGCTTCTGATAGAGCATGATCACCATATTCCTCTACAAGCATTCGATCCATCTCTACAGCACTTTTCCTCAAATGAAAACAAAAACTTCATGCTTTCCGCAAAGCATCACTTTCTGGTACGAATTTCGACATTTTTAGCAGGGTGGAAAAATAAGATGTTGTCTGTTCAATGACTTGATGTATACTAAATATACAGATGTCATAGCAAACAAACAAAAGAACTAAATACGGGCTCGTTCACAACAAATGTTCGCTATCGAAAAATTTGTATCTTGAGACTCAAATACCGGTATACCTGGTTTTCAACTTAATATACCTCTAAGTCATCAATTTCAGGCAACGCGGTTTCCAAATGCCCAAGGACACGCAAATCAGGAGATCGATCTGTATGAAAATATTGACTGATACACACCATATTCGGCATACCGTTGTGGTCCTGAAATACGTCTAAGTCTCCACTACCAGGCAAATCGGGTACAAATTGTGGTGTGTAGAAGACCATAAAGAATTAGAAGCATTCCCTGATAAAGAATTTCGGTGTGTTACAAACGGAATTACAAACTTATTATATCCCCACAACATTCTATAAAGGTGGGTATAAAAAGGTAAATTGTATAGCTTGGAAAGAAGAGAGGAGTCAATATATTATTATGAACCGATACATCCATTCCGCAGTTGCAGAAAACTCACTCGTGATATGAACATCTTGCGGGAAAGGATGCAACACATATTGCACTATGAGCTTGGACTAAAGCCATTGATGATCCAAACAGTACAAGAGCTTACCGACGCACAAAAAAGATGGACTGAAAAGAACCAAGAAGATGGGTCGCTTGCATGAAAATGTACCAGATACCGTATTTGGTTTTCTCCAATGGGAAGCCATTCCAAATTGAGCAATTTGTGAACAAATATAAAATAAATGATCGAGATTACTTTCCAAAGAAATCTGTTGAAAATTTACACTCTCGATTGGCCATCAGAACTCAAACGCTGCCGTGGTAATGGAGTCGACCGCCGCTTGTATTAATCGACCGTATGTTCATGGACATTCCAACCACGGTTGCCACTCGAGCCCAACAAAATTTACCAAAATTTGGAGGCAATTGTACCAAAAAAATATCAAACAAAAGATCTTATTTTGCAAAATTTTATTTCTATAGAAAATTTTGTCAAAATTTAATTTCTATAGAAAATTTTGTCAAAATTTAATTTCTATAAAAAATTTTGTCAAAATTTTATTTCTATAGACAATTTTGTCAAAATGTTATTTCTATAGAAAATTTTGTCAAAACTTTATTTTTATAGAAAATTTTGTCAAAATTTTATTTCTATAGAAAAATTGTCAACATTTTATTTCTATAGAAAATTTTGTTAAAATTTTATTTCTATTGAAATTTTTGTCAAAATTTTATTTCTATAGAAAATTTTGTCAAAATTTAATTTCTATAAAAAATTTTATCAAAATTTTATTTCTATAGAAAATTTTGTCAAAATGTTATTTCTGTAGAAAATTTTGTCAAAACTTTATTTTTATAGAAAATTTTGTCAAATTTTATTTCTATAGAAAAATTGTCAAAATTTTATTTCTATAGAAAATTTTGTCAAAATTTTATTTCTATAGAAAATTTTGTCAAAATTTTATTTCTATAGAAAAATTGTCAACATTTTCTTTTTATAGAAAATTTTGTTAAAATTTTATTTCTATTGAAATGTTTGTCATAATTTTATTTCTATAGAAAATTTTGTCTAAATTTTATTTCTATAGAAAATTTTGTCTAAATTTTATTTCTATAGAAAATTATGTTAAAATTTTATTTCTATTAGAATTTTTGTCAAAATTTTATTTCTATAAAAAAATGTTTGTCAAAATTTTATTACTATAGAAAATTTGGTCAAAATTTTATTTCTATAGAAAATTTTGTCAAAATTTAATTTCTATAAAAATTTTTGTCAAAATTTTATTTCTATAGACAATTTTGTCAAAATGTTATTTCTATAGAAAATTTTGTCAAAACTTTATTTTTATAGAAAATTTTGTCAAAATTTTATTTCTATAGAAAAATTGTCAACATTTTATTTCTCTAGAAAATTTTGTTAAAATTTTATTTCTATTGAAATGTTTGTCATAATTTTATTTCTATAGAAAATTTTGTCAAAATTTTATTTCTATAGAAAATTTTGTCTAAATTTTATTTCTATAGAAAATTTTGTCTAAATTTTATTTCTATAGAAAATTATGTTAAAATTTTATTTCTATTAGAATTTTTGTCAAAATTTTATTTCTACAAAAAAATGTTTGTCAAAATTTTATTACTATAGAAAATTTTGTCAAAATTTTATTTCTATAGAAAAATTGTCAACATTTTATTTCTATAGAAAATTTTGTTAAAATTTTATTTCTATTGAAATTTTTGTCAAAATTTTATTTCTATAGAAAACTCTGTCAAAATTGTATTTCTATAGAAAATTTTTTCAACATTTTATTTCTATAAAAAATTTTGTCAAAATTTTATTTCTATAGAAAAATTGTCAATTATTGTCAAAATTTTATTTCTATAGAAAATTTTGTCAAAATTTAATTTCTATAAAAAATTTTATCAAAATTTTATTTCTATAGAAAATTTTGTCAAAATTTTGTCAAATTTTATTTCTATAGAAAAATTGTAAACATTTTATTTCCATAGAAAATTTTGTCAAAATTTTATTTCTATAGAAAATTTCGTCAAAATTTTATTTCTATAGAAAAATTGTCAACATTTTCTTTCTATAGAAAATTTTGTTAAAATTTTATTTCTATTGAAATGTTTGTCAAAATTTTATTTCTATAGAAAATTTTGTCAAAATTTTATTTCTATAGAAAATTTTGTCAAAATTTTATTTCTATAGAAAAATTGTCAACATTTTCTTTCTATAGAAAATTTTGTTAAAATTTTATTTCTATAGAAAATTTTGTCAAAATTTTATTTCTATAGAAAATTTTGTCAAAATTTTATTTCTATAGAAAATTTTGTCAAAATTTTATTTCTATAGAAAATTTTGTTTTTATACCCTCCACCATAGGACGGGGGGTATATATTCTGGGTCGTGGTGAAATTCGGAGTCGATCTAAGCATGTCCGTCCGTCCGTCTGTTGAAATCACGCTAACTTCCGAACGAAACAAGCTATCGACTTGAAACTTGGCACAAGTAGTTGTAATTGATGTAGGTCGGATGGTATGGGACACATGGGTTCACTTTTACGTATAGCCCCTATATAAACGGACCCAGATTTGGGTTGCGGAGCCTCAAAGAGAAGTAAATTTCATCCGATCCGGCTGAAATTTAGTACATGGTGTTGGTATATGGTCTCTAACAACCATGCAAAAATTGGTCAACATCGGTCAATAATTATATATAGCCCCCATATAAACCGATACCAAGATTTGACCTCCGAAGCCTCATGGTTGAGCCAAATTCATCCGATTCCACCATGCAATCCATGGTGGAGGGTACATAAGATTTGGCCTGGCCGAACTTACGGCCGTATATACTTGTTTGAGTTAGTCTTTATGAAACTACATCCTGTAAAAGAATAAACGTTTATCACAAAAGGTAAATACTTTTCTTCCAAAGTAACTTCCTTACAGCGAAAGGCAAATGAGAAACGAACTTTGTTTGTCTAAAATTTCATTTGGCAGGAAAGAATTATTTTTTTGCATAAACACTTCTACAAAATCTATGTACTTAAATCTAAACACAATTTTCGTAAAAAACAAATAAGGAAAGTCTGAAGTGGGAATGGACCGACTTTAATATACCCTGCACAACTTTGTATTTAGATCTACATTTTGATAAAATCTCAAATCCTTTAAATTTCTTGAGTGTTTTATAAATAGTTGTTATTTTTATAGACAATTTGTGATGTACCTCTTAGTTGGAGAGGAATAATTTGCAAAATCTACCAAAACATCAAGAATTTTACCATTCTCCAAATAGTAAAAAAATACCTTTTTGGTAGATTTTTATCAACTGTCACAACCATGATTCCAAGCAGAACTCAGCATTATCGCACTTAGCACTCGTCAGCCCAGAATAGCATAAAAAGTAGGCTCCTCGCTTCTTTTATACCGCATAATGGCCACAAAAATCTCGCTGTTGGACGACGACGGGGAATTTTGAAGAATAAAGTTGGCACTAAAAAAATACCATAGTGTCGAACACCTCAAGATGGCGCCAAAATACAGCATAGCCATTTTTGGGCAATATGTCATGGATTTGTAAGGTGTTTAAAGGCCATAATCCGTTAAAAAAAAAAAAAAAAAAATAAAACTATAAAACGTTTTACTTTGTTGCATTGTGTATCGTCCAGCCAGAATGTAAAAACCATGGACAAATTGGGTTGCATAGCAATTGGTATCCATAAAATCCAGTCTATAGGAAATATATCTGTAAGTCCAATTTTCATGAAAAATACCAATATAATTATAATGCCAACTCATAGTTTTCAAGGGTATAATTTTTTCCATATTTATGTATATAGGAAATTAAAGCTTATCCCCCTTAAGGGCTTCTCCAACATTTAATATATATATTTGGGGCTATTAACATATCATATTAAAAAATTTTATTCATGATTTATATTCATTCCGTTTCAAAGCGTCCTCTGATTTTCTTCAAATGTTTATCGATTTATTGATTTATATTTATGCATGTACATGGATTTTACTCTGGTCTCACACATAGACACATACGCCATCCTTAATATTCAAATATGGTACAATCAAATACATATTAACCTTAAATTATGTACCATAAATAACCAAATTGTCACAGATTATGGCACAAATTTGTTAACAAACAAAAGAGGGAACCTTTTACAAGACCTTCAAGGCTATAGCAAACACAAGAACAACAACAATAACAATAACTACAGGAAAAGGGAAACCAGAGGACAAAACATTTTTGACAATTTTGTCTTGGTGTATGTGAGTGTGTGCGTATAAGAATATGCCAAAGGCCGGATAAAGGAACCCTTAACACATTCCGGTATGGAGGTTTTCTCTGTAACCAAAAACAAAAGGCAAAACAGAAAGAAAATTTGACGAGACAAAACAAAAAAAAAGAACCCATCATATTCAAAGACATTGTTAAACACAGATTTCAATGTGTGTTCGATATGGAGAAGGGAAGCGAAAGCCTTTGTTTACCAAACTGAGCTGAAGGGAAGTTAACCTAAGTTTCGCTTAGAGTTCCACATACCAATTTCTTTATAGATATTGACCTGCAATTATTTTTTTATACCCACCACCATAGAATGGTGATGGGGGTATAATAAGTTTGTCATTCCGTTTGTAACACATCGAAATATCGATTTCCGACTATATAAAGTATATATTCTTATTCAGGAAGAAATTCTAAGCCGATGTAACCATGTCCGTCTGTCTGTCAGTTGTAATCACGCTACAGCTTTCAATAATTGGCCTATCGTCCTGCAAATTGGCACAGATTCGTATTATGTATGCAGGCAGGTCAAGTTCGAAGATGAGATATATCGGTCCAAGTTTTGATTTAGCTCCCATATAAACCCACCCCTCGATTTGGGGTCTTGGCCTTCAAGAAACCTTTTTTTCAATCCTATTTACCTAAAATTAGAAATTTAGAAGTATTTTATAACCACAAATAGGTGTGCCGAAAACAGTGCCTATAGGACCATGGTTTGGTATAGCTTCCATATAGACCGATCTCCCAATTTTACTTCTCAAGCTTCTGGAATCCATTGCTTCTACCCAATTTGCCTGAAATTGGAAATCTAGAGGTACTTTAGAACCATAAAGAGGTGTGCCAAATATGGTGAGTATCGGCCACAAATAAGTATTTCGAAAATGGGATGAATTGGTCTATGTATAGCCCCCATGGTATAGACCCCATATAGACCGATTTTACTTCTTGGTCTTCTAGAATCCGTAGTTTTTATCCATCTTGCCTAAAATTTTTAACAATACTGGTATTTCAGACTCATATCGGATTTAGTTTTTATTGGTCCATTTGGTAAGGCCTCCATATAGAACTATTTCTCTTCTTGAGGGTATAGAAGGTGCACTGATCATGAAAATTACTTGAAATTGAATGTAAAATTAGGAGATTTTACTTATCGTAATCATTTAAATATTGGGGGTAAAATCTACAGATTTTAGATTTCAAATCAAGGTGTTATTTCATCATTTTCTTGCATGCTTACGCGAGATGTTTATGTTTCCTCTAAAACTTAAACAAAATTGGTTCTTATTAATCCAGAATTAATAAAATGGTACAAATTAGTTAAATTTTGTCGAAATAAATGCTAAATCCATTCTAGAAAAAGTGTGAATTTTTAAAAATAAAACAAGTAAATACAGCCGTAAATTCGGCCAGACCTAATCTTATGTTCCCTCCACCATGGATTGCGTAGAAACTTCTACGAAACACTGTCATCCACAAATTTCAACTCACTCGGATGAAATTTGCTCCTCCAAAAGGCTCCAAAACCAAATCTCGGGATCGGTTTATATGGGGGCTATAAATGATTATGGACTGATATGGACCACTTTTGGCATGGTTGTTAAATATCATATACTAACCAACCAGATCGGATGAATTTTGCTTCTCCAAAAGGCACCGGAGGTCAAATGTGGCGATCGCTTTATATGGGAGCTATACATAATTGTGGACTGATAGGAACCAATTCCTGCATGATTGTTGGATACCATATACTAACATCACGTACCAAATTTCAACCGAATGGTAAGAATTTTGCTCTTCCAAGATGCTCCAGAGGTCAAATCTGGGGATCGGTTTATATTGGGCCTATATATAATTATGGACCGATATCGACCACTTTTTGCATGGTCATTAGGGACCATATACTAACACCATGTACCAAATTTCAGCCGGATCGGATGAAATTTGCTTCTCTTAGAGGCTCTGCGAGTTAAATCGGGGGATCGGTTTATATGAGGGGTATATATAATTATTGACCGATGTGGACCAATTTTTGCATGGTCGTTAGAAACCAAATACTAACACCATGTACCAAATTTCAGAAGGATCGGATGAAATTTTCTTCTCTTAGAGGCTCCGCAAGCCAAATCTGGGGATCGTAAAAAGTTAAAATTATTGATTTTGGAAAAATATCACAACAATTTGTTAATTCAAGCCCATGTTAAATTCATCGCTTCTGCGCAAATTTTGCACCATTTCCGGATCAAAAAATAACATTTTCACTACTTTTTGGTGATGCTTTTTTGCTGACATGTTATGTATTTTTATACCCTCCACCATAGGATGGGGGGTATATTAACTTTGTCATTCCGTTTGTATCACATCGAAATATTGCTCAAAGACCCCATAAAGTAAAAATATTCTGGGTCGTGATGAAATTCTGAGTCGATCTAAGCATGTCCGTCCGTCTGTTGAAATCACGCTAACTTCCGAACGAAACAAGCTATCGACTTGAAACTTGGCACAAGTAGTTGTCATTGATGTAGGTCGGATGGTATTGCAAATGGGCCATATCGGTCCACTTTTACGTATAGCCCCCATTCATCCGATCCGGCTGAAATTTGGTACTTGATGTTGGCATATGGTCTCAAATTATATATTGCCCCCATATAAACCGATCCCAGATTTGGCTTGCGGAGCCTCAAATTGAAGCAAATTTCATCCGATCCGGCTGAAATTTGGTACTTGATGTTGGTATATGGTCTCTGACAACCATGCAAAAATTAGTCCACATCGGTCCATAATTATATATAGACCCCATATAAACCGATCCTCAGACTTGGCTTGCGGAGCCTCTACGAGAGGCAAATGTCATGCGATCCGTCTGAAATTTGGAACATGGTGTTGGTATATAGTCTCTAACAACCATACAAAAATTGGCAAAGATTTGACATGCGGAGACTCTAAGAGCCAAAAATAATCTACCAAAATTTTAATGCCATAGAAAATTTTGTCAAAATTTTATTTCTATAAAAAATTTATTCAAAATTTTATTTCTTTAGAAAATGTTGTCAACATTTTATTTCTATAGAAAATTTATTCACAATTTTATTTCTGTAGAAAATTTTGTCACAATTTTATTTCTATAGAAAATTTATGAAGCACCTCTTAGTTAGAGAGGAATATTTTGCAAAATCTTCCAAAATATCAAGAATTCTACCAATCTACGAAACAGTAAAAAATTTGTCATTTTTGTTATAATCGTGTTCATAATTGTATATAGCCCCCATATAGAGCGACCCCCATATTTCAATTCTGTCTTTATAATTACCGCAAAGTGTTCATATTGGTTCGCAATAATTTCTTCCTTATATATAGCGGTTAAGAACTGAATATTACGTATTTATTCGGTCTTTGTTTTACCTAATATATATCCCGCATGGACTAACTCACAATTTAAAAGGTGATGTTAAGAAGTTTTAAGATGCCTTGCCATCGGCCGCAACCCAAGTAATTCAATTGTGTATGACCGTCTTTAGTAGAAGTTTCTACGCAATCCATGGTGGAGGGTACATAAGATTCGGCCTGGCCGAACTTACGGCCGTATATAGTTGTTTTAATATTGTGCAAATTGTGTATCCTAAAATTTAGGTTGGATA